>NC_084850.1:24837105-25516605 GCF_033115175.1 Lepus europaeus | reverse complement strand
AGTCACTGGAGCTAGAGAATGCCACCTTCTAAAACCTACTCCCTCTCCCCAATTATCACCATACTCCATTTCTGCAACTGGGCATACATCCACTGGCTCTGTATGCCACTCTCATCAACCTTCACTATGTTCCATGAAACATATTGCACATGAAAGTTGCTGTTGCTTAAAATTCAAATGCAGAACAAGCAAAATATTTTAAAATTAATTATATTACACAAGGAATTACTGAATGTGGAATACTATCACCTACATGGCTTAAAATGAGTAGTTTACATCATCAAGGAAACTAAAGATTGGGGGGAAAATCAAGACTGTCCCTTTGCCCACACCAGAGGGAATTTTATCACCATAGACTGTTATTAAAATAGATAATAAATGCATATCAGGAAGCAAAAAGAAAATTTCAAATTAGGCAGTGCCTTCTTTCTGTGTTGAGATACTGACAAAGGTCAACATTTACAGAAGACTCAAGACATATTCTGTTTTAGAAGATGTAAACACACAGCATTTTTTTAAAAAAATTATTTATTTATATATTTGACAGGCAGAGTTACAGAAAGCAAAGGCAGCAAGAGAGAGAGGTCTTCCATCCACTGGTTCACTCCCCAGATGGCTGCGACGGCGGCCAGAACTGTGCTGAACTGAAGCCAGGAGCCAGGAGCTTCTTCTGCAGGCAGTGGCCCCACCCGCTATGCCGCAGCGTAGGGCCCCTCACCCAGCATTTTTAACCACAGTGCCCTAGGCATATTCTGATGTGAGATGGCTAGCTGAATTCGTTTGAAAGACTGGCTGCATGTTGGAATCATCTGGAGTGCTGTAAATGATACTGCTATCTTCCCTCCCTCAACTCTTCCTAATTTAATTAATTGTGGACACTTGGAGCTACACTGCCTTTGTGTTTCTTTTTTATTTATTTGAAAGGGGGAGAAGAGGAGAGAGAGAGAGCAAGCATGCTAGCTTCCATCCATTGGATCACTTCCCACATGCTCTCAATAACAATAGCAGGAACTCCATCATGGTTTTTCATGTGGATGGCAGGGACTGAAGCACTTGAGCCATCATCCATTGTCTTTCCAGGAGCATTAGCAGGAAGCTGGATCGGAAGCAGAGGGAGCGGGGACTCAAACTGGCACTCCCATATGGGGGGCAGGATTCTCAAGTGACAGCTTAACTTGCTGTACCACAACACCCACCCCACTGCTTATCTTTGAATCTCAACTCCTCTAAACTATATACTTTATAATATGGCAATTACAGGATATAATTATTACTATATACGAAATTATTTAATTTCTCTGTGTTTTAAATTTCCTTATCTATAAAGTGAAGCTAATAATTGTATTTACCTGACTGGATTTCTATGAGAATCAAATAAGTTAACACATTTAAAATACATAGAACAGTATCTGGCACTCAGCAGATGTTCTACAAGTATCAACTGTTATTTGTAGCAGCAAAAAAGTATTTTAATTGCTGTACTTTGGTGTCTTGGAGGAGAAAGGAAGACTTGAAAACTTTGCAACCAAATGTAAATTATAATTCTGACATGGCAACAAGGTATTCTGTGCTTGAAATTCGTGAAAATGAGATGTCTTCACTGTAAGGTACTACTCTGAGGCTATATAAGATATGATTGGTTCCAATGGAATTTGTCTTGATTGTTTAAATTGATAAAAAACAAAACTAAATATCACACATTTATTGTAGAATAACTCTTTTCAGGGCCAGTGTTGTGGCATAGTAGTTAAAGCCACAGCTTCAGATGCCAGCAACCCATATGGGCATCGGTTTGAGTCCTAGCTGTTCCACTTCCAATCCAGATCCCTGCTAATGTACTTGGGAAAGTAGTGGAAGATGGCCCAAGTGCTTGGGCCCCTGCACACACATGGGAGACCTGGAGAAGCTCCTGGCTCTTGGCTTTGGTCTTGCCCAGCCTTGACCATTGTGGCTATTTGGGGTAGTGAACCAGTGGATGGAAGAGCTCGCTCTCTCTCTCTCTCTCTCTCTCTGCCTCTGCCCCTCCCTCTCTGTAACTCTGCCTTTCAAATAAATAAAAAATAAATATAGAATACCAAAAAAAGTATAGGTAACAGATGTCTTGTGATATGATTGTTGTTTCTAGCCCTTGTTTGTATTCCTGTGGAGCTGCAGTCTTCCTAATTTTTACTTGTTGAATATTATGGTTAGTGATGAATTAGGCCTGTGATTATGGAGTGAACTGGAATTATATCTTTGCAAAAATTAAAGAAAAAAGAGAGGAAGGAAGGAAGCAGGATTGAGGGAGGGAGAAGGGAAGGACAGGAACTATGGTTGTGTCATCTTGGAATTGTACCTATGAAGTATGTGAAATTTGCTCTCAGTATATTAATAAAAATAAAAAGAACAACCCTTTTCTTCCCACCAACACAATGGACTGCCAGTTTCCCCAAACAAAGTTATGTTAATAATAAAATAAACAACAATGTTGGAGGTTGAGGGGCTTGTCACCACTCCATGGGAAGAAGGATGTTTCCGTGCTATTTGTGAGGAAGTGCAGACAGTACTGAAGAAACTTCTCTGGGTTTTCACCCCACCCTTGCTTGCTCATTCACAGCCTGACCTATGCATTCTGCTTCTCGGGTCCAATGCTCTCCAGCAGAGTTGACCCTTCTTCGCTTATAAAGTGAACACAGCTTAGTCAGGGCACAGGCAGGGTCCTGGAGTGACAGGCATGTTAACCCATCACACTACTGATTTCTAGTTTCCAACGAAGTGTTACACAGGCTACTACTCTCTGTGACACGGACAAGATAAGTGGTCTGGTATCAAAATATACATTTGTGGCTGGTGATGACAGGAAGTCCCTTTAGGCCTTAGGTTCAAGACACGTTCTTCAATATAGTCTAATTTATAATAAGGCTGATAGCATATTTTGTTCTGTACAAGTTTTTTTTTTTCTCAGTTTGATTGATAACTGGAAGGAGAAAACCAGCGTGATTACTTCATGCTCTCAATCCCCAACAAATAGCAGTAGTAATCCTAAAAGTATTATCTGACAGTTTAAAAAACTGTTTTCCTCATTAAACAGATGTGGAAACTGAGGCTTGGAAATGGCTTTCATGATTCACTCAGGGTTAAAAGATTAATAAAAAGTGCAAATACGGTATTAAAACTGTCGTATTCAGTATACTTATCACTACGTATGTCCAAGTATGCCCCTTTCTCAGATTAAGGCCACGGACGCCCTTTCAGGCTCTAAGGATGGGAACTGCTGTCAGTTGAGAAATTTACTAAGCTAATAGGAGAAGGAAACAACCTCCCCAAGTCTAAGAATTTTCTTACTATGAAAGGTTTATTGACCTAAAACTGATTTTTTTCAGACAGATATTTGACTAACAATCAAGAAATTGAAAGGAATCCCCTAGACAACCATATGCACCTAAGTTTAATTCACAGACAAAACACAATTATAAAATGTTTTCCCACTTGTAGGAGTGGACCTAAGAGTGGCCTGGGATGGTGGACACAAACTGTGAAGTAAGCCAATGTCACCAAGAATTTCTTCTGTGATTTGCTGAGCTGCCCTGAGTTCAGCCCTTCAGAGGCAATTCCCTCCAGGTGTTTCTCAATCTCAACCCCTTCTTCCATGTTGAGACCAAAGGGTTTTCCCCTGTGTGGCAGCCAAAAAAGATATGGGGCCTCTTACACTATGAGGGTAGCTTGTTTCAAATCATGTAATACCACTAGCATGGAGGAAGTCAGCACTTCCAGGGTGTAACAATCTATAGCAAAATTGACTCAATCACACACCACAGGTCAAGCCAATTTGAAATGATTATACAGGTCTGGTAATAACTTGTTCTTGTTCTGCCACAAATTAACCATGTTAATTTAGACAAGTCCTCTTCCTGGGTCTCAGTTTCGTCGTCTGTAAAAATGGTGGAGTTATATGAGGTTGTCTTCAATTATAAAATATTATGATTCAAAATTTACCACTAGCCTCTATATTATAAACAAATGAGACTTATATTTCATGTCTAAGACAAGAATTCATAAAAGACATAGGTAAAATGAAAACAAAATTTTTCCAAGCCTATCCCAATGATTGGGGCAACTTAAAAGAGATGTATCTGTATTTTTTTAATCCTGCCTTTTCGTGTGTGTGCCACCCTCAGTCTACTCTCCCCTGGACAGTCCTTGAAGATGTAAAATTTTACACTGTTTGTACCAGACCTTAGTAAAAAAGAAGACAGCTTACTTTTTTGATCCTCTAGTTATTAAGATAATGGTTTTATTTCTTGAAACTGTAATCAGATAAAAACATCCAAAGGACTAAAGAAATGGAGTAGGGCTATTAGTCTACTCTTTTTCTTATTTTAATTCCATCTGAGGGAACAATAGCCTCTTCTTGCCTTTGGCAATATAATAATTCAACTGACATGCTAGAAATACCACACACCAAGATATAAAATGGTGGCATTTTCTCTCTTTAAAAACAATCAATGCTTTCATTTGTGGACTTCAAAGTACATGTGAAATAAAAGTCTCAGCCCTGTGAGTCGGAGGCAAATCAAAGGGCTTAAGTGTCATAGAAAACTTTCCTAGTTCATCGTCCTACTTCCAGGTAAGAAGTGAAACAAAAGTATTCCCAGGCAAATGAGTACTCATTTCATTGTTCTATTTTTTTCTTCCCAGTGAGCTTAAACAACTTCTCCCAATGACCCATTACAATTAGTTCTTTACATCTGAGCAAATATCTCTTGCTGCTCTACAGGCCCACTTGCACTTATTAATCTAGCCTTGGCAATACTGGAATTTCTTACTGTCTTTATTTGTCAAGTACCATTTTGATGTCTAGAATTTCTAAAGGAAAGTTTAAGAATTGAGTTAGGATCAAGATTAGGACCTTCTAGTGGTCCTTAATATAACATTCCTGATGACACGAGTCTATTTTAGTCAAAGTCATCTGACTTCTCTGGTTATTAGCACCTCCTTTTAAAAGGCAGTGAGTATGAAAATACATTAAGAGAAAGAATCGCCATATCGAAACAAATTGCTATTGAATCGAAGCGCCTTCTGGAGATCTTGAACTCTTAGAATTCAGTAATTATTGCAAATTCTAAATGGTTGGATTTGCACTAGCTCTTTTCATACAGAGTTATTCATTATTCACATGAACCTTGGCAATACTGCTTAGTATTGGGCACCATGTGTTTAAGCACAAACCTAACTTTGGATACATGTCTACAGAGAAAATACTATGGAAGTAGGACCATGTCCACATCTGGATGTTCACTCAGTGTCATTAATTATTCCCACTTAATTATGTCCACTCCTCCAGAGAGCTGACACCTTCTTCGAATACTAATATACCATGATGTTGTTTAAAACAAAGCTTAATATTTTAGTCATCATTGTTCACTCATAGATTCTTTCACTTTAGTGGGACTATTTGATGAGATAATTGGTATCTCTGCATCTACAAATCCAGATGGTTCTCAACCAGGAGGCAGCTGGCATCTTTGGGAGGGGACGCTGGCATTGTGATTTAATGTGAGTTTAACAATCTTTTACTATTTTGCCATAGAGTATCATCTGAATAAATGATTTACCTCACTTGGACAAGTAAGTTGTAGTACCACCAAAGAAATCTTTCCATAGGGAAAAGGTGAAAGTTGAGAGCAGAAAATACTCTGCACAATTGTGAGTTAAACCTTAAAAGCCACAAAACAGATAGATCCATAAAGAAATAGAATGTAGTCAGACAGAACATGAATATCTAATCCAGATTACTGATCTACATCACAGACAGTTGAGGCAGGGCACTCAAAATTTACCTTAGGCACCTACAAAATTTTACTTGGTAATGAAGAAATCATTCCATTAAGGACAGGTATTCTTTTCATAAGCCCCAAGAATTTGACTTGTGGCTGCTATAAGTATGTAATCTTACAAATGTCTGAGGTTGACCTTTAGGGACAAGTAAGGTTGGCAGTTGATGAAAGTCAGATACTTGCTGGTGCCGTGGCTCAACAGGCTAATCCTCCGCCTTGCGACACCAGCACACCGGGTTCTAGTCCCGGTCGGGGCACCGGATTCTGTCCTGGTTGCCCCTCTTCCAGGCCAGCTCTCTGCTGTGGCCCGGGAGTACAGTGGAAGATGGCCCAAGTGCTTGGGCCCTGTACCCCATGGGAGACCAGGATAAGTACCTGGCTCCTGCCTTCGGATCAGCGCGGTGCACCAGCCACAGCGCGGCGGCCATTGGAGGGTGAACCAACTGCAAAGGAAGACCTTTCTCTCTGTCTCTCTCTCTCACTGTCCACTCAGCCTGTCCAAAAAAAAAAGTCAGATACTAAATGCTCAGTTTCATGCAAAGTTCTATCTTGGGAATGACAAGAAAATAACAGAAAATATAAAGGGTGGGGTGGGGATCCCAAGATGGCTGAATAGAAAAAAGACATGCTGCTTAAAACAAGGGGAAAATAGCAGAAGAAAAGCAGAGGAAGTACATTCCAAGGGTGGGGGGGTTGGAGTGAAGTTTGCAGTGGAAATTCTACAGAGGAAAAGTGACACCATGGAAGGCACGGACATGTAGCCATGAGTAGAGAAACCACACCCAACCCCCACAGCCTGGAACTGGAGAAGACAGCAGCATCAGAGAACAAGGTGACATCAGGCTGTGGCAGTCCATGCCACTAGTGATACTGCCTGAGGGACAGCCACATGGACCACACTGTCTTTGAGTCTGGACTGGAGCCCTAGCAGGGGACAGGGTACATGCCTAATTCCTAATTCAGTGAAAGAAAAGCACGTTTCATTCTACCCATCTCTCCACAAGGGCGCCAGGCAACTGGCCAAAAGGAGGCACCATTTTGATAGCTGTAGAGGCTGAAGTGGCTCTTGTGTGTACTTGACCAGGGTTTTACCAGAGGGAAAAAAGCTGTGTTCCCAACTGATTGATTCTGGCTGGGAGGGGTTACAGGGGGCTGGGCAGCCATGTAGGATCATGAGGTGCCCAATCCTCTCAGCGTATCAGAGGCTCCGGGGCTCTAACTGCCAAGGCAGAGCACTGACAGGCAGCTTGTATTGGGTATGTCTCTGCTGTCTCTGTGGACAGGAAAGGGCAGTGGGGTGGAGCAGATCCTCTGCACCCTGTGACTGTGGGAGTCTTGTGTGCTGACTGTGCAAACTCTGTATGATAGGGTACAGGGTTTAGCTGGTCTCTGGGCAATCATTATGTGTGGCACTAGAAGCTCAGAGCTCCCTGACTGCCTGGGGTGGGGTCATTGCAGAGTGTTCTGTGCTCACACTGAGGATTGCAGATTCTTTGTTGCAGTTAGTGTGGAAACAGGGGTATCCATTTGGGCTAACCCCAGACATTGTCACACTGGAAGAGAGGTGACAGTGTGATTACACCAACACAGGTGATCATACCCTCTCCCTGCTGACAACAGAGGAGATCTACCACACCCAACTTGGGTGTCACACAGGATACTCATCCCACCCTGGAACACTGATCAGAGCTCCCTGCCCCCATCCAGCACACACCTCTGAGTATTCGCTCAAAGAGCAGATAGTCCACTAAGCAACAGAAGCATAGTTCAAAGATAAAACCCACCAGAGGAGAAAACAAACAAGTATTTCCACAAATGCCTAAAAACAAATGCAAAAATTCAAGAAATAAGAATAGGAAGACAACAGGACTCCCCCAAATGAATTCAATAACACTTCAATATTACAGTGTAAATATGAAGAGATTGATGATATTACTGAAGAGGAATTCAAAAGAATGATCTTAGGATTACTCACAAACAATGAGAAGCAAATCCAAAAGTTAAAGAAATCCATACATGACATGGAGGAAACTTTTTCCCATGAGATTGAGATTTTGAAGAGAAATCAAACTAAAATGCTAGAAATGAAGAATTAAATATGTCAAATAAAAATACAGTGGAAAGCCTGAACAACAGACTTGGTGAGGCAGAAGGAATATCTGAGCTAGAAGACAAATCTTTGGAAACATCTCAGTCAGACCCAAAGAAGATGAAGACAAAGATGAAGATGATGATGAAAAAGAACATGATGAGAAGGAAGGAGGAGGAAAAGGAAGAAGGGGAAGAGGAGGAAGGAAAGAAGGAAGGAAGAAAGGAAGGGGAAGAAGAAACTAGACAATTAGAAAAATTAAAGACAATGTTCAAGATTTATGGGATGCTATCAAAGAGAGAATGCATTAGAAGGCCTATTCAGTGAAATAATTACAGAAAACTTACCATATTTGGAGAAAGAAAGGGATGTCTAAGTATATGAGACACACAAAACTCCTAATAAACATGACCAGATCTTTACCACAACACATTGCAGTTTAACTTTCAACAGTAAAACATAAAGAAAAGATTTTAAAATATGCATGAGAGAAATGCAGGATTATTTTGAGAGGATTCCCAATTAGACTAACAGCTGACTTCTTATTAGAAACCCTTCAGGCTAGGAGAGAATGGAGAGACATAGTACACATCTTAAAAGAAAAAAAAAATTGTCAGCCCAGAATACTGTACCCTGCGAAGCTCTCATTTATGAATGAAGGTGAAAGAAAGATATTCCATAACAAATGGAAATTTAAAGAATTTTTCACTACTTGTCAAGCCTTACAAATGATACTTAAAGATGTGCTACACACAGAAGCACAGAAATAGTCATCGATATAAAAGAATGTGAAGGCAGAAAATTTCTTAGTAAAATTACAAAGGAAATCCAAAGCAAACAATAGGAACATTTATGGAAGAATTGCAGGGCCAAGATACCACATCTCTGTTAAAAGACCAAGGAATCAGGGCTTTTTGAATAAGACATATACACAGGAGCATATAAACAATAGTTCAAGTTGGCCCACAATCAGTGTCAAGTGATTCATATGAATATAATGATCAGAGGATTTCAAAAGTATAAGAGAATATTTCTAACTAGGATGATCCAGAAGTCTTCTTAGTGAAGACAGGACATGTACTAGGCAGTCTATTGGACAAGATTTTGATGGATGGAGGAAAAGGGAAAAAATTCTGGGTAAAGGCAGTGAATGGATAAACATGGCTCCATGGTAGGTAAGCATAGTGAGTTTGGAGAAAGGTAGCTGATTAGGTTGCCTGAAATTGAAAACTTGTTTGCAGGCAGCAGCAACAAAGAAAAGGAACCTGAAAAGAAGTCACTATGGGATCTCAGAATTTGAAGAGATCTTAGAGGTAATAAAATTCAAGATCGCTCACCTTATTCTAACTTACTTGTATTCACAAAAACTTAAGTTTTCTCTAGTCTGCCATCAACATTTAAACAATATTTTAGTGATGGCCTAGATTTTTAATATCTATAGACACAGTTACTATGGCATACTAGTAACTAGTTAGAAATGGGCTTTGGACTTGGAGGCCTGGTTGAACTACATTGCTAAGATGTTCAACCTTGGGCATGTTTATTTAACCTTTCTTCATCAAATGTGAACAAAAGCAAACCTACAGTGGAGGGAGGAAGAAAATGAAAGATGATGCTTAAAGGAGGAAGAAGAATCTGAAAAATATATTGCCAAGGAAGACAAAAGTAGAAGCAATGCAAGGAAGGTGAGGTTGTTAATACAGCTTGAGTGTCCCTTATTGGAAAGGTATTTGACCAGACATGTTTGCTGTTTCAGAATTTAAAAAGAAATCTTCAGTATTTCCTATGACTTTACTGGTTTAATACTCTAATCTGGAAATCCCAAACTTGAAATGCTCTAAAATCCAAAAGTTTTTGAGCACCATGTTGGCAGTCAGAAATTTTCAGATTTCAGAGCATCTTGAATTTTGGGTTTTTGGATTATGGATGCTCAACCTATGGCACTGAATGAAACAAAGGTCAAAATTTTGGCCACTGATTTTGACAGTTTGGTGGTCAATGATGACCTTTAAGAAATCAACCTTTGTACAAAAGAAGAGAGCCAGTTTGTAGAAAAAGAGTAGAGTATGAAGGATGGGAGAGGATGGAAAAATGAATGTATAGTGAGGAACTGGAGCTTCAGGCAAAGATCCATACCTCATTTCTAACAAAGGAGAGGGAGAGAGATGGTTTTGACTTAATTGGGGTTACAGGACTGAGTGATGCAATTGGCTGGACATGTATCTTGCCTTAGAACTCAAATGGCTGGCAGTTTCTGTAAGGACTTCCATCCTTACCACAATGCAGCAAACATGACAAAGGCAGGGGGAAGCTCCTATGCACAAAATATCTCCCCTGTTCCTTTTTGTCTAGCACGTCAGAGGAAGAAAATAATATTATACAGCAATCTGCCCATTTACAATATCACAAAATTGCTTGCTGGATAATTATAAGAGACTCCCTGTATTGTAAAACCTCATTAATTTGGACTACATTAATTTGGAATTTGTGGTAATTTAACCTGGGCTGGAGTTACCTTTGTACTAGTTACAAAGAAAGGGTTCACTAAGCAAATAGTATGAACAAGATTTCAAGGGAGATAATTTAGACTGCCAAAGGTTTATTTCACATATTTTAAATAACATACTGTTTTGTAAGAACTTCAGCATATTCATTATTTGAATGCAAATTGATTCTGCTAATTATAGATTAGAGTACTCTACTGTTAACATCCTATATCTGCAGCAGTTACCTTGCTCTCATTGAATATGTTCATTAAAAATAAAACTATAATCCTTTAAAGTTAGTTCATAATTCATATTAATGCATACAACCCTTTCCTGACTCTCATGAGTAAACTGCAGTTCAGGAGGTGTTACCCTAAACTAGCACATCACTTCACATAAATACAATCGTGAAACTAGTTCAGTAATCAACAAAGGCCTAAGAACAACCCAACACATGCTTTAAAATTGATGCCCTAAATCGCCTGCACTCTATCAAGAGCAGATTCCACTGACAGCTGACTTCTTTAACATACTAACACAACACATCAACTTGAGGAGCTGGCTGGTTTAAGCTTGTAACTTATTAGAAGGAGAACAGGAGCCACCACATGAAGGGACACCGAGAGAAATAAGTGAACACAGACTGCAGAAAAGACATGAATAAAATATGAATATCTGAGAAAACAACACAGTTGAGGACAATCTAGTGCAGAGTTAAAAGGTCTATATTCCTTAGTAAGCCTTGAAAACTATAACAGAGTATTAGCGTATAGCACAATAATTAAGGACTGCTCCTAAAGAACAAGCAAATGTTAAATTATGTTGACTGTATGTTAAAAGGCAGATAATTTATATACATAAATATATAGATATATAGACACACAACCCTCAATCACATAAGTCAATTTGCACCCACAATGGGTAAGCTAAAAATGTGAAACATGTTGAGGCTTAAAAAGGTTAGGTTCATTATACTATCATATAATAATAACAAAGTAGCATTTATTAAGTGATTATTGTGTGCAGATACCATGTTAAGTAGATCAGTTCAACTAATTCTCATAATAATCCTAAAATGTCACTTTTAGTGCTACTACTTCACAGTAGAAGAATCTGAAATTCAGAGGCATTGAGCAAATAACCCCAGCTCACACAAAGAGAGATGGAGCCAAGATTAGAACTCAGATCAGTTCCTTGGCTATACACTACGCCTTCCATGCTCTAAAAAACAGAGCTCTTTCAGAATCACTCATTAAAAAAAGATTTGTTTTATGTATTTGAAAGGGCAGAGTAACAGAGAGAGAGAGAGAGAGAGAGAGAGAGAATCTTTCATCCGCTGGTTCACTCCCCAAAAGGCTACAACAGTCAGGGCGCCGGACCAGGCTGAATCCAGAAGCCTGGAACTCCATCAGGGTCTTCTACATGGGTGGCAGGGGCCCAAGTACTGGGGTCATCTTCCACTGCCTTCACAGGCACATAAGCAAGAAGCTGGATCAGAAGCAGACCAGCTGGGGCTTGAATTGGCACTCATATAGGATGCTAGGGTCACTGTTTTCCTGTATGAGTGGCTTAACTTGCTGTACCACAACACTGACCCCAAGGATTACTCTTTCATTGAATGTTCCATGTAGCCAATGGTTTACTGTATTTTCCTTTTCCAAACTTGTATGTAACAGGTATCTTTATTTGTAAGCAGAAATACATATGGTATAAATATCAAATATGATATTATATGATTATAAACATGCTGCATTTCACAAGCTGACGGCAAAAGAATAGCAAAAACATAAACTAAAACAAACAAGCAAAAAACTATGAACATGTCTACTGGGTCCATCTCAAAACCTCAGATCAGTCTCCATATGCTAATGATTCTGTTTCCAAATGTCTAGTGAAGCAACAAAGAAATTAAATTTTAAAATATCAAATGATCAGTTAATATCTTGTTCTTCTATTGTTTTCTCACACCTTTTGGAGAAATTTCAAATGAGAATAGGCCAGTGGGACATGAACGATGGAAATGCGGGGTGGATTGAAAGAAAGGCTAAAATTCAGCCAGCTGTTATAGAGGATTTAGGAGATTTGCTAGATATTCTAAGAAAACTCTCAGGGCATAAAATACATATGAGTACAGTGTGTATTAGGGGCAACACAGGTGTAGGTGGAGAGCTGCAAATATATTCAGTTATCTTTGTTAGAAGTAAAGTAAGGGTGGCTAGCCACATGCGCATACACAAAGAAAAATGTACAGTGAAACCACTCACTCATGCAATTCCTTCTGCCTAAAACAATGTTCTTTTACTCATTTCCTCTTATGTCAAGCTTATCCATTCTTCAAGGATCAGCTAAAAATGTCACTTCTGCCATGAAGCATTCCACAATCTAAGGCTGAATTAAATTCTCCCTATGTGTTCCCATAGGTTTTTTTTTCCTTTTACATATTTACCACAGCACTGATGATTCTATCTTATTATTAGAGTTATTCATGCATGTGCTTTTTCCCTCCCTCTATCCAAGCAAGAGGGCAGGCAGCTCTGTCATTACTATAGTTCCTTCAAATTCTATTAGGCTCTGGGAAAATGTTGACTCAATAGCACTGATTTAAAACAGCGCATTATCACCTAGCTTACCTGAAGGAGCATTTGTTCTCTTTCTTTTCTTGCTCGATTCCCCTCCATTCTCAATGAGGCCTTCTGTGACCAGAGGGCCACTGGCACTACCAAACTGCAGGGGCTCGTTGTTGTTGGCAGGGTCAAAGGGCAGCTGGTTCAACCCTAAAGAAGAAAAAGAAAGCCAAATTCCAGACTCCATTAAGGACTGGGATCATTTCCAGATTTAATTATATGAGCCAATAGTGGAAAACCTTTTAAATCTTAAGAGCCCAGGAGTAAGAGATGAATTATTCAGACAGTTGTCCTCTGTAATTTTTATAGGTCTGATTGACAGGTAAAGAAGTAAAATATAAGATAGTGGAGTGGGTGTTGTGGCACAGGGATTAAGCCACTACATGGGACAACTGCACCCCACGTTGGAATCCCAGCTACTCCACACTTCCAATCCAGCTTCCTGATTATGTGCCCAGGAGACAGTGGATGATGGCACAGATGCTTGGGTTCCTGCTGCCCATATGAGAGACCTGGATGGAGTTCCTGGCTCCTGGCTTCAGTCTGGCCCAGTCTTAGCTGTTGCAAGCATCAGGGGAGTGAACCAGCAGATAGGGAAAATTCCCACTCTTTCCCTTCTCTCTCTCCCTCTCTCCCTCCCCCTTTTGAATAAATACATAAATAAGTAAATTGGAAAATAAAAGACAATGACTTTGTCATTTGTAATAGCCCTCCTGTTCCTGTGAGAACTTAACAATTTTGGCCACAAGCTAGCATCTTCTCCTTTCTCCCTTAAAAATATAGTGCCTTCTTTAAATGTGGCTGTGGTTGGATCCACTCTTATTTCAAAAAGATTGGCTTTGTATTCCTTGGATTACCTCCTGACATTTTTCCATTCCTTCATTACAAGGTTAAACTACTGCTGATATAATCATTAGACTATCCTGGTGTCAAAGTCACTTCCAGTAATAATATAGAGGTTTCTAAAATAGAAAACCAGAGTACCATGGCAAATGAGAAAAGGAAACAAAGACACAGACATTGCAAGGAGGTTAGTAGCTGGAGTGATGAAGAGTTATGATCCAAGTTTAGGTTTGTTAATCTCATCCTTTTCAAATGGTGTAAGAAGCAGAGTGACTTTACTAGTCACTGCTATGTCATATAAAATGACAAATGGTGTTTCCTATTCTCCAAGTCTTACACGGTTAACTCAGGTGCCAACAGAGTTTTTTTCTACTTCTTTGGCAGTGGTGCCTGAAATTTCAAGTGTTTCAATTAAAACTTCATGAAATGTGGAATCAAAAGCTTTGTTAAAACCCAAAGTTAGAACATCTCTTCTAAGCTTTTTATCCACTGGTTAGTCTCTAATCCTATCAAAAGGGGAATCAGTTTGGCCTGATGTTGCTTATTCTTTAACCCTCGAGTTTTCTATGGTCTGTACCTGTACAAGTCTTGAGTTAATGTTGTAAAATGTCAATATATCACTTGGAATCCAGTCAACTAAAAGTCAATCAAGTTTCAGTAAAATGAATACTAAGGCTCTAACAAAATGACTTTACATTACTGCGTTATTGTTTTAAATAAAGTGTATTCCATTGCTAATGTTTTTAGCCCACATAACAAATACTGTTTCTTCAGCAACTAGACTCCACTTGGAACATCTCCATTAAATATCTTCTGGGACTTGTCAAACAGTCTTCCTTTACATCATGTGAGCAATTAAGTGTAAGAATGAACCTTGTTTCTGTATCTTAAGTCAACTGTTCACTGCGTCATATCCATGTCCTATTAAATCCCTACCATGACCAGAACTAAAGAAACAAATACCACATTCTGTATATTAGAAAATACTGATATTGTTTTGAAGACAACTTTCAAAGAAGACAAGAGTTGTATATTGTTTACAAATGAAGATTTTTTTAAACTTATTTGACAGATAGTGAGAGAGAGAGACAGAGAGAAAGGTCTTCCTTCCGTTGGTTCACCCCCAAAACGGCCGCTATGGCCGGAGCTACACTGATCCGAAGCCAGGAGCCAGGCACTTCCTTCTGGTCTCCCATGCAGGTACAGGGGCCCAAGCACTTGGGCCATCCTCCACTGCCTTCCTGGGCCACAGCAGAGAGCTGGACTGGAAGAGGAGCAACTAGGACTAGAACCCAGTGCCCATATGGGATGCTGGTGCCACAGGAGGAGGATTAACCAAGTGAGCCATGGCGCTGGCCCCATGAAGATTTTTTTTTTGCACATGAATAGTCCCAGAGTCAAATAAGATTAGTGTACTATCCCAAAATTTGTCTTGGCATTTCTTACTGCAGCATCATACTGACCAAAACACATTCCATGGAAGACAGATGAAAAAATCTAATAGATTTGGGTTCAAATTCAAGATATCATTTACTAGCTATACAGCTTTTCACAAGTCATGTATCCTCTCCTAGTTTTATAATGTGTGAAAGGGGAATGATAATAGTGCATAGGTTGTTGTAAAGATAAAGAAATACAAATATTTATGGGGGAGATGGGAGTTGGGCATAGTGGTTAAGACATTACTTGGGACGCCTATATCACATATCAGTCCTGACCCTGCTCCCAATTCTAGCTTCCTGCTAATGCATATCCTGGGAGGTAGCAAGTTATGGCTCAATTACTTGGGTCCCTGGCACCCACATGAGGGAACCAGATTGATTTTCCAGCTCCTGGCTTTGGCTTGGATCAGCCCTGGCTGTTGCAGGCATTTTGCGGATTGAACTACCAGATGGGACATCTCTTCTCTCTCTCTCTCACTTATTCAATCAATCTGCCTTTCAAATGTGTGTGTGTGCGCATATGTGTGTATTTGTGTGTGTATGTGTGTATCAAAATATACATATAATTCCAAGTGAATTAAAACAAATTTTCCAGGGCCGGAGCTGTGGCATAGTGGGTTAAGATGTAGCGGGTAAAACAGGTAAAGATGCAGTGCCAGCTTCCCATATGGGCACTGGTTCGAGTCCTGGCTGCTCCACTGCCAATCCGGCTCTCTGCTATGGCCTGGGAAAGCAGTAGAAGCTCCTGGCTCCTGCCTTTGGATTGGCACAGCTCCAACCATTGCAGCCAACTGGGGAGTGAGCCAGCAGGTGGGAAACCTTTCTCTCTCTGCCTCTCCTTCACTCTCTGTGTAACTCTTTCAAATAAATAAATTAATCTTAAAAAAACACACAAATTTTCCCCTCTAAGCTTAAAAGCGCTAAGAAAGAATTCTCTTTCTCATGCCTGCATACACATACACATACACACACACACAATTTTATCCCTTGTGCCAAGTACCATGCCTAACACATAGTGGTGAATAAATGAATCATCACATGGAAGGGGTGACTCATTCTATTAACCCATGTAATGACAGTAAAGACTAGGCAGCTAATAATCAAGAATGAATGCCATAACTTAAAAAGTTCTGGTGCGGATTATATCAACATTACTTAAACTAATTAGATTTTAAATGCATCTCCATCATTTGAGTACCATGCTGCAAGATGGTAAAATTCTGATTAAAAGGAATGCTCAAGAATGAGGAGGTTCTGATTAATGATTGTTAATCATAAAAGTCTTTCTTATTTTCTATTGCATTTGATAATTTTACAGGATTATACAAGTATATTAGTCTACTTCCCTGCCTTATTAAGGAGATGACTGAGATCCTACAGAGCTTCAGAGCCATGATCTGTATAACTAGGCTAATAATAGTACCTAACTCACAAGACTGCCAAAATATTAAATGGGATCATGTATGTAGAGCATTCTTCATCACAACTGGCACACAGCTGATGTTTGATTAATATTAACTGCTACTATAATATTGAATGATATTGAATGTCCATTTTTAGTTTCTAGAATTACTGACATATAATGTGAGGAGACTGACTTGAATTTTCCCTGATCCAAGGATATATTCTACTTTGCTCACTGAATCTTTTTTCAAACTTTTATTTCATAATATTTTAAATTTATAAAACAAAAACTGTGAAGTACTACAAAGTGTTCCCATATATTCCAGTCAGCTTTCACTATTGTTAACATCTTCTATTAGAATGATATGACACAGGCCAGTGCCGCGGCTCAATAGGCTAATCCTCCTCCTGCGGTGGCTCAATAGGCTAATCCTCCTGCGGTGCCGGCACACCGGGTTCTAGTCCCGGTCGGGGCACCAGATTCTGTCCTGGTTGCCCCTCTTCCAGGCCAGCTCTCTGCTGTGGCCCGGGAGTGCAGTGGAGGATGGCCCAAGTCCTTGGGCCCTGCACCCGCATGGGAGACCAGGAGAAGCACCTGGCTCCTGGCTTCAGATCAGCGCGGTGCGCCGGCCGCAGCGGCCATTGGAGGGTGAACCAACAGAAAAGGAAGACCTTTCTCTCTGTCTCTCTCACTGTCCACTCTGCCTGTCAAAAAAAAAAAAAAAGAATGTTCTATAGAACTTTTCACTGCTGTTTGTACATTTTTTTAAAAAAAATTAATTGAGAGAAGGGGAGAGGGAGGGAGAGGGAGAGGGAGGGGGAGAGAGAGAGAGAGAGAGAGAGAGCAAGAGCGAGCTAGCTCTCATCCTCTGGTTCACTTCCCCAAATGCCTGCAACATATGGGGCTGGACTGGGAGCAAATTCAGAGTTAGGAACTCAAATCAGGTCGCTGATGAGGATAGCAGCAACTCAACTACTTGAGTCATCATCACTGCCTCCAGGGTGCACATTAGCAGGAAGATGGATACAGGAGCTAGAGCAAGGTATTGAATCCAGGTAGTCCAATGTGGACTTTTTAATTGGCATTTTTAATATTTATTTTATTTATTTGAAAGAGTTATAGAGAGAGGTATAGACAGAGAGAGAGAAAGAGAGAGTCTTTCAACTGCTGGTTTACTCCCTAAATGGTCACAATGGCTGGAGCTGAGCTGATCTGAAATCAGGAGGCAGGAGCTTCTTCAGCATCCCCCAAGTGGGTGCAAGGACCCAAGCACTTGGGCCATCCTCTGCTGCTTTCCCAGGCACATTAGCAGGGAGCTGGATGGGAAGTGGAGCAGTGGGACTTGAACCGATGCCCATGTGGGATGCCGATGCTGCAGGCCAGGGCTTTAACCAGTTGCACCACAGTGCTGGCCCCCAACTGGTATCTTAACTGCCAGGCTAAATACCTGCTCCTGTTTGTATCATTTTTTGCAAGTTGAGGGACTCCAGGACAAAAGATCTGTTGAGTTAAAAGTATTCAGTCATAGTCATTTGACTATAATTGTGCTGTTCTCTATTTGTGTCAGATGATCACTTCAGGGATTTAGGTGTATTATTTCTAAGATGAATAAAAAGAGTTTTTGACCTTGAGTAAGACTGATATTTTAAGTACTTTCTGTGTATCCACCTCATATATGATACAGATATGTGAAAATTCTGATAACTCGATACAACTTCCCAAGCCTAATTTTTGAATGTGGAAATATATCATATTGAAGAAAGAGACATCTCACTCAATAAGCTGATTCAGTGAACAGAAATCCACATTTTAGATTATCTAAGACCTAATATGGTCTCAAAGTTGTATAGTTCAAGAGCAAGGGCTACAGAAACAGCAAAATCCTATGACACTAGTGCTTTCTAGCTACTTTTACTGTATTGTTTCATTCCTCCCCTTAACACTAAATAAACAAATAAATGAGTAAATGCCAGGTATATCTGATCCATTCTAAATATTATTTTGACAAAATAGCCCTATTAAAATTATTTAAATCCTAATAATAAAACCATCTTAATCCAAATAATTCATCTTGATGAAATTTTAACAATGATATGCATGTAAAAATATTAGCAATTATCATATTGTATTTCTCACAGAAACTACAGAATTTGTCTTTAAACCTTGCAGCGCAATTGCTACCATTTTATACTAGATATCATGAAACTGGAAAATACAACATTTTGAAGAAATTTTTGAGGTTGTATAGTTCATTCTTCTATGTAATACATTAATATGCAGGATTTCTGACAGGCCTCAATCCTGTAGCCTATTTCTTTCTCAGCTCTTGGGTATTCATTTGGCTTTCCTTAACTTTTTTTTTTTGACAGGCAGAGTGGACAGTGAGAGAGAGAGACAGAGAGAAAGGTCTTCCTTTGCTGTTGGTTCACTCTCCAATGGCCGCCGCGGCCAGCGTGCTGCGGCCAGCGCACCGCGCTGATCCGAAGCCAGGAGCCAGGTGCTTCTCCTGGTCTCCCATGGGGTGCAGGGCCCAAGCACTTGGGCATCCTCCACTGCACTCCCTGGCCACAGAAGAGAGCTGGCCTGGAAGAGGGGCAACCAGGACAGAATCTGGTGCCCCGACCGGGACTAGAACCCGGTGTGCCGGCGCCGCAAGGCGGAGGATTAGCCTGTTGAGCCATGGCGCTGACCTTTCCTTAATTTTTAAAACCACTATCTTTGGGGGAGGGCAGATTCCTTTCATTTTCTCCAAACTGTCTGTGAAATAAGAGGCATTTTGTTAAACTGTTTTCTTGCTTATTATCCATAAATTAAGCATGAGTGATGTCTAACTTTTTAAGGAAGACTTGATAATCACTGTAAGAAAAATAAATGAGGGAGTAACAGATGATTAACAATAAAGTCAGAAGTTTTCTATAGTTTTATACATGTCTCATAGTCCAAGTCCTTTTATTCCTGAGGATAAACTTAATAAAACCTGGCATCTTGTTCATTCATCTCCCTCATATCTCATCCTCTCATTCCCCAAGCCCACAAAATTTAGTTTGTTCAAAGGGAAGCATGAATTGATAAAATAAAGACAAATAGATAAGAAACAGTAGTGTTATGGACTTCTGCTATTTCTGTATCTTAGGTTCACAATCAAACAAATCCATGTGGTAATATAATCTCTTCTAAAACCAAGTTGACTGATGTAGGCAGCTGACCAGCTGTTATTTCATGTCATGTCAAAACACAAATTATCTGACTTCATAACACACATACAAGGCTGCTTTAGAAAGTATGCTTTTGGGGGAAAAGTGGAGGAGGGGTCCTTGGAGAATGGCATTTTTCATTCAGTGGAACAACAGGATTACACATCTCAGAATGAAGTGTGGTTCTCCGTGAATACTCTAATATGTAGGTCAAGAGTTCTCATACAATGATGTCTGCCATATAGATGCAGATGATTCATTGGCTTTGAGGAAAGCACTTTAGAGTTTTCATGATACTTGTGGGAGAAGATCAATGCTCTCTTTATGTCTAGGTGTGGTAACAGTTACTGCCACAATTCACTCTAGAGAGCTTCCCACTATCAGGTCAAATTAGGAGCAACCTTCAGGATGCAATCTAACAGTTTCAACAATTGACTCAGGTTATAGTACTGAAATGTGACCCTGTGGTCCATGTCACTTATTTGCAGGTGTGGGCCCAAGACTGTATAATTTTGCAAAAAGAAAATCAATTCTACCTTGGATTAGTTCCCTTTAAAAGAAAATGGTTAAAATCTTGAGAAATCTAGTAAACTGAATTCTAGGTAGCAATCTCCAGACAGAAATTCATGTTGAAAAAAATAAATATCAGTTTGGGGCAATCGGCACATTCTAGATAATTTGTCTACAAAACAAATTTCTGTAACCTGAGTCCTATTTTCCATGTGACTTCAGTTTAAAATCAGATTTGTGATTCCATGTTAGGGCCTTTGAGGATCTTCAAATTAACTTGTAACGTAAAACTTTTAGAGAAATAAGGGGCTAGGAGATCGGCCAGATCACTAACGTGCTCGCAGGTGTTTTCTGTGGGATGCATCCATCTCTGGAAGACCCTCCTCATTTTTATTCACCCCTCCTCTTTCCTTAGTCTGGACCTGAAAAACCTCTGAGTTCACATTTGTGATCTTACTACCTCTATCCCCATTGTTTGACCAGCTACTTCTGGGAATACTTAAACTGTCCAACAGAGCTGGCCTGTAATACCATTCTTCAGTCACAGGGGTTAGCAGCCAGAACAACTGAACATGACTCAGTTCCATGTCTTAATTAATAGCAAAGAAATGAACTTATTCTATCCATTTTGTAAGTTCAATATTCTGTATAACTGGCTTAACTGAAGCAAGGATAATTGTAAAAGATTATTGGGAGAGTGCAGGTAAGGAGAAGAGATGAGAAAACAAATGGGAAAGTCCTCTTCCACTTAGGCTTGCTTGAATGGTGGTGGATATAAATACCTCCAGAGGAAATAGTGGCCTTGTCAAAGGTGTCATATAGATCATAAGCTGACATTTAAAAAAAAATAATGAGAGAAAGCAAGAGATCATGCATTTGCTGGTTCACTCCCCTAATGCTTGCAATGGCCCGCACTGGGCTGAGCTGAAGCCAGGAGCCAGGAACACAATCCAGGTCTTCCACTTGAGTGGCAGGAACCAAATTACTTGAGCCATCACTACTTCCTCCCAGAGTCTGCATGACCAGCAAGCTAGTGTCAGGATATCAAACCTAGGAATGCCCATATGAGACGCAGGCATCTTAAACGCTAGGCCAAATGTCCTCCCCCAAATAGGCCGATTTTCATTGGTGTGATACTTCAAATGGTAGTGACTTCCTAAACTACTTGCTCAAGGCATTCAAATTCCTCACCATAAAATCTCGTCCATTTCTGACATTATGCCCCAAGTTTTACTCTACCCCAATCCTTCTCAGACTTTTAAATGTGCATACATGTTTACTGGAGACCTTAATAAACTGCAGATTCTGATTCAGTAACTCTGCTTTTCAGACAAGTTCTCAGATGATGCTGATTCTGTTGGTATGAGTACCAACTTTGAATAGAAAGGCCTAACACTGTAGCAAAATGGGACTACTTAGCATGAATTAAATTCACCCAGTAATTTCCTACCTCTACACATTGCTATACACTGACCACCTGCTTCTTGAGTTCCAACTTTCAAATACTACCCTTTCTTAAGGATTTATCTCAGATGCTACTTCCCTTATTGTCTTTCTGTATTTATCTCTACCCAGTCACGCACACACGCGCACGCGCACACACACACACGATACAGCAATGGAGAGAAGAGAAGTATCCATCAGGGGAGCTATCATTACTTGGTTGTTTAGAATGTGCCCCGACTTTACCTTACTTTATTTGATTTTCTTGTTGTTACTCCCATTTGACAACAAGGAATGAGAAACTTACAGTACTGAAGTACAAAGAACAAGGAATTCAAGGTTTTTTAATTTAAAGTACTACTCTTGCCCTCCCTAGATCTTAGTCTCTACTTTCCCTGTGTCTTTTAGAGCAGTTCTTTTGAATATTTTGTGTTATCCTCCAATCTCTTCTACCTAACCCTACCCCTACTAAGTTGTAAACTCTTTAAGGAAAAACTTTATGCCCCATTTTTCTCATCTCTCCTCCTTTGAGATGCCTGGATAGTGCCTTGTTCAATATCAAAAGCACACCAGAAAAGTGTATTGACCTGAACTTAGCTACAATTTTGGGTCCACATATTGTGTTTCTCACCCCAGAAATGAACTGACCTATTGCTAGGGCAGTCATGAAAGGAACAAGGTATGGTTTTTGAGTTCCTTTAGAATTCCTAGTATCATTTCCACCCTAGAATTCCTGAAGACTCTTTAGGGAGCAGTAATAGGCAATCAGACATGCTACTCTTAACCTTGTCACTGTATAACCTCATTCTCCCTTTCTCAGGGACAAAACAGTACTTCAACTAAGACCCTCATGTGAGAAAGCACTATGAAAGAGATCACTTATATGAATCTTCTGTCAATAGTTTAATGTAAACCAGGTTACAGATTGTGACTTACAAACAATAGTCAAGAAAAGGCAATCTCCAGTGAGTGGCATTGTGGCACAGTGGGTTAAGCTGCCACCTGTGATGCCAGCATCCCATTTGAGCACTGATTTGAGTCCTGGCTGTTCCATTTCCAATCCAGCTCCCTGCTAATGCACCTGAGAAAATAGCAGAAGATATCCCAAGAACTGGGCTCCTGCCACCAATGTGGGAAACTCAGATGGATTTCCAGGCTCCTGACTTCAGCATGGCCCAGCCGGGGCTGTCATTTGAGGAGTGAACCAGTGAATGGAAGACCTCTCTCTATGTAACTCTGATTTTCAAATAAATAAAACGCATCTTTGAAGTCAAACTCTAGAGGTGTGTTGTCCAATACAGTAGCTATGAGTAACATGTAGCCACTTCAATATGTGTAAATTAATCAAAATGGAATAAAATAAAATGTTTAGTGACACTAGTCACATTTCAAATGTTCAATAGCCACTTGTAGCTAGTGGGTACTATATTGGACAGCACAGATGTAGAGCATTTCAATTAACCATAGACCTTGGGGTCAGCATTGTGGTGTAGCAGGGAGGGCCACCACCTGCGATGCCAGCATTCCATTTGTGTGCTGGTTTGCATCTCAGCTGCTCCACTTCCAATCCAGCTCCCTGATAGTGTGCCTCGGAAAGCAAGGGAAGATGGCCCAAGTCCCTGGGCCCCTGCATCCATGTGGGAGACCTGGAAGAAGCTCTTGGATCCTGGCTTCAGACCTGCCCAGTTCTGGCCCTCTCTCTCTCTCTCTCTCTCTCTCTCTCTGTGTGTGTGTCTTCTCCTTCTCTCTCTGTAAACTCTGCCTTTCAAATAAATAAGTCAATCTTTATAAAAATATGTTTAATAAAATAACCATAGACCATTTTAGTGGACAGGGCTGCTCTAGAGTCAGACATGGACTCAAACCCACATTTACCACTTACTAGGTGTGTCATAAAGGGTACAAAACAAATCACTTGATGTCTCTCAGACAACTGCACTGTAAAATGGGGACCATGATGCCCCCCCTCACCTTATAGGAAAGTGAGAAAATTTAAATAAGAGAATGCATGCTTAAGGTCTAGAATATATTAGACACTAAATACGTAGTAGCCCTGTTGTAACCAAAAGGGGGATTTATATGAATTTACCTAAAAAAATAGAATAAGAATATTTGACTAAAGTGGCTTCTTGGGTCCCCAGAGTACATCCTATTTATGGCTTAGAAGCTGTTAGCTTTGCATTCCTCTTCTAATCCACTTTTTCTTACAGATAATACATAGCCAATAGGGTAAGTCATTCATGAATAACGCTGGGAGCAGTCAATAATGGCTCTTTGCTTGGACTCGGTTTAGGGCAGGTGAACATATGTGTCAGCACCTTGGACTTTCTAATGTGAAAGAAAAACATTTTCGTCCTTAGAATTGAAATGCCTCTTCCCAAAGCTTTAATAAGCACTCAGTTCCACCTGGGTTGTGTATTATGAGATCACTACTACTAGCAGTGGCATTAGAGCTGGAATAGAGAAGGATCACTTCTCTGTAAATCCATATTTTCCTATGCTCAGAATGTTCTTTGTGTTTCTTCCTGTGGGGCTGACATCTCCCATACCTGGTAAAAGTAAATTATTTGAGGAACTTCTGAATTAAACTCATTAAGGTGCTTGAGGTCCATGAGCAGGAAACTCAAATTATGTATTTCCAACTTCAAGAAGAAGAATGCTTCTGGACTCTTTCCTCCTGCACAAAATAAGTCTTGGGAAACAGAAAAAATCATATTCCTCAATGAAAACAAAGTTCAAAAAATATTGATGTGATATAATAGTTTAAAATGACAGATGGTAGATGGGCGAAGTATCATTTTCCTTAGGATAAAGTCTGGCAGACTTCAGAAGAAAGGAGAAGAGAAATCCTTATTTTGCAGTGGTTTAGCATTGGAAACAGTTACAGCAACTTCTCCTCTCCACATCTTTGGGGGTGGGGGATTAGAAAGAGGGTGATTCATCAGTGCCTGCTTTGAGCTGGCTCCAGGCCATGCTGCAATTCCTGTTGACCAATTTTCCACTTGACTGACAGGAAAAGGGCAGGTTCCTAACACACTGACCATTAGGTTATCTGTTTAGTACTTGCCTGAGAATGTGCCCAGAGGTATTGTATTATGGGTGTCTCTGTCTAAATAAAATAAATAATTGCAGATTTCAGAGCCTGAGGATAGAGAGTTGTTCTGGTATTGAAATTGGAGTCTATCTTGTCAGATCTGTAATGAGGTCTTCCCTTCAGGCTGATTGATTTCATAAAGCCAAGGTAATTATCAAAAGCAAGCACAGTTTCTGCCTGCAGAAACCACTCCACTGGTTTTGAAAACTAGCCTGTCAGCCGGATCTGGTCAGGAGCAGAGGCTGAGCCAGCCATTTCAATAGGAACAGTTACAGCACAGAGAGGACATCAATTGCCTCTAATAGATTCTTAATATATCTGTAAATAAGTTGTAAACAAGGATCAGCCAAATAATTTCACATGCTGTGAGAGAGTGAAAATTGAAATCACTGTCAGATAAATCTGAATTTCAGCATAAGATGTTTGAAGGAGACAGTGGGATCTCGAAGCCTTTTGGTTTTTGGAGAGCTAATTTTACCAATTAATGCTAGGAGGATATTAATATTTTTTAAGGCTGATACACTGCCTAAATAGCATTTGTATCTTTGCTTTTCCTAAAATGTACACTACTACTTTCAACAGATTTCCTTTCTTCCATGACTCAGCCTTTATTAACTATTTATACAATCACTGTGTTACAATTTTAATTATCCCCTAATTAGCCAATGATGGATTTGTGATTTAGCACTCCCTAAAGACAGAACTACATAAATACAGTGAATCTTCACTTACATGTTCAAACTTTTCATCCTCCCTCTTTCCCCTGGCTCACCCCCACTAATATTCCTATACTTTATCATTAATGCTCTAGAGTCATGCTTCCTACATTCCTTATCTTAGATTCCCATTTGGATTCATTTTTTAAGAATGTATGATGAACAATCTTGTTGGCTATAAAATTAAACACACAAGAGAAAACAGATTCCTGTAATATGCTAATGTATCTTTATACCTCCCTTATCCCAATTCCACCTCAGAAGCATCAACACAGGATGCTGACAAATGATTAACTCCTTTAGAGAAGTCCCTGCCTGCAGCTGAAGTCAAATCTACTACTGCGAAAACTAGAATATGCTTCCTAAGAAGATAATTTACAGAAAAAGGTACACTCCTGCAAAAAAGAACATCTCTTTTTGAAACACGTTAGTAAGCAGGATCTTAGTTTCCGCTCCAGCCTTGAATCTGAGGTATTCAGTGTGTACTGGAATGGGTGCATTAATGAATTAATATTGACTCATTGTCTCTTTTTCCACCCAATTCATTCAAACAATTCTGTGTGTCTGTCCATAGCCAGGACCAAGGATTTTAGGACTTTATGATAACACAGTTTCTTCCCTCCAAAAGATCATGGCCAGAAAGGAAGACAGATATACACACACAAAATATAGCCCAAATTACTACACCAGCTTCATCTCTTGTCACTTCCCCCAAATACCGCTTTGCTTCATTCACATCAAACATTTAAAAATTCCTCAAACATGCCATGCTCTTTCATGTATCTGTGCTTCTGAACATACCATTTCCTCTGTGTGAAATACAATTTTTCTATTTTTCTCTTTTTTCCACCTGCAGAGCTATTACTTACCCCTCAAAACTCTGTTCAAATGTCAACTATTCAGCAAAGTTTTCTCTAACCCCCAAAGGCTCTCTCCATAGTAGTGCACAGAGCCTTTTTATCAAAGCACTTATTGCAGGAGTTTGTGGGCTTGTGTGAGTGTTCTGGATGTAGTTTGTCACACCTGGTGTGTACCTTCGAAATATCACTCCCATGGGAGGATGAAGGATGCACTGGAGGTGAAAAGGCACCAGCGGCAGAAAAAAGGTTAGGAGAAAAACAGTGATACAGTGGAGAGATGACCGAAGCAGAAATACAGACAGCTGCAGTGGGACAGAAAGAAGTAAATGGATTTCGGAGATATTCAGGAAGTAGAATCATCTGAAATATGAGTCTGATTGGATCTAGGAGTTGAGAGAAGACAGGAGTATGAGATGACTCTATGTAGAAACACTTAAGACATGGTCCTGAAAATCCTGGAAGGTTTGTGGCCTTCAGTATAAGAAAAAGCACACCCCATTGGAAGTAAATTCACAAAGCTATGCTGAAAAATACAACCACTTCCAATCTCTATATTAGCATGGCATAAAGGCTGCCAGGAAACACTAGCAAATGGCTCACATTTGACCTTTACTGTGTATTCTTAACAAAGCCTGTCAAAAGATATAAATTCATCCCGAAGAAATAAAGTATAATAATCTAGGAGGCAGGATAACATACTATTGGGCTAAGGAGGGGGGAAAACATTTTAATAATAGGCCTTAGACTTGGTTTATTTTGTCTACAGCATTCACTGTCTTTGAAGGTCAGTAATACTTAATATATTCCTCTGCTTTCTCCCTTCATCCTTCTCCTTCTTTTCTCCTCCCAAGCAACTCCTCAAAATGGTCTTACTAGAAAACCATGCATTTTAATAGCAGTTGTCTTTTTGTTATTATAGCATGTTGGATTAATCTGACAACCTCCTTTTAACAATACTCAAAGAAAGCTTGGAGAAATTAATGCTACATTGTTTTTCTCTCTGCCAAAGAATATAGCAATGTAATTGTCTCCTGGCAAAGAAGCACTCTAATCATCTTTAACTTTAAAGTAAATTCATTTTAGGAAGATGCTCTAAGACAATTGACAGTGCAAATCGGAGCTCCTAGGAGATTGCAAAATGATGGATGGAGTTGAAGAGAATGTCACAGTCGAATTCAATTCTGTGAACATTTTCAACTTGAAAAGAGTGTCTCTGCCAACAAAATAGCATTACTATATGAGAGTTAGAATCACCTTACTTTAAACACTGCATAGATTCTTAACACCTAAGAGTTCTAGGCACCCAAGAGACAGCAAGAGTACAGCCCAACTATTCTGATTAAACAATAGAGGAAGCTATTGCACCAAGCAAAAAGCAGACTGTAAAAGTACAGTAACTTTATAAAAGTGCTTTTAAGAAGATGAGACCAGAAGAGAGAACCATCTTTGCAAGACAACTGATGTCATTGAGATCTTGAAATCCTACTTAAAAGCCAAGGTTTTATTCTGATTTGAAATATTATTTCGACTTTCATTCTTTTGCTAATTAAATTAATCTCATTTCCATTGTGGCTGTTCTGCGGTTTTTAAAGGCTGCCCTCCCCCAGCCCCCATTCCTGGACTTAAGGCTTGCGGGAACAAATTCTTTGGAGATAGATTTGGATTAGTAAATTTATAGGATCAGAGTTTCCTGGAAACTTGCTTGGGATGATGGTGGAAGGAGGAAATGGAACAGCAATGAATTAAGGCTTCGAATACCTGACCAGGCTGTATGGTCTCCTGGGCAGATGCCAATCATGACCACAGAGCAGAAGTACCAGAAACTGATTTTATTTAAGGGTCTTTTCTTTGGGCTTCTGAAATGCAATTGTTTTATTTGGTACATACATGACATCACTTAGATTTTCCACTGACACACAGAGCCAAAAATACTTTCCATGTTCTTTTGATTTTTACCAGATTCTTGCCTGCTTCAACCCAGTACCTGATCTTATAGATTTATTAGGCTTTTCCCCAGACCGAGAATGAGACTTTAAGGTAGTATTATCTCATTCTGGGTTATATATTAAAATCATCTGGGGGAATTTATTTTTTTCATTTTATGTGAAAGACAAAGAGACAGAGACAGATGGATAGAAACAGAGAGAGACCTTTCATGCACTTCTTCATTTGCCAAATGCCTACAACAACCAAGAGTTTTTCAGGACAAAGCCAGGAGTCCAGAACTCAATCTGTGTCTCCCATGTGGGTGGCAGGGACCTAATTACTTGAGCTATAGCCTGCAGCCTCCCAGGGTGTGCAAGAAGCTGGAATCAGAAGTGTAGCTGAAACTTGAAACAGGGCACTCCAATATCGGATGTGGGCGTCCCAAGTGGAATCTTAACCACTGCACCAAATGTTCACCGAAATTGCTTCTTAAAAAACCAGAAATTCTGTATTAATACGTCAAGGTGGGGTATAAACTTCCAGATTTTAAAAATTGTCTGGTAAACTGTACTGTGCAGTCAGGATTGAGAGTCACCATTCTAAATAGTTTTCTAATACATGGCAAACAAATGAGTATCCACTGCCCATGGTTTTATTTGTTTGTTTGCTTTTAAAAGTTAAAACCAGATAACAGAGAGTAAGTTAATTTATTCATCATCTACAATATGCAGATAATTGTATTGGTTTTTGGTATAAATATGTTATCTTACCCAGTCATGATGCTTTTAGGATTTCCTTTTTTGGAAAGAAAGATTAAAAGGACTACTGGCAAAAACATAAAGAACTAAAGCTTTGGAAAAAATGTAACAAAATATGATTACAGGATTAAGTTTATTTCCTTGCTTCCGGGAGAATTAGCTAGGATACTTAAGAAACATGTGCCTGGTCTCCTATTTATCTCCAGAAAAGATTCCAAACTGCCTTTAGTGATTGGCCTTGAATCTCATAACCCTTGGGACTCCAGACCAGTCACTCTTGTTCTCAAGTAGATCATTCATTTACTCTATTATATGTACAGTGTCACAAAGAATGTTGGGAAGTATTGCATCAAAACTAAAACTACATGTGATAAAATCACACTGCAATGTGGTTTTCCCTTGTCAACTATCACCTCAGTGATTCAGAAAGGATGTGGTGAAATGTAAAAAAATGCAAATGAGGTAGTTAAGCACAGAGGAACAACAGCCCATAAAGACACAGGCTGGGCCGGTGCCGCGGCTCAATAGGCTAATCTTCCACCTTGTGGTGCCAGCACACCAGGTTCTAGTCCCAGGCGGGGCGCCGGATTCTGTCCCGGTTGCCCCTCTTCCAGGCCAGCTCTCTGCTGTGGCCCGGGAGTGCAGTGGAGGATGGCCCAAGTTCTTGGGCCCTGCACCCGCATGGGAGACCAGGAGAGGCTCCTGGCTCCTGGCTTCGGATCAGGGTGAACCAATGGCAAAAGGAAGACCTTTCTCTCTGTCTGTCTCTCTCACTGTCCACTCTGCCTGTCAAAAAAAAAAAAAAAAAGACACAGGCTGGGGTCTCTGCTCTTTATCAACTCCTTGAATAACCCTGGGTGAGTAATTCTTGACTGGTTTCCTCATCTAAAAAGGAGGACAGAGACATGTGATCTCTACTGTAATCTATAAACTGTACTTTCGAAATTTATATTTACTAAATAAAAGTTTAAAAAAAAGAAAAGAAAAAAACCTAGACAGAAGACATAATTTTAAGTCTGAAATAAAATTCAGTAATTGGGGTAGAAAAGGGAGATGGGAGGGAGCTCTGGAAGGATGCCTTCCTAGTACTGCCTATGCAAAAAAATTTTTAGCAGCCAATGAATGATTTAATATTAGTACAGTTAAGGCAATCTTAAAAAAAAATCAAAGCATTTCTAACACAGCTTCAAAAAACAGCCTCCTTAAGAATTTTGCTAATTATAAACCAGAATTTTAAGGATGTACAGCAGTTTTTGTAAAATATTGAAGTACCAATATAGTTCTAAGTAACCCACCATCAATTATTATTATTATTAGAGCACAAGTGTGAAACTCAGAATGAATCTAGTCTGAAATACTAAAAGCATGTCCAGTATCTTAGAATAAATTACTCTAATTGACCCAAGTTTTGCTCAAATATGAGACATTTTAAAATATGATATAATGATAAAAATTCTTGCTTCCCTCTGCCAAAGTTATAGGAAGTGCTATTAAAGCCAAGCATCATATTTGTGTTCACATAAGAACAGGAAACAATTACAATCTAGAGATATTTAAAATTTAATCTTTTTTTATTTATTAGTATTGTTATATAGCAATGAGCATTCAGAAAAAAACTAATCAGTGTGCATTATGCAACAATCAAACAAAATACTCCTAATCCTCTGTCATTCTTTTTCCTTGGCCCCTGGGTACTCATTAAAGGTTAATTTATTTAAATCTCTCAAACATTCATTTCAATCTACTTTAATAAACTAATGAATCTTTGGAATTGTGCCTAATCAGCTTATGTTTTCTATTTTAATACATCTACAAAATGTCTTTTTTTAAAGCTCGTTCTTAATAGCTTTCTTCCCTCTTGGAGATAGGATTGTGCTTCAGTGACAACCTGATTTGAGCATTTGGTGACACATTTACAACCTCATCCAGCACACAGGGAATGGCTATGGCTTGCCTACTGCTATTAAACATAGTTACATTTTAGAGGATAGTGAATTGATTTGTGTTTAGTAGGATAATAATCCTCCAAATTGAAATGGCCATTTCACAGTTTAGCAAGAGTGACGATTATATTAAAGCAAAGCTTTTAACAACTTTGGTGCTTGTCAAATGTGGTGTGAGCCTATCAATGAAACAACTCCATTCTGGTCATTGTAAACTACAGTAATGCACAGTACATGCCATTTGGATTGGCAAATATAAGTGAAATCTGGACAAGTCTTCAAATGAGTACTATGACTAAAATGGAGTTTAAAATTGCCCCTTACAATCTATCCAACTGCCATGTTCAATACATTTTTTAGAAGTATCTTTGAGGAATGTTTCACATAACTATCTTCAAGTTGAATGTTCTTAGGGTAGTAACTGACACTCAGGAACTTGAGAACACTCTCTATATCAGAATGCCAAAAACCAAATCTTGGAGCACTCAGACAATATTTCTAACTCCTACTCTAACACTATCTGACATTATTACAGAATATTACCAAGTGCTTCCCCAACATCCCTACGGTGGGGGAAACGGATTAATGTTGTTGATTTACAGATGAGTTAACTGCAGTTCATAGGAGCTTCAGTGATTTCTCTGAGGTCATAACATGAATGTATGGAGGATCTGGAATTCAGATCTTCTGACTACAAATCCTCCCCTCTGTGTTACCTCAACTGAAATGTTCTATTGGGATAAATGTTTTTACTGATGCACATAGTTCACCACTGATGAAATGGAAAGTGAGTTACCTTCAAGATGGCTTGGTAGGAAAGAGAATGAATTTAAAATGCGATAAAATGTTAAATATGACTTCATAATTATGGGTGTCTAACTTCATGTAACCCTTAATTTTATTTTATTTTAAATTTTACATATAAATTAATAAGAACTATACATTTTTCTTACCCTTGATCTGAATTTCAGGTATTTAAATATATAGTGAAAGTAGATGTTTAAATTACATTGCTTGATGTTTTCAAGTGATCATCTCTGCTTTTTCAAATAGTAACTCCAAGGAATTATCTTTTAAAATTCATTGTTCATTCATTACATGTATATCTACCTATTCATTCATCCAATCATTCAAATGACATTTATGGAATACCTACTTTTGTCTCAAGCCAAAAGGCAGATATAGACTCTGCCTGAACCTCCTGATTCTGCCTTTCCTCCTTAGACTAAGAATTTAAAAGACAGGGCATCCTGCCATTTTACACACAATGTAGACAGCTCCATTTACAGAAATTACTTAAATACTTTTTACAGTGAGATTTCTGGCTCCCCCTGCCGCCCACATGCCCCTCTAGACATAAGGGAGTTAGGGGAAGAAATAGCAGAGTCTGCTTATCAAGTCTGACCTTTGGATAATGACTACAGTTCTCCCATTTGAGCTTGCTGCCGTTCTGCCTTGTGGTCAACAAAATGATTTGGCTCAAAATGGCAATATATCTGTTGCTGCTTCCTAGATACCCTCTAGCAAGCTACATTATTTTGAAAAAATGGTTGCTTTTGCCCTTCAGCATAGAGGTGAACTGTGGCACCAAATGTATTGTCTTGTCTGATTCAGTGAGGAATTGGGAGCTAATAGACAAGATGCAGATAAGCATGAAGCAGCTGCCAAAGTAGGAACATTCATTTACTGCTATCACTAAATAGATGCTTGAGTTTATTATTTTACCAACAATAATAACTTATATTCAGAGATTGCTATTATCTTTTCAACTCTCCTTCATATCTGCCTCATAGCTACCTTGTGAGATGACCAGAGAAGGAATGATTATATGTTAAAGCATGGCAATCTAAAGCTCAGAGAAGCTACACTGGCTTGTTGAAAGTCCCAACAGCAAGATTTGGTCTCCCAACCGCCATTCCAGGGATTATGCCATCTTATTAGAGATCCTACTTGACAGGAGGGTTGCATTTTTAAGAATTAAAGAACTAACCCATTGCCTCAGTTTGTACTATTGCCTACTTAGTTATTTAGAAATGATTTCTTAGAAACAAGAAGTGAAGAAACCATCATGGCAAACAGGCAATTCTGAACAAGAGACTTCTTCCAAGCACACTAAGCCTTAATTGAAATCTTTCCAAACTGAACATTAAGCCAAAAAAGGTAGGCTTTACATAAACAAAAATCATAGTACAAGTACATTCTCTGTATTAGAATTCTTTTTAGTTCTGTAAGGACGGGGAGACAGTTATGCCATAATACATCATTTACTTACAAATAGTGAAAACATGGCTCACATCACTTATGGGCCATTTCTAAATGCCTTCTAAGATATAAGAATATGAGCTTCATGTATATTTGGTACAAAATATTTACTTGTCACATAAAATAGGTAATATTTTTAAAGGCTAAGAATTTACAAAACATGATCTTCCAACTTTTATTGAAATTGTTTAATTCTATAATATAGACTTGTCCAATACTTTGTTTTTAAAATGTTTTATTAAACACAATTACATTTCTTTTCTCTCTAATCCTTTCTTTCTTGAAGATTACTTGGGCTTTTATTAACTGATTTTTCTAAGCCTCTGGCTTCTTTCGTCCTTACTGTAAGTAAACCACAAGCTATATTACACACATACATTTTATTAAAATAAATGTCACCTTCATTGCTTCCTGGATTACCACAAAGGATAGCCCTTTGTGATCCAAGTCAATTTACCCACAGTAAAATCTTTTACCTTTGAAAAACATGCATTGTAACATGATTAGATCTGTACTTCAAAAATAAGCCAGAAAATGACATACGTGGCTTAATTACCAACCCCAAATAATTAGTTCGGAAGCAAGAAAATGGATTAAATGGAACATAGCCAGTAATTCTAGTGAAAAAGGATTAAGGAGGCATAACTATGGGAGAGGTCAAACATATATGAGGGTGTTAATAAATAACGAACCTGTTAATGGTAATTCAGAAGAATGAAAATGCTGACCACCACCAAAAAAAAAAAAAATCCATAGCATATTACTGAAAATGCCACATAACATCCTTCAACCTACCACCCCCTAAGGACACAGAAGTTTGCTTGGTATAGTACATTTTGTAGCATAATAAAGTGATAAAAGGGTCTGAAAAACAGAACTTTCAGCAGTTTCTTCAAAGGGCTGATCTTCTAGCCTTATCAAGAAGTATTTTTCCCCAAAAGCTATACAATTAGTTCACCTTTTTACAGAGGATAGAGATTGTGAAGAATAATGAAATTCACAAAGACTTCAAACTTCTCATTTTGGCCCATAGTTTCTGCCTCCTTCCCCATCAGAATCTTCACCAGAGCACTAACAGTTTGCAAAATTGGGTGATAACAATTCTCCTTGTCCTTCCCTGCCCACCCTCTGGTAAAAGAGCTAATGAACAGTAAATTTATCAAAGTCAGACAGCAGAATGGAGAATAAAGAATAGCAAGGGTATGGATAACTTACAAATCAGATAATGTACTCCTCAATGATCAAGATTTTACTTGAACCTCAATTATTTCTTTCTTGGAACCATCATCCTATACTCTTCTTTAGTGCCTTAAACACAGAATTGCTGTTTATCGGCAAGGCCTTCTTTGGAGGAATGGTACTGAGTGATGGCCAAACTTTAGCCCTGTGACCACTGTTAAAAGCCTCCCTTGACACTTCATTATTGCTCTTGTCTTGGGTACCCAAAAGTGTTGTTTAATTTTTGCAGGAGCCCTGGGAACAACTGGACTAGTATTTCTTGTTCCCTCAAGCAAGATGAGTTGATTCATTAGAAGTCAACATTCCAGGAATATTGTATATTGGAATATAGGAATTAAGAATCAGATTTCTCTCTCAACGCATTTGCCATTTGCAGCTATAGGAGATCTATTTCACTGCATTCACCTAAAATGCTTCTCTTTAATTTTACATTAATGCTTTCTTGTTTTTCTTCCTTCTTACTTCTTAATGTAAGTGGGCCCTATCTACAAAAATAATATTTACCTCTTCCAATACAAGGTCCCACCTGTTACTACTATCATCTTGGGGATTAGGTTTAACTTCATAAATTTTTTTTGGGGGGGGCACAAACATTCAGACCATAGCAAGTCAAAGAGGCAGAATTTTTTAAGGAAATATGAGATCTTTGGGAATTGAGATAGTAATGCTTTATGCACCAGGGAAGCTGCCAGGTTTCAGGATGTGGAGTTGAGAAATGAATTTGGATGTAAGTGGAGTAACTACAACAGGAAGCCTGTTATAAATTGACATGAATTCTAAAAGCTCTTATACTACTAGAAAAAGTTTGGCTAGCATTAAACTTGCTTGAGAAGAGAAAAATTTTGCAACCTGCCATACCAGCAACCTATTGCACACTTTCTTACTTTACTTAAACCTCTCTACTATTATAGAACATCACCACTGTTAATATTATCATGTATGACTGAATATGGAATTACTATCTTTGACGTACTGAAAAAGCATCTTCCACTTAACAAATTCAAATAAATTTAAAATTCAATTAGAAACAAATGAACAAGGACTGTATAACTGAATAAATATTTCTGCAAATCGTGCAAAAGAACAATGAGTGAGTTATCCAATATCAAAATACTAACACATCATGAGGATTTTTTAAAGAAGACTTCAAGGGGCCAGCGCTGTGGCATAGCAGGTAAAGCCCCTGCCTGTAGTGCCAGTAGCCCATATAGGCACTGGTTCAAGTCCCAGCTGCTCCACTTCCGATCCAGCTCCTTGCTAATGTGCCTGGGAAAGTAGTGGAAGATGGTCTCAATCCTTGGGCCCCTGCACCCACATGGGAGACCTGAAAGAAGCTTCTGGCTCCTGGCTTCAGATAGGCCCAGCCGCAGCCTGCTGTGGCCATTTGGGAAGTGAACCAGCAGGTGGAAAATTCTCTCTCTCTCTCCCTCTCTCTCTCTCTCTCTCTCCCTCTCTTTCTCTCTCTGATGGTAGCTTGCTTGCTCTCGCTCTCTCTCTCTCCTTCTCCCACCCTCCCTTTCTCCCTCCCTCTCTCCCTCTCTCCTTCCTTATATCCCTTCCTCTATACCTCTTTGCCTCTCTGTAACCCTGCTTTCTTTTTTATTTTTATTTATTTTTATTTTTTTATTAGTTTTTTTTATTTATTTTTTAACTTTTATTTAATGAATATAAATTTCCAGTGTACAGCTTATGGATTACAATGGCTTCCCCCTCCCATAACTTCCCTCCCACCCGCAACCCTCCCCTCTCCCGCTCCCTCTCCCCTTCCATTTGCATCAAGATTCATTTTCAATTCTCTTTATATACAGAAGATCAATTTAGTATAAAGATTTCAACAGTTTGCACTCACATAGAAACACAAAGTGAAACATACTGTTTGAGTACTAGCTATAGCATTAAATCACAATGTACAGCACATTAAGGACAGAGATCCCACATGAGGAGCAAGTGCACAGTGGCTCCTGTTGTTGACCCAACAAATTGACACTCTAGTTTATGGCGCCAGGAACCATCCTAGGCTGTCGTCATGAGTTGCCAAGGCTATGGAAGCCTTCCAAGTTTGCCGACTCTGATCATATTTAGACAAGGTCATAAAAGACAGAGTGAGGATAGTAACCAATGATCCTAAGAGTGGCATTACCCAGGTTTGAACAATTATACAGCATTAAGTGGGGAAGAGGACCATCAGTACACACAGGTTGGGAGTAGAGCCATTGGTGGTAGAGTAGAGGTTATGATTACAAAGGAATGAGGCCCAAGTGCACTAGACAGGGCCTAGAACAAAGGACAGAGTCATTATTAGAGGAGCTAAGAAAGGTGCTGTCTAAGCTACAAGTAATTTTTCTGATTGAGAGGCAAATAGAACCTGATAGAAGGGGCTTGATAATAATCTGTTGGGCTTTAGGCCTTGTAAATTCAGAGGCCCAGACCTATCTATCTCTTCACATGGGGTATATCCTAAGGGAGATGTGAACCTCCTAGGGGAAGGCACTCTGTTGACTTTCATTACTTGGCTGGCCTGGGAGGAGAGCTGGCCAGGTAAAGGCAGGGGGCATCTCTAACAAGAAATTTACAGTTCTGCCTGCAATGTTGCTGACCCTACTTGACCAACCCCTCAGCTGCAGTGGTCACTTTGGAAGTTGGGCTGAGTGAAGGGCTTTTCAGCTTAGAGCCAATAAGATCTGTGGCTCTGACCTGGGCATCCTTCGACTCCAGGGCAGGTCCATTTCCAGTGATCCAACTCTTGGCAGAGCTGCCAGGGTTCTTCACAAGCTGACTTCTGCTGAAGCCCAGGCTTACCACATTGAAAGCCACTGCAGTGGACTGGCCTGTTGGGTCTCCTTGAGGGCAGATCACTGTACAGATCAGCCAGTAATAGGCCTGCCACCCATTGCTTCTGATGCCTAGCTTTCTTTTCCTCCTGGTTTGTGTTAAAGCAGACCAGAGGATGCAAGTCAAGGGAGTGCCCGTGTCCCATCTCTAATCTTCTGTGGCCTGAACTACATACAAGTCTATAGTAACAGGCATGTTCTATAGTAGTTTTTCTAAGGTAGACAATGCCCATGAGGAAAATTATATTCTCACTTTAAAACTTTCTTTCCCTTTGGTCTGAAAGGGAGGTTTTTTCTACTTACTGTATACTTCGCTGATGGCGAAGTGAATCTAGCTATGAGATTATTATTTAAGTTCTTATTTTGGCTATGCTATTGCAGAAAAATGTTAGCCATCTCTTTTATAAGGTCTAAAGATTAAATTGTGCATCCTACAGATTCCTTCATAATAGAATTAGTTTCCTACCTTGAAGAGAATAGAGAAATGAAAGAACAAGTTGGGCTTAGAATAGAGAAATGAGGGAGCAAGTCCTAGATCGCTTGCTGACAATAGCAATATCACATGAATACTTAGCAAACCGTTTCAACCATTAGATAACAACTTAAGAAAACATTTACCAGAAGGTCCAATGCCTTCTATAAATTTTAAGAATCATGTATTTGAAAACACCTCTTAAATATCCAACATGGTGTAGTTTGTTTAGCCAGTAAACTTAAGCACAACCATCTAAAATGTTTTTAGTTTCTTTCTACCAACAAGTTTAAAACATATGATACACAGACTCAGGTCACACAAATTGAAATGTTTCTTTGATTGAATTTAGCAGCTTAAATTTATGGACAATCTTATCGATAAGCCATTTAAAATAAAACTCTTAATAAAATTTCCCCATGTGGACATACAATATGTACACAAATATAATATAGCATAATAGACCAATATAGCAATTTTAATAATAGCTTTTAAAATCTTTAACTCTTTTTGTAGATTGCCAATTGATTTGAATTGCTTTTTCTTTTTAGTAACCTCAGTTCACCATACTTTCTCTCAGTTGGTGCTGTTAATACATTATTGGCTTCATCTGTTTACAGAGCCATCCCAAAGTACTGAATACAATAAAAGTGGCTGGAAAAAGTCCATAGGAACCTATAGGAGGACAGCTAAACACAGAACCAACAACACTTTAGTTTTATGAGCAGCACTTCATATATAACTGTGGATGACAAAAGACTTTAAGTCGCCATGTTTAAAATTCTAAACTCATCAACCAACAAGAGGCACTTGCTTACTTCACAGTATTTTTGAAAGCACCTGTAGGATTTTACAAGTATTTAACCCTTTAGGCCTCTGGGGCTTTCTCATTAAGATAACTATCATGTCTAGTAACACAAGATCATTAGACTTTTTAATTCTCAAACATTTGTATTAATAGCATTTTTCATTATAGAAACTTAAAGTCTGGTACCACATCACATCTTGACAGTCCTTCTAATATACTCCAAATAGACTGATTAGTTGGTGTCTCTATAAGATGAGAGACATAGGTCCTTCGATTTTTTCAGTTGGGCCCAAACTGGAAAAACCAAAGTCCAGGATTTACTGGAAATTTTAGAGACCAGATTGTTTGAAACTTTGATTTTTTGAATGCCTGTCAAGAATGCCAAGAAGGCTCAAAATCCAAAATATCTGGTTGAAATAAGATTTCTTAAAATCATGACATAACATAGACCAAATTTGATCATTGTTACAAGGTGATTATTCAAATTTTTGAAAAAAGCACATATTTAAATAACCCATAGCTCTTAATAAAAATTCAGCTGTTTTTGAACAATTAGAATTTAACAGACATCAAGAGAACATAATAGATTACTTTAACACATTGCTTTAACAGAGCATCAGAGTTTAATTCTATGTCAAAGAGAAATTGAGCTTCCTGGGATCTTTTGCTGTGAGGTTTCCTTCCTTTACCTTCTTTCATATTGGTGACCATGTTTCTGTGTTTCTGTGTGTAAGACATCTTTAAGCATCTTTTGCAGGGCAGGATGAGTGGCAACAAATTCTTTCAGTTTCTGTTTGCTATGAAAAGTCTTAATTTCACCTTCATTCACAAATGAGAGCTTTGCAGGATATAGTATTCTGGGCTGGCAGTTTTTCTCTCTTAGTACCTGGGCTATGTCTCGCCATTCCCTTCTAGCTTGTAGGGTTTCTGATGAGAAGTCTGCTGTGAGTCTAATTGGAGATCCTCTAAGAGTGATCTGACGTTTCTCTCTTGCACCTTTTAGGATCTTTTCTTTATGTTTCACTGTGGTGAGTTTGATTACAACATGTCGTGGTGAGGATCTCTTTTGGTCATGTTTATTAGGGGTTCTATAAGCTTCCTGTACTAAGATGCCTCTGTCCTTCTCCAAACCTGGGAAATTTTCTGCTAGTATGTCACTGAAAATGCCTTCTAATCCTTTCTCCCTCTCCATGCCTTCAGGAACTCCTAGAACCCGAATGTTGGGTTTTTTAATAGTATCCTGTAGATTCCCGACAATATTTTTTAGATTTCTGATTTCTTCTTCTTTTCTTTGGTTTGCCTGTTTCCTTTCCTGTTCTCTGTCTTCTAAGTCTGATATTCTCTCTTCTGCTTTGCCCATTCTGTTTTTAAGGCTCTCTAATGTGTTTGTCATTTGATCTATTGAATTCTTCATTTCATTATGATTTCTCGTCACTATCAGAGTTTCTTGTTCCACTAGTTGTTTCATTTCATTTTGATTCCTCCTTAATATTTCACTTTCACGAGAGAGATTTTCTATCTTGTCCATTAAGGATTTCTGCAGTTCAAGAATTTGTTTTTGAGAACTTCTTAATGTTCTTATCAATTTTTTGAGATCTGCTTCTTGCATTTCTTTGATCTCATCATCTTCATAATCTTGAATTGGGATGTCTTTTTCATTTGGGGGCGTCATAGTGTCTTCCTTGTTCTTGTTACCTCGGTTTTTGCATTTGTTGTTTGGCATGTTGGAGATATTTGGTTTCTTCACTGTGGTGTTTTTTCTTGTTACACTATGGCTCTATATTAAGTGGACTGTCTGCTTTCAGTGGAGCCTTAGAGGCTTGAGATGAGTGTGGACTGAGAGCTGTGTTTGGTTCCTCAGGGCTGAGGGTGTGTCAAAGATGACACTCCCAGGTTAGGTGTGGTAAATCTCTCTTTCTTTTTTTGATTTAAAAGGGAAGTAATTCCACACAGCTGAACGTAATTGGAGGTAGTTAGCAGGCAAATGATATACCCACAGGAGCCAGAGATCGGAAGCTCTTTCCCAAGGACCACACAGGGAATCTCTGCTGCCCTCAGTGTGGGCTCCAATTCTCCTGCAGTCTCCCACTGGGTTGCCAAGTTAGATGCTAATCTCCTGTTATTTCACCCCTCCCCACAGAGTCAGGTTTTTCTGCTAGGCTCAGGGCTGGTGCAGACCTGAGGTCGCCCTGCTTATGACGTATGTCCAAAATGTCGCCTGCTCTGTCTTGCTCACCTTTGAGAGGTGAGCGGAGAGAGAGAAACTTGTGTCTGTATCAGTCACTTTTTTAATTTTTTTCCTATCTCTCTTCTAGTTAGCCTGGTGAACTTTTCCCCACGGAGTTTCAAGCCTCGTTCCCTCTAGCCTCCTCTTTCCGCTTGCCCGCTGGTATCTCGGGCTATGGAGGTTCGGCTCACCTCGCGTTCCAGCGCTGGTGCGTTGAGTCTGCCGCTGGTGTCCCGAACTTGGGCTCCCACGCTCTCCACGCAGGTCCACTGTGAATCACTAGTTCCGGAAGAGTTTCCTCTGCTGTTTCATCCCCTACTCTTCCTTGACCCTGCAGTATCTCCACTTATATTAAACTTTCTCTCCCCCCGGACTAAGTGTGCTCCCTGCCTATTCCGCCATCTTGCCGCCTTCCTCTGTAACCCTGCTTTCAAATAAAAATAAATCTTAAAAAAACCTTCAAAAATCACCAAGAGGTACTAAAATGCAGCTTTTATCATTATTCAAGCATGAGTTCTGCTTCTAGAATTACTATTGACTCACTAAGCAGGTGTTGGAAAAATCATTCAATCAGGTTTCATGTTCCAAATCTTTATTTTAAAATATCCTAAGGGGGTACAAAAACTAAATGGACATTATTAAATAAACCCCTTTACATGCTGTTCAAAATAAAAACTGCCAACACTTAATAGGGCTTTCGAATTTACAAAGATATTTGATATCATTTCATGTTTACATTTTTATAACTCCAGGGGTTGGAGTAGGTATTATTATTATTAATTTATTTTTTTTAAAAAAACTGAAATTTAAAGATGTGAGTTTGTCTAATATCTCTCATTGGATGTTAAAGTAACCTTAAGATTCCAAATTTAGGGGCCGGCTCTGTGGCATAGTGGGTAAAGCTGCCGCCTGCAGTGCTGACATCCCATATGGGTATCAGTTTGAGTCCCAGCTGCTCCACTTCTGATCCAGCTCCCTGCTATGGTTTGTGAAAGCAGTAGAAAATGGCCCAAGTCCTTGGGCCTCTGCACTCACATGGGAGACCCAAAGAGGCTCCTGGCTCCAGATCGGCCCTGCTCTGACCATTTGGGGAGTGAACCAGCAGGTGGAAGACCTCTCTCACTCTCTCCCTCTGCCACTGCTGCTCTATAATTTTGCCTTTCAAATAAATAAATAAATATTTTTAAAAAAAGATTCCAAATTTAGTGTTCTAGTACATAGAACAATGTTGCACACATATGAGTACAGCTGTCCCTCACTACTCATGAGGGATAGATTTCAAGAACCGCAGTGCATTCCTGAATATGTGGATAGTACTGAGCTCTATAAATACTATTTTATTTACACATAAAATACCTATGGAAAGTTTGAATTTATAAGTTAGGCCAAGTAAAAGATTAACAGCAACAACTAGCATTAAAATAGAATCATTATAATATAATAAAATTGCCAGCATTACTACTCTTGTGCTTGGGGCCATTAAGTAAAATAAGGGTTCCTTAAACACAATCACTTTGACACCACCACTCAATCTGATAACCAAGATGCTTACTAAGTGACAAATAGGTAGGTAGTACTAAGGTATAGATATGCTAACCAAAGGGATCATTCACATCTTGGGCAGGACTAAGTAGTTAAATGTTTCTATGGCCTTCCAAGAAAAATCAGAATGGTACAGTAGGAGAAGGGCTCTGGATTCCAACAATCCAGCATGACATTCTTTCCTGCTACTTGCTAAACTCTGCAACTATGACCCAAAATAATGAACTCCATGAACATTAATTTCTTTATAAGTGGGGTATATTATCTACTTCACAGAACTGCTGTGGCACTTAGATAATCCAAGTAAAACATACAACACAGGATTTAATACATAGCAAAATAGTGAAAATGAGATACCACTTAACCATTCTTCCTTATTTTTAGGTGTCATTAGGTACCTGAGCTAACATGGACCAAGTATGCCTTGGATTACTCTCTTTTCATTCAATTAACAGATATTTATTGAGAAATTACTGTGTTCCAGGGTCTAAAATTACAGAAGTGAACAAAACAGATAAAACTTTTTGCCTCCATTGAGTTCACATTCTAATAGCACACAGAAAATAAACAGAATAAATAAGTAAAATATACAGTATGTCAGTAATAAAGTGTTTTGTCCAAACAGAAGAAATATATTCGTTTAAGTCAATTAGCAAAAGCTATGACTTACTCATTTTTGAAGAAATTTTTGGTGACTCTTATCTCCTTTCTTTTTTTTTTTTTTGTACTTTTTAAAAATTTATGCCGGCGCCGTGGCTCAACAGGCTAATCCTCTGCCTTGCGGCACCGGCACACCGGGTTCTAGTCCCGATTGGGGCACCGGATTCTGTCCTGGTTGCCCCTCTTCCAGGCCAGCTCTCTGCTGTGGCCAGGGAGTGCAGTGGAGGATGGCCCAAGTGCTTGGGTCCTGCACCCCATGGGAGACCAGAATAAGCAACTGGCTCCTGCCTTCGGAACAGCGCAGCACGCCAGCCGCGGCGGCCATTGGAGGGTGAACCAATGGCAAAAGGAAGACCTTTCTCTCTGTCTCTCTCTCTCACTGTCCACTCTGCCTGTCAAAAAGTAAAAAAAAAAATTATAAAGGGATCAAATTTCATGTATTTCAGATATGCAGTTTTAAGAGTATAATGATACTCCCCACCCTATCTTCCCTCACACTCACCTCCTTCCCTTCTTCTTTTCTTATTTTTCTTTTAATTTTTATAATGAAATACTTTCAATTTTCTTTATAACCACAAGTTAACACTCCACTAAATATTCAACAAGTAGTAAGCAGAAAAACCACTGTTCCTCAGGAGCATAGACAAGGGCTATAAACAGTAATTAAATCTCAAAATGTTGATTTCACTCATATCCGTTACTTTTTTTATACTCTGTATATCAGTTCCACAAATCAGGGAAAGCAAATGATATTTACTTTTGGGGGATTGGCTTTTTTTTTTAAAGAGATGATACAATAAAAAACAAATACTTCTTTACATAGCCTCTTCTATTCTTGGGATGGAAGGGTAAAAAGCATAGGGTATGGATAGATGAATTAGATATGTGAACAGGTTAGAAAATGTTGCTGCTGGGGTCGGCGCTGTGGCACAGCAGATTAAAGCCCTGGCCTGAAGCGCCAGCATCCCATGCTGCCCCTGTACCCATGTGGGAGACCGGGAAGAAGCTCCTGGCTCCTGACTTCGGATTAGTGCAGCTCTGCCTATTGCAGCCATCTGGGGAGTGAACCAGCAGATGGAAATCCTCTCTCTCTCTCCCTCTCTCCTCTCTCTCTCTCTCTCTCTCTCTCCCTCCCTCCCTCTCTCTCTCTAACTCTGACTTTCAAATTAAATCTTAAAAAAAAAAACAAAAAAAGAAAATGCTTCTGCTAATTGAATTAATAATGGAGCAGGTTCCAATATTTAGCTAGAAAACTAGAATTTAAAATATATACAAAAGCACCACCAATTGGGTATAAATGAAGGGATATACATATAATCCTGGAAAGGAATTTCAAAATTTGTAAATCTGTAAAGCTCTCAGAGATCTGATACATGTGGTATCAGGAAGGGAAAAACCCAAAGGCAGGTAAATATGATTTGGGTGCAATAGCAAACAGCCTAACAAGACTAAAAAAGCCTTATGAGAATAACCCTATGATGATTTGAATAGGATTTGGCTCCCGAACTCACGCAGACATTTAAGCCCCAAAGATTGGTGGTGATAGAAGGATGGAGCCTGAATCCAATTATGGTATTTAGGAGGTAGGTCCAGTGGGAGGTCTTTAGGCCACTGTGGAGAGGGGTGTCCTCAGCAGGTTAATCTCAGACAAAAATGGTCATAAAAAGCCTGAGTTGGGCAGAGCCACTCTCACTGATATATTTATTTATATTATATATAATTAATACATATTATATTATATATTACTATATATAATACATATATTGTATATTATATATTATATATATTATAAATATTTATTTATTTGAGAGGCAGAGTTAGAGACAGACAGACAGACAAGACAGTTAGAAAGGTCTTCCATCCACTGGTTCACTCCCCAAATAGCTGCAACAGCCGGTGCTGAGCCAATCTGAAGCCAGGAGCCAGAAGCTTCTTCTGTGTCTCCCACATAGGTACAGGGGCCCACGTCTTTGGGTAATATTCTGCTGCTTTCCCATGCCATTAGCAGGGAGCTGGATAGGAAGTGGAGCAAACAGTACTAGAACCAGAGCCCATATGGGATGCTAGTGCTGCAGGCAGAGGCTTAACCTACTACACCAGTGAGTGGGATCTTGGATTGTGAACATCCAAAAGCATGAGCCAAAATAAACCTCCCATCATAAGTAGCTTGTCAATAGGTACTTCGTTGTACTAATGAAAATCTGACTAAATACAAATCCTCAATCATAAAGACCTCTCCTTAATTTGCATTCTCTCAGCATTTGCAGTCTCTATCACCTTATCGAACTGTGGAATGCCTATATATTTTATCTCTCACTTCACAGAACTAGAGACTAAACTATTAATTTTATATCTCTCATAGCACACCATAGAGTGCACATTTATGGTAGAATTCTAATTGCCTTTGTATATGATATAAAGATCAGTAAGTTTTTATCTGTTTTTAATTAGCTAAGTTTGGAAAATATTTTTTTCAAACCTCTGGATTGTAAGTGAGTTCCTACTATGTTCCTATTGATAACAACAAGAAATGGCAATAAAGATGTCAAAAAGAGCAAGTGACAGTATTTTTAAGAATTTTATTAAGTTTATTAACAGGTCCATACTGCTTTAGTTGCCTGAAGATATCAAAAAATTAAAATTTGTTTCATCTTTGTTGGTTGTTGTAGTAGCTATTCCATTACAGAGGAGGAGCTGATTTATGTGCAACTGTTGAAAACACAATGAACCAGTCACCACAATTTTAACAAGTGTTGATGCTGACATACTCACTTCAGATAGCATCTATAACACTGTCATGAAGGAAGTTTACAGCTTTACACTACCTAAAGTAACAATGCTAGTTCCACCTTTGCCAAGACCAGTGTCACGGCTATAGTAATGAGTACTATTGGATGGACAATGAAAATTCACTCTTTCATGGTCCTTCAAATAAGGTCAGGGCACATGCCCAAGGTCACTGTTTTTTATTCTCTCCAAAGCAAGCTTTATACTACATGGAGCAGAATAAAATAAAATTTGTTTTGATTGTTCACAATTAAATCATTCCTTGTATTTGTGCCCCTTCTCATCTGTTATGTATTAAAATTGTGACCAGAACAATTTAAAGGAAGATCATGGTGACTGTTAGGAAAGAGTCCATTTTTATTAAAAGTTAAAGTTCTCATCCATAGGAGGGCTACAGAATGTGGTATGTGTGTTTGCAGAGCATATTGAAATATACAGCTATAATATAATACAGGAAGTATTGTAAAAGACACTAAAAATGAAGTGAGATAATTGGAAGTGGAGGGACTTGAGCAAGATGGTGGAACAAGCCTTTCTAGCACTAACTTCTTCACAGAAACATCAATTTGAATAACTATCTAAAAAAATACTTTCATAAGAGGTAAGGAAACCAGGTCAGAGATTGTAGCAACTGGGTGTAGCACATAATTTTTTTTTTGACAGGCAGAGTGGACAGTGAGAGAGAGAGACAGAGAGAAAGGTCTTCCTTTTTCCATTAGTTCACCCCCCATGGCTGCTGCAGCTGGCGCGCTGTGGCTGGTGCGCTGCTGCTGGCGCACCGTGCTGATCTGAAGCCAGGAGCCAGGTGCTTATCCTGGTCTCCCATGTGGCTGCAGGGCCCAAGGACCCAGGCCATCCTCCACTGCACTCCCGGGCCATAGCAGAGAGCTGGACTGGAAGAGGAGCAACCGGGACAGAATCCGGCGCCCCGACCAGGACTAGAACCCGGTGTGCCTGCACGGCAGGCAGAGGATTAGCCTATTGAGCTGCGGCGCCGGCCATTACACAAATTTTTTAAAAGACACATTTAAGAGGGTGTGGATAATAGCTTTACATTACCTGTGTGACCTCTCCCCCAACTTCAGGCAGCACAGTATGCAGAGAAATACTCTTGTGTTGGGGAAGGAGAGGAAAGTGAGCACAGAATTCTGCCTTGGATCTCAACACTGAACCTGCCCCAGTAAAAGCTACCACTAGGCAGGCTCCCATGGACCCAGGCTCTGGGCTAGTATGCATGGACTGATCATACAAGCTGTCAAAGTACCAAACAAGATACCACAGACTCAAGTTCTCAGCCTACCTTGCAGACTCAGTTTCTAGGCCCATCCCAGGGGCAGGACAGCTCTAGTAGCCCTGGGCTCCAGATTTCCTCCAGAACAGGACAGACCCCCATAGTCCCAGGATCCAGGCCAACCCCAGATTTCAGACCAGCCCAAAACAAGGTTGCTCTAGAACCCCATGATTCATGCCTACCTCAATGCCAGGTAGGCATCCCTGGAATCAAGCACCAGGCCAATGTCCCTGGATATAGACTTTAGGCATACCCAGTCACAGGCTGGTTGCTGTGGCCAGCCCCTGTGGTTCAATGTTCCAGTAGATTCAAGGTCCAAACCCATACCAGTAGACAGTGCTGGGATAGCCTCCACAGACCTGGGTTCCAGGACCATCCCTGGGGACCTAGGCTCTAGGCAGGTCCCCAAGACTCCAAGAGTCAGACTAGTGCCTGATATATCTAGTTTCCAGATTTATCCACAAAGATATACAACCTCATGCCTTCTCCAATATCAGTCCTCGTGTGCTTATCCATGGGGGAAGGCTGAAGCTTGGGCACACAGGGTTCAGACACACCCCGGTAGACTCTGGAGTAGGGTCACAGTAACCAATAGATAAAGGTTCCAGTACCATCCCTATAGATTCAGGCTCCGGAATTGCTCCTGCGGAGCCAGAACTCAGGCCTGCTTCCATGGATTCAGGCTCCTGACCCAACCTAGTGCCAAGCAAGCCCCTATGGACTCACACTCCAAGCTTAACCAAGTGGTTCCAAGTGTAAAGCCTACCCATGGCCTGAATGGTCTTTGCAGATTCAGACTCAAGACCTACCCCAGTATCAGAGCCAGCCCTGTATACCCATGCTTCAGTCTGGCCCCAATGGATACTGTATTTAGGCTTGAACTTACAATCTCAGATTCCAGGCCTATCGAAGCAGACTCATTCAACAAGTCCACTTAGTGGACATAGGCCACAAGCCAAATCTCATGGACCCAAGCGACAAATCTGTCTGCCTGAGGGCTCCAGTAGCAAGCCTGCTCATGGACCATGCCACAGAACATAGCAGTCTTTCTGAAATGAGAGATAAATACTTTCCAAGACAAACAAAGGCAGAGGGAATTCATACAACACCAGACCTGTCTTAGATGAAAGGCTAAAGGGATTTCTTCAAAACAAAAGAAATGGGTGCTAATTAGTGACATAAAAACATATGAAAGTATAAAACACACTTGACACACATAGACTGCAAGTGAAGGGATCGGCGCTGTAGCGTAACGGGTAAAGCTGCCACCTGCAGTGCTGGCATCCCATATGGGCGCCAGTTCGAGACCCGGATGCTCCACTTCCAATTCAGCTCTCTGCTATGGCCTGGGAAAGCAGTAGAAAATGGCCCAAGTCTTTGGGCCCCTGCACCCACATGGGAGACTGGAAGAAGCTCCTGGCTCCTAGCTTCAGATCAGCACAGCTCTGGCCGTTGCGGCCAATTGGGGAGTGAACCAGCGGATGGAAGACCTCGCTTTCTCTCTCTCTCTCTCTCTCTCTGCCTCTCCTTCTCTCTCCGTGTAACTCTTTCAAATAAATAAATAAATCTTTATATAAAAAAAAGAAATTGAAGGGATAGAGAAAGATATTCCAAGCAACTGGAAACAAAAAGAGAACAGAAGTACCTTTACTTGTAACAGATTTTTAAAAAAGAAAACCTTTAAGTCAAAAACTATAAAAAAGAGACAAAGAGGTCATTATATAATGACAAAGGGGTCAATTCATCAAATAGATATAGTTGTAAATATTTATGTATCCAGCATCAGAACACCTAAATACATAAAGCAAATATTAACAGATTGGAAGGGAGAGATCTATTGTAATACAAAAATAGTAGGAGTCTTCAATACTTTACTTTCAGCAATGGACATAACATCCAGACAGAAGGTCAATAAGGAAACATTAGAATTAAACCACATGTTAGAACACATGGACATGAAAGGCATTTACAAAACATTCCATACAATAGCAGCAGAGTACACATTCTTTTCAAGTGTACACAAAACATTATTCAGGACAGAGCATACATGTTGGCTAGAAAATAGGTCTTAAAATTTAATAAGTTTAAGCCTGAAAAATATCAGCTTCTTTTCTGAACACGAAGGTATGAAAACATGTAACAAAAGGAATTTGAGAAGATTCACAAATACATAGAAATTAAATAATCTGCTCCTGAAGAACCAATGGATAAAAGAAAAAATTAAAAACAAAATTTTTAGGAATCTTGAGACAAACAAAAATTGACATATGGCATACCAAAACATACAAGATACAGAAACAAATAGTTCTAAGAGGAAAGTTTACAGTACCAAACACCTACATGACACCTCAAGAAAACAGAAAAAGATCAAACTAAGCTAAAAGTCACAGGGAGTGAGCCAATAAAAAAATCAGAGCAGTACTACATGAAAAGGCACTAGAAAAACAATGGAAAGGGTCAATGAAACTAAGTTGGTTTTGGGGAAAGATACATAAAATCAATAAACCTCTAGTCAGACTAAGAAAAAAGAGAAAACTCAAACAAATAAAATCAGAGATGAAAGAAAAAAACATGACAACTAATACCACAGAAATGCAAAGGATCAAAGGAGGTTACTATGTGTAATTATTTGCCAACAAATTGGATACCTAGAAGAAATGGATAAATTATTAGACACATACAACTTACAAAAACCAAATCACTAAGAAACTGAAAACCTGCACAGATCAATAATGAGTAAGACTGATTCAGTAATAAACACTTCACCATCAAAGGAAAGGATCTCAGGCTTCACTGCTGAATTATACAAAACACTAAATAAAGAACTAAGACCAATCTTTCTAAATTTTTTCCAAACAACTGAAGAAGAGGGAATACTGCTAAACTTACTTTTTAAAGATTTATTTATTGTTTGAAAGTCAATATTGGGGCTGGCACTGTGGCGCAGTGGGTTAACGCCCTGGCCTGAAGCGCTGGCATCCCATATGGGCGCCGGTTCAAGACCCGGCTGCTCTACCTCTGATCCAGCTCTCTGTTATGGTCTAGGAAAACAGTAGAAGATGGTCCAGGTCCTTGGGCCCCTGTACCCACGTGGGAGACCCAGAGGAAGCTCCTGGCTCCTGACTTCGGATTGGCGCAGCTCCAGCCGTTTCGGCCAGTTGGGGAGTGAATCATCGGATGGAAGACATCTCTCTCTCTCTCACTCACTCTCTCTGCCTCTCCTTCTCTGTGTAATGCTGACTTTCAAATAAACAAATAAATCTTAAAAAAAAAAGAAAGTCAACATTACAGAGAGAGAGGGAGAGACAGACAAAGATCTGCTGGTTCACTCCCCAGATGGCTGCAACCACCAGAGTTGGACCAGGCCGAAGCCAAGAGCCAGGAGTTTCATCCAGATCTCCCAGGTGATGGCAGGGGCCCAAACACTTGGACCATCTTCTGCTGCTTTTCCCAGGCCATTATCAGGGAGCTTGATTGGAAGTGGAGCAGCCTGAACACCAACTGGTGCCCATATGGGATGCTGGCATTGCAGGCAGCAGTTTTACCCACCATGCCACAATGCCACTCCCACATACCTTATTTTATGAAGTCAGTTATACCCTGACACCAAAGCTAGACAAGGACATTATAAACAATGAAAGTCACATGGGGCTGGTGCGGTGGCACAGGTTAATCCTCCGCCTGCGGCACTGGCATCCCATATGGGCGCCGGTTCTAGTGCCGGTTGCTCCTCTTCCAATACAGCTCTCTGCTATGGCCTGGGAAAGCAACAGAATATGGCCCAAGTCCTTGGGCCCCTACAACCGTGTGGGAGACTGGAAGAAGCTCCTGGCTCCTGGCCTCAGATCAGTGCAGCTCCAGCCATTGCGGCCATTTGGGGAGTGAACCAACGGAAGGAAGACCTTTCTCTCTGTCTCTCCCTCTCACTGTCTGTAACTCTACCTCTCAAATAAATAAATAAAATCATTTAAAAAAAAGAAAATCACAGGTCAATATCCCTGATGAACAGAGATGCAAATATCTTCAACAAAATACTATCGAACTAGCCGGCGCCGCGGCTCACTAGGCTAATCCTCCGCCTTGCGGCGCCAGCACACCGGGTTCTAGTCCCAGTCGGGGCACCGATCCTGTCCCGGTTGCCCCTCTTCCAGGCCAGCTCTCTGTTGTGGCCAGGGAGTGCAGTGGAGGATGGCCCAAGTCCTTGGGCCCTGCACCCCATGGAGACCAGGAGAAGCACCTGGCTCCTGCCATCGGATCAGCGCGGTGCGCTGTCCGCAGCGCGCCTACTGCGGCGGCCATTGGAGGGTGAACCAACGGCAAAAGGAAGACCTTTCTCTCTATCTCTCTCTCACTGTCCACTCTGCCTGTCAAAAAAAAAAAATACTATCAAACTGAATTCCATAAAAGGTTAAAAGGATAATTCATCATGTTCAAGTGAGATTTATCCCTAGGATGCAAGAATGTTTAAATAAATATTACACATTACATAAACAAAGTGAAGGATAAAAAATGTGATCATCTCAATAGATGCAGAAAAAGCATTTACATAAAATTAAGTTTCTTTTCATGATGAAACTTAAAATGAATTAGGTATAGAAGGAACATACCTAAATACAATAGAGTCTGTATGACAAACTCACAGTAAATGTCATACAAAATGGTAAAAATTGAAAGTTTACAAACAAGAGATGGATGTCTATTATCTCCACTTCTTTCTTCATCTATTTATTTATTTTATTTACTTGAAAGGGGAGAGAGTCAGAGAGAAAGAATCTCCCATCTGCTAGTTCTATCCCCAAATACTGGAGCTGAACCAGGGTGGAACCAGGCTGAGTCAGGGAGCTGGGAATTCAATTTGGGTCTCCCATGCGGCTGGCACTGCGGTATAGAAGGTTAAGCCTCCCCTTACAGTGTTGGCATCCCATATGGGCACTGGTTTGAGTCCTGACTGCTCTACTTCCAATCCAGCTCACTGCTAATGAGCCTGGGAAAGCAGTGGAAAATGGCCCGAGTCCTTGGGCCCTTGTACCCATGTGGGAAACCAGGAAGAAGGTCCTGGCTCCTGGCTTCTGCCTGGCCCTGCCCTGGCCATTGCAGCCATTTGGGGAGTGAACCAGTGGATGAAGATCTTTCTCTCTTTCTCTCCTTCTATCTCTGCCTTTCAAATAAACAAATAAATCTTTTTTTTTTGGACAGGCAGAGTGGATAGTGAGAGAGAGAGAGACAGAGAGAAAGGTCTTCCTTTTTGCCGTTGGTTCACCCTCCAATGGCCGCTGCAGCCGGCGCATCTCGCTGATCCGAAGCCAGGAGCCAGGTGCTTCTCCTGGTCTCCCATGTGGGTGCAGGGCCCAAGGACTTGGGCCATCCTCCACTGCCTTCCTGGGCCATAGCAGAGAGCTGGCCTGGAAGAGGGGCAACCGGGACAGAATCCGGCACCCAAACTGGGACTAGAACCCGGTGTGCCAGCGCCGCAAGGTGGAGGATTAGCCTGTTAAGCCACAGCGCTGGCTAACAAATAAATCTTTAAAAGTAAAATCTGGGTCTCCCATGTGGGTGGCAGTGATCCAAGTACTTAAGCTAATTATCTGTCCCCCAGGTTGCACATTAACAGGAACAGGAATTAGAAGCCTAGACAAGACTTGAATCTAGACACTTCAATATAGGACACAGGCTTTCCAAGCAGTACCTTAACGGCTATGACAAACATCAGCCCCTTTTACCACTTCTATTCAACATAGTACCAGAAGTCCTAGGAAGGGAAACTAGACAAGAAAAATAAATAAAAAGCATCCAAATTGGAAAGGAAGGAATTAAACTGTCCCTGTTTACATATAACATAACCTTTTTTAAAAGACATATTCATTTACTTAATTACTCATGTACTTTTTTAAAGGCAGAGGGACAGAGGGGCAGGGATGGGGGAGATCTCCCATTTAGTGGCTCACTCCCCAAATGGCTACAACAGCTGGGGCTGGGCCAGGCCAAAGCCAGGAACAAGAAATTCCATCTGGGCCTCCCACTTGGGTGGCTGGGACTCAAGTACTTGAGTCATCACCTGTTGCTCTGGATTGGAAGTGTAATAGGCGGGAGCCAACTGGTACTCTGATATGGGCTGTGGTGTCCCAAGCAGTAGCTTAACCCACTGTGTCCCAATGCCTGCCTGACTTGATCTTACATATAGAAAACTCTAAGAATTCCAGCAAAACCTGTTAGAACTAATAAAATCTATAAGTTGTATGATACAAAAATATAGATACCAATAGTTTTTCTATATCCTAACAACAAGCTATCTAAAAAACAAATCAAGCAAATAATCACATTTACATCTACCAAAAATAACATATTTAGGAATATGAAAGCTAAAAATTTACACACTGAAAATAAACTATTGATGAAAGAAATTGAAGACACAAATAAATGGAAGGATATCCTATGTACACAGATTGAATAATTAAGATTGCTAAAGAGTCCATACTACAGAAAACAATATACAGATTCAATACAATTTCCACCATAGTTCCACTGATAATTTTTTACAGAAATAGAAAAAAAGCCCTAAAATTTGTATGGAACTACAAAAGACTCAAGTAGCCAAAGCATTGTTGAGCAAAAAGAACAAAACCAGAGGCATCATACAACCTGACTTGAAAATATACTACAATGCTATAGTAATGAAAACCGTGTGGTACTGATACACACAAAAAAGGTATATAGCTCAATTGAACAGAATAGAGAGTTCAAAAATAAAGTCACACATCTATAGTCAATTAATTTTATTTTTTTAAAAATAGGTTTATTTATTTTATTTGAAAGACAGAGTTACAGAGAGAGAGTGTGCAAGAAAGAGAAAAAAAAAGAGTGTGTGAGAGTGGAAGAAAGAGAGAGGGAGGGAGGGAGAGGGGGAGAGAGACACAGAGAGACAGAGACAGAGAGAGAGAGAGAGATCTTCCATCTGCTGACTCAGAGAGAGAGACAGAGAGAGAGCGAGGTCTCCATCTGCTGGCTCACTTCCCAAATGGCCATCACTGCTGGAGCTCAGCTGATCTGAAACCAGGAGCCTGGAGCTTCCCCTGGGGTCTCCCAGGCGGGTGAAGGGGCCCAAGAACCTGGGCCATCCTCCACTGCTTTCCCAGGCCACAGCAGGTGGCTGGATTGGAAGTGAAGCAGCCAGGCCTCAAACCAGCACCAATATGGGATGCTGGCACTGCAGGCAGCGGCTTCAACCACTATGCCACAGCGCCGGCCCCAGTCAATTGACTTTCAACAAAGGTGCCAAGAACAAGCATCTGGAATGGTCAATCTCTTCAATGAATAATGTGAAGAAATCTAAATATCCACATGCAGAAGAATGAAATTAGACCGTTATTTCACACCATATACAGAAATCAACTCATCATAGACTAAAGACTTAAAGATAAGACATGGAATTGCAAAACTACTGGAAGAAAACATAAGGGAAATGCTCTATGTCATTAGTTCAGACTATAATTCTTTTGGATATGATCCCAAAAGCACATGCAATAAACATGAAAATAGACAAAAGTGATTATATCAAACTAAAAATATTCTGCATAGGTAAGAAAACAATCAATAGAATGAAGAGACAGCTTATAGAATTGGGGGAAATATTTGCAAATCATATATCTGTTAAGGGATTAATATGCAAAATGTATAAGGAACTCAAAAAACTTAACATCAAGACAGCAGTCCAGTTAAAAATGGACTTGAGTAGGCACTTCTCCAAAAAGAAGACACACAAACCACCAACACACTTATGAAAAGAAATGCTTAACATCACTAATCATCAGAGAAATGCAAACCAAAAACACAAATGAAATATCAATGCAGACCTGTTAGAATGGCTATTATCAAAAACACAAGAGATAACAAGTGCCGGCGGGGATGTAGAAAGGGAACCTTGCATACTGTTGTTGCTGGGAATGTAAGTTAGTATAGCCACTATGAAATACCAAATGCTGCTGTATTTGGTACAGCAATGAATACACTGCTTAGGATGCCCACATCTCATGTCAAAGTGCCAGTGTTTGAGTTCCAACTCTGCTTTCCACTCTAGCTTCCTGCTAATTCACACCCTGGGAGACAGCAGTGATGTCTTAACTACCTGTGTTCCAGACATACATGTGGGAAACTCAGATTGATTTCCAGGCTGCTGGCTTTGGCCTGGCCAAGGCTTACTTGTTGTGGGGATTTGGGTAGTAAATCAGCTACCTGTCTCTCTACCTGTCTGCCACTGTTTCTCTCTGCCTGTCAAATAAAAATAAATAAATAAAAATTTTAAAAAATAGTATGGAGGTTCCTCAAAAAATTAGAAATAGAACAACATGTGATCCAGCAGTCTCACTATTGGGTATTTATCCAAAGGAAGTGACAAAAATATGTTGAATAGATATCTTCACTCTCATTGGAGCATTATTCAAAGTAGCCACAATATAGAATAAATCTAAGTGTCCATCAACCAATGTATGGATAAAGAAAATGTGATATATACACAATGGAATACTATTTAGCCTGAAAAAGACAGGGATTCTGTCATTTGTGGCAATATTGATGTACATGAATAACATTATGTTAAGTGAAACAATCCTACACATCAAGAGAAATATTGCATTATCTCAGGCATATGTGAAATCTAAGAAAATTGGACTCACAGAAGCAGATAGAATGGCTGTTACCAATGACTGGAGGAGCAGAGATAGAGGCAATGTTGCTCAAAGGATAAAAAATTCTAGTTAGGAATAAGTTGAAGAGATCTATTACACAACATGGTAATTATAATTAATAGCAATGTGTTATTTAAAATAACGAAGGGTACATTTTAAGTTCTCATTTCAATAAATATGATGAGTATGTGAGGTAATGCATTTGTTAACTAGCTTGATTTAGACATCCACAATATATATGTACTTTAAAGCATCATGTTGTTAAATAGATACAATTTTATTCATGAATTAAAAATAATTTTTTAAAAGAAAAGAAATAGAGTGACTAGTTTTTCAGGGAGGGGACATGATATTTGAGCTGGTTCTTAAAGAATGAATAAAGCAGATGAGGGGAAGGGAAAAGAGGCAAAATGTTTTAATGGAGCAAAGGCTCTGAGGGAAAAAAATTCAAGCAAAAAGTAGGGGTCCTACTTGAATATAATGTAAATGGTTGCTGAACGTAGATTGCCTATGTCCATCCTTTCATTTTACCATTAGGCATGGATGCTATCTGACTTCTTTTATAATTTCATCAGTATCACCTAGAAGTCATATAGAAGAATATCATCCACACTAAAATCTTGTAAGAAAACTAGGCTACTGCCAGGTAGATAATGTGGCAGGAAAACTGGAAAGTGAAAGATTAGAAATGGGACAATAGAAAATAGAGAAGTGACAGGCCGGCGCCGTGGCTTAACAGGCTAATCCTCCGCCTTGCGGCGCTGGCACACCGGGTTCTAGTCCCGGTTGGGGCACTGGATTCTATCCCAGTTGCCCCTCTTCCAGGCTAGCTCTCTGCTGTGGCCAGGGAGTGCAGTGGAGGATGGCCCAAGTCCTTGGGCCCTGCACCCACAAGGGAGACCAGGAGAAGCACCTGGCTCCTGGCTTCGGATCAGCACGATGCGCTGGCCGCAGTGGCCATTGGAGGGTGAACCAACGGCAAAAAGGAAGACCTTTCTCTCTGTCTCTCTCACTGTCCACTCTGCCTGTAAAAAAAAAAAAGAAAATAAAGAAGTGATTTAAGGATGTTTACCTCCAACATAGCTGAGACAGTGTTGGGGATGGCAGTAGACTTTAGGAATAGAATATTTCTGATCAAAGATTTGGGCCTAGAATATCAGAAGCATAGTCACATACAGAACAAATCTCCTAGTAGTGGCTTTCTCTAAAAAATCAGAGCTTTCACATGGAAGTAGCATGCAAAAGATAGTCATTTGCCAACAGAGATCAATCGTCAAGAAAAAGCCATCTCTCAATGCAAAAGACAGTGACTTACAAGTCAGATATTGCTGATGGATGTATCTGATCAAGATCCACATATCTGACCACCCCACATTCACATATTAGACCTTCTGTTCTTTATCAAAATAAAGGATTTTTTTTCAACTTTTTAGAACTAAGTCACTAACCTATAGCTTTGGTATTAAATAACAGTCCTGGGGCTGGTGTTGTGGTATAGCAGGTAAAAGCACCACCTACAACACCAGCATTCCATAAGGAAGCAAGTCAGAATCTTGGCTGTTTCACTTCTGATCCAGCTCCCCGCTAAAGTACCTGGGAAAGCAGCATAGGACAGCCCAGGTCCTTGGGACCCTGCACTCATGTGGGAGACCAGCAAGAAGCTCCTGGTTCCTGGCTTCAGCCTGGCCCAGCCACTGCCATTGCAGCCATTTGCGGAGTCAACCAGCAGATGGAAGATCTCTTTCTCTGTCTCTCCTTCTCTCTTTCTCTAGCTCTGACTTTCAAACAAATAAATCTTTTAAAAAATATTCTTGGGACTATTGGAGGTTCCCCCTCCAAAGACAGCTCACAATCCTCACTCCCTCTTTGCTTTCTGATCTTCTACAACTTGTCTTTTTCTTCTTTATTTTCTTGTCTCTTCATTTAGATCTTCGAACAGCAACTTAGGAACTTTTTGTGCTACCAATGACACAGTTCAAAAAAGACTACCAAAGTTCAATAGATATCTTCCAAGAGAAAAGGTGGAATTCCTGAGAAAACCCGCATGATGTCAGATTGGGAAAATTCTTAATGAATATTTGATTCCATAAGAATATATCTAAACCATTATTTCCCATCCCATAAGACTTCTGGAGCTGAAATGAGTCTTAGAGACAACATAATACAATTTCCTCAGTTTACATATAAAAAATGAAAAGATAGGTAAAATGATTTGTCCAAGATATACTGCTATTGCTAAAGGAACTAATACTTAGATTTTTGAGGAAAGCACTTTTTTAAAATTTTTTTATTTAGTAAAAATAAATTTCCAACGTACAGTTTATGGATTACAATGGCTTCCCCCCCCCCCACAATTTCCCTCCCCCTCACACCCCTCCCATCTCCCACTCCCTCTCCCATTCCATTCACATCAAGATCCATTTTCAATTATCTTTATATACAGAAGACTGATTTTGTATATATTAAGTAAAGATTTCATCAGTTTGGACCCACAAGGAAACACAAACTGTAGAATACTGTTTCAGTACTAGTTATAGCATTACTTCACACTGGACCCTAATTTAAGGACAGATCCCACATGAGAAGTAAGTACACAGTGACTCCTGTTTTTGACTTAACAATTTGACACTCCCCCATTCCATTCACATCAAGATCCATTTTCAATTATCTTTATATACAGAAGATTGATTTAGTATATATTAAGTAAAGATTTTATCAGTTTGGACCCACACAGAAACACAAAGTGTAGAATACTGTTTCAGTACTAGTTATAGCATTACTTCACATTGGACCCTAATTTAAGGACAGATCCCACATGAGAAGTAAGTACACAGTGACTCCTGTTGTTGACTTAACAATTTGACACTCTTGTTTATGGCGTCAGTAATCTCCCTAGGCTCTAGTCATGAGTTTCCAAGGCTATGGAGGCCTTTTGCGTTTGCCGACTCCGATCTTATTCCGACAGGGTCATAGTCAAAGTGGAAGTTCTCTCCTCCCTTCAGAGAAAAGTACCTCCTTCTTTGATGGCCCGGTTCTTTCCACTGGGATCTCACTTGCAGAGATCTTTCATTTAGATCGTCGACTTCTTCTTCTTCTTCTTTTTTTTTTTTTTTGTTTTGCCGCAGTGTCTTGGCTTTCCATGCCTACCATGCTCTCATGGGCTCTTCAGCCATATCTGAATGCCTTAAGGGCTGATTCTGAGGCCAGAGGGAAAGCACTTTTTTTAAAAAATAGAAAGAAATATACTACGTTATTTAATTTCTTTTGTTGTAATTTAAAAAAAGTCATGTAACATGAGATCTCCCATATTAAAATTTTACAAGTACAATATAGCATTGTTAAGTATTACACATTGTTATATAGCAGTTGTCTAGGTCTTGTTCATTTTATATAATTTTACTTAGTTTTTTTTTTTAATTTTTGACAGGCAGAGTGGACAGTGAGAGAGAGAGACAGAGAGAAAGGTCTTCCTTTTGTCGTTGGTTCACCCTCCAATGGCCACCGCGGTAGCGCGCTGCGGCCGGCGCACCGCGCTGATCCGATGGCAGGAGCCAGGTGCTTTTCCTGGTCTCCCATGGGGTGCAGGGCCCAAGCACTTGGGCCATCCTCCACTGCCTTCCCGGGCCACAGCAGAGAGCTGGCCTGGAAGAGGGGCAACCGGGACAGGATCGGTGCCCCGACCGGGACTAGAACCCGGTGTGCCGGTGCCGCAAGGCGGAGGATTAGCCTACTGAGCCGCGGCGCCGGCCTACTTAGTTTTTCTTAAATAGTCTACTGAAGTTAAATTGCTAGTGATGGCAAAATTCCCATGCATTTGCAGATAACCTCTCAATCTTATTTTATAGGAATTCATACCAATATAACCAGATATCATACTTCAAGTTGATTCATTTGAATTTAATGAGAAGGGATGCATAATGTATGAAAATGATATTACCTTTTCATTTGTTAAAAAAAAAACATTTATTTATTTGAAAGGCAGAGTTATATGGAGAGGCCAGGTTGAAGCCAGGAGGCAGGAGTTTCTTCTGGGTCTACCACATGGGTTCAGGGGCCCAAGCACTTGGGCTATCTCCTTGTTTCCCAGGCACATTAGCAGGAAGCTGGATTGGAAGTGGAGCAGCTGGGACTCGAACTGGTGCCCATTTGGGATGATAGCACTGCAGCTTAACCTATTATGCCACATTGTGAGCCCCAATACTCTCTGCACAGTTTTATATTTAAAGATAAGGGACCTTGACAAATTTCATTCAATAAAAGTAAAAGACTCTGTTCAATCAAGGCTTATAATGCTTAATAAGTATTAATAATTAATTAATAAGCAACCAAAGCAGCATAATTTAAGAGAGGCCACAGCCTGGAAGATAATATGAGGGAGGTTCAAAGAAAATGGAATTAGGGGCTGGCATTGTGGCCCAGTGGATTAAGTCATCATCTTTGACACTGGCATCCTATATGAGCACTGATTCAAGTTCCAGCTGCTCCACTTCCAATTCAGCTCCCTGTTACTGTGCTTGGAAAATCAGTGGAAGATGGCCCGAGTACTTGGGTCCTTGCCATCCACATAGAAAACTAGAATAGAGTTCCTGGCTCCTGGTTTCACCTGGTTCAACTTTGACCACTGTAGCCATGTGGGGTGTGACCCAGTGAATGGAAGATTTCTCTCTCTCTACTTCCCCTTCTCTCTCTGTAACTCTGCCTTTCAAATAAGTAAATGAAACTCTTAAAATGAAATTAAAATATAAGTGCATTTCCATGAATTTACACGAGAGAAGGAGAGGCAGAGAGAGAAAGAGAGGTCTTCTATCTGCTGGTTGACTCCCCAGATGGCTGCAATGGCCGGAGCTATGACAATCTGAAGACAGGAGCCAGGAGCTTCTTCCGGGTCTCCCATGCAAGTACAGGGGCCCAAGGACCATCTTCCACTACTTTCCCAGGCCATAGCAGAGAGATGAATGGGAAGTGGAGCAGCAGGGACTCGAACCAGTGCCCATATGATGGGATGCCAGAACTGTAGGCGGTGGCTTTACCCACTATGCTACAGTACCAGCCCCCAAAATCACATTTTAAACCACTCATTTTCTGTGTCTCAAAAGTGAAAGCATCTGTAGACATTAGCTCCATATTCGAGCCAATGAGAAGAGTCATCATAGCCCCTTGTGAACTATACACAACATAATCAACTTTCCAGATAAACTTTGCTCTACTGAAATTGGGTCCAGGCTTTAATCTGGAGGCTAGCCTTCATTTAGGTTGAGAAAAACACAAGGTAGTGGCTTCATGCTTTGTAAACAGGATATAAGAAAAATTTTAAAAGTCAACAAGAGAGGCCAGTGCCACGGGTCAATAGGCGCTGGCACACCGGGTTCTAATCCTGGTTGGGGCGCCTGATTCTGTCCTGGTTGCCCCTCTTCCAGTCCAGCTCTCTGCTGTGGCCTGGGAGTGCAGTGGAGGATGGCCCAAGTCACTCAGCCCTGCACCCACATGGAAGACCAGGAGAAGCACCTGGCTCCTGGCTTTGGATCAGCGTGGTACGCCGGCCGCAGCGTGCCGGCCGCAGCGGCCACTGGCGGGGAGGGGGGGATGAACCAACGGAAAGGAAGACCTTTTTGTCTGTATCTCTCTCTCTCTCTCTCTCTCTGTCCATTCTGCCTGTCCAAAAAAAAAAAAGAAAGAAAGAAAGAAAGAAAAAGTCAACAAGAGAGTGCAAACATATGCAGTCGAAAAATCTTTAGTAGCCAGAACATAGGGAGGAAGAAAATCCTAGAAACTTTGGGAGTGAAATGACTTCCATTAATTTTAGAAAATGTTTTACATGGTATTAAAATGGTCTATAGATCCAGTGTCTGCAAATAATTGATAGAAATAAAAAGGAGAGAATGATCCTACATGGGAAGCAGGATACACAGCAGACTCATAGAATGGCAAAAGCCCTAAACAGCACTCTGGCCTCAGAATCAGCCCTTAAGGCATTCGGATCTGGCTAAAGAGCCCTTGAGAGTCTCAGGCATGGAAAGCCAAAACATTGTGGCAAAAAAATGACCTAAATGAAAGATCTCTGTGAGTGAGATCCCAGCGGAAAGAACAGGCCATCGAAGAAGGCAGTACCTTTCTCTGAAGGGAGGAGAGAACTTCTACTTTGACTATGGCCTTGTCTAAATAAGATCGGAGTTAGTGAACTCAAGAGGCTTCCATAGCCTTGGCAGCTCATAACAAGAGCCTGGGTGATTACTGACATCATAAATAAGAGGGTCAATTGTTACATCAACAACGGGCGTCACTGTGCACCTGCTCCCCATGTAGGACCTCTGCCCTTAATGTGTTGTACTATGTGAATTCATGGTAAAATTACTACTCAAACAGTACTCTATACTTTGTGTGTCTTTGTGGGTGCAGTCTGTTGAGGTCTTTACTTAGTATATATTAAGTTGATCCTCCGTATATAAAGATAATTGAAAATGAATCATGATGAAGAATGGGATGGGAGAGGGAGTGGGAGATGGGACGGTTGCGGGTGGGAGGGAGGTCATGGGGGGAAAAGCTGCTATAATTCAAAAGTTGCACTTTGGAAATTTATAGTTATTAAATAAAAGTTGAAAAGAAAAAATGGTCTATAGGTAAATGGTCACTAAATCATACAGAACAGTGCTTTCTAAGTCTATTTTAACATTGGAAAATTACAATTCTTGCTGGGGTTTAGAAAGATAAAACAGCATGTGTATTGATGGATACAACTTTGTACTGATAACCTAATTAATCCAGCCAAAATGCAGAAACTCATTAAAAGCATTTAAATCCATGTTCAATACAAATGTGCAATCATCTGCATTTGTAGTAACAAATAAACAACAATCAGAATCATAAGAAAGCTCTAATAAAACATTCAAGATTGAGAACTTGACTTTTAGAAGTTATAAAAGTAACCCAAGAGCAAAGCCAGTTCATGCTAGAGCTGGGTTTCATTGACACAACGTATTCAGGAGCAGCACCAGTATCACACACACAAGGTTTTAAAAGCATGAAATTCCTCCCAACTTAGGCAGAGGCACAACTGCCTGTAAATTGGCTGATGTCTTAAATGTGGGTGGACATACACACCGAAATGCTGCACAGTGTTATTATGATACTGTCCCCTCTGAATCCTCCTCTTCCCTACTCCTTTCTGCTAGCTAACAGCTGCTCCTTTTTTAAGCTTCATCGTGAACATCACTTCTATGAGGAGCCTTTCCACTTTCTCTACTGCCGAGTCTCAGGTTGTACACTCCTGCCAGGTATTCTATTACACTCTTTGACAATCCCCCATTGCAGTACTTAAACTTTATTGAAACTGTTGTCTTCCTTACCCAACCACAAGCTCATGAGCCAAGAATCATTTCTGTCTTTTAAAACTTTCTTAGTCATTGACAGAACATATTTGTAGGGTAGAGTGTAATATTTCAGAACATTTATATATTGTATAATCATCAACTCAGGGTATGTAGGTATCATTTCTTTGTTTAGAGAACACTGAAAATCCTCTCTTGTAGGTATTTTGAATTAAGCAATATTGTTGACTATAATTACCCTTCTGTGTAATAGAACACTCTGTCTTATTATAGTTTCCTCCCAGCATAGCTAAGTATTCTGTGTATAGTAGGAACTCAATAAATATCTGGTAAGCATATTAATAAATGAATGAACAAATGTATAGACATTGAGATACAAATTTATAAATGTTAGTCAAATTCTACACAGTGCAAAGTCACTGATTTTTTAGAAGGCATCGAGGAAAAAAAAAAGCATGAGAGTTTGTGTATGTGTGTGTGTCTTTAAGTTTGGTGATGATAGCAGAATGTGCTATGAATGTGTTGATGGAGAGGGAGAGGATTTCTTAAAGCACAAACATCAATATACCTAAATAATTTCCCGAGGAATCATAATTCCTCAGATTTATGTATTTATGCTCAAACTGCTTCCAACCATGTTTCATTTATTCTTTCAAGCTCCAAGCAAAATAGATAAGGAGAGATATTATCAATGTCATTTTTCTGAAGGGGAAATGGATTGAGGAGTGAAGTGAACTTGCCTAACTGCAAATGGTATCCCAATATCCGAGTTGATGCTCCAGCCACTAGAACACTGTGTCTTGGTAAGATCACAATTATTATCATAATCTTTTTTTAGAGCCAGAGAAACAGATATGAGCAAATATCTGAGAAAGTAAGCAAGCCCATAATTCATACTGACTAATGTTCTTTCCAGGCTGTAGTAAAGGTAATTTAGCTTCTTGCAGGTTGTAGTAAAGGTAATTTCATTTCTGAGTTCAAATTACTCACGTAACTAGCACATACAAGGGGAAACTGGGGCTTGGATTGACATTTACTCTTTAAGTTAAAGAAATTTTGTATTAACATCAGTCAGCATAGTAGAAGAGATCAACAGGCTAATAAGATGAAATACACTTAACAAGAATGACCAGTTTTCAGCTAGAGTAATTAAATCTAGTATTTTTCTGAAATGCACTTGACAAGGAAAAAATATCTTTCATTCTGATTTATCTTCATAATTAACATCATGTGGAAATTATCATTGGAATGGAAACATCTGTATTAATTGAGCTCTTTATTTTAGCCCTATATGATCTAGTTTGGTTAACATTACACAAAAGCATTTAAATAAGGGGCTCTCCCTCATAGTTCCTTTCCTTACCAAAAAAATCAATACTACTTAGAGGTGTTTTCAAACTCAGGCAGCAAAATAGATACTGGTCCCAAAGTAGTTTTGAGAATCAGCTATGAATGAGATTTTATTACGTTTTCAGTCTCAAATGATGCATTTTATCAAGAAGCTCAAGGACCTCAAGGAATGGCCACTGCCCTGTCGTTTGGTCAACTAGGCTCTGTGGAAGGTGCCTTTGTCCAGAAGAGAAGGGCAATGGTGACCTTCCTAGACTGGCTGTTGAGCAGATCAGGGGTACAACTTTCTTTGGCTTTAATAATCAATTCTCATTGGCATTCATTCAAATTCTAAAAGAAGATTTTAATGCCAACAGAAATTGGTTTTTATTTTAACAAATAACAGTGTGCACCCCTTTACTTAGCCCTTCTGCCCTTACTCTATCTCTCATTTATTGGCAGATTCTGCCTTTTCCTTCAGGTCTTTCTGTCTGATGGGCATATGTTGCTCCTCTGAGCCCCAGGAAAATAGCAAGCAGAAAGGACAAAAGTCACCTATTGCTCAGTTGCTAATATAAGAACTCAGATACAAGGGTAGCTTCACATGAGCTGTTTCATTTAGTCCTTACAATAATCTTGCTTAGGTAGGTGTTATAATCATACTTAAGGCAAAGATAAAGAAACTCTGGCACTGGAAGGTGAAATGACTTCCTCAAAGTCACATAGCTGGGATGTGGTAAAGCTAAAATTCAAATCCAAGTGATCTGGCACCAGAGTCTATATACCTGACCAAAATAATATATTAATGAGAGATTGATTGAGGTCAGAAATCGTCCCAAGAGAGTAAAAACTGATCACAGAGTTTTAGAGCTAGAAAAAACCTTAGATGATTAACTCCAACCTTCTTATTTTCCTAATGAGAAAAGTAGGGCAGGGGGCTGGCACTGTGGCAAAGTGGGTAAAGCTGCCACCTGAAGTGCTGGCATCCCATATGGGTCGAGTACCGGCTGCTCCACTTCCGATCCAGTTCTCTGCTATGGCTTGGGAAAACAGCAGAGGATGGCCCAAATCCTTGGGCCCCTGCACCCATATAGGCAACCTGGAAGAAGTTCCTGGCTCCTGGCTTTGGGTTCATGCAGCTCTGGCCATCGCAGCCATCTGGGGAGTGAACCAGCAGATGGAAGAAGTCTCTTTTCTCTCTCTGCCTTTCTGTAACTCTGCCTTTTGAATAAATAAATAAATTATTTTTTAAAAAATCTCTATTACTTAAGAAAAAGTAAGGCAGAACAAAGTTAACTGACATGCCCAAAGTCACATGATTTGCAAGCAGCTGAGCCTGCCTTACATTCCAGGTGTTCTTTCTGACCCCAATCAAATGTCTGTTCCATTATATCATATTGTGCTCTCCTGGATGTATTCATGTGGCAAAAATATGATTTGAATTTAGTTAAACTGCCTTTCCTAGGCCTGCATCTGAGTAACTGAACCTGACTGAAGAAAATACATGACTGAGTAACTGAACATGACTGAAGAAAATAGCTGAGAATGGGCTTTCATTTCCAAGATTTAATGGAACACTCATCTACTTTAGTATTAAACTTTCTTTCCCTCTCTTCAAAGTGTTTATATCTTCACTACTGTCCTCAATCCTTCTGTATCTTCCCTCACACCACTGTCCTTTAAATTATTTTTGTGAGAGAGAGGACGGGAGGGAGGGAGAATTGGAGAGAGGGAGAGAGGGAGCAAGTGAGCACACTCCCATCTGCTGGTTCCATGCAATGGCCAAGGCTGGTACTGGCTGAAGCCCAGAGCTGGGAACTACATCCAGGTCTCCCACATGGGTGGCAGGAATACAATCATATGGGTCATTACCACTACCTCCCAGAGTCTGTACTAGCAGAGAGCTGAAGTCCGGGTATCAAACACAGGCGCTCCAAACCAACATCTTAGCTTGGCTAAATGCCCACCTCTGCTACCTGCTTTTACCTAATGATCTTACCTCATACTTTATGAAGAAAAGAAAAGCCACTGGAAGAATGAGCTCTTTCATCTACTCACAACAAATATACAAACCTACCTCCCTATATTTCTAGCTATATTCTCTCTCTTCTCTCCTATCAAAATGGAACTAGTGTCCCTGAATCCCATCCTTTATTGCTGCTCAGACTTGTTCCTGCAAATGTCCCTTTTCTTCTGCAACATAATTCCCCCTTTCACAGAATTATATTTATGAAATACAGGAAATCTCTCTTTATAATAATACATTTTAAAAAGAAATTTTTTTTTGCCAAAACAATAAAATCTGAACTATCACCCCACTCCACCCCCCCCCAAATTTCTCTCTTGCTACTAGAAAGCAGCCTTGTCTTCCATGCTTTCAATAAAGCTATGTATCCCAACTATCAGTAAAGCCTGTCTTCTTATTAAACTCCAAACTACATCTTATATCTGTCTATTTCTCTTCATCTTTGCTAACATGATGTAAATCACCATGTTATCTAACTTATACTCCTACGAGAAATAAATAGCCACCTAAATGGTTGTCATGCTTCCATTCTTGCCTACCTTTAAGCAATCTCCACAGAGCAGCCAAAGCAGTCTTCACAAAAAAAAATTAAAATAATTCATAATACTTCTGTGCTTGAAACATTTTTATGAATTCTCATAGCTCTTAAACAAAATCCTGATTTGTCAGGGCCTATAAGGCATCTATGATGTGACCCCTGTTTTTACTTCTCCCAACTTCATCTCATGCCATGATCCCTTTTATTCAACTAAGTTGGCCACCTCTCTGCTCCTGCAACATACTCAGTTATTTCTTGTCTTAGACACCTGTGCTTCTGTTCCCCAGAATCTTGGTGTGACAGATGTCTTCTCATTCATCCCATCTCAGGCTGAAATTCATATTCCTGAAACTTCCTTCCATGATATGTAAGTAGCTCCTCCCTATTTTTCTCATCCATAGCTGCCCTAACACTTAATACATTTGGCAAATATTGTATGTGTATATTTATGTATATCCATATTCACTTGTCTGTCTCAGCTCTACAAGAGAAGGGATCTCTATTTTTTTTCACTGTTGTTTTTATAATGTATAGCAGAAGTACCTGGCACCAAGCAGGTGCTCAATAAATTTTTGCTGAATTAGGAAATAAAGTTAATTCATGGATTTGATTTAATAATATCTAGGACACTGGTCAAGTATGGAGAGGCAGTCCTTAGAATAAAGCAAAAAGCAGGAAGCAGTTAGTGCCAGTCAACTACAAAGATAAACATAATCACCTGAAGAGCTCTTCTTTGGGTCCTCTATAATCACTTATCAATGCATTGCTATCTAATAACACAGAGGAAAATAATTCTGCCTTATTTAGGAAAAGAAATTAGGTTGGCTTATTACTGTGAACCTTTTGCCAAACTTTAATCTATAGGTTCTGATTTTCTTTTGTGGTGATACCTTTCTGAAAGAATAAAAAATGAAAATCTGCAAAGTGAATTCAGATGAGAGACAGGACCTTGAGGTGATACTGTTTAAGATTCTCTCTTTCAAACATGTTCCCTCTCACTAGACACACTTGAAGAGCAAGAGGGAGATACATTTTACTTTGTTATTTTTACCTCAAGCCATTTATTCCTCTGCTAAGTAGTTTATCGATTCTTTGACATCAATTTAAAGCTGAAGTTTACGGGAGTCCTATCAGAAACCTTATAGTGTTCAAAATAATGACTTGCCCAAACAATACCATGTCAGTTGTTGAAGAAGTAACTCAGGAAAACAAACACGCTTAAAGGCAGAAACTAAATATAGATATTCCCTTATACACAAACACTTGGGAAGTCACCTTTCCAAGAACAGAAAGCAAAAATCTGTAACATGAGGAACAATCCAGTAGTAAATCTAATAAAGAAAAGTCACAATTCACTATAGCCTACTACCTCCCACTAATATTCCATAACAGTCATTTTAGACAGGAAGAATAAGGTTGCCAAATGTTCTTGTTCTATACTTCCTGTACCAGTTTTACATCCTACACATTCAGCCCTAGTATTAAAAAAACACCATCCATGCTATTTTACTTCTTGGCTTCTAGAGAAGGATCCTTACAGGCCTGCCTATAAACCTTTCAGGACTCAAATTCCAAATTTCATCCTATAGAAAGCACATCTGCCTTCACTCACCATTCCTTTCAGCAAAATGTTGGTTATGTTCAGTAGATTTGGGATGAGGCATGAAGAAGTCTGGAATTACCTATCTAACTATAATTGTTGGAACAAAGAAGCACAACAAAGAGACAGATGTTTTAATAATGTCATCTCAAGAATAAGTGTTCATGTATAATGGCACATACACACAATACTCCTTTTCACCCTAAAGGAGAGCAAGTGCTAAACCTTTCTTGAGTCATAGCAGTGCACCTTTCAGAAAACTGATTTACATGTTGATTTGGAGGTATAACTCATCTGAGACACTTAGGGGATTCCTCAACATGCATAGGAATTTGGGAACATATAAAATTGTAATTATTTCCTATTCCCTTTCTAGGATTTCCCCATAATCACTCTTCCTGATCTCTATCTTCTTTAGGGAACTATGGACATGGGGCTCCACATACTGGGTGGGTGGTCTCTTAAACTGCATGACCACACAGGGTCATTCAATCAACACATGCCTGATAGGTGCTATGTATTGTTCCAGCAGCTGGAACAGGCCCACAGAAGGGTTGCACAGGTTCAAGTGAGCTTAAGAGAGTAACAAGGAGAGAAGAATTTATGTCTAAGACAAGGTAACAGCGATTGCTATGGGCTGTGAGTAGCAGGTGAGATGTAAAACAGGGAATCTCTTCTTTAAAGTGACCTGACCTCAGTTTCCTTTCTAATTCCAGCATAACACATCTCAGGATCCAAGGAAAGGATATCTGAAAACTTAAGGCAATTTTGCTGCTCAGTAACTGAGGCAAATTGACACTCTGTAAAGGAGTCCCGGACCATCACTGCCCTGAGTCCAAGGCTCCATTTTCACTTCTTTTACATTTTGAGCTTAAGGATATTTTTGACCTTTTCCTTCCCACCTCTACAAAGTAGCACATGCAGGCATTTTTAGTAAACAAATAATTTAATTTTGAAGGGAAGAAATTTCAAAGTAAATGTCTATGCCAACCACTCATTGATTAAACAAATGCTTATAGAGCACCTACTGTAAGCCAGGGATTGCTCTTGGAGCTTGGAACAGGGCTTACCCTGTTCTCATGAAGTACACATCAAAATGTTTTTTGTTGAATTGTATTTATTTGAAAGAGAAAGAGGAGGAGGGGGAGGGAAGCAAGGAGGGGGAGGGGGAGGGGGAGAGAGGGAGAGTGAGAGAGTGAGAGGGAGAGAGAGAGCTCATGTAATATGGACACCAATCTACCTCTTCCTTCCCTAAATGTCTGTGGACCAGGCTGAAGCCAGGAGCTGAGAACTCAATTCAGGTCTCCACATGGGTGGCAAGAACCCAAGTACTTTCATCCATTATCTGCTACCTCCCAGTGTGTACACTAGCAGAAAGCTGGAATCAGGAGTGAAGCCAGGATCTGGCTCCCACTTGGTACATAGGCATCACAAACAGCATCTTAACCATTCCTCCAAGTGCTTGTCCCAGAGCTTACATTTTAAATTGGAATTGCTGGGGCCAACTCTGTGGCATAGAGGGTTAAGCCTGCGCCTGTGGCGCCAGCGTCACATATGGGCTCTGGTTCATGTCCTGGCTGCTCTTCTTCCAATCCAGCTCTCTGCTATGGCCTGGGAAAGCAGTGGAAGATGGCCCAAGTTCTTGGGTCCCTGTACCTATGTGGGAAATCCAGAGGAAGCTCCTGGCTCCTGGCTTTGGATGGGCCTCGCTCCAGCCGTTGTGAACCAGTGGATGGAAGACCCTTCTCTCTGTCTCTCCCTCTGTCTGTAAATCTCTCTCTAAAATAAAAAAAAATCTTCTAAAAAATGGGAATTGCTAAGCTAGCAGCAATTTTGCAATAACTACATTGCTTAATACTGGTTAAGTGGTTTGAATAGTCCTTTCTCTTTCCTACATTCTCTAGCTTCTACTCTAGAGTCTAACCTTTGGGCCTATGTCTTTTTGCTGCTTTTCAAGTTTCTGCCACTTCCACTCTTAGACCTAGCTCAGATGCTCTCTTCTGGCTGACTCCACTCTCTCTGTTGCTCAGGCACACTTCCTTTAGTTGAGAGTAGCCCTAAAGAATGAAGCTCCTCTTACAAGGAGACCAGCTGTCTCTTTTAGATCCTGGTGAGAAGAATGGGACCCAAATCCTCAGGACACTGGGCTCTGTCTTCTGGTCTCTGCCATCTGATTAGCATTTTCTTGCCAGTTTAGCAAAGCCTCCAACTCCATTTACAAATCCTTGTTTTCCTTAATTCCCTTCTAACCTTTACTTTCTATTTACATTGTATCTGTCTTCTTCCTAATAAACATTTCTCAAACAAGTTGAGAAAGGAGGATAATTGGGAATATGAAAGAACAAGGTCCCATTTAGAAAAAAAAAATTAAAAATCCATATTATATACGATGATCTGAAAAAGAAGGCTTTTGGGACCAGGTCTACAAAAAATTCTGGTCTCATATATGCATTGTTTCTTCCTGTGGAATTTCAACAGGCAGTTCTTTAAATAATTGTGCTTTGTGTTTCTGGATTGTTAGGAGGTTTTAACATTTTGGTACTGCAGGGGCAAACAGGAAAATCTTAAAATGTGATTACTTCCTAGTAAAATAAAATGTTATATGAAATTTCTTTTTCACACCCTCCATTTTCCCACCTCATCTGAAATAGAAAATAAGTTGAAAATATTTCAGTCCAAAGTGTAATTTTATGAAGAAGATAAGCACCTAGGAACAGAGGCTGATAATGAAAGTATCTCCGCCACCATAGAGCAACACTAGCATAATTCAATAAAGTTTATAAACCCATCCCTGACAATCAAAACACAGCAAAAACAATTTCCTGTTTGTGCAAATAGATGTGATATTGAACAGAACCAAATCAGGCTGCAATTAGCTCAGAAAAAAAAATAAAACCTGATACACTAGACTCAGTTTAGCTGGAAGAATGCCACAGCATTTCAACACATTTGCACATTAGTTTAATAAAATTAATATCTCCAAGAGAATTCTCAGTCTAGGGAGGGGGGCATGGGGAACTGAATGCGTTATAGAGAAAAAATGAAACACTAAAAAAGTTACTATACACAGAGAGTTTTCTACATGCAAGGCATTTTACAAAGTACTTTACATACCTTTTTTCATTTAATTCTCACCAGAATTTTAACAGGTGAGTACATACATACATACATACATTGTCTCTGTTTTATAGATGAGGTAACTGAGGTTCAGAGATGAGGTTAGATGCATAAATACACACTGATAATAGGGGGTAGAAGTCAGGTTCATGTCTATTCTTAACTATAAGGCTATGTTGCCACCCATATAATATGCAAATGGTATTTATCTATCTAATATATATGTAAGTATAAAAATCTGAAGTAACTGGGTAGAAGGCATCATGACATAGCAGAAAAAGCATTGTTAGGAATCCTGAGTTCTAATCTAGGCTCTGATGTTTTATGGCTTCAGATGATTTATTTAACACATATGGGCCTCAGTTTCCCCATGAATAAAACAAGGATATCACACAAAGGTTCCATTCCATCCCAGTTAGCTCTACTATTCTCTTACTCTACTGTAAATAAGTTATGTCACATGGATTATCATGAATGTTTTGCCTCCAGGAAAAACTTACACCAAAAGCAATTCAAGGAATAAATTCTGCTAAAAAGTATACCCTTGACACAGCAGATCTCCTAGAAAGAGGAAGATGATTTCAAAAAGAGCCTTTTTGTGATAGCAAAGGGAGCTGCCAGCATAGTCTTTGAACTCTCCTTCACCATCAGCCAAAGGGAGACTTCAGTTAATCTTCACTACAAATGACAGTCTGCAAGTATTTTGGACCTCCAGGTCGAGGCTAAGTTGGCAAGAACTAAATGGAGAGAAAACCATTTTACAGGGTCATTGCTAAGCCTAGAATCAGGGGATTTCTGAAGAAAGTGTTTATGGGTGACTAAATCAAAGGCCTCAGTTAGGTCAATAAAAATGGTTCTAATATTATAAGTCTCATACATCGTTTCTGAAATATCACTGGTGCTGTGAGTCAAGTTGAATTGAGAGAAATGCTAGCTGTGAAACAAAACTAGGCCACAGTTAGAGAATTCCCTTCTCCAGGGTCTAAGCATCTGGATAAAATTTCACACAACCTTGGCAAGATATATGGAGTCACAATCACTATAGGGAGACTCTGAGTTCTAATCCTTTTTCAAGGTATAATGCAAAATTGATCAGTGAGTCTCCAGAAAAAAATGGACACATTCAAAGACTCAATTGACCTTCTACAGCTATTCTAGTGAGTCTGAGGAGCAACCAACCAATTGAAGAGTCTTCACTTTTATGTTTGTATATCTACAGAGCAGCTCTGGACTACTTCTCTCTGTCCCACTGCCTTCCCAGGTGACTACCTGCTGTCATCTTTGACACAGGAAGCAGTGATAAGCCACACAACTAGCTACCTTTCCAATGCTCTCAAGAGCCACTGAGCAAAGGAGGTTAATGATAGTGTCTTCTTACTGTTACCAATGACAGTGATGGAATTCCTTGAGAGCTCATTTTTTCTCCTGAAATACTTTATTTCAGAAAGGTGGAGAAAGGCTGAGGGAAAGGGAGAGAGAGTTAGCTATTTAGCTGTTTCTTTAGGTAATTCTCATCATGGCAAGCTGCATTTGTGTTTTTAAATTAAAGAAGTTCTTTATAATCTAGATGAGTATGCTATATGAATCCACAGATGGCATTTGTAATTGACCAACTTTAGAAATACGAAGGTGTTGGCCGGCGCTGTGGCTCAATAAGTTAATCCTCCGCCTTGCAGCGCCAGCATACCGGGTTCTATTCCTGGTCGGGGCGCTGGATTCTGTCCCGGTTGCCCCCCTTCCAGGCCAGCTCTCTGCTATGGCCTGGGAGTGCAGTGGAGGATGGCCCAAGTGCTTGGGCTCTGCACCCACATGGGAGACCAGGAGGAAGCACCTGGCTCCTGGCTTCGATTCATCGTGATGTGCCGGCCGCAGCACGCCGGCCGCAGCGGCAATTGGAGGGTAAACCAACGGCAAAAGGAAGACCTTTCTCTCTCTCTCTCACTGTCTACTCTGCCTGTCAAAAATAAAAAAATAAAAAGAAATTAAAAAAAAAAGAAATACAAAGGTGTTTTAATGAATAGATATGTGACATTATCACTGGATTGGAAAGCAAAGAACCATCTGGCAGGTTAACGCAAGGAAGTATTAAGATAAAATGAAAGAATATGTAAGTACGTATTAAATTTATTTAGATTATAAATTGGATTATTGCAACTAGAAAGGAGAACCCTTGGAGCTAATCAATTTTCATTAATGGATCTCTTTTGACCTTGTCCCTTGGGTTCTAAATTTGCCCATGTAAAAGACCATTTAGAATGGCTTCTCCCCATTTGGTGTACCAGTGCATTAACTTATACTTCTCCTATGCCAATATCCCATCTACATAGTAACAGAAGTGAACCCTGTCTACTATGAGCTCCAAGTACCTAAGTAAGTCCAAAAGTGGACTAGAAAAGACATAGCTACTCATTATCCAGTAAATGTGCCAACTCAGATTCATATAATTGTAGTGTTGAAATGTCCACTAAGGTTGCTTATTTTTAACTTTGAGTCTAGTGAAGGAATCTCATTCATAGCATGCCTGTCAATACCATCTGGACATTTCCTAAACAGATTCAGAGCTAGAGAAGTCCCTTATTCACAAGAGCACCCATTTCACTGAGACAATTTGAATATAAGGGTTCCCCCTTATGCTAGGCTAAAATTTGCCTTCCTATGCATTTCTGGGTTCAAATCTAGGCTCCCTCACTTATATGACATTTAGTAGATCATGTAATCTCTCTCCTTCAGTTTTCTTATATGTAAAACAGAGAAAATGATTGTACCTGTGTTTAGGTTTATTATAGGGATTAAATGTATTAATATAAGTCAAGTGCTTGGCACAGCTCCTGACACAAAATAAGTGCTCAATAAACATCACCTCTTGTTTCTATTGCTAATGCTACTGTTATTTTTATAACACTTATTATCACTACTAAGGCTATCATCTGATATAAATCAGCTCTTCAAATACTGGAGGACTCCTATCTAAAGCGTGAGATTTACAACTCTGCATCCCATCTCTGCTCCTTATTAATTCTATATTAGGCAAGTTATCTGATACTCTCAAAGCAGTTATCTTCAAAGAAGATAATATCTACTGCATAGGGTGACTGTGAGAAAAAAAGGAGATGGTATATGTAAAGTAACTGGCACACAGTAGGTGCTTAAAAGTATGTCAGTTTCAAATGCCCTAAATAGCACTCTGACCTCAGAATCAGCCCTAAGGCATTCGGATCTGGTTGAAAAGCCCATGAGAACATTTCAGGCATGGAAAACCAAGACACTGTGGCAAAAAATGATCTACAGAAAGGATCTCTGTGAGTGAAATCCCAGTGGAAAGAAGGGACCATCAAAGAAAGAGGTACCTTTCTCTGAAGGGAGGAGAAAACTTCCACTTTGCTTATGGCCCTGTCTAAATACTGACAGAGTTTGTGGACTCAAAAGGCTTCCATAGCCTTGGCAGCTCCCGACAAGAGCCTTGGGTGATCACTGATGTCATAAATAAAAGTGTCAATTGTTAAATCAACAAGAGTCACTGTGCACTTGCTCCACATGTAGGACCTCTATACTTAATGAGCTATACTATGAGAATTAACAGTAAAACTTGTCTTCAAACAGTACTTTATACTTTGTGTGTCAGTGTGGGTGCAAACTGTTGAAATCTTTACTTAGTAGAGTTGATCTATATATAAAGATAATTAAAAATGAATCTTAATGAAGAATGAGATGGGAGAGGGAGTAGGAGGTGGGATGCGAGCGGGGATGGGAGGGCAGGTATAGGGGGAAGAACTGCTATATTCTAAAAGTTGTACCTATGAAATTTATATTTATTAAATAAAAGCTTTCTAAAAAAAAGTATGTCAGTTCTCCGTCTCCATTTCAATTTTCTCTTTTCTAGGCACTGAAAGTCTGATTTCTTTTTTTTTTATTTTTTATTTTTGACAGGCAGAGTGGACAGTGAGAGAGAGACAGAGAGAAAGGTCTTCCTTTTTGCTGTTGGTTCACCCTCCAATGGCCGCCGCAGTAGGCGCGCGGCGGCCGGCGCACCGCGCTGATCCAATGGCAGGAGCCAGGTGCTTCTCCTGGTCTCTCATGGGGTGCAGGGCCCAAGGACTTGGGCCATCCTCCACTGCACTCCCTGGCCACAGCAGAGAGCTGGCCTGGAAGAGGGGCAACCGGGACAGAATCCAGTGCCCCGACCGGGACTAGAACCCGGTGTGCCGGCGCCGCAAGGCGGAGGATTAGCCTAGTGAGCCGCGGCGCCGGCCTGAAAGTCTGATTTCTAAGCTTTCTTTATATGACAGAGTTTTCCAGCCTCTGACCATCTTTGTCCCATTCTAGATAGTTAAGTATGTTTCTTAAGAGGTAGTTCCCAGGGTGGAAAGCGTTATTCTAGGTTGGGTCCAAGTATACCATGAAGAATAGTGTTCCTTAATCTTAGGAAGATGAAGTTCAATTAAAGGCATATGTAAGCAAGGCAGGGGTTAGGTGTGTTGTCCTATCATTTTGATTCTTCTTGCTCATTGATTTCCTTTTTCCTGCCCAGTGAGCTAATGAGTGATCAATTGCATCAAGACTTCATGTTACTTACTGAATCAGAGCAGTTGCATTGTCCAGCTTCTTAGCTTTTTCCTAGAATTTTGCTCTCTTACTAGATTGTGATGCTTACATAACACAGTAAATATAATTCCTGACACTTATATTAAGGAGCATTACTGTCAAAGTGTCCCTTCCAATCCATTTTATGTGGCTGCTTCACAAAGCAATTTATTGAATTAAAAAGATAATTTTAATCTTGTTGTTTAGTATGTTTAGTACTGATTAAACACCTCTAAGAATGTAGCGAGATAAAGTGCATATGCAGCTTTAAAAGTACAGAAGTAGAGTTCAGCTTCCACCCTTCCAATTTTTTAGAGGCAGTATAGAATACTGACAAGATCACTGAGAGTCATGGAGCTTGCATTCAAGTCCTATCTATTCTACTAATTTAGTATATGACTCTGGGTCAGTCATTTAACCTATATTGATCACATAGCTTCCTCATCCATAAAATGAGAGAGTTGAACTACATAAATTTTAATATCTCTTCTGGGTCTGATAATGTATGGTTCTATTCTATAGCCTTACGGTTCATTAAAATATTATATTTTTAGACCATATTTGCCTTTTTAATCAGTTATCACTGAGTTCTAAATAACTTTTGCACTTTTAATAGAGAACTGCAAACAGCTGAACATTTTCCCTAGCAATGTCTTGCTTATATAAATTTAAAGCAATTAATCAAATTGTGCTTTAAAAAGATTATCATTCTATGTCCAAGCTGAAGGGGAGAGTTCAACATTTATAACTGAGATACAAAAGAGAGGGCTCCAATGAGCAAGGCTATTGATAATATATTAGCCATAGGAAATGGCTTGGGACTTGACCTTCAGTGGACACTACACTCCTCACAGCTCACGACCTAGTAATATGTTGTGAGAAAATCTGAGAATATCACTCATGACTTTGCATCAGCAATCATACAATTATCATGCTTTAAAATTTTCCTTATTAATTTAAATCTTAAGGTCAAACTAGTAAGATAATGCCTTTTTGCCTCTAGCAAATATAAAACTATTGGTTTATAAGAGGTGTTCAATGTACAAGTTGAATTTTCAAATAGGCTCTACTCTTATTTTTTTTACAATATAAGAAAACTGTCCATTCAAATTCTTAATTTGTTTATATGAAACCTATAGATATACTGCACGACAAAAATCTTAAGAATCAATATTGCTATTTTTAAGTATTAATAAAAGTGTCCCATAAAATACTGATAAAAGCTGTTCTCTTTTAGTCTTCTAACTTGATAAATATCATACCAAGTCAGTGGCATCACAGGCCTACTTTATAGGAGAATATAATCCTTTTCTTCTAGGATCATGCTCTTAAATACATCATTCTCTCTCTTTCTCTCTCTCTCTCTCACACACACACACACACACACATACACATACACATACACACATTTGTGGGGTGGGAGTTCCTATCCTACTCTGCAGAGGACTTCTGTATGCTAACATCTATTTCTCCATCCAACAAAAAAGGCAGAAAATAAAGAAACAAGAAAAGTATAAAGAACCTCTATTTTCTACATAATGGCATTCTTTTGTTAGGTTTACCCAGTAACTTGAAGATAAACACAAAGCAGTGAGGGAGGAGGGAAACCTTGACTTAGCATAGCATCATTTGTGCTGTTATATTTCTAAAAGTCAGAAGAATTTACGTCCAGGCTCACTTCCCATGCTTAATTCACTTCAATATGACAATCATTTCCATGATGACATGGTCTCCAAGTAATCTTTTCCATGGCTAGAGAGGAATAAACAGCAGAATTTCCAAAGACCTGTGTTATTACTCTGCTTGCCCCAGGTGGGATCCTTGCTGTTATCCCTGAACTGTGACTGAAAGGCCAGAACACAGCAGATGGTAAGAAAAGAGAATGAAGTTTAAATTAACAACCATCACCAACCAACATTAAGCTTCCCTTTGAAACAACAGGAACTGTGAAATCTGAGTCTACATTTCAGCTGAAGGTCAACAAAGCAGGGCCTTCTTAGGAGAGACAGGGTTTATTGCCTTTCTTAGCATAAATACACCAAGCAAGAATACATCAAGCAGAATATAATAGTGCATCACTAATTCTTTAATTGTCATAGGACTCTTTCCTTCTCCTCAATTAAACAGTTAACTGGGAGCTGAGATCCATACAAAGAAAGAAATTTGCTCCTCCCCTCCTCTTTCCCAGTTTGATTTATGCAGAGTCCCTGGAGACACAAATTAATGTCTTCATAGACCAAAAGCCCCAGCTGTTTTAGAAAACCTATGACAAAGCTTAACTAAGGTTCACACATGCAAACATAAAGCCCCCATAATTACTTAGCTGAGTATTACAAAGCTGACTCCTCAATCAAGGTCTAAAGCCAGCCTTATTACCTCTCATTCCCAGCCAGGCTTGCCTGAATACACCTATAGTGCTAATTTAGTATTGCCTGAGGCATTGTGGATTCTGGGCTAGATAGATACCTTAAGCAACACTGATGAGATATATAACTGTAGAGATTTAAAATCACAAGTCATCATTTATTAATATCAGACAAGCACTGGAAATCTGTGAAACTCCATTTTTTATATAGCTGAATTTTGGTTTACCTATTTAATTTTTATGGTAAGAAATCGGAAAAATCAGTTGATTAATTCAAATAAAATATCAACAGAAACTCTAGACAAGCTCAATCCAGCTTTACATTAACAAAATACAACCTAAACACCACCCCCATTCCCACCACACACACACTTTGGCTTCTTGAAAGCATATGGACTGCACTTGTTATTCGCACTTTCTCTCCTTTTGTGTATCCCTCAAACACTGCATTCTGGATTTTGTTCACAGAATTTACTGAAATAACCCTTGCAAAAGTCACTGACACTCTGTGCTAAAGCCAGTGTTCACTTTTCAGTCTTTATCTTATTCTTTTCTCTCTGTAGCATTAAATTTTGTCAATAATTATTGCTTTCTTGAAACTTTCACTTTCTTTGCCTTTTGTAACACCCTGTGATTCTCAGATTCACTCAGTTTCTTTCATGGATGGCTCCTCCTCTACCTATTTCTTGCGTACCAGTACTTTTCAGCATTTCATCTTTATGCCTCTTTTATTTTTATCCTGTAGTGAACCAGATGTTTTTGATCTGGACATCATAAGGGTTCATAGAGAATTTTCAAGAGGTCTGACAACTTTCCTAAACTTATATGCAAAACTATGTTTATAAATTTTATGGGGAAAAGGCCTGTAGTTGTCAGATTCCTAAAGAAGTCTAAGGCAAAGTAAGTCTAGAGGCAATTGATCCGCAGATTGGCTGTTGGTGATCCCACAACCTCAAGTCATCTCTCCCTCTATGGACAACTCCCAAATCTCTGACAAACGATTTAGAAAGTTCATGGAAAATGGAATTAAAAAATAAATTTATTTTACTGCAAAACTTTTTTGAAATCCATGCATACAAGGGGCTTTGAAACATTCATGAAAATATGTATTATGAAAAAAAGTATGGATTTCAAAAAGTTTTTGCACCAAAATAAACTTATATTTTACATCCATTTTTCCATGAACGTTTTGAAATGCACACCGAAACTATTCCCAGGGTGGGCATCCAAGGGCTATGTTTACTCAACAATCATGATCTTCCTCCCAAGTTATCCATGTCAATTAATTGCAAATATCCCATCTAGTCTCTCAGGCCAGAAACCTGGGAGTTATCCAGGTTTATTATTTTCCTTCTCCCCTATTTTCAATACCCAGTAGCCAAGTCCCATGGACTCTACCTCCTATCTCAAATGTGAACTGTTCTCTTTATACCAACTGCCATCATCTCAGTTCAGATACATTCTTGCAATAGCCTTCTCACATACTCTCCCTGCCTTCAATCATCTACTTGCAGATAGAGTGATCCTTTTAAAGGCAAATATATCACTCCCTGACTTAAAAACTCTTCAGTGAGTTCTTTATTGCTCTTGGACTGTAGAACTTCAAACTTCCTGGACTGGCAAATAAGGCTTTCTGTGATCCAACTTCTGCTTATCTCCAAAGTCTCATCTATACTCGATAGCTTGTCAATCCTTTAACAGCCATCCAAATCCTTAACTGTTCTATACTCTAGCCATACTGAACTATTTTCAGTTCTTACCTCAAAGATTTTCATACACTTTAACATCAGTTTGGTTGGAACACTTTGTCCTAGTTAGCCTGGATAAACTCTGGCAGTAAGCTTTCTTTAACCATTCAAAGCTGGATTGGGGGACGACTCTCACATGTTCTGATATCATCATCCTACATATGTTATGGAAACAGCATTCTGTACTGTGATTCTGTATCTATCTGCTTTCCAACAGAAGTTTAGTGAATAAACTATAAGCTCCTTAAGGTCAGAGACCATCTAGTGGCCTTAACATTTAACACAGTATCTGGCACATCACAGTTGATCAATAAATATATGTTGGTTAACTGAATGAATTATAGAGCAGATGAAAATTCTAGGACTTTGACCTTGTACTCTTAATCTCCACAATGTTTGCCTTCATCTTAATGTACGAAACAAACTGTGGGCTCCAGAAAAGTCAGCTGATCTAAGTGAAGCTCTTTAGGCCTCACTTTCCACATTTATATAAATAAGGAAAAAGTTCTTTGTGATTCCTTATGGTTTGGCAAATCTACTTTTCTGCTTCCTTAACATATCTAATTCTTATCTCCCAAACCTCATTCCAGACCCTCTACTTCTCTCAGCTCCCACGCCATCCCAGGAAGAGGAAGGTAGACAGGAAGCAAAGGAGGGAAGAGATAGTGAGGCAATCATCCCTGTTTTTCCCATTTCTATCTTTTGTACAGAATGACAGTCAGCCCTAAAGGTCCAATTTTAAGACATTCACAATGTTAATTTATCATATTATAAAAATTTTTTAACATTGTCTAAGATACTCACAACAGTAAAACAAAGGGAGAAAAATGCTAGAGAGAACTGAGTAGACACAAGTTATCTTATGAAGGCTAAATCCCAGTAACAACACAGTTTAGCAGAATAAGGCTTATTAAAAGTTGAAAAGAAAGAGAGACATCACCTTTAAAACAAGATACAACTTGAACTTTCCTGGTGAAGAGAAACAGAGGAACTATAGCAACAGAAACACTGAAGTTGCTGCAAAGCTATGGAAAAAAATGTAACAACAATAAGCAGCACTAAGAATATAGTAATACAAGGACCAATTGTCTACTGATCCCTAGGGGAGGAACCAGATGGCCTTAAAGACCAATTCTCATCTCTTAATTCCTTTGATTGATAAGAAAGGGTATACTTTCATTTAGTTCTCATAAACACTGACCCCTTTTCTCTCTGTGGACAAAGTTGATGTACTACTACTTTTGCTTCCAGATATTAAACTTGCATTTAATGAGATGCATAGTTAGTAATATATGCATTCAGAAAGGCCTGCTGACAAAAATGGCCCTGCATTCATCTCTTTGTCTTTCACTTGCTGCACACAAATGCAGCAGGGAAGTAGGGAATTTAAATGCACATCAGGGAGCCGATGTATTTCTCCATAAACTCCTCTACTTGTCCTGGGCAAGAGTAGAAACAAAGAAAACCTCAAATGCATTCTCCCCCATAAAGAGGCAAATGAAGCCAAGGGACAGAGTACCAAGGAGAAAAATGAAAGGCTAAAATGAGATTACAAGTGCATCCCCCCTTTTAAAACAAATCAAAAGAACCATTATGCTTGCCAACATTGGAGATGGGTTAAACTCTTTCAGTGCAAAGAAGAAAGAGGAATGTCTGCTTTACATTCTAAACAAAACCAATAGTATTTTCAACATGGTTAGATACATGTCATTTCACTTCAGACATGGTCACACTTCAGCAATATAGAAATATAGAGTTAGTGTGTAGTATAAAAGGTTAAGAGGCAGAATAAGCATATTTAGAATAAAAACATATAGAAAAAAAAACCTTAGTAATGTATACTATGCCTGCTGGTCTTGGATACCATGAAACTTGGATAGATAAATATATATGTTCATAGAGTTTCTATACAAATCCTGCTATATTTATGAATATACAAATATATAATTATATTTTGATATTGAATATATTATAGCCAAGAAGAAATCAGGGGTCAGTGGCATAATGAAGTAGGAAGAAACCGTAAGAGACTATGGAAGATAATATTGGGAAAACAGGGTCTAACATAAAAAAGTGGGGATCCTGAGTATAGGTGTGCCCTACTTTAAGAAAACTTATTATTCCCTTACCCAATCTACAAGCAAGAGAAGTTTGCAGTGGTTATCTGTATTACAAAAATATTCCACATAAAAATCTTTAAAAATGACAAGTTAACATTATATATTTAAAATTGATTTGTTTCTAGAAGTATATCATTTATATATTTAGTTTCTTAGAAACATTTTTTTGTTGTAAAGTGAGGTATCCCTGTCCCAATAAGCTTCATGTGGACTTGCTTTTGCTTTTTTTATATAAAACTTTGAATGTTGACATACACAGTCTCCTTAAAGCTTAGAATGCCTGTACTATGGGGGGCAAGCAGAGAGGGAAAATCTGTACTTCAGAAGCAAGACAATGAGGCTTTGGGCAACAAGCCTTCATTGAAGAAGTAGAGTATTTTTTCAGAAAACTAACAAGAAAATACCCTTGAGACATTTTGAAGACCTATAGCCAAATTCAGGAGCATGTCAAAACTGATAGGTAAGAAGGTCTCCAGAAATCTCATAAAAAGATTGAATTCTATGGTGTATATGTGTAAAGAGATGTATTTTCATGTTGTATTAAAGAGGAATCTCAGGTGAGCTCAGAATGAAGTAAGCATTGAGATCTAGTTTAATGGAGGATAAAATGTTTTTAGACTATATCTAAGTACTGGTCTGAAATACTTAAGATCTATGAATAAATAAATATAAATAGGATTGTTTTGAGGAAGCCTCAGTTCTATCCTTGGTTGCCTATGTATATTAACATATAAGCATAATTTCTGGTTGTCTTTTCTGTTGATGGCTTCTATGTATTATTTTTTAAAAATTCCAAGTTTATAGAAATATTCTTCTGTGTAGTGAGAGCACCTACTTACTAATTCCATTTGTGACAGATGCTGCTTTCAATCCAATTATAAAAAATAAAGTTGATGCATTAGCACAGTGGATTCAATTAGATGGCCTCTAAGAAACAAAGGGCAAAAGACAGAGGATCCATATTAAAAAAAAAAAAGAACTAAAACCCAGACAGCTATTTTTCTCTCTAACCCAGACATACATGTGGAAGAATCTATTTTATCAAGAATAGAAAACCTTGACTTAGAATATAAACTAGCTATTGTGCAATGAATATCTCAATTCCTAAGGTGAATGGCTATAATCAATAAATGTTGACTACGTTGCATGAAAACTGTTGTCTTAGATTATATAGTTAATGTTCAAGGATTCTGTTTTGTTAAAAGTCATTTTAAGTAAAACCTAGCTCCAGGATAATTGTAGGCTAGAAAAATCGGTTTTTAATCTAAAATGACCCAAGTTTCTACCTTACTCATACCCTTAAATCATCTAATAGCCTCAGTTTCAAATCTCTCTTAAAATAGTCTGGTCATAAGAGCTTAGGCTTAGCTCTCAGATAAGTGAGATGGCTGATTTGAAATGCCTGGTATGCTTCCGTTCACAACAGAGGATGAAAACAATGAGAACACAACAGCTATTTCACTGGGGGCTTTGAGGCAGAGCCTCAGAGCATATGGGGGATGTGTCAGAGACACAGAGATTGAAGGTACACAATGGTCTTCTAAAGAAGGTAACTTAGCACATATCATCTGCTATTCCATCTCTCAAAAATGGACCTTGAATCGACAGGAATTTTATCTATTGAGGAAAGTATCAGCAGAAGGTTCCACTCAAACCACAGACACCTGAGGCACTTACCACTAGAAAACCTTGTGGCCCTCACAGGCCCTAAACTCAGTTTAGGAATCTGGTTACCACACTGCTGCACTGATCTGGAGAAAGCACTTGGGCCATGTTGTGACCTCCCCTACACAGGTTCTTGCTCCATCAAGCCATCTTGAGACCCCACCCACTCAGGTTTCTGTGATACATCCAGGCAGTTGCCCCCAGCAGCTAAATGAACACAGCTCTGTGAACCAGATAAGAGACCCCACCACCCTCCCATTGGCCTGAGAAGCACCCGGACAGTTCACTTGGAGAGAAGTTGGGTGGCCCTGTCCACCTTCCTACTGCCATGGAGGCAGCCAAGCAGCCCTGCCCAGTGTCTTGGTATACCAGAAACACCCAGACAGCCACATCCACTCATCGTTAGCACCAGCAAGCAGTCATTCTGACCCAGAAGAAGCCAAGTGGTCCCCTCTACACACCCTCAACCCTGGGAAGCAGCAGGGAAGCCAGCCCTGAGTGGCCCATCCCAATGAGGATCCTGGGAAACAGGAAGTCCTGTCTAATTTTCTGCAAGAAAGCAGAAAAGAAGCAGCCAGAGCAGCCAGGAAGCCTTGCCTACTCACTTTGTCCCATAATGTCGCTGTTCAACCTTCCCTGAGAGGTTTGGCTGGTTGAGACCCCCACGAGGCAAACAAATAAAGCTGCCCATCTCCTATGACCCAAGAAGCAGCTGAACATCTCATTCTCAGATGTGCCCACTCAGGCCCTGATAAATGGACACAGTCAGGCGCTTCCAACCTTGGCCCTGAGAAGCACACGGGTAGACCTTCTTAAGCAGGTCAGCTACCAGAGGACCCTCAAAGTCACCTTGGATACTGGCAGACAGGCCACCTCACTTCCACGCACAATGAGCCCCACATACTTTGGCCCACCAGCATGGATACAACCTCAAACAACCCATAAAAACTGATGGGTGTCCTATGCACGCAGATGGGTGCACTGAGGACAAACCTGCCACCAAACGCACCCCAACCAAGGGAGCATTCTAGCTGCTGGTGCAATCCCATAAACCCTGCGGGCTGGGCCACTGAGACATCTGCAGACATTGCCAACACTGATTGCAGCTGAAGAAGCTGCAATAGTACTACACTAAAGCAGCCACCTGGAGCCAAAACCAGTATAGCTATGCAACCAACATTCTAGGACACATTGCCAACAGGAAAACTACCATCATAAAAACACATGAAAGCGCAAAACTTAAAAGTACATTAGTTACACAAAAGAGAAACAGAATCAAATCCTATTACAAAGTACATAAATATGTACAATTTTTGTATGTCAAACATTTTTAAATAAAAATAAAATTTTCAAGTTATATAGGAAACCATCAAAATAAAGATGAACAGAAGAGATGAATAAAGGAAAAGAAGTCATGTAAAACCACCAGAAAAAATTAACAGAATGATACTATTATGTATTTACTTTTCAATAATTGCCTTCAGGGGCTGGCGCTGTAGCGCAGTGGGTTAACAGCCTGGCCTGAAGCGCCGGCATCCCATATGGGCACTGGTTCTAGTCCCAGCTGCTCCTCTTCTGATCCAGCTCTCTGGTGTGGCCTGGGATAGCAGTAGAAGATGGCCCAAGTCCTTGGGCCCAGGCACCCACATCGGAGACCCGGAAGGAGCTCCTGGCTCCTGGCTTTGGATCAGCGCAGCTCTGGCCGTTGTGGCCAATTGGGGAGTGAACCATGGGATGGAAGACTTCTCTTTCTCTGCCTCTCCTCTCTCTGTGTGTAATTCTGACTTTCAAATAAATAAATAAACCTTTAAAAAATGCTTTCAACATAAATGGATTAAATTCTTCAGCTAATAGATACTGATTTTAATGGATTAAAAAACTGGACCAGTGGCTGGCATTGCAGCACAGCAAGTTAAGCCACTGCTAGTGATCCTGGCATCCCATATGAGTGCCAGTGAGAGTCCTGGTTTCTCTACTTCAAATCCAACTCCTAGCTAATGTGCCTGGGAAAGCAGCAGAAGATGGTCCAGGAACTTGGGCCCCTGCCACTCACGTGGGAGACCTGGATGGGTTCCAGGTTCCTGGTTCTGGCCTGGCACAACCCTGGCAGAGGGCATTTGGGGAGTGAAACAGCAGATGGAAGATCTTTCTTTTTCTCCTATTTTTTTGTGACACTGTTTTTCAAATAAATAATAAAATTAATCTTGACGGCACAGTACAAATATAAAAACCATCACAGAGAAAACACAAAGAAGAAACCAACAAATATCTCTACAAATGTTGAATAACAAATGCAGCAATTCAAGAAACTAGAATAGGGAAGATGACACTTCACTAGCAGATTGTGAAGATGATGAGATTGAAGAAATGCCAGAAACGGAATTCAAAAAATTGATCATAGGATTACTTAGAAATAATCAGAAGCAAATGCACGAACTAATGTAATCCTTACATGACATGAAAGAAAACTTCTCCCACAAAATTGATATCTTAAAGAGAAATCAAAATGAAATCTTGGAAATGAAGAATTCAATAGAACAAATAAAAAATGCAGTGAAAGCCTAACAACAGCATTGGTAAATCAGAAGAAAGAATATATAACTTAGAAGACAAAGCAGAGGAAATTATACAATCAGACCAAACATAAGAAGAAGAAATTAAAAACTAAAAAACACTGTTGGTAATCCACAGGAAACTATCAAACCCAACATAGGGGTTCTAGGAGTTCCTGAAGGTGTAGAAAGAGAGAAAGAATTAGAAGGCCTTTTAATAAAAATAATAATAGAAAATTTTCCTAATTTGGAGAAAGAAAGGGACATCTGAGTAGAGGAAGCACAGAGTACTTGTAATATACATGACCAGAAAAGATCTTTACCACGACACAATCTAATCAAACTCTTCACAGTAAAACATAAAGAAAAGATTCTAAAATGTGCATGAGAGAAATGGAGGTTACTTTCAAAGGATCTCAAATTAGACTCACAGAGTACATTTTATCATAAACCCTACAGGATAGGAGAGAATGATGAAATATAACCCAGGTTTTAAGATGAAAGAACAGTCAACCCAAAATACTATACCCTGCAAAGCCCTCATTTATGAGTGAAGGTGAAATAAAGACTTTCCATGACAAACAGAAATTGAAAGAATTTGTTACCACCAGTCCAGCCCTACAATAGATGCTTAAGGATGTGCTGCACATAGAAACACAGAAACATGGTCATCGCTGCTAAAGAAGGTAAAGGAAGAAAATCTCCCAGTAAAATTACAAAGGAATATTTATGGAAAAATAACAGGGCAAATTCATTTCTTATCAATAGTCACCTTGAATGTAAATGTCCTCAACTCTCCAGTTAAAAAACACAGACTGGCTAAATGGATTAAAACACAAAACCCATCTATTTGCAACAAAATGGATGAATCTGGAAAACATCATATTCAGTGAAATAAGCCAGTCCCAAAGGGACAAATACCATTTGTTCTCCCTGACCTGTGATAACTAATAGAGCACCTAACAGGAAATCTGTAAAAGTGAAATTGACACTTTGAGTAGCAATGACTTAAACAGCCCTTGTCATGACTGTCAAGGAACAGTTTTTTTCTTCTTCTTCATACTATTTGTTGAACTCCTTACTTAACATAGAGTTAATCATATGTGTATAATGTCAATTGAAAACAGATCTTAGTAAAAAATAAGAGTGGGAATAAGAGAGGGAGGAGGAAGTTTTAACTGTAAAGCCGTATAGTTCTACATACATTCCTACAGATTTACTTCTAAGGGTACAGTTTAAAAACTTGCCATTGGACCTAAAATCCCATTAAACTGGGTGATAAAAATGCCCTATTAAGTGTTAAAGTGATCATATTAAGTGTAAAAGTGATCATATAGATAGGATTAAGTGTTAAAGGGATCATATACCTATGATCAAGTGTGGAAATAATAATAGATAGAATTAAAAAGGAGAGAATGTTCCAACATGGGAAGCAGTCCACACAGCAGACTCATAGACAATTGCTTTAAACAGCACTCTGACCTCAGAATCAGCCCTTAAGCCCATCAGAGCTTTTCAGGCATGGAAAGCCAAAAATGTGCCAAAAAATATCCTACATGAAGTGTCTCTGTGAAACCCCAGCGGATAGAAGTGACCATCAAAGAAGGATGTATTTTTCTCTGAAGGGAGGAGAGAACTTCCACTTTGCTTATCTTGTCTAAATACTTAGCCTTGTCTAAATACTGATGGAGATTGTGGATTCAATAGGCTTGGCAGCTCACATCAAGAGCCTCAGGTGATCACTGACATCATACTTAAGGGTGTTAACTGTTAAATTAACAACAGGAGTCACTGTGCACTTACTTCCCATGCAGTGCCTCTGTTCTCAACGAGTCATATTATGAGAATTAACTGTAAAACTTGCTCACAAACAGTTTGTGTATGTGTGTGTGTGCACACAAATTGTTGAAATCTTTACTTAGTATAGAGTTGGTCTTCTGTGTCTAAAGTTAACTGAAAATGAATCTTAATGGAGAATGGGACTGGGAATGGGAGAGGGAAGAGGTGGTAGGGTGGGAGTGGGGGTTGATGAGGAGTATGGTGGGGAGAATCACTATATTCCTAAAGTTCTATTTATGAAATTTGTACTCCTTAAATAAAACGTTTCTTTGGAGAAAAAAAATATATAATCCTCTGAGATAGGCCCTAAACAAAAAGAAAGTTATTCTGTATAATTTTTCTTTGTGCTTTGAGTATTTGAGAAATTTAAATATAATGAATCATGTTCCAGAAATAAATTTAAATATTAAGTAAAAAAAATACCTTGATAAAAGTAAGAAATAAAAAACTGAACCAAACAATATGTTGTTCTTAAGAAACCCATCTCACCAATAAAGATACAAAAAGACTGAAAGTGAAGGCTGAGAAAAGATATATCATGCAAATGGAAACCAAAAGAAGCAAGAATAGCTATACCTACATCAGATAAGATGCACTTCAAATAAAAAACTATAAAATGGAAAAAAAGGAGATCATTACATAGTGATAAAAAATTAACAACACAGCAACATGAAATAAAAATTGTAAACATATATTCATGCAACACTGGAGCACATAATTATATAAAGCAAACATAAGACTGATTGAATAAGAGAGTCTAATATAATATTTGGGGACTTCAACATCCCACTTTCTTCAAGAGAAAGATCATCAAGATAAAAAATCAACAAAAAAACATTGGAGTTAAATTATATTATAGACCAAATGAGCCTAACAGTCAATTACAGAACATTTCATCCAACCGCTGCAGAATACACATTCTTCTTATCAGCACTTGGTACATTTTCTAGAATAGATCATATCTTAGGCCACAAAACAAGTCTCAACAATTCAAGGATACTGAAATCATACCATGTACCTTTGTTGACTATGACGGAATAAAACAAGAAGTAAACAAACCAAAAAGAAACTTCTGAAACTACACAAACATATGGTGAGTGAACAGCAGTCTTATGAATGCGTAATGGGTCAATGAAGAAACTGAAAGGAAAATGTCAGAATTTCCTTAAAGTCAAAATACAACATACCAAAAGACCTATGTGATACATCAAAAGCAGCATTAAGAGAACAGTTTATAGCAATAAGTATCTACATCAAAAACATAGAATGATTTCAAATGAACAGCTCAACAATGAAACACAAGGAACTAGAAAAGAACAAAGAAACACAAAATTACTGGAAAGAAATAAAAAAATCAGAGAAGAGATAAACCTAATAAAGACTTTAAAAATTACAAAAAATATCAATGAAACCAAGAGTTGCATTTTTCAGTTTACTTATTTATTTATTTATTTGAGAGGCAGAGAGACTGAGAGAGATAAATAAATATAAAGTTCCCATTTGCAGGTTCACTCCCTAAATGCCTGCAATGACCAGGACTGTGATGGGCTGAAGTAGGAGCCAGGAATTCAATCCAGATCTCCCATATGGGTGACAGGAACCCAATTACTTGTGTGCCACGTCGAATGCCTCCCAAAATCTGCATTATCAGAAAGCTGCAGTCAAGAGCTAGGTATTGAACCCAGGTACTCCAATATAGGATGTTGATTTCTTTTTTATTTTTAAAGATTTATTTTATTATTTATTTGAAAGAGACAAACACAGAAAGATCAATCTTCCATCCTTTGGTTGACTCCCCAAAGGATCCAGGTGCCTCTTCCTGGTCTCTCACACAGGTAGCAGGGGCCCAAACAACTTGGGCCATCTTCCACTGCTTTTCCCAGAAGCATTAACAGCAGCTGGGACTCAAACAGGTACTCATATGGGATGTCAGCATTGCAGGCAGCGGCTTTACCTGCTACACCAGAACACTAGCCTCGGGATGTTGGTTTCTTAAATGCCATATTAACCATTAGGCTAAACACACACCTCTATGAAAAGATTATAAAACTGACAAATCTTTAGCTAGACTAACCATAAAAAATGAGAATATCCAAGTAAGTAAACTCAGAAAAGAAAAAAGGAGACATTACAGAAAAAGCCATAGAAATACAAAGGATCTTTAGGGACTATTTTGAACAGCTACATGCCAACAAAATGGAAAATCTAGAAGAAATGGGTAAATTTATGGACACAAATAAACTATGAAAATCGAATCATGAGGACATAGAAAACTTGAACAGAACAATAACAAGTAATGAGATTTAATCAGGAATAAAAAGCTTCCCAACAAAGAAAAGCACAGGAATAGACGGCTTCACTCTGAATTTTACCAAACATTTAAAAACAGAACTAATGTCAATTCTTCTCAAAATATTACAAATATTGAAAGGGAGGATACCCTTCCAGAACTGATTTCAGAAGGCTAGGAATTACCCTGATATGAAAACCAGACAAGGACAGAACAATAACAAAAACTATAGAGCAATATACCTAATTAACATATATGCAAACATTCTCAACAAACTACCAGTAAATAAAATGTAACAACACATAAAGACTATATATTGCTCATAACTGAAATTTATACACATACACACACACACACACACAAAATGGAATACTTTCAGCCAAAAAAAAAAAAAAAGAGTGAAATTCTGTCACTTGAAGTAACATGGTTGGAACTGAAGGTCATTATGTTAAGTCAAACAGAAAGACAAATGTCACATATTCTCTCTTTTATCTAGAAACTGAAAAGCTAAACTCAAAGAAACATACAATAGTAGTTAACACAGCCTGGGAAGGCTTTAGGGGGAAAAGGTACAGGGGTGCAGTTGGACAGAGACGAATAATCACCAACATTGTACAGCACAGCAGGATAATAATGGTGACAACAATTAGTTGAGTATTTCAGAATAGCTAGTAGAGAGGATTCTAAATGTTCCTGACACAAATAAATGATTTACGTCTGAGGTATAGGGTGTGTGTGTGTGTGTGTGTGTGTAAGTAGCCTGTACATTATCTGGTACTAGTTTCTCTCAATCTCTAGGCTTTAAAATAATAACTGAATAATAATTGCATAATTAGAAGATCTTATGAACATAAAAAAGTTAGCTCACTTGGCTAATCCTCCGCCTGCGGCGCTGGCACCCCGGGATCAAGTCCCAGTTGGGGTGCTGGATTCTGTCCCAGTTGCTCCTCTTCCAGTCCAGCTCTCTGCTGTGGCCCGGGAAGGCAGTGGAGTATGGCCCAAGTGCTTGGGGCCCTGCACCCACATGGGAGACCAGGAGGAAGCACCTGGCTCCTGACTTGGGATCAGCGTAGCTCTGGCCGTAGTGGCCATTTGGGGGGTGAACCAACGGAAGAAAGACCTTTCTCTCTGTCTCCCTCTCTCACTGTCTAACTCTAAAAAAAAAATAGAGAAGGGAAACACGGTTTGAATATATACAAACTAGATAATCTTTAAGGTTTCTTCTAGATCTAACATCTTATGATGAACTCCGAAACATTTCTCATCTATATCTTCAAACTCTTTGCTTAATTCATTTCAAGAAGTATTTGTTGGGGCCAGCACTGTGGCACAGGTTAACCCTCCACCTGCAGTGCTGGGATCCCATATGGGAGCCAGTTCTAGTCCCGGCTGCTCCACTTCCGATCCAGCTCTCTGCTATGACCTGGAAAAGCAGTAGAAGATGGCCCAAGTGCTTGGGCCCTTGCACCTGCATGGGAGACTGGGAAGAAGCTCCTGGCTTCTGGTTTTGGATTGGCGCAGCTCCAACCATTGTGGGCCAGCTGAGGAGTAGACTAGCGAATGGAAGACCTTTCTCTCTGTCTTTCCTTCTCACTGTTTGTAATTCTACTTTTCAAATAAATAAAACATCTTAAAAAAAAAAAGAAATATTTGTTAACTGTCTAGCATCCTGAAAAATACAATATGGGATATGTACCTTGGAGGAACTCACCACTTTGTTAAGATAAATAAATAAATAATAAATAAAGTGATACACTTCAAAGGAAGAAGGGTTTTAAGGAACAGGACACCACCGAGGACCCAATGAAAAGAAGGTCCACTTCTGCATCTTTTTTGTGGCTTATATCATCAGTGTTTGGGGCATCAGGCACTCAAATATCAAATAAATAAATGGATGGATTTTGGGTATATGGATAAAGCTACTATTACTTATGTTCACTGAAATTTAGCCAAACATACAGATTTGAAAGTAATTTTGCACTTCATAGAATTTTTTTCTTACAGTTATAAGAAAATCAATCAAATTTCTCCATTATTCATTTTACTATCCACTATCTGTAATTACTTACCAATGACGATATTAGAAGAAAAAAAGCAAGAAGCTAAACTCCATTATGTTAGTGTTCCCCTTCAGTTTAGTAAATAAAAATAAAAATAAAAATTCTGCCCAAACATTTGAAGTATAATTGGAGAAATTTCTTTGTGAAAGAAAAATCAGACTGAATTTTGCTTTGGCAGGAAATCTCTCTTTCAGTGAACCTGTTTATACGAAGGGCATTCATATGCTGCAAGTAAGCAAGTCTCCAAAGTAGGTAAATCAAGCTGGAAATGAGGGCCATTTTCTCTCCCTGCTCTCATCTCCATTAGTGGTGGGAAGAAGGCCACGAGGTCAAGAAGAAGGCAGCTGTTTTTCTTTTTCCTTCCAAGCTCAAATTCTGTCCAATAAGGCATACTTCGTCTTTTTGGACTCAAAGTCAGCCAACAGGTACTTAAGTAAAACAAAGACAACTACACCAATGGCAGAGAATTTGATGGACAGCTTATTGGAGACAGCTCATTTGAGTAAAAACTTTGCCTGTTCAAGCAACAATAGAATTTCTGGAGAAAATCTTTCTGGAAAGGGCCAGGTGCCTCTGTAGTTTTATGGCTTCGGTTATATCAGTTATGCAGGACAAGTGTTGTACATAACTAATGTTCTCAAACCTGAATTGTGTTTCCCTAGAAGGCCATTACATTTTAAAGGATATTAAGGTAAATTTAAATTCCATTTTTGTTTTACCATAGTCCTAATATTTTTGTATGGTAAATTATATACAATGCCTATCCTGAATATGCCTTATAAATGGACATATTTTTATAAATACCCTGGGAGGGTATAAAAATTTTATTTTTTTAAATTTATGGTAAATGATACATAGTTACTTAGAAAGATGTCAAACTAACAGTTAGAAATATCTTCCCTTTGCAGTATTCCTCCAAGATGCAATGATACCTTAGGAAAAACGCTGCATCCTTGCCTCTACTGTGACAAGTATAGAGATCGCATCTCTGGGGAGTTTCATTGGTAGCTGCAAAAGAATCCATCTTGAGGGAGAAATATATAAATAGGTTCTGAATGCACAGAATAAGTGACTTCACTGCTTTTTTCTAAATATATTAACTACCATACTATAAAATCTGGATTCAACTCAAGGTCTTAATTTGTATTGGGAAGACCTAATTTTGGAATGCATCCAGTCATGCTAGGGACCACATGAGTCTTGATGCACCTGGAGCAGCTTGCCAAACTGTCACTTGCTTCTATCATCTAAGTAAAATTTGGAAATTGCTAGTCAAGAGACTCAATTTTTTAATTTACCACTTGTCATCAGAGGGCTACAACTGCTGCCTTCAGAAAGGCCTTGCCCTTACACTCAAGTATTTTTATAGAATAAGAAATGTGGCTTTAATAAGCAGAACAAGTAAAGTCAGAAAAGGGAAGTTATTTTCTTCCCCTTCACACATTTTGATCTAACTTTGGATTTTATATATCTAATCTCACGTTACTGTCTAGTGTCATAAAAGTGCATTAGAATTCTTTAGACTAAGAATCAGGAATGTTCTATTCTTTCCTCTCCCCTCTACTCAAGTTTCATGTGAAGTATTTATTCTTTTAATCAGTCAGAATGTTTATTTAGAGTTTATTGTACAAGGACTTTTCTAGGCACTAGGGATACAACAGCACACAAAATACAGCCCCTGCCCTTATAGAGCTTTTATACTCAGGTGGGGGGGGGCAAAAATGAATAAATCCAGACATAAAATATCAGATAGTAATAAGTGATGTGAATAATAAAATATCAGGTAGCAAAAGTGATATGAAGAAAATAAAGCAGAGTAAATGTATAGATAACAGGAATGAAAGGCCTGAAGAGGTGACATTTGAGCATAGCTTTGAATGATAAAAGAACTCATCTTGATCTTTCTCTTTATTCAAAAAAATCCAAAAGGTAATTAAAATTACTGTGATCTGATTTGGAAGTAGGACTAGTCACAGAGTTGAGAAAATTGAGAATACCATATCTGAGCTTCAGTTCTAGAACAATATGGGGAAGTCACAATTTTCCCTATTTCTCTCACTAAGCTAAAATCCTGGATACCACACATTAAACAAATTTAAGAAGATTCTTGGGACTGAAACTGTGGTGTAGGTTAAGCCTCTGCCCATGCTGCAAGCAACCCATTTGGACACTAGTTCAAGTCCCAGGCGTTCCACTTCCCACTACTAACTCCCTACTAATGTGCCTGGTAAAGCAAAGGGAAATGGTCCAAGTACTTGGGCCCCTGTACCCACATGGGAGACCCAGAAAAAGCTTGGAGTGAACCCGTGGATGGAAGATCTCTCCTCTCCTCTCCTCTCCTCTCCTCTCCTCTCCTTGGGCCCCTGTACCCACATGGGAGACCCAGAAAAAGCTCCTGGCTTCAGCCTGGCTCAGCCCAGCCCTGGCTGTTGTGGCCATTTTTGGAGTGAACCAGTGGATGGAAAATCTCTCCTCTCCTCTCCTCTCCTCTCCTCTCCTCTCTTCTCCTCTCCTCCCCTCCCCTCTCCTCCCCTCTTCTCTCTCTCTCTCTTGCTCCCTTTTAAATAAATAAATAAATCTTTTTTAAAAAAGATTCTCAAAAGTGGAGAAAGCAATGTAGACTCAATAGGTACTGCAGGATCCAAGGAATGACAAAATTATATATTCCCTGGATATTCATTTATTTCATATACACTATACTGAGTGTTAGAAAAGTCAGCAACCCAGAAATGCCAAGTCCCAGAAAAAAGGGGGAAAAAAAGCTTTGTGGCAAGTGTTCGCTGTAGTAATTAAGTTGCTGCTTTGGATGCTTTTATCCTATATCAGAGTGTTTGAGTTCAAGTCCTGCCTGTACTCCTGATTCCAGTTTCTTGCCAATGCGCATCCTGGGAGGCATCAGGTGATGGTTCAACTTCTTGGGTCCCTACCACCCAGATGAGAGACCCAGACTGAGTTCCCAGCTCCAGGCTTCATCCTGGCCCAGTCCTGGGTATTGAGGGTATTTGGGAAGTGAATGGCTGAATGTGAGATTGTATGTGTGTGTGTGTGTGTGTGTGTGTGAGAGAGAGAGAGAGAGAGAGAGAGAGAGAGAGAGAGAGAGAGAGAATCTGCTTCTCAAATAATAATAATAATAAAGCTTCATAGAAGTCAGCTCATTCTAGCCAAACATACAAGAAAAGGAAGCCTAGCAAGCTAGAAAATTACTCTAGCCAAGCAAAACAAGAAACTATACAACTACAGCCCTACTTTTAGCATCGAGCAAATGCTGAGTAGGTAACCTATACTTCCACTTTCTCCAGAAATTACTGAAGTACCTCAACCCCTCTTCTGGGGTGGTGTGTCAGAGAAAGCCAAGTATGGAGGTGATGTTTCATTCTCTACCCGCAATATCAGTGGAGGATGTATGGTGAGCAGGAATCAAGTGTCCCTCCCTCATTTGCCAGGTCAGCAGAGGCTTAGAGGGGAGCTTTCACTCCTACTCTCAACCAGCATTTCCGAAAGCATCAATAGTGGCTGAATAGAGAACCTGGATTTCTACTTCCACGTGGCAGTGACAAATAATGATCACTTGTCTTGCCAGCAAGATGTCAGAGGAAACTTATCAAAAAAAAAAAGCTTTAAATAAGATTCCAGGGCCTCATAATACTTAAAAATGTCAAAAATTCTATTTTAAAAAATCACATATCTAGACCCAGAGGAGTTTCAACTGAAAGAATAGCCACAATCACCAAGATGATATAGGTGTTGGAATTAATTATTTAACAAGGATTAAATCAACCACCATAAAAATGCTTGAATAAGCAATTATGACTACACTTAAGTGAAAAAAAAATAGTTTCAGTAAATAAAAAGAAAATTAAAAGCAGAACCAAATGGTAAATTTAGAACTAAAATATACAAACCAAATTTTAAAAACAATCACTGATGGACTCAATAGTAAGTGGAAATGACAGGAAAGGATCAATAAGATTGAAGATAGAACAATATAAATGATTTAATAAAAGGGGTAGGTTTTTGGCACAGTGGTTGAGACACGATTTGTGATCCCCTACCAGAGTGTCTAGGTTCAAGTACTGGCTTCACTTCCAGTTCAGCTTCCTGCTAATTCACAGCCTGGGAGGCATCAGGTGATGGCTCAAATACTTGGGTTCCTGCCAACCATGTGGGATACTTGAATTGAGTTTCCAGCTCCTGGATACAACCTGGCCCAGTCCTGAATGTGGTGGACATTTGGAGGTGGGAGTGAACCAGCAGATGGGAAGATCTTGATATATCTCTCTCTCTTTTTCAGTCACTCTTCCTTTGAGATTAAAAAAATAAATAAAACTTTTGAAAAAATTATTTAATATGAATAATCAATTGAAAATAGAACAAAAAATGAATACAGCCTCAGGGACCTGTATGAAAACAACAAAGGGATTAACACTTGTATAACTGAATTCTCAGGAGAGAAGAATGAGTATTCAGAAAAATTATCGGTGAAAATTTCAGAAATTTTCCTAATGATATAAACCTATGAAATCCAAAGGCTGAATTACCACCAAATAGGACAAATCCACAAAAATCCATGACAACACAGATAATCCAACTACTGAAAACTGAAGAGAAAATGCCAAAAGCATCAAGAAATAACATTTTTACCTATAAGAAAAACAATTTGAAAGATAGCAAATGTATAAGAATTATTCATCATGTTCAAGTGGGGTCTATTTCAGGGATACAAGCTGGTTCAATATTAAAAAAGAATCAATACATCTCATATTAATAAGCTAAAGAAGAAAACAGATTCATGTTAAATGATGCAGAAAAAATATTTGAAAAATGCAATAGAATTTCATGATAAAATATTTTGGAAAACAAGAAGAGAGAATTTCTTCAACTTAGTAAAGGATAGCTACACAAAACCTACAGCTAATATCTTGCTTAAAGATGAAAGACTGAATACTTTTTTGTAATATTGGGAATAAAGAAAAGATATTTTCTATCATCACTCTAATTCAACATAGTAAAAGAAGTTCTAGACAGCCCAATGAGGCAAAAAAGGGAAATAAAAGTCATACAAATTGGGAAGGAAAAAATAAAGCAAATCTATACTTGCAGATGACATGGTGATCCACATAGAAAATCTCCTAAAACTAATCTGAAATTCATAAAGGTCAGATGATACAATCAATACCAATACTCAAAAATAAATTATATTTCTATATACTAGCAATGAAAACGTGGAGACATTGAAATAAAAAATATGTACCATTTACAATGTTCAAAAAATAAAATAAGTGTAAAAAGGTGTACACGACTTATATCATGGAAACTACAAAAATGATGATAGAAATCAAAGGTATCAATAAAAAGACCCATATACTGTGCTCAATTAATTAGAAGACTCAACATACTAAAGATGTCAGTTCTCTCTCAAAATGACATATGGTTTAAATGAAATATCTGCCAAAGTCCTAGAAAGATTCTTTTCAAGATGAAGACAAACTTATCCTAAAATTTATATCCATAGAAAAAATCATTGGGATCTAGGGCTTTTTTAAAAAGCTCTTAGGAATGACGCAAAGAACATAATTCATGACAGAAAAAAAAATGACAAGAACAAATATTTGGTGCAGCAGTTAAGATGCTGCTTCGGATGTCCAGAACCCATTGTAGTGCCTGAGTTTGAGTCCTTACCCTGCTTTCTACTCCAGCTTTCTGCAAATGCATACCCTGAGAGGCAGCATGTTGGTAGTTTAAGTACTTGGGTCCCTGCCAGCCACACAAGAGACTTCAACTGAGCTCTAGGTTGCTGACTTTGGCCTAATCCAGACCTGACTGTTGTAGGTATTTGGCAAGTGAATCAATGGATGGAAAATCTATTATTCTTTTTCTCTGCCTTTTAAAAAAAGATTTATTTATTTATTTATTTATTTTGAAAGTCAGAGTTACACAGAGAGAGGCAGAGAGAGAGAAAGAGAGAGAGCGAGGTCTTCCATCTGATGGTTCACTGCCCAACTGGCCGCAATGGCCGGAAATGCACCAATCTGAAGCCAGGAGCCAGGAGCCAGGAGCTTCCTCTGAGTGTTCCACGTGGGTGCAGGAATCTAAGCACTTGGGTATCTTCTACTGCTTTCCCAGGCCATAGCAGACAGCTGGATAAGAAGTGGATCAGCCGGCACTCGAACCGGCTCTCATATGGGATGCCAGCATCGCAGGCAGCAGCTTTACCCACTATGTCACAGAGCTAGCCCCTCTCTTTGCCTTACAAATAAATTTAAAATACACATTTTTATGTGATCATTATAAAAATATACTTTTTAAAAAGAAATAATGATAAATCATTCATTAACATTTTAAACTTTTTGCTAGGTGAAAGACTATCAGGTGGATTCACTCTTAGCACTTTTATGCTTTGCAAACAATAAAAGTGTTTGCAAAGCCCATGTATGACAAAGGATTCACATACACAGTACATAAAGAACTCTCAGAGCTCAACAGTAAAAAACACAATCAACTAGAAAAGGTCAAAGGACTTAAACAGGCATTTTGCCAAAATGAGTACGTGGTTGGCAAGTAATCAGATTAAAAGATATTCAACAGAACTAGCCCTTAGGGAAATACAAAATTAAGATCGAAATGAGATATCATTCACACCTATCAGAATAGCTAAAATAAAAACAGTAAAGCCACCAAATACTGCCAATGATAATGAGAAAATGATTCATATTACTGGAATGTAAAATGGCAACGGCCAATCTAGAAAATAGTTTGTTAGTTTCACTTTGAAAAGTAGATAATCAAGATGGGCATTTGGCCTAGTGGTTAAGGAACCACTTGGGATGCCCACATCCCAAACGGAAGTACCTGGATTTGAGTCCCAGCTCTACTTTTGATGTGGATCTCTGCTAATGCAGACACTGGGAGCAGATGATGAATCAAGTATTTGGACCTCTGCTACACATGTGAGGGACCTGGATTGAGTTCCCAGATCTTGACTTCGACCTGGCCCAACCCCAGCTGTGGCGGGCATTTGTAGAATGAACCAGTGGATCAGAGAGCTCTCCTTCACTCTTTGTGTCTATCTCTAGAATAAACAAATGAATAATTTAAAGGTATGAAATGTCTTATTCACCATCGTGGTTATTACACATAGCATTACTTTCTATAAAGGAGGTCATTTCACAGCAAATGAAGAGTGGTAATGAGTCCATGCTCCTAGAAATCATTAGTCTTTCCATGTTTTCCATTACCCTGAAGCAGAAGGCTTACTACAAAGGTGGAATGGTATTTTTGAAGACTGAGCCACAGTACCAGCTAAGTGACAATGCCTTCCAGAGGATCCAGAAATAATTACTGGGGGCGGAGGGGAGGCAACAATGGGCATGGTTTGGTTCACTGTTGGTAATTCACAAGCAAATTTTTGCTTTCTGTCCCAATGACCTAGGATCTTCTGGTCTAGATTTCGCAGCTCTAAAGGGAATTAAAGTTACACTCCCTAGAATATTTTTTAAGATATATGGTACTAAAGTCCACAAAACAAGTCTCAATACATTTGAAACTACTTAAATTATACAGAGCATGTTCTCTGACACAATGGAATTCAAATCAATAACAGGAGCTGGCAGCGCTGGTGCCATGGCGTAACGCCCTGGCCTGAGGGGCCGGCATCCCATAGGGGTGCCAGTTCCAGGCCCGGCTGTTCCACTTCTGATCCAGCTCTCTGCTATTGCCTGGGAAAGCAGTAGAAGGTGGTCCAGGTCCTTGGGCCCCTGCACCCACGTGGGAGACCTGGAAGAAGCTCCTGACTCCTGGCTTTGGATTGGTGCAGTTCTGGCCATTACAGCCAACTGAGGAGTGAAGCAGCGGATGGGAGACCTCTCTCTCTCTTTCTCTCCTTCTCTCTCTCTCTCTCTTTGCATAACTCTGACTTTTGAATAAATAAATCAACCTTTAAAAAATCAATAACAGAAAGACACCCGAAAAATATAAATAATTCCTGAGTCAAAGAATAAAATGCACAGGATATTAAAAACTACTTTGAACTGAGCTAACATGAAAACAGACTGCATCAAAATTTGTGGGATGAGACAAAGCAGTGCTTAGAGTGGAATATATAGTATTGAGTGCTTATATATTTATTGCAGACTTATTCATTATATATAGTATATATATAAATATATATATAAACTGGAAATAATGCAAATATTTGGCCTGTGCTGCAACTCACTAGGCTAATCGTCCACCTGCGGCACCGGCACCCCAGGTTCTAGTCCTGGTCAGGGCACCAGATTCTGTCCCGGTTGCTCCTCTTCCAGTCCAGCTCTCTGCTGTGGCACAAGAAGGCAGTGGAGGATGGCCCAAGTGCTTGGGCCCTGCACCCGCATGGGAGTCCAGGAGGAAGCACCTGGTTCCCGGCTTCCGATAGGAGCAGTGCCGGCCTTAGTAGCCATTTGGAGGGTGAACCAACGGAAGACCTTTCTCTCTGTCTCTCTCTTTCTCTCACTGTCTAACTCTGCCTGTCAAAAAAAAAAAAAAAGTTCACCGACTGGTGAACAGATATACCAACTGCAGCTAATTCACACAATGCAATATTATTCCAATATAAAAATGAATGCATTACTGAAAACACTCAACATCATGCGTCAATCTAAGCAGTAAGAATGCTGAGGCAAAGAATCCAGATGTAAGAAATTACTGAGTATATTATACCATTTATATAAAGTTTAGTAACAGATGATTTGTACTTAAGATCTGAGCATATCACTATGTAAATTTTATCTCAATATTTAAAGTGTTTCTTGTACCATTATTTATAATAGCCAAGACAGGTTAGCAACCTGTATGTCTACTGACAGATGAATATATAAAGAAAATGCTGTATATACAATGAAATATTAATCATCCTTAAAAAAAAGGAAATCCTGCTACTTGTGACAACATGGATGAACCTGGAGAATATCATGCTAAGTGAAATAATCCAGACACAGGACAGATACTACTACATGATACAATTTATAAGATGTATCTAAAGCAGTCAAACTTTCAGAAGCAGAGTGGAATGGTGGTAGCCAGGGGCCATGAGGAGGGGGAAATGGTGAGGTATTAGTCAAAGTGTACAAAGTTTCAGTTATACAAAGATGAATAAGTCCTAGAAATCTATATAGCGCGATGCCTACAGTTAACAATACTGTATTACATGTTTACAAAGCTTCCAAGAGGACAGACCTTATGTTAAGTGTTATTACCTACACAAAATTAATAATAATAAATAAGAAGACAGGAGGAAACTTTTGGAGATGACAGAAATTTTTATGGTAAACACTGAAGTGATGGTTTTGTGGTATATACTTATTTTCCCAGGCCATAGCAGAGAGCTGGATTGGAAGAGGAGCAGCCAGGACTAGAACTGACACCAATATGGGATGACAGCACAGCAGGTGGAGGATTAACCTAATGAGCCACAGTGCCGGCCCCACTAAATACCCTTTAAAAACTCCAGGATGGCAATACCGTCTTTCTCCAAGGAACTAACAACAAATTTGGGTCTTCACATAAGAACTTACTGTACATAGTGTAGATATCCCAGAGAAATAAATGCAATAACGTAACATATTCAACTTGTGAGGATTGGCTGTATTACAGTATCTCAGATGTATATTGATTACACTGGCGGATATGACGTTCCAGTGATATGAAGCCCACAGCATATTATTATTCTGCATGCCACCCTTGCATGCAAGATGTAAATCAGTTATTCTGTCCCATAACTAGATATATTAGAATTTTCAATTGAAGAATTAGAAACATCCCACGTTGTAGAGAAAAACTTATAACCCTCTAAACTGAATCTGACATCCAGAGCAAGGAGAAAAAGTGACCATTCATTTATTCATTCATTCATTAAGCATTCACCAAGTGCCTGCTACATGTCAAGAGCCTTGCTAAGTGCCAGACATTTAAAGATGGGCATATATGTTCAATGTTCTCCAAGAAATAACAACCTAAGTGGGAGAAACAGTTAAATACATTTATAATTATTAAATAGCACGGTCAGAGTACCAATAAAAAATACACAAAGCAAACTGAATTACAGATAAAAGACAAGGAAAGGCTTTCTGAATGAGATGGTTTGAGTCTTAAAAGAATGAATAAGAGTTAGCCAGGTTATGAGTAACATAGAGGGGGCATTTCAGAAACAATGGCTCACATAAGCAAAGAAAAGGCATGGAAGAGAGAAGCAACAAAGTGTGCATAAACTACAAATAGATTAAGCATTGTGAGCAAATGAGTGACAGGATCCAATTTGTGTTTTAAACAGAAAAGTCTGGCAGCATGGGGGATGCTTTAGAGGGAATAGAAGGGAAGCAAGATGACCAATTAAGAGATGGATGTGGTGACCTGCTGCTGGACTAGGGGTAAAGCAGTGGTAATAGAGAAGACAGAAGAGATCATAATCAATGATCAATTTACTTACTTACAAGATTCTCTTGATTTTCCTGCTATCACTCACTGGACATCCCTTCTCAGTTTTCTTTGCTGAATCATCCTCTTCTCCACAACTTTTAAACAGCTAATTAACCAAGGGCTCAGTCTTTGGATCTCTTCTCTGTCTTCATTCCCTTGTCATTAAATACTATGTAAATACTGAAGATTCCAAAGTACATAGCCCTGGTTGAGGCCTCTGCTCTGCACTCTAGAATCATATATGAATCTACCTGCTTGACATTTCCACTTACTTGTCTAGTAAGCATTTGAAACCAACATGTCCAAAACTGAACTCCTGCATGCCAACTTCATTCCACTTACAGTCTTTCCCATCTCAGTAAACGCCATCTCTTTCCTCAGGCCAAAGTACCTTGGATTCATCCTTTACATCTCCCTTTGACACCCCATATCCAATCTATCAGCATCCTGTTTGTTATATACTCATAATATATCCCGAATCTATCCACATCTCACCACTGAATGTGGTTTTATCCCTGTTCCCGGCCACCATCATTTTTGGCTTGGATTTTTGCAGCAGCTTCCTATCTGGACTCCTGGTTTCCACCTTGCCCACCACTTACAGCTCTTCTAAGACAATAGCAGCTTCCACATAGCAGAGGGAACAGTCATGGAATGGGGGAAAATTTTTTAAAAGTATATATCTGATAAAGGGCTATCTTTTTAATATTTATTTATTTTGAAAGGAATAGTGATAGGAAGAGATCTTCCATTTATTGGTTCACTCCCCCAAATGCCCACAATGTACAGGGCTAGGCCACACTGAAGCCAGGAGTCTAGAACTCCATCCAGGTCTCCCACGTGCGCAGCAGGAACCCAAGCATTTAGGATATTTTCAGTTACTTTTTTTTTTTTTTTTTTTGACAGGCAGAGTGGATAGTGAGAGAGACAGAGAAAGGTCTTTCCTTTTGTTGGTTCACCCTCCAATGGCCGCTGCGGCCGGCGCATCGTGCTGATCCGAAGCCAGGAGCCAGGTGCTTTTCCTGGTCTCCCATGGGGTGCAGGGCCCAAGGACTTGGGCCATCCTCCACTGCCTTCCCGGGCCACAGCAGAGAGCTGGCCTGGAAGAGGGGCAACCAGGATAGAATCCGGCACCCCGACCAGGACTACAACCAGGTGTGCCGGCACCGCAAGGTGGAGGATTAGCCTGTTAAACCACAGCGCCGGCCAGTTACTTTCTAAGGTTCAAAAAAGCAAGGAGCTAGACTGGAAACAGAACAGCTGGGACTAAAAGTGGTGCTCTGATAAGTGATGCCAGTATTGCAAGCAGTGGCTTAACCCACTGTGCCAAAATGTGGCCTCAAGATAAAAAGTGATTATTCAAAAAAATATAAAGAATTCCTACAACACAATAGAAAAACATAAATAAACAATAAAAACCCCAAAAAATCTAAGACAAAAAAACAAAGATGGGAAAAGTAGATGAATAAACATTTCTCCAAAGAAGGCATAATGTACAGATTTGGGAGAAGATGTTTGACATCACTAATCATCAAGGAAACACCTACCACTTGTTAGAGTAGCTATTAAAGAAAAATAACAAGAAATGTTGGCAGGGATGTAACAAAAAGTGAACTCATGTACACTGTTGCTGGCAATGTAAACTGGCACATTCACATGAAAAAAAGTAGAGAAATCCCCCAAAAAACTAAAAATATAACTGTCGTATGATCCAGCAATTCCATGTCTCGGTATACACCCAAAGGAATGGAAATCAGGAACTTAAAGAGATATCTGCACTCTATGTTCATTGCAACATTATTTACAACAGCCAAGAGAAGGAAATAACTTAAGTGTCTATTGACAAATAACCACATAAAGAATGTGTGGGTTTTGTATGTTTGTGTGATTATTCATCCTTAGAAAAAAGGAAATCTTTCCATTTGCAATAATATGGATGAAACTGGAGAACATCATACTAAGTGAAATTCAGACACAGAAGGACAAATATTACATGATACCACTTATATGATGAATCTAAAGTAGTCAAACGTACAGAGAATGGAATGGTGGTTGCCAAGGGTTGGGAGGAATGTGAAATAGAGAAGCATTAGTCAAAGTGTACAAAGTTGCAGTTATACAAGAATAATAAGTCCTAAGGATCTACTACAGTATACTATGTTATATACTTCAATGTTGTTAATAAAGTAGTTCTTACATTAAATGTTCTTATCACACACAAAATATGTTAAATAAGTGCACAGAGGGTACATGTTGGGTGAAGCAGTAAAAAGGCTGTTTCAGATGCCTACAGCCCATATTGGAGTGCTAGGGCTTGAGTTCCAGTTACACTTCCAATGCCATCTTCCTGTTAATGTGTATCTTGGGAGGAAGAAGGTGATGGCTCAAGTAGTTTGGTCCCTGCAACCCATGTGTGAGATCTGGACAAAGTTCCCAGCTCCTGGCTTTGGCCTAGCCCAGCCCGGGCCATTGTGGTGAGTGAACTAAAGGTGGGAAAAGGAAATCTCTTTCTCTCTCTTCTGCTTTCAAATCAAATTAATTAATTAAATTTAAAAAATAAAGAGACCAGGAAGAAACTTTTATAGATGATATATAAGTTTACAGCACAGATTGAGGTGATGATTTCATGGTGTATACTTGTCTCCAAACTCATTAAATTGTACACATTAAATATGTATAGTTTTGAATGTAAAACAATAACAAAGGTAGTAGCCAGAATAATCTTGTTTTTTAAGATTTATTTTATTTTTATTTGAGAGGTAGAGGCAGAGAAAGAGAAAGAGAGGCCTTCCATCAACTGGTTCACTCCCCAAATGGCAGCAATGGCCAGAGCTGTGCCAATCCGAAGCCAGGAACCACGAGGTTTCTCCAAATATCCCACACAGGTGTAAGGGGCCCAAGGACTTGGGCCATCTTCTACTGCTTTCCAAGGCCATAGCAGAGAGCTGGATCGTAAGAGGAGCAGCCGGGACATGAACCGGTGCCCATGTAGGATGCTGGCACTGCAGGTGGCAGCTTTACCCACTACACCACAGCACCAGCACCAGCATAATCCATTTATTATCCAAATTACATCATTCTTCTGCTCAAAATCCTCCAAAAATTCCTCATTATACTCAGAGTAAAAGCAAGTCCTTATCACGATCCCAAGGCCATTTAAGATCTGCCTTCCTGGGGCCGGCACTGTGGCGTAGCAGGTAAAGCCACTGCCTGTAGTGCCGGCATCCCATATGGGCACCGGTTCGAGTCCCAGCTGCTCCACTTCCTATCCAGCTCTCTGCTATGGCCTGAGAAAGCAGTAGAAGATGGCCCAGGTCCTTGGGCCCCTGCACCCACGTGGGAGACCTGGAAGAAGCTCCCGGCTCCTGGCTTTGGATTGGCACAGCTCTGGCCATTGCGGCCAACTAGGGAGTGTACCAGCGGATGGAAGACCTCTCTCTCTGCCTCTCCTCTCTCTGTGTAACTCTTTCAAGTAAAACAAATAAATCTTTAAAAACACTAGTTTCTTGAGCAATCCACTCTCTGTACTGAAAGTCTTTGTGCTGCTTGTTTCCTCTGCTTGAATGTCCTTCCCCTAGATAGCCACTCCCTTCTAAATGTCTCCAAATAATTGCTTAAATGTTCCTTCTCAAATGAGGTTATCCCAAGCATCCCCTATTTGAAATTGCCATCTGTATTCGACCAATGCTCTCAAGCCTCATAAACCTGTTCTGCTTCTCTCATATCACAAACTGACTATATATGTGAATACACACACACAAATATAATCACTAACCACCTTCCAATTATGTATAAAATCACCTAAGACTGTTTGTGTGCATGTGTAATATTTGCTATCTCCTCTTTCTTAAATCCAAGCTATACAGCAAGGCTTTTTTATACTCAAATGTATTTCTTACACTTCAAACAGAGCTTGGCACATAATAGGCACTCAATATATACTTGCTGAATAAATGTATTAGTATGAAATAGAACCTATGGGAGATAAAAAAAAAATAAGGAGCATCCACCTTAGTTAAACCAGAGAAAAAAAGAATTGAGAACAAAAGTCCATTTGAAGAGAACCTCCAAGGGACACAAGGAAAGCTAATCACAGCTCCCCTCTTCTTTTGATCAATTTCTTAGGTACAAAGAATACAAAAATGGTTTGTGTCTATAAAGCACAATTATCTATATTTTTGCCAGGACACAATAAAATGAACTTCCTATCACACAGTATACAGTACTGTCCCACTCCTATAACCTGAAACCTAGATACCTTGAAAACACACATACACACCACACACACACACACACACACTCATGCACATAGAGTATTGACTCTAATAATGCTTAGGCTCAAGGAAATTTAAGGATGATCTACAGATTTTAATTATGTATATATCCCTCATTCTCCTAAAACAAATAATGGAAACTTATACCTACAATGTCTAATATGAATATGCATTCAGAATGTTAAAACTAAGAGGGACTTCACAGATCACCTAATCTAAACTCTTCCTTTTTCACTAATTATTTTCCTTTCTTGAGAGAAAAGATGTCTGTCCTTCCAAATAAGGAATTAATATTTCAGAAGTATATCCCTTTTGAAATGCATGCATAAACACACTCCATTTAAATATTATACATATTTTCTCTTTCCTCAGTTTCAAATATGCATCTTATTTTATGATTAATAAAGCATTTTCTCTCTCAGCTTAATCCTTTCTTGCTCCCTGTAGACAAGGACAGGGTTATGTCTTTTATTTGGAGTAAATGGGAAATGATTTTTGAATCTAAATGAATACCTATAATTTCTGAATTTAGATAGAACAACCTAGACCTCATGAAATTAATTTAGTTAAAGTTGAATTTAAAGATCTGCTACAAGACGGCATTGTTCTGCTTCCTACTAAATTACCACTCTACCATCAAAAATGTGTGTTTTTCTAATTTCAGTTATTAAACTAAAATGTAATAGAAGTAAAGAAAAGGTAAGAGGAAATATGAACTATGAGGAAATCTATAATATTCTTCTAAAATTCATTTCTTACTGGTTTACTGTACTTTTTCTGTCTCTGCCTTCCAGTATGTAGTAAAAGTAACAATAAAGGGGCTACATTTAACTATAGTTTGCATCACATTTCATATTAGCCTACATTAATATTAACCTACATTGACTCTCAGCATTAAAATTAAGATAAAATTGCTGTTAATATCGCTTTTCTGCTATCTTACTGGGTAAAAATTGAGTCTAGGAGTCATTTTAAGATAAAACTTCATCCCTTCATATTAGCCACTTTTTCTCATTTGGCTTTTCATTTTTCTCATACTGTGTTTTAGTAAATACAACATGTCTTTTAAAATCCTGTGCATGTATATGCATAAGACTTAGACATTTTTCTAAGTTATTTATCCTTTATAGAGGAAGATCTAACCTTTCTCTTTTATAAAATTTTATTTATTTGAAAGGCAGAGATACACAAGCAGAGACATAGAGAGAGATCCATTGATCTTCCATCTCTTGGTCCACTTCCCAAATGCCTGCAACAGCCAGGGCAAAGGCCAGGTTGAAAACAGGAGCCAGGATCTTCCTTTGGATCTTCCAAGTGGGTGCAGGAGCCCAAGGACTTAGGCCATCCTTCGCTGCCTTCCCAGACCATGAGCATGGAGCTGGATCAGAAGTGAAGCAGTAGGGACTCCAATCAGTGTCCACAGCAAGTGGAGGCCTAACCTTCTATGCCACAGCACGAGCCCCCAATCTAACTTTTCATACTTCAGGAGATAGGATGTGTTCCTGTTTTCATCATTAAAGAGTTAACTTTAGTTCTGTATCATTCCACTTTCTAGAACCTCAGTTGTGTGTTTACAAGGTAGAATAAATATCAACAGATATGTGGGATGCAGCTCCTCAGGTAATTCCCAATGATCCTCACTTCGTAGTACTCACAAACCTCTGTGCAATCTCCTGCCCTTGAAAGTGGTATGGATTTATTGACTTCAAAATGACAGGATATCACTTCTGGGATTAAGTAATAAAAACAACTCTGGTTTCTGTTTTAGACACTCTTTATCATTCTCTCTTGGATCATTCTCTCTGGTTGGCCACTGTCATTTCATAGGGCAGCCCTGCAGAGAAGCTCGGGTAGCAAGGGAACAAGGTCTGTCAAGAACCACACCAATGATCGTCCCATCCAGTCAAGCTTTCAGATGAGACTACAGCCCCAGTGGATAGCTCAATTGCAGCATCATTTTGAGATATCTTGAACAAAGGCACTGGCTAACCATCTCTAGACTCCTGACCCACAAAAACTGTAATATAATAATACTTGATTTATTAACATGTTAAGTTTTAGGATGATTTGTTCAAAGAAGTTGATAACTAACACAAAAGCCACAATCAAAACACAGTCATTGCTATGTAATTAGTTTGTGAGGGAAAATCCCCGTGGACAGCATTGTGGCACAGCAGGTTAAGCTGCTGTCTGTGGTGCCAGCATCCCATACTGGCGCTGGTTCAAGTCCTGGCTATTCCACTTCCAATCCAGGTGCCTTCTAATGTGCCTAGGAAAGCAGTGGAAGACAGACCAAGTCCTTGGGCCCCTGCAGCCATGTGGAAGACCCAGAAGAAGGTCCTGTCTCTTGGCTTTGGATCAGCTCAGCTGCAGCTGTTTCAGCCATTTGGGGAGTGAACCAGAGAATAGAAGATCTCTCTGTCTCTCCTTCTCTCTCTCTAACTCCGTTGTTTAAATAAATAAACATTAAAAAAAAACCTACTTGTCTCTCATACCAATTATCACTACTCATGCTAAAACTGAAATAAACTACTTTAACCACCAAATTGGACACAGTCTTTTCTTTTTTTTTTTTTTTTTTTTTTTTTTTTTGACAGGCAGAGTGGACAGTGAGAGAGACAGACAGAGAGAAAGGTCTTCCTTTGCCGTTGGTTCACCCTCCAATGGCCGCCGCGGCCGGTGCACTGCAGCCGGCACACCGCGCTGATCTGATGGCAGGAGCCAGGTCCTTCTCCTGGTCTCCCATGCGGGTGCAGGGCCCAAGCACCTGGGCCATCCTCCACTGCACTCCTGGGCCATAGCAGAGAGCTGGCCTGCAAGAGGGGCAACCGGGACAGAATCCAGCGCCCTGACCGGGACTAGAACCCGGTGTGCCGGCGCCGCTAGGTGGAGGATTAGCCTATTGAGCCGTGGCGCCAGCCCAGTCTTTTCAATATAACTAATGCCCTGGTCTTTTGAAAGATGTGCGACTAAAATTTATGAACCAATACAAAAAATGTTTAAAATCAAATTTCTTAATGACTAGTATTATAAATGTTTAAGATTTATTTATTTATTTGAAAGGCAGAGTACAGAGAGGCAAAGATAGAGAGAAAGAGAGAGGTCTTCCATCTTCTGGTTCACTCCCCAATTGGCTGCAACGGCCAGAGCTGCACCAATCCAAACCCAGGAGCCAGGAGCTTCTTCCAGGTCTCCCACGTGGGTGCAGGGGCCCAAGGACCTGGGCCATCTTCTACTGTTTTTGCAGACCACAGCAGAGAGCTGGATCAGAAGTGGAGCAGCCAGGACTCAAACCGGCACCCATATGGGATGCTGGCACTGCAGGCAGTGGCTTTATCCACTATGTTACAGCACCAGGCTGTAAATGTTTAAATTCTCAGGCAGTTATTGATATTGAAGCAGGATGATGTATGCACCAGACACCACCAGCAAAAAAAATACATCCTATTCAAAAGAACAGCAAATCCAAAAAGGTAAGGCTACCAGCTGTGTTTTGGTTTGTAGAGTTATGTAAATAGACATCTATCATCTACCTCGCACTGGTTGCCTCACATGTGAGTCACCAAAGCGAAATGATCCACCCTCATCTTCACTGTGCATTTCAATAACACTGTGTCGTCTTTCAACAATAGTGCCTGATAAGCAAATAGAAAGAATCAATATATCTACTTAGGCTTGTATCTGAAGATGTTGCTCTTTAATGATTTTCCTTCACTATGCTTATAAGGTTTACACAAAACTTAGCAGCAGTAGACAAGAATATTCTTTAATTTATTCATCATCAACCATATGCCAAGCACAATTCTAGGCACTTAAGAAACATCATTGCATAAAACATACAAAGATCACTTTAAAAGTGCTTTCAGAAACTTTACAATATATATTAAATCTCTTTGGAATCTGATATGGTTGATTTATATCTCCTTCTTGCAATTCTGTCTTCCATTGGCTTTTGCAATCATTTTTTCTCATAACAGTCTCCACTGATTTCTTCAACCTTTTTTTTAAAAAAAAAGATTTGTATTTGTTTGAAATCAGAATTACAGAGAAGGGGAGAAACTCAGAGACAGAGATCTCCTACCCACTGGTTCACTCCCCAAATGGCTGCAATGGCCAGGATGAGCAGGCCCCAGAAGCCTGGAACTCTATATGGGTCTCTCACATGCATGAGCCACCCTCCAGCTGCTTTCCCAGGTGCATTAGCAGGAAGCTGGATCAGAAGCGGAGGAGTCGGGACTTGAACTGATACTCATCTGGGATGCCAGCATCACAGATGGCAGCTGAACCAGCTATGCCACCACACCAACCCCCTCTTCAGCCATCTTCATTGGCTCTTCCTAACAAAATCTAACTGCTGGGGTGAGCATTTGGAGTACTCAGTTAAGATAGGACTTGGGATGTCCACATCCCATATTGGAGTGCCTAGTTGGAGTCCCAGCTCCACTTCTGATTATAGTTTCCTATTAATGCTTACCCTTAGAAGCATCAGATAAAGGCTCATGTACTTGCATCTCTGTCGCCCATGTGGGAGACCTAATGTAGATCTGTTGTTGCTCTTTCATTTTACATCAATGGTATTACCAAACTCTCAACTAGTTTCAATATTAATCTTCCCTTTCTAATCAATCAAAACTTGTTCATCATGCTATTATAATATCTTTCTTTTATTAAGATTTTAATTATTTATTTGAGAGGTAGTGTTAGAGAAAGAGGGAGAGACAGTGAGAAAGGTTTTCCATCCACTGATTCACTTCCCAAATGGCCAAAATGGCCACAGCTGAGCTGATCCAGAAGCTAGGAGCTAGGAGCTAGGAGCTTCTTCTCAGTCTAACCACATGGGTGTAGGGGCCCAAGCACTTGGGCCATCCTCCACTGCTTTCTCAGGCCATAAGCAGCAGAGAGATGGATCAGAAGAAGAGCAGCTGGGACATGAACCAGTGCCCATATGGGATGCTGGCGCTCCAGGCAGAGGCTCAGCCTACTGTACCACAGTGCCGGTCCCTATAATATCTTTCATATCCATTATTTACTTTCCATTCCCATAGTTAGGTCTTCATCATTTCACGGATGGATGATTATAATATTGTTCTAATTAGTTTATAGTTTTTCAATTTCTAATCTCTCCTTCATGCTACTTCTAGATTAATTTTCATGAAATATTCCTTCATGATGTCATCAACCCAAATCATGGACCCTTAATAGATTTGTATTGCCCATAAGATCTAAAATCTTCATCCTGTCAGATAAGGCTCTCCATAATCTGGTTCTAGCCTATTCATCCAACTAATCTCTTGTCTAATTGTTTCCTCACTGTTCCTAAAGCACATTATGCTTATCTTGGCCTCTAAGACTTTGCTCATGCTGGTCATCATGGTTGTAATGCAGGTTCTTCATTCTCTTGTTCTATAAAATTCTACATATACTCAAGTCTCTATTTCTAACAAATCCTGTGCCACTTTAGTTCATACTCTTCTTTTTCTTATTTATGCCCACTTTGGTATTAAGTCAAATTTTTCTGCATTCTGCTTTTGCATCATCTCAATTAACTTACAAAATTGTAGGTTACATAATGAGTCTTGTCATTTGTTCCCCTTACCATTTTGTTTTATTTTTATTTTTAACTGCCACATAATAATTGTACAAATTTATGAGGTACATTGTGATGTTTCCAAAAAATACATATTATCCTTTTCAAAATAACTAAAAGAGAGAAGTTTGGAAGTTTCACCACAAAGAAACATTGATGGTTGTGGTGATAGATGTGATGCTTCTCTTAGTAGTCTACAACAGTTATAAAACTTTTTACTATTAGGGACTACTTTATACTTTTAAAAAGTATAAAGGGGCCGTCGCTGTGGTGCAGCAGGTTAAAGCCCTGGCTTGAAGTGCCCACATCCCATATGGGTGCCGATTCTAGTCCCGGCTGCTCCTCTTCCAATCCAGCTCTCTGCTGTGCCCTGGGAAAGCAGTGGAAGATGGCCCAAGTCCTTGGGCCCCTGCACCCATGTGGGAGACCTTGAAGAAGCTCCTGGCTCCTGGCTTTAGATCGGCGCAGTTCTGGCCATTGTGGCCATCTGGGGAGTGAACCAGCAAATGGAAGACCTCTCTCTCTGTCTCTACTCTTTCTGTAACTCTTTCAAATAAATAAAATAAATCTTTAAAAAAAAGTATTGACAATCCCAAAAAACTTTTGGTTTTTGTAGATTATATCTACAAATATCTATTATGTTAGCAAGTATGACATTTAAATAAATCTAATACTTATTAACAGAAAAAATAACATTTTCCAAAATAAAGTAAAATCAGTGAATAGCACTGTTCTACAATTCTGTAAATATTTTTATAGAAGGCAGTTTAGTAGAAGACAGCTAGATTCTTACGTCTCCCCTACATTGTCTACTACATGTGTTCTTCAGTTGAAGTATTTGTAAATAAGTATAACCTCATGTAAATATGCAGTTGGCAAGTGGAGGGGTATTTGAACAGTCTTTTCAGATAATTATAGATATTCTTTTATACTACACCAAAATTTTACAATGTCAGTTTCACTTAGTGTAACAGGGAATCTGAATCCATATTAATAAACTTTAGGATCACTTCTTTACCTTTTGGATAAGATCAAGTGTAGTATCTTCTCCTATCAGCTTAATAAACTTTAGGAGCTTTGTCATTTTAAAACCACTGGTCGGGGCCTCTGCACTGTGGGTAGAGGGTAATGCCACTGCCTGCAGTGCCGACATCCCATATGGATGCTGGTTTGAGTCCCAGCTGCTCCACTTCCAATCTCGTTCTCTGCTATGGCCTGGGAAAGCAGTAGAAGATGGTCCAAGTCCTTTGGGCCCCCACACCCATGTGGGAGACCTGGGAAAAGCTCCTGGCTCCTGGCTTTGGATCAGCACAGCTCCAGCAAATGCAACCAATTGAAAGTGAACCAGCAGATGGAAGACCTCTCTTTCTCTGCCTCTCCTTCTCTCTGTGTAACTCTGACTTTCAAATAAATAAATGAATAAATCTTTAAAAAGAAAAAAACACTGGTCAATCTTGCACCTCAAATGGATTTTTCCCAGGCATGATTTTATAACATCATGTATTGATCACTTCATAAATATTGGTTCACTGAGTTATATAAATCATGCAAATGGTGATATATTTCATTAAGCAAGATTATAAAAATCATATCACTAAAAGTGTGTCTATATGTATTGGGAGGCTCTGAAGCACATGGCGGCAGATATACATGTTCTAAAATTCTAATTGCACTTGAAAATTCAAGTTTTATCATTAGCAAGAAACACTGACAGCTGTTTTCCTTAAAGTAACAGGCTCACTTTAGTTTTGAGAAAATGTCTGCCAAATACACAGTGACAAAGAATAAGCATAGTCTGTCAGTTCTTTCAAGTGAAATTGGAATTCCATGTAAAAAGCTGCTAGTTTGGTTTGCAACTCAACCATGCAAGTGCTTTATTCTGAGACACCACCATAACTCATATATCAGAAGTACTTTATGTACACCTCCCATTTTGACACATAAAATATTTTAAAATGAATGCAAGGGTCAAGGTGTAATAAAATTAATAATATTAACTGATTTTAAAATGACATTGCTAAGTGAAAATATCTTTGTTTTCTTAACTGAGAGTTTTGGTGGTAAAGAATATAATCACTAACTAGTACAGTCTGGTGCCACTCCCTTGATTCCTGGGAAGCACCAGCACTTTCACACCCAATTGCCTTTGTTCCATCAGTGAAATAGTAACATAGTAAGAAAGGCAAATAGCATCTTAGAAATATTGTGAAAATTGTTTTGAACTCTCAGACTTTCTAGAATAATCTTAGGGAGCCCCACAGGCCCATCAACCATACTTTGAGAAGGACTGGTCTACATTATACATAAAACTCTTTCCTTCTTTAGCATATCTTCTGTCACTTCACTGATTTCTTACTGAGCTCAGTCTTCTTTTAGCATTCTAAATATATTCTATGAGTGATCTCATCCACTTAAATGGATTCAGCTATCACCTATAAACTAATGACTTCCCAAAATCTATGTCTCAAGTACAGATTTATCTCCTGACCTGCAGATCCATACTTCTGATCGATAACCTTTAGATACCTAAACCTAGTATACACAATTTATCTTTTCTTCCAAATTTGTTCACACTCCTGAATTCCTAAAATAGGCTGTTGCTACCTTTGTTCAATAACCCAATCTAGAAATCTAGGGGTCATCCTCAATTCCTTCTTCTCCCTTACTGATAAAGGGCTTAACCAAGAATGGGTATTTGTTGCAGAAGACATCCCGTGGGATGCCCAAATCCCATACTGGAGTGCCTGGTTTTGAGTTCCAGCTCCACTTCTAATTTGAGCTTCCTGCTATTGCACACTGGGAAGAGAGCCGTGTCTCAGTCCCAGCCACTCATGTGGGAGACCTTGATTGAATTCTGGGCTCCTGGCTATTATCTGGCTCATCCCCAGGTGTTGTAGGCATTTGGGGAATGAACCGGTAGATGGGAGGACTCTATTTCTATCTGTATTTCAAATAGTTTTTAAAGTGTTCTTAAAAACGGCATGAATTTGTGATGTAGTACAATAGGGAGTTGCAGAGTTTATGTCAAACTGAAGAATACATATTCAGTTTAAGAGAAGTCAAATTCAAACCCTATGTGAGTCACACAAAACACATTTGTTGTATTCCTACCTCTGGAGCAGAAAGTACATTTAACATACAGAAAGTACTTTAACATACAACACCTATCTAACACTTGGCACAGAACAGGAGCAGGTAGCCCTTGCTATAGAAAATAACAGACTGTATCAACAACTACAAATTCTTCTTTTTATGCAAGAGCCAGAGGAACAAGGTGAGGGTGGTTTTGTTCCTGCTCTCCCTGCCCACCCCCACTTCCCTGAAATCACTAGCACATCCCCCTGGCAGACAGTCCTTTACAAGCAATTCAAGCAAAAGTTGTAACTTCCACACGTTGGACAACCCCTATCTGGGGCCTTTAAAAGAGGTTTAAACCCACTTCATAATCTCTCAATAAGGTTATGTCTGTTTGGATAATTGGAACTGTCAAAATCAATAAGAAAAGTTTAAAAACAGTCATGACAAGCCACTCTGAAATGAGGAAGAGATTGTAAGTCACTGATTACTATGATTTTTACAGGGAAAGCTATATAGTCTTTCCTAAATTGAGCATTAAGGTATAAAAGCTCCTTATTCTCTAACACATTTAGAGTTTGAACACATGTAATCCAGCATCTTCCACTAGGCAGGGATTTAATGAACATTTTGTGAGAACATCTGTTTGTTATTTATCTTTGTCTCATTTTACACATCAGCAAATCCCTTTTTACCACCAGGACAGAATAAAAATCACCATTTCATTATACAGCGTTCATAATTTTAAACTTCAACTAGAGGGAAGAGAAGCAACTGTCAGCACTGTATTCTACCTGATGGTACAAGGAAGAAGTAGAAGAGTAAGTGTAGAAGAGAAATGGTTAAATATCCCCTTAACACACACTCTGCTTATGGCTGCTGTGCTTACTGTTTCAGCAAGTGCTAAGAATTAAAAGCTGCTCTATCTTTCTAGAAGGCATTCTTATTTTTCCTACTTGAGTCTACACCCACCCCCTCAAAAAAAGGTGAGTATGCTTAAATGAATTTTTATGTTCTATAAAGAAAACTTTAACAAAGAAAAAAACTACTGGGCTTACCAGGTATAGATCTTTGAAAACCTGGGAAACAAGAGAGATAAAGACACTGCTGCTATATTTTCTTCAGTGTTTTTATCATATTGTGTGAAGCTACTGAACAGCATTTCTATATGCTCTCACAATCAGTAGACATTAAGAGAAGGAGCCAGTATCAAGGTCATGGGAATGGCTAGTATGATGAGCTAAGGCTAGTGCATGGCAGAGAAGGAATGCAGCCAACTTAGGCAGAGAAACTAAAGGCATTTCTGAGCAGCATATCCATCATGGCATTCCCTGGAAAATATTGTATGTTTTATGGTAGATAACAATATTAAGCAAAATCTTAGTTTTAATAATAGTCATAGTTGCTTTTTCCTTAGATCCAAATACATTGTTTTACATGCCATGGAGAATACTTAAGTAAGGAATGAGACACAGTCCATGCCTTCAAAAACTACAATCATTGCCTTCCATTAGTAATTTATAATACACATACATCATTAATCATGTATAAGGGGAACAAGTTCACCACATATAAACACGCTAAAGAACAGGAGGATATTGAACATTGGATTGGGTGGTATAGACAATAAATGTTGCAGTTCAGAGAAGGGGAGAATCAATGTAGGCTAGCAAAAGTAGGGAAGGTTTCCTGTGAGGTATAGTATGTGAGCTGGATAAGCTGGATAGGATTTAGAAAGATGAAGGAGGAAGGCAAAGAATCAAATTAATCTATAACATGTCCCTTCATCTGCTATCAGCACTTCAGTTCTTTAACACAAAAGTATTTTGAAAGTCCCTCCCCATAACCACCAAACAGGTAAAGGAAGAGATAAGGAGACACACACACACCTCCCTTATACCTTCCTAAGACACTGGGAAATAGAAACCTCAAGTAGAAATTGATCTTAATATTTGATTAAAGTAATTGATGTTAAAATGTTTCAGGCTTAACCTTCCCATGAGACTTTGGTGTACTAAAAAAGATCATCAACTAACACAGAATCTCCAATTGGTACAATAACGTGAGAAAAGTATTTTGAATCTGGGAGAAGTCTCACAGAGCACTGTTTTTCTCTTGGTTCATGTCAGACAGTGGTGTTCCCTCCTCACATAATCTGCTAGTGCTTTTGATAGGCAGGAACACCGTGGGGAACACATGCCTTTTCTTCTTGTTTGCATCAACTTCTTTACCTCATTGGGCTCCCTCATAGTTGATGGATATAGTAAACTGTAAACACTGGAAACCATCTAAAAATTGTTGTAAGTTTCTGTTTTCTCCTCTTTTGTTCTATTTTGTTTTATAAGGCAAAAGCATTTGTTAAGATATAGGAAGGCAAAGAAGATTGATAAGAATAAAATTCTCATGGATAATACAGTAGTTATTTTTATTTATCTTAGTGATTCTCAACCAGGCTTGTATAATACCCACTGAATACATATCAGAATCTTCAAGAAATCTTTTGCAAACTCTGTCTCATCAATCTCAGATACTTTGATATTTCCTCAAGGTGGCATCGGCATCAGCCTGCAATTAATACTTACAAACTACTACCTACCTTCATAACCTCTGCATGGCAGATCATCATGCTAATGAAAGAAATGAAGGAAGAGAAGAATGAAGGAAGAAAGGCAGGGAGAAGTTTAAAAGAAAAAAAAAGCAAGAGGCAACATACAACACCAGTTTTCTAGTTCACTAAGCTTTAAAATCCTAATTGAAAGCTCTTCATTCTTAAGGACCAGCTTTCTGTTCTCCAAACTCTAGTGAGTGTGATAAGCCATGTTTGTCATGGCCTAGAAAGCCACTAGGTAAACACTGTTCCATCTACACAACCTGGCACTTTTGGCACCAACTGAGGCTGTAGGGTGTGAAGGAATTAGAAAGGTTGTGAATAACAATTGGCTCCTTGGTAGTAAAGGGTGGGAAGAGAGAGTAAAGGCCAATAAATCAGCATCACAAGACTGGCAGCACAGGCAATCACAGCAGTCTGTGTGCATACATATGCATATGTGTGTTCAAATGTGTGTGTAGAGAGAGTCAACTAGGGAGATCATGTGGAACTGCTGCTTAACAATCCAAAAGCAAATGCAAAAACCAGAGTCAAGCAAGGGAGTGCTATACAGAGGAGGGAAAGCAAAAAAACAAAGGACATCACCATTGTAGTGGGAGGGCCAGATTCATGTGTAACTCCAAAATTGCAACAAGCTCAGCTAAAAAGATGAAATGCCACGAAGATTATTCATAATACTCTATTACATTATCACAAGGCATTGTTGCTAGGGTTCAAAATTTTAAAAAAGACACCAAACAACACACAAACACACATACACCTGTAAACATAAGCACATTTCTGCACACAGGATTAAAACAAACATGCAGAGAAACTCACCCACAGCCAACTACCACCCAGGCAGACACTGATACCAAAACATGTGCACAAAAACACACACATGCATATTAACTCCAGGATAGGACTGAGTGAAAGAAACCATCTTTGACTTAGCTAATTTTCTCCTTCAGTTTGGTTGTTCTTGGTGTCTTCACTTAGGTATGAATAATCCCTGTCACTGAACAGGACAACTTCATTTTGGTTGTCTTATATGACATACTTATTCCAAGGGGATTATAGTCACTTAGAAAACAAAAAGGTAGTTATCAAAAGTACATAGTGGTGTCTCTGAAGGGGTACAGGGAAACTGTACAAAGCCACTCCTCATAGGATTATATTTTAAGTGAAGTGTGCATACACTTTTAAAAGGCATCTTTAAAAAGGTGTTTTATTAAAAATCAGTTCCTGTCTATAGATTCAATGTAATCCATTTCAAAATCCAAGTTGGCTTTTTCTTGCAGGTATTGACAGGTTGTGACATTCAGATACAAATGCAAGAAACCAAGAATAGCTAAAAGAACAAGGTTAGAGGATGCTAATATCCCAATTTCAAAAATTACTACAAAGTTACAGTAATCAAGATGGTGAAGGGCAGGTATAGAGATCACAGGAACAGAATAGAATACTCCAAAGTAAACCCTTACATTTACCTTCAACTGACTTTCAACAAGGGTTCCAAGACCATGAAATAGGGAAAGAACAGTCTTTTCGGCATATGGTATGGGGACAACTGGATATCCACAGGAATAATGGGATACTTAACCTTATATCATATACAATTGTAGAACAAAACTTACGAGTAAATCTTAATGACCTTGAATTAGGCAATGGTTTCTAATATGTGATGTCAAATCACAAACAACAAAGAAAAAATAGACGAGGCTTCATAAAAATTAGAAATGTTTGTGCTACAAATTGATACAATCATGAAAATCAAAAGACAACCAACAAAGTTGTAGTAAATATTTACAAAACCACAACGAAATACAATTTTATACCCATTATTATGGCTGAAATAAGAAGACAGCCTGTAAGTTGACAAGACTGTAGAGAAACTGAAATCCTTACTCACTGCTGATGGGATTGTAAACTTGTGTAGCCTCTTTGGAAAACAATTTTGGCACCTCCTCAAAAAGTTAAACGTAGAGTTACAATATGATCCATGTATATACTCCCAGGTATAGGCCCAAGGTAAATGAACACAGATGGCCACACAAAAACTTAAACATGAATGTTCATGGTAGCATAATTCATAATAGTCAAAAAGTGAAAACAACCCAAATGTTCATCAACTGATGAATAGACAAAATATATAACCTATAACGGAATATTACCCAAACAAAGAAGTGAAATACCAATGTGTGCTATAATATGGACAAACATTGAAATCATGATGCAAAGGGAAAGGATCACATATTTAATGATTCTATTCATGCAAAATGCCCAGAATGGGCAAATCCATAAGAAAATTAGTGGCTGCCTAGCACTGAGGAGGTGGGTGGTAAAGGGTATTGTAGGTAATGGTTAAGGAGATTAGTAATGGCTGGTGCCCTGGCTCACTTGGCTAATCCTCTGCCTGCGGCGCCGGCACCCCGGGTTCTAGTCCCGGTTGGGGCGCTCGGTACTAGTCTCGGTTGCTCCTCTTCCAGTCCAGCTCTCTGCTGTTGCCCAGGAGGGCAGCGGAGGATGGCCCAAGTGCTTGGGTCCCTGCACCCACATGGGAGACTGGAAAGAAGCACCCGGCTCCTGGCTTTGGATTGGCGCAGCGCTGGCTGTAGCGACCATTAGGGGAGTGAACCAACAGAAGGAAGACCTTTCTCTCTGTCTCTCTCTCACTGTCTATAACTCTCTCTCTCTGTCACTCTCTCTCTCACTGTCTAACTCTGCCTGTCATAAAATTAATTAATTAGTTAATTAATTAATTTTTGGTAATGATTGTAACTCTGTGAATAAATAAAATATCATTAAATTATATACTTAAAATTCATGAATTGTTTAGTATACAAACCATACCTCAATAAGGGTGCTAATTTAAAAAATCAGTTACTCAAGCAGTATATTGTACTTGTTTTCCAATACTTAAGAGACTATTATATGGAAGTAAGGTGAGGTTGCTTAGTGAAGGCTCAAGGAATATGCAGAATCAGGGCCACCACACTACACAACTCCAGAGGATTCAATTCATGTTGTAGTTTATGTGAATGGTGATATGCCTAAAAGTAGGAGCTATGAGTAGAAGCTGAAGGGAGAGCAATTTTGGGTCATTTGTGCAAACTTTCAACAACTATTCAAAACTAAAATGTGGTCAAGAGTGCCAAATTATTGGAAGTATGAAAACATAAACTGGATTGACCATCTGAGGATGGAGTAGATGGGTTCATGGAACCCATTCATGGAACATATAGTAGTGTATATGTGTAGGGGGGAGGGAGGCCTGACTTCCTAACTTTTAAGGTTTCTTACAACCCTAAGATTTTATCAAAATTAATATAGTACAAAATGTTTCTGAACTTTCATCTGAAATCTTTTTTTCATTCATAATCATTTCCTCATTAGCCAGGAATATATGAGTACTTTATATATTTCTACTAGAGACATAAATCCCAATAGTGATTTCCTATGAAATAATAAAACTTGATGCTGTGGTTTAGGCCATTTCTAATATATTTATATGCTGTCTCTGGCTCAGTCATTTAGCAATGGGCTCATCTACTGGATTCCTTTTTTAATTTTTTTTAAGTCTTCAGCTTTTAAGCATTGCATTTCATAAATGTTAGAACAGCATCCTACATTACAATTAATATTGATAATAGTTAAGTTAATGAATACAAATCATTCTGAATTATCTTTTCTCTCTTTCTATCCTCCTCTGTCCTTTCACCAGATAAGAAATATACAGGCTGTTGGCTTTTACAAGTTACTCTCAAAGCTCTGGAATGATCGATCTGGCTGAAGGTTTCAAATATTTTGGCTTAAGTCCACAAATGCCATAAGAAATTGGCACTCCATTCTACAGTACTCTTCTCTCTGTCAATAACTTTAACTTGGGATCATAAAGGAAAATGATTTGGCAGGCGCTCCATTATTACCCAGATTTAAAACCAGAAAGGGTACCAGTCCTCTCCTCCACTTTACAATTTGAAACTAGTTGGAATGATTCTATACTGAAAAGAGAGAAGTTTGGATACTGTGAGAGAGACTGCTTACCCATCATCTGCTTCATAGCAAGAAGGAGCAGTTTAAGGTACCGGGAGGGGCATCTTTCCAATAGTGTCCTGCAGATCAGAAATGGCTAAACAGCTTCAAGTATATTCCTCACTTAACTTGTCAAGGACAGGCAACACATATAGTAGATAGTAGCTAAGCAGTGCTGACTGAGCTATTCTGGATTACTGACATCTGAGGCGTACACACAGAAAAACCTATATAGAAAACCTCAAATGGAAAACATCTGCAGTGAAATCGTACTCATTGTCCAACTAGTACACCAGAGCCTTACTATAAATTCCATCCTCAGGGTTCATGCCTTGGAACTGTGTCCGAGTGTTCTAACACAGCCCTTCTGTTACTTCCAGTAATAAATCCCTGTGGACAAAGTCCAAGAAGGGCATTGCCCTAGATCATGTTCCATGTTAGAATGAAGTTCTCCTCTGCAGCTTGTGCTTCATCTAGCCTTGATGTGAGGCCAGCAAAAGAAATGTTCTGGACAGTATGCTGCTGGGTAGGGGTAGGGGATTATTTTTATTTTAAATAGCTGTAAATATTTAACAAAACAATTTTATCTTTCTCACTTCAATTTCTTCAGACTATTTCTTCCCAGGTCATTTCTTTCCCTTCTCCCTTCTTGTTAAAAGCTTTGCAAGGCCCATGGATAGGGCACTTGGGGAACTCTAATTTAGATGGGGAGAGATACTACTGGAATCCCAGCCTCATTTCTCCAGTGGTCATATTTCTGCCTGTGCTTATCCCTTTTTCTGCCAGATTGTGCTCTTTATTGTTCACACCACTCAAAATAGCCATGAGCACTGATATTCAGGAACTACTCAAGCTATCCTTATTGTATTTACTTTGTGTCCCATCCTCATAAACCACTCTTCTCAGATCCCTTATGCATTTCAATTACTCTTTTCCATTTCAAGCATCTCAATTCCAGAGAATGGAAACTTGGGTGTAGTCTTTTTAGCAATTAAAAGGGATTCTCACTACTTTAAGAAGTTACTTGTCCTTATCCATGTCAGTTACTCATATCATATTGGCTTTTAAAATGCTATATCATATTGCACACTCTTAATATAGTTTACTATCTTCTGTCACCTGCATACTTATAAAAATATGAATCAAATTTACTTTCAGTGATGATATATTTGTTTGATGTTCATAAGCAAGATAAAATGTAATATGCCACCCATCCCCCAAATTTTTCCAGAATAATTTGACTTACTTTCTTGAATATTATTGCCATTTTTATTAAATACAGAATTTTACAATTATTTTATGTTATTTGCATTCCTTATCAAAAGTTGAGGTGAACTCAGGTTGGACAACTTCCACTGAATAAGCTGGGCAAATTGCCATGGCTCAGCAGAGTACATCAGGGTTGTAGTTCTTTGAAGTTTCTGTACTACCTCTAAACTCAAGGATAGGGTTTGGGAAAATGCCAACCAGGTTTGGCAGCAAGAATCAGCAGTCTAGGGCAGAGGATGGGAATGGCAAATGAGTAGAATATATAAAGAAACTTTACAAACTCTCAGTCAGAAGCTCTAACTGGATACATTCTAATCCCTATTCCGTAGACAATTAGCACAAGGAGTGTTTTCTTTACATTCTTTCACTTTACACTGATATGGGATGGTTGTGAAGAAATACCCTAGTACTGATAACCTCTCTCTTTTCCTCTCCCTCCCTTCTCCCTTCTCCCTCCCTTCCAGTCCTCTATTATCCTTCGACCCCTTCCCACAACACACACACACACACACACAGGCAATTCACAATTACATGTGTAAGTAAAAGGTGACAGGAATGTAGGCTTTGGAACCTGGAGACAAATGAGTGGTATATAAAAACCTCATGTAAGAAGGACAACTAACATTTATTTACTTGAGAGTCCTGATTTATTTATTGAGAATGCTAATAAGGATTAAATGAAATAATTTATGTAAAATCCTAGCATGGTTCTATAGTACACCTTTAAAACACATTTCATTTCTTCTCCAGTCTGGTTTAAATTATGAAGGGCCAGGGCAGCTACTGCGAGGCAGCTGGTCAAGCTGCCAACTGGGACACTCACATACTTCCCATATCTGAGTGTTAGTTCGATTTCCATCAACTTTACTTTCAATCCACTTTCCTGATAATGCATCCTCAGAAACAGCAGGCCATGGTTCAAGTACCTGGGGCTCCTGTCACCTACTGGGAGGCCTGAAATGAGTTCCTGGCTCCTGTTGCTGGCCTGGCCCATCCTTATACTATATGTTATGGGCATCTGGAGAGTCAGTCAATAGATGGAACACATCTCTATCACACACTCTCGCTCTCGTTCTGCCTTTCAAGTAGATGAAAATAAATAAACATTAAAAATAAATTATGAACAGGGCCAGCATTGTGGCATAGCAGGTAAAGCCGCCGCCTGCAGTGCCAGCATTCCATATGAATGCCAGTTCAAGAACCAGCTGCTCCACTTCCAATCCAGCTCTCTGCTATGGCCTGGGGAAGCAGCAGAAGATAACCCAGGTCCTTGGGCCCCTGCACCCATGTAAGAGACCCAGAAGAAATTCCTGGCTTCTGGCTCAGATTGGTGCAGCTCTGGCTGTTGTGGCCAATTGGGGAGTGAACCAGCGGATGGAAGCCTCTCTCTGCCTCTCCTTCTCTCTGTGTAACTCTGACTTTCAAATAAATAAATATTTTTTAAAAGCAGCTCTTTAAAAAAATAAACAAATAAATTATGAAGGGTCCTCATCAGAGTGAATCTTTTATTTAAAGAAATGCCTGCCTTCCTAAAGTAAAAATATCACTGAAAATTGTAGATGTAGTCTTGGGGAGGTAGAGGCAAGGCATTAAAATTTTCCTTTATATCCAAATGGGTTTTGTCTTTCATGCATTTCTCAAAACTGAGCTGTGGTAGTCTCTTTAGTCCTCAAAATAGAACCTATTTGCAGAGTGCAGCAGGGTAACCCTAAGTGGCACTTTATACACCCATTTCAAACTCCTCTAGGCAGTTCAGTGAGACTGGATACAACAAGTTTATGGGAGTGGGTTTGAATGATACAAAAAGGGAGGTGGGGTAGACTGCTGACCACTGAAAACAAAGCAGAATCAAGGATAATAAAGAATACAAAGAGAGGGGCCACCGCTGTGGCCCAGCAGGTTAATGCCCTGGCCTGGAGTCCCAGCATCCCATATGGGTGCAGGTTCAAGACCCAACTGTTCCACTTCTGATCCAGCTCCCTAACGGCCTGGGAAAGCAGTGGAAGATGCCCCAAGTCCTTGGGTCCCTGCACCCGCATGGGAGACCTGGAGGAAGCTCTTGGCTCCTGGCTTCGGATCAACCCAGCTCCAGCCATTGTGGCCAATTGGGGAGTGAACCATCAGATGGAAGACCTCTCTCTCTCTCTCTCTCTCTCTCTCTCTCTCTCTCTGCCTCTCTTCTGTAACTCTGACTTTCAAATAAATAAATAAATCTTTTAAAAAAAGAATACAAAGAGAGAGAAAGGAATTGCAGGATGTGCCAAAAATGTCATCAACTGAAAAGAGTACAAAGTTCTGGGATGTAGGCAACAGAGGATGGGACAGGCAGGCATCATTATTTACCAGATAATTTCCATAGATAGCAACAGTCAAGTGCACTACTCTACCTACGCGTTTTTCTCAACACTAAATATTCTGACATTGGTTCTTTATAAAGTAACCAAGTAGAATTAATACACATAATGAACTCTACACAATAAAACAGAAGGCCTTGATTTATATCTCTTTATTTAGAGAACACAGTCTATTTCTTAACCAAATTCCTCCTAAAATCTGCTCTGATTCTAAAATGCTTTTTTAAGTAATGAAATCATCCTGAAAGGGTATACTACTAGTTCGAGGATGATTTATCAGAGGGAAAAATGGAAGCTAAAAAGCAGTGAGTCATGAGTGGCTGAACAATCCAAATGAGAATAGTGAAAGTGTATATGAAAGCTAAAATACATAAAAGCATCTGTGACCTAACAATGGAACTAGGAACTCTTGCCTCTGTTTTTTTTTTTTAAGATTTATTTATTTCTTTGAGAAGCAGAGTTACAGAGACAAAGAGGGAGAGACAGAAAGGTCTTTTATCCGCTGGTTCAGTCCCTGAATAGCCACAATGGCCAGAGCTGGGCCAATCCAAAGCCAGGAGCCAGGAGCTTCCTCTGGATCTCACATGTGGATGCAGGGGCCAGAGAATGTGAGACATCTTCCACTGCTTTCCCAGGCACATAGCAGGGAGCTGGATCTGAAGACAAGCAGCTGGGCCCCAAACCAGTGACCTCTTTCTACTGATTAACTCAACTTTCTTATCCCTAGTTTAGAAATCAAGGCAGCTCTTAATAGCAAGACAACATGATGGGAAAAACTGTACTGATGAGAAATGCAGAGTGTATATCTTATTTAAATTTAACTGTGATAATAATTTGTTAAACTACTTGTGAGAATAACTCATTTAGGCTATTTAAAAAATATAAACTATCATAAAAAGTTATAATGAGCAGGTTAGATACCAAGAGATCAAGACTTTTGGTGCTAGAACAAAAAAATCCAAACCATTTTAATAATAGTTTTTTTCAACAGTGTAATTAATATTCATATCCATAGAGACTACAGATCAGGACTTAACATTTTACTCTTGACTCTGAATTGTGATTTGCAAAAGGCAATGTACATAAGAATCATCTGGAGAGTTTGCTAAATGTAGACCACTCACAGAGTGATTCAGTAAATTAGGGATGGGGATCAAGGAATCTGCATTTTTTTTAAGATTTATTTTTCTTATTTGAAAGTCAGTTACAGAGAGAGAAGGAGAGACAGAGAGAGAGATCTCCCATCTGCTAGTTCACTCCCCAATGGCCACAATGGCCAGGGCTGGGCCCGGCCAAAGCCAGGAGCCAGGAGCTTCATCTGGGTCTCCCACAGGGGTGCAGGAGCCCAAGCACTTGGGCCATTTTCCACTTCTTTCCCAGGCCATTTAGCAGGGAGCCGGGTCAGAAATGGAGTATCCAGGAGACTTGAACCAGCACCCATATGGGATGTAGCACTGTAGACGGCTGCTTAACCTGCTGAGCCACAGTGACAGCCCCAGGAATCTACATTTTAAGCATATACCCTAAGTCATGTTGTCATGAGTAGTTCCTAGACCACATTTTGAGAAATACTGTGATTACACATCAAAAATTCTAATGATCACTTTTACATACTGATGCATTTTCTTATATGTTTAAGTGTTAATGTGGGTACATAGGCAAGGCTTTCTCCCTCCACAAAAGTGCAAAGTATTCCACAAAGGCAAATGAAGGAGCTTCCAAGGTAGAGTATAACTGAGTAAGGATAAGTTAGGAGAAAAAAAGTCAAGAAGATAGGTGTACTAGAAACAAATCTTTTTTTTTTTTTTTTGACAGGCAGAGTGGACAGCGAGAGAGAGAGAGACAGAGAGAAAGGTCTTCCTTTGCCATTGGTTCACCCTCCAATGGCCGCTGCGGCCGGCGCACCGTGCTGATCCGAAGGCAGGAGCCAGGTGCTTCTCCTGGTCTCCCATGGGGTGCAGGGCCCAAGTACTTGGGCCATCCTCCACTGCACTCCCAGGCCATAACAGAGAGCTGGCCTGGAAGAGGGGCAACCGGGATAGAATCTGGCGCCTCGACCGGGACTAGAACCCGGTGTGCCGGTGCCGCAGGCAGAGGATTAGCCTGTTGAGCCACGGCGCCAGCCAGAAACAAATCTTAACACAATGTTTCGGAATACCTGTGTAAAGCAGAAGTGATCTAGTCACTTGGTTTCTAGAACACTCAAGTTCTGGAACCTTGAGCCAGCAGAAGAGAAAAATAGCCTTGGTGATACAGTTGCTTAAGGTCTAAATAGTATATGTGAGTGCTAATTATGTACAAGGCAATAGGTCACATACTGGGAGATGAGTAAAATCTGATCTATGACTTCAAGAACTCAGTCTAATGGTGGAAAATAGGCAATAAATATTATCATACAATAGCAGGTGTGGTTTGCGCTGAATCTTGTATGTTGAATATCTCTATTGTTGCTGGAGATGTGGAAGAATAGCAATTTAAATGTTAAGAAAAACATGAGGAAAGTCACAAGAACTCTGAAGTGGTCTAGTTGGCAGGCAAATAGGGCACAGCGAGGGTTGTGGAGAAGGAGACCAAGGTGTAAAGTCATTCTGAGTGGCTGGGATGAGACCATCGTGGCCCTGAATGCCTGTTTGAAAAAAAAAAAAAACTCAAAAACTTTAAGAAGATTTTTGAGAATATAGGCTCACAGGAGAAGATCTGCATTTAGAAAGAATACTCTAACAACTACATATAAAATGGAGTGAGGAGAAAGTATATGCAGGGGAGTATATAATTGGTCATTTGGCTACATGGAAGACAAACTCCACTCTGGTTGGCAATGTTTTTTGTTGCAAAAATCTGAGATCCGAGAGAAAAGAAACAGAATATGAAAGAGATTTTTAAAACAAAGCAGAAAATCTAAAGAAGGAGCATGGGTAGCGGCAGTGTTCAGAAACTGCTGGCGCTGTGGTGATCCACTATCACTCTGTCAACACAAGGTACCAGTGTTGGGGGTCAGAAAGAAAGCAAAAATCTTCAACAGCCTGGACAGCCAACAGCTCTGGACTGTCAAAATCTTCTGAGGTCATGGATAATGGGATATCTTTTCTGGATGGCCATCAGGTCGGGCAAAAAGCTTCTTCGATGAAAAGACATGACGTGGTAGTTAAGAGCATGGGCTCTGGATCCAAACTTGCTGTGACTACATCTTGACTCTGCTACTTAGTAATTGTGTGACAACATAGGCAGGTTACTTAAACTCCTGTGTCTCCATTTTTTGAAATCCTAAAATGCAATTAATACTACCTATTTATGGGAAAACTGTGAAAACGGATGGGTTCATACATGAGATTTCAAAAAGTTCATGGAAAATGAAATTAAAACATGCTTATTTTGATGTAAAAAATGCACTGCACCCCTTACAATGTGCAAGTATTACATTTTAGTCTGAATTTAAAAGATAAAAATTGTTTTTGAGGGGACAGTATTGTGGTATAGGGGTTAAAACCACTGCCTGCCACACTGGCATCCCATATGGGCACTGGTTCGAGTCCTGGCTGCTCCACTTCCAATCCAGCTCCTTGCTAATGTGCCTGGGAAAGCAGTGGAAGATGGCCCAAGTCCTTGGGCTCCTTGTATCCATGTGGGAGACCTGAAAAAGCTCCTGGCTCCTGGCATCAGATCAGCCCAGCTCCAGCCATTGTAACCATTCGGGGAGTGAACCAGCGGATGGAAGATTTCTCTGTGTGTGTGTGTGTGTGTGTAACTCTGACTTTCAAATAAATAAATTAATCTTTAAAAAAATGTGTTTGAGATCCATGAATAGTTTCTTCACACTACACATTTTCTATGGGCTTTCTAAAGACTCCTCATATAAGTTATTTATAACACAGCAAGGCAGAACAAGCATTCAATAAATGTTAGGTATTCTTATTATTGTATACATGTATGGGTGGGGGACACATACTTAAATGTGCTATGCTCAATAACCCTTCAAGGCATCAGTGTTATGCCTATGTGATGTCAATGAGTATAATATAGCAGCCCAAGGGTCATTTAATATACCATCCTGCATAGACAGCATGCCTTAATTATTGCTCATAATGAGTAAGTGAAGCCCTTTTTAGAAAAATGTAGATATGAATAAGTATAATTTGTAAATATTGTCAGCTATCCCCTTAAGTAAGCCATTGCAAGCTGGCTCCAGCACACCACTGGCTGATGTATACCAACTCTTAACACTCCTATTCCTAAGACCTGCCCTTCACTAACCCTGAAACACATTCCATCAGACGCCCCAACTTCAGTTCCCTGAAGAACCAGCACCTAGAAATCCCTAATTTTCCTTGGCCTCAAATAGTTTAGGGAACAAATGATTATCTTGTAGATGAAAGAATTTCTCCTTCACCAATTAGGAAATGTCAATTTCTTTTGTTAGATGGTTTTTGTTTAGCTAATATTTTTTACTTTTTATTTTTATATCACTATTTTCTTAGAATTGTATCTATGAAATATATTCAATCTGTTCTCTTTGTATTAGTATTACATTAACATGAAAAAATAATATACAAAAGTTCTTAAAAAGCACCAATAAGCTTTTTTTCATTTTTACGAAGAGGACTTGTTCCCAGGAAAAGGAATGGACTAAGGGGTGTTAGAGCTTCCAAACGTGCAGAAAATTTGTCACCTGAAACCAAGTTCAATATGAAGCTTCCAATCACCTGTCTACTTTGCCCAGTTCTCCTTCCTCTAATCCAGACGTATTTCCTCAGGTTCCCTCCTGTATTTTTTTGTGTCAAATTCTATTTAGTTTTAAGAATGATGAAAGAGCTTCATTTTAGCTTCCTTTCCTTTTTGCCAGAAGGAAATAGCATGAAGATAGCTTTAAGATATGTTAAAGCATAAAGATATCTTAGATAAGTGTAAATTCTAATTTACATGGTATCTGAGACAATATATCCATCATCACCTTTCTAAAAGTCTCATAAAAAGATTATCACAATATTTGCCCTCTGGCTCATTTTCTTGACAACATTCTCAAATATTCATTGTCAAATGCTGAAGAAGAGCACTGTCAAATGCCAAAGAAGTAACTGTCATTTTTCCAGTACATGGGAACAGTCTCTAATGAATTCACAGCTAAGAATGACTCCTTCAAGAATATTTCTTGAAGGGATTTTAAAGAAAGTTTTACCAGAGAGTTAGCATGAGCTACCTAAATATCTAAGTTTATCTGATGAATTGATATTGCAGATTTAAATAGTGTTTCCTTCTTCAGTGGGACAGAAAGAATGTGAGTTTTTTTTTATTAAAACTAATGAATTTAAAATTGAGAAATCATTTGGAAATTTCAAAAGATGGGGAGGCTAATGAGGGAGGGAGGGAGAGAGAAACAGAAAGTAAGAAGTGTGGAACTGAGTTAGCTATATAGATTTTCCTGTTGATCTGGACAAAATGTTCTCATTTAAAAAATATACAGCACTTATAATTCATGGGCAGTATATTTTAAAATATACATACTTTTATTAAAACAATCTCAAAGGTTCATTAAGCAGAGTATTAAAAACAAACTAGCATTTCAGAAGGGAAATATTCCATATTAACCTTTCAGATCAGATGACATTTTGCTTCCCAAAAACTTTACAAGGCTCTACTTTTATTTATATTGATGCATAATTTAATCCAAACACTAATGTTTAGGATATATCAATAAAAATCTAGAAAGCATTCACATATTAAAGTACATGTTGGATTAAAATATTTTTGAAAAACTCTACAGTTCTATCAAATAATACTTTTTTTAAAACAAATGACAGAATTTAGTTTTCCAGATTAGTAGTTCAAGTCAAATTTACCCTGGATCCATCAACTGAGAGGCCTCCTGGTATAAGGAAGGAAAAAGCATAAAACCAAGGAGTTTAGGCTCTACCATTTGTTAGATGTGAGACCCTGGGCCAGTTACTTATCCTCTGAGTCTCTGTTTTCATACCAATCTAATGGAGATCATGTTGCCACTGCCCTCACTCAGGGTTGTTTTGAGGATCAACTAAAAAAGCATATATCAAGTCACTGTATAAATGTTATATACCACAACCACTGTGATTCAATAATCAGAAACTATACTGCAATTATAATTATTTAACAGAGTAAAACCATTTTTAAAGGAATAAAACCATTAAGGAATTAAACATGTATTAATGATCAGCATAAAATTCATTCATAAAAGCCACATGATTGGATTTGTCATTATTTGTTAGGTCACCTTGGAATTGAGAGATGGCAAGGAGATAATGTCACCGCCTTTTTTTTTTTTAAAAAAAAAAGTAAACATTTTTATTAGCACAGGAAAGTTCTGCCCAGACATAGTAATTCTAGTAGCATAACAAAGTCCAGCATTTTTCACAGCCAGAAACTTAAACCATAACATCAGCCCATACGAAATCTCCATTTATTGAACAAAGCAATATTTTCCGTATCTATTTAATTTTGTAGTGGAGAGAACAAGACAGTCTCTGGCTTTAACCAGAAGAGAAAAACCTCAACAACTTCTCACATTAAAATATACAGAGATGTCTCTTCTAGAGTCAAGTATACATTGGACTATGCAGAAAACATCCAGCAAGCACAACTTTCCAACACTTAGCAAAAACAAACCAGCCAATACCCAAAGAAAAAACTGAAGCTATAAATTGAAATAAACGGGCTGCAGGAAGACTACACAAACCTGCTGTTGCTTTAATTGCAGACAATTCAATTCAGCAGCTGTTGGTCCAGGCACTAAGGTTCACTGTATGCTCTTCAGCGTAACCTTGAAATATTGTCACTCACTCACTTCTCCACATCATCTGCATGCTGTCCAATTAATGAGGAGCGAAATCAACTGTCAAACCACGCATCAAAAACAGAACATGATCTTTTAGCTCTTAAGGGCAGGAGCACGATATTTTAAGGGTAACAAAGCAAGAAGGGAGATGAAGACCCTTGACAATAAATGATATTCAAACTTTTCAAAACATGCTGTTGTAGGAATTAAGCTTCTGTTCTGTTCAGCAAGAAAGTGAAACTTTCTCAGGGTTTTTCATTTACAAGGGTCCTTTCCATCTAACTGCTATGTAAGAAGCCTTTAAAACAACATTCACAAATATCTGGTCAGTCTTCAAGTTCTGTATTATTATGGACCAAGATGTTGCTGAAAGCTTAAGAGACTACTTAAGGAACACTGTTGATCCAATGCTATTTTACAATACAGATGATTCGGGGCTGGCACTTTTAGCCTGGCTGTTATCAGTACTTTTTTCTACTAGGAGAATAAACAAACAATATTAATAAATTATGTTCATCAACCTGAGTTCAATAATGAAATAAAAATAAATTAACCACACAGACACATTCTGGAATGTATCCTATTTGAAGTTTTCTTACTCTTAAGTATAAGCTAATTCTATACAACCAGTCAAGGAATACAGGAGTTAATAAACTCAAGAGAAACATAACACATACTAAGTGTTTAAAAATTGCTTTTTGCTTCCAATGCACTGTGTCTTCTGTACAAACACTCCAGGCTACATCACATACTACCAGTTGCAGACATAAGACTTGAGAAATTCAATACAAGAATACAGCAGAGAAGCATGCACAATTAAGGGATCAGGACTACCAATTTAACAGAAAACCCAGATTTTACACAGAAATCTGCTACAAATATTATAGCTAGGGGCAGGCATGTTTTATGCAGCTGTTTTGTTTAGCTCATTAGAGCCCTATTTGTCCTTCAATACAGTTGAATTGGAGGCAAAATAAGAGAGAGAAATGCACTTTGAAACAAAAGGGAAAATTCAGATAAAATAAGACATACCATACCTGTATATTGTACCAGGAACATTGTGACACTCTTCAGGGAACTGTTTCACGTTGTATCCTATTGTTAGTTATTCTTTCCTTACCCTCTTCTCTCCACAGAAAGAAACACCAAAGCACTCCAAACCCCTACTATACCTTATCCCTAAGCCACCCCCTCATTCAGGAGAGAAAAAAAAAAAAAACAGCCACAATTCAGCTCAGATCCCCGATGCTTCTGTTTAGCTCAGCTCCAGCCGACCAACTGAGCTCTAGCAACGGAGCATAGGGAGGTGGATTCTGATGCCAGTAGCACTTCCATCCACTTCACTTACACAAAAGCAGGCAGTGGAAAATCCAGGAGCCTTGAAGACAAGGGCTGGAACTGGCTTTTATGAATTGCTATTACTGCATGTGTCACCATCCATCTCCAATGACGGACACTTATAGGCTGAATTGGGAGTGGAGGGGGTGGGGTGGAGGAGGTTGGAGAGCAGGTGGAGAAGCAATTAGCAGTATGTTCATCGGAGAATTCGTTCGGGATTTCATACATCAGTGCCTAAAGAAACAGCATGCAGTTGACAAATCAGAACTTTACGATTTGCATGCCTTAGAAGAAACCTTAGCTCACAGCTCTGAAAAAAATAATGCTTGCCCACTCTTACAGGGCATGTAAAGTCACCCCTCTGCTTTCTCTTTCCTCTGGCTACCCTTATTCCTGAAAAATCAACATTCAGAATGAATATTTGCTAATTTTCCCTAAAGAATTGTATTTAAAAGGCTGGAAGCAAAAGAAGTATAAAGGAATTAAATTCTATTGAACATGACATCTCTTAACAAAAAGGCAAGAAACTAATTATTTTAAATCAACTTTTCATCCCTAGTCCCATTCCCCAGGTGCAGCTTTCACACCTATAATCAGTGAATCACACAACTTTTGTGCATATATTTTACACGGAAAAAATCTGGGCCTACCTAAAAATAGTTCAGTTAAAGTCAAGGTGAAAAGTCAAGAGCTATGTGCAGGACTCACTTGACAGGTGGCCTTAAAAGGTACTTTACCTGTAAGAGCTTCAGTTTTACTCATGTACCAAACTGAAGCACATTTTTCAGACCGATTTTAAAATTAATCATGAATAAGAACAAAAAGGACACAGTCTCTTAGGAAGGAAACATGATGCATTTGAAAGGGCACTGGGGCTGAGTATCAGGAAACCTAAGCTCAGGTTCCAGTTCCACAACTTTCTAGCAGTGTGACCCTGGAGAGTCACTTAACTTCTCTGAACCTAAATTCTAAATTCCCCAAAGCATAAACTGGAGACAACAGCACCTATCCTGACTGCTCCACAGGATTGCTGTGAGGAGTTAATGCAATCATGGATATCAAAACTCTTCTGTAAGTTGTAAAGGGCTATACAACTATGTGGGGATAATTATTACCACACCCTGAAGCAAATCTTGTTTAAATGACTGAAATGAGGCACATCTAGCACATAATGAAAACAAAAATAAAGGACTGATATAATGTATGAAATACTGTCAAATTTTAACATAAGAAGGAATCACTGTTTGCTCTTAAAACTGCACAGGGAGGAAACTTCTTGAAAAACTTTAAAATGTGATACACCTGCATAATACATTAAAAGTTTATTAAAGAGACTAGAGCCTTCAAATTCCCCTTTTCCTTTCTGGAATGTCTATCCATTTTCTTCATATGGTCTGTATTGTGTCCCAGCTAGAATGCATACTATTGAACAATGAACATCTTCCCAGTGGGTGGGGAAGAATTTGAGTTGATTAATTAAGTCTAAATACACAAAGTAAAAATCCAAAGTCACGCTTTGTGAGGCTCCAAGCTGCCTTGATACTATATATACAGTGACCAGCTGGCTTAAGCTGGGGCACTATTTTAGCACATGAAGTCCTAGGGTGGCCACACCTGGGGCACTAAATGATCCAGGCAATGTTTGGGGACCTTTGGTTCAGCCAAATCCCATATGTCCTGATTTCCATCTGTATGGTGGTTACCCAAGTGTGTATTTGTCCACATGGGCCAAATTTAAAGCAGCCAAAAGAAAGGTGGAGGCTATAGCAGAAATATCAGACGTCAGCTCCCTCCAGTGCCATCTGTACCCTCATACAAGTACTCAGTCCAATCTAATTCTTGTGGGAAGAAAAAAAAGTTTTTCTAATTGCCCCTTTGGATGTCTGAAAATGCCTATATAAAAATATATATATACATATATATATTCTATGTTAAATCAATGGGAAAAATAGGTAATATGAACCATAAAACTTAGGTGACTGGTGGCAAAGAGCAAGAAAGCTATTCAAAGATAGAGAAGGAATGGGGTCAAAAGGGGTGAAGAAGAGAGAGAATGGATCTAAAGTGAGAGTTTTCTTTCTAATCAGGAACATACTTGCTGGGAACATAAAAAAATCTCACCTTCTCCTAAAAAGCACTTAACTTTTTGCAGTATTGAGGAATGGCCCATTTAGCACTGCAACAGCAAACCTAGCCTTCCAACTACTCAGGGAAACATCAGGAGATTGCAAAGGTACCGGTGGTCCTAGCACCAGAACTTGCTTTTTCTCTGGCATGCAGAAAGCCAGGCAAGTAGAATAGGGTTCCTTCAGAGGCCTCATAAGCAACCCTCTGCCACAGCCCTTCTGTGGCACAATAGTCCATTAATAAAGGTACCAGCCCGGGGCTGGCATTGTGGTACAGCAGGTAAAGCCAGTGCCTGGAACGTCAGCAACCCATATGGGCAGTTAGTCCTGGATGCTCCACTTCAGATCCAGCTTCCTGCTAATGGCCTGGGAAAGCAGCAGAGAATGGCCCAAGTACTTGGGCCCAGTACCACATGGGAGACCCGGATGAAGCTTCTGGCTCCTGGTTTCAGCCCGGCCTAGCCCTGGTGGTTGTGACCATTTGGGGAGTGAACCAGCAGCAAATGGAATAGATTCTCTCTCTCTCTCTCTCTCTCTCTCTCTCTCTCTCTCTCCTCTCTACAACTTTCTCTCTGTAACTGTGCCTTTCAAGTAAATAAGTCTTTGAAAAAAAATAAAAGAAAGGTGTCAGCTTAACTTCAGGTTAGGCAAAAGGAAGCTTGCTGGAGACTTTAAAAACCATATTGCTAAGAAGGAAACAAAGGCTGCATCTCAGATTAGATCTATTCTGCCTCTGGGCGTTTTAACTAAACTGCTTCACAAATTTAAGCCTGAAACTGAGGGGCCAGCATTGTGGCGTAGCAGGTAAAGCCACCAACTGTGATGCCAGCATCCCTTATGGGCACCGGTTCATGTCTTGTCTGCTTCACTTGCTCTCCAGCCCCCTGCTAATGGCCTGGGGAAAGCAACAGAAGATGGCCTAAGTACTTGAGCCCCTGGCATGCACATGGGAAAACTGGATGAAATTCTTGCCTTCTGCCTTCAGCCTGACCCATTACAGCCACCCGGGGAGTGAACCAGCAGATGGAGGATCTCTCTCTCTGTCTCTCCCTCTCTCTCTCCCCTTCTCTGTAACTCTTTAAATAATTTTTTTGTAAAAAAAAAATCTTGAAATTGATACTCCACAAATTCTATAGAAGGGCCATTCAAAATACAAGAGAAAGGACAGGGGAGAAGATTTTTTGTTAGCTTCTTTCCCAGTCAAAAAATGAGTATGCTATCAAGAACATGATTTACAGAGTGTCCCAAAAGGAAATGAGATGGGAGGCAAGAGTTTCAACCCAGATTAGCAAGAATGGAAACAAAACCATCCAAGAATTCTCATTTAAAACACACACACACACACACACACAAGACCACGGCAATGTTTCCATTATCCTGATTTCAAGCTCCAGAATGTCAGTACTATGATTCCCAAAACCACCCAGCTTCTCCTCAGCAGCCATCACCAAGCCTGACTGATCATTTCAAATGAATTCTTGTCATTAGCCACCTTGGATTCAGAGAAATTTTGTCGAAAACAAAAATCCCAGTGGAAGATTTCAAAGAACCAAGAACTTGAACCAAACCATGAACCTAAACGGTGAGAAACAACACTAATTTGCTAAACCACAAACAAAATAGAAATGTTAAGAGTATGACAGCAACAAAAACTACTGAATTGATTTCAACCAGAACAAAGCTTCATGTTTTCTGAATCTATCAAACTTGGACCAAACCCTCAGAGTCCAATCAGTTCAAGTTCCTGCAAAGAGTACATTCAAGGCTTGGTTTTATGTGCCACAAAGCAATCACAGTGTTTATTAACACTGGACAAGGATTCAGGAGAACTGAGTTCTGATTTTTGTCCACTGCTGATTTTGGTCAATCCACTTGAACTGTCTTAGCATCAGTTTGCTTGTCTTGAAGTGGCTGAGTGGGATTGCCAACATTTCAGGCCTAATAAACTATGCTACTGTGAAACTTAGTCTAAGTGATGAAATATACAATGTCACATCTTGGTCCCACTCTCCAGGATGCTAAGAGATGGACCATCAAACTCTCTTAAGAGTTCATGTTTCTAACTTATTTTGAAATATGCCTCACATAAGAGTTGGTAACTGACCTTGTTCTCATCCTTAAGAATAGTGAACCTAATATTCTTTTTCAGAATGGCACCCCTTAAAAAATACATAAAAGATTTCAAGAATAGTTTGTTTTACTAAATAGAAAGCTACAGGTGAATTGTCCCCCTAAAAGAACAAGAAAAGAACCAGCATGATCCAGGATATGCTGAGCATCTACTGCATGATACTTTATATAATTTTCTTTTTTTTTTTTTTTTGACAGGCAGAGTTAGACAGTGAGAGAGAGAGAGACAGAGAGAAAGGTCTTCCTTTCGTTGGTTCACTCCCCAAATGGCTGCTACAGTCGGTGCACTGCGCCGATCCAAAGCCAAGAGCCAGGTGCTTCCTCCTGGTCTCCCATGCAGGTGCAGGGCCCAAGCACTTGGGCCATCCTCCACTGCCTTCCCGGGCCACAGCAGAGAGCTAGACTGGAAGAGGAGCAACCGGAACAGAATCCGGCGCCCCAACCAGGATAGAATCCGGGGTGCCGGCGCCACAGGCGGAGGATTAGCCAAGTGAGTAGCGGTGCCAGCTATATAATTTTCTTAATAAGACCTTATATTGCTGCTACACGGCAGGTATTATTTCTTTATTTTATACACAAGGAAACTGTGGCTTACTGATGTTAAGGCATACTTCTTTCTTAATTCCATGACTCAGTTGCTTTGTGAATATATCACATGGTAAATCAATACAGTAAATGTAAACTTCCTTGCATTGATACTGGGTTGATTTTTTAAAATGTCACCTGACAGTTCTGTATAATGGTTAGGATCACTACTAGACTCTAGAGTCAGACAGACCTGAGTTTCTTGAATTTGGGTTTATGGACAAGGTACTTAACCATACTGAGTCTTAAACTTTCTTACATGGCAAATGTGGTAAGAAGCAGTACCTACCTTGTTAGGTTGTTTGAAAGTGTCAATGATGTGATAGCAGTAACACAATACTAGGTACAAAATGACTACTAAACAAATGTAGATTACATCTACCCTTGGAGTCATAAACTCATAAACAACACAAGAAAGGAAAGGCTGCAAGTGCTCTTTAGCTACAGTACAGACACAGTTTGAGAGAGATTTTCGGTGGCCTACCTATACCTCCAAATATAAGTTGTACCTGTATATAAATTAGCATGATCATGAAACAGCATGAATTTATTAATTAGTGGTGTCTAAGTGGTAGCAAGACTCACCATGCAGTTTGCTAAGCACTTATTGCCCCTAGTTTCCTGGAATCTATTCTTCTAGAGAGAGTAACAGATAATAGTATTGTTAGAAGTACCAGGTGGGCTAAGGCAGCCTTCCTTCCTTAATTCTTCAAGTCTTGGTCTCTGTCTCTCTCTCTCTTTCTCTCTCCCTCTCCCCTCTCTTCCCTCCCTTCTTCCTCCTCCTCCTCCTCCTCCTCCTTCTTCTCTCTCTCTCTCTCTCTCTCTCTCTCTCTCACATCCCTCTCTTGTCTTATATACTTCCTTCTCCTCTCCTCCTCCAGTTGGTCTCTGTCTCTCTCTCTCTTTCTCTCTCCCTCTCCCCTCTCTTCCCTCCCTTCCTCCTCCTCCTCCTCCTCCTCCTCCTCCTCCTCCTCCTCCTCTCTCTCTCTCTCTCTCTCTCTCTCTCTCTCTCTCTCTCTCTCTCACATCCCTCTCTTGTCTTATATACTTCCTTCTCCTCTCCTCCTCCAGTTGGTCTCTGATTCTCTCTCTCTTTCTCTCTCCCTCTCCCCTCTCTTCCCTCCCTTCCTCCTCCTCCTCCTCCTCCTCCTCCTCCTCCTCCTGCTCCTTCTTCTTCTTCTCTCTCTCTCTCTCTCTCTCTCACATCCCTCTCTTGTCTTATATACTTCCTTCTCCTCTCCTCCTCCAGTTGATTTGGGCATTGTGTCTCGTCCCTTCGCTGTAGCTCTGTCTCAATTCATCAGCATCAAGCGATATTTATGGAATGTGTGTCTGGCACTACACTAGATAAAATGGAGGGGCCTCCAAAAGGTAATTAAAGAGACACGTGTTCCATAGCTAAACAGATCAAAGATGCACAGGCACAGGTAGACCAGAGTTAAGGCAACAAAAAAATAGTTTGCCCATCTAGTTAAAGATATGCATGCTGAAGAATCTGGGGAAATTGTACTGATGCTTACACCTTATTTAAAATGCACAAAAGATGGATCGATGGAAAGACTAGTGATAAAGCAAGTATAACATTAATTACAGAATCTAAATGGCAGGTTAGGGTGTTCACTATACATTTCTTTCAACTTTCCTGTAGATTTTAAAAATTATTTATTTGGGAAGTAAAAGGGGAGAGAGCCAGCGAGCAATCCCATTCACTGGTTTACTCTCCAAATGCCTGTGATGGCTGGATCTGGGCTGAGGCTGAAGCCAGAAACCAGGACCATAATCCAAGTCTCCCATGTGAGAGGCAGGAATCCAATCACCTGAGCCATCACCATTGCCTCCCAGGGTCTGCTTTAGCAGAAAGCTGCAGTCAAGAGTCATTGCTGGGAATCAAATCCAGGTACTACAATCTTGGATGTGCACACCTTAACCAACAGGCTAAATGTGTGCTCTTCCATGGATATTTGAAAATTTTCATAACAAAAGGTTAGAGAAAAAAGGAGGAGGTAAAGGATATAGTTTATTCAACCTCAAATGTTTCAATACAAAATAAACATATTTATATACAAGAACATAAAGCAAATAGTGCAAAATATAAAACTTGGTAAATCTGAGTGAATAGTATATGAGAATTCCCATAGGATCCTTACAATTTTTCTCTATTTAAAATGTTTTTGAAATAAGAAGTTCAAAGATAGTTTGCTGAACACTAGCTCCTTTCATCTACTGTCTTAGTTGCCACTTTTAGTAGAAACAATATTAGGTTAATAGTAGAATGGCAGAATGGTAGAGGAGAATAATCAATCCGTACCAAGACATTATGCTAGGCATAAGGGATTAAAAGTAAAAAACAAAACAAAAAACCACAGTCCTTTCCCTGAGAGAACTCACTGTAGATGGAGGAATGCCAAAGTAGTGTCTGAAAGGATGATTTGCTAGATCACAGATCCATAGGAGAGAAATATAAAGATTGAAAAGGTGGGTTGGAGCCAGATTGCAGAGTACTGAATGCCAGGCTGAAGAGTTTGGACATCATCCTATGGATAATGGGAAGCCATTTCTGATATCTGAGTCAGGGAAAACTGATTGACTGGATAGTACAATTAGTTTGGACATGGGTACCTTCAACAGGCATTTGTTTCATATTCATATACTTCCGGCCCTTGTATCTACTATCTACTTCCCCTATCTGGACATGGCCTTTAGGGATTTACAGCATTCCAATTCTGCTCATTTTTCAAACAGCCACTTCCTGACATCTCTTCAGTGTCTCTCTATGCCTCCCCGCCCATAGACACATCCCCCAAAGGGAGCTGACCAGCACTTGCCTCGGCCCTGCTGACTCAGCAAGCAATAAATAAGCCTCATATAATGTTTTTGAAATGAAGCTGCTGCATTTTGAAACTCTGATTTCCGTCATGCTAATCAAGCCTCAATTACTGCTGGGCTCACTGATTTGATTGGAAAGAATGAATATTCAGCTAAGTGACATGTGAAGGAGCACAGGAAGGTATGTCCTGTGTGTAGAAGGGAACAATTGTTCCAAGTGCTCTTGAAATATGGAAAGAAAACTAAATAGAGACAGCATTGCTAAATAGAGGCAAGTGATAAGCCTAAAAACCTTTCAGAGACTACCAAATTAAAAAGGAGACTTTCTCTATCTCCAGTTTCCCTTCTCCAAAAGCCCATCCTTAAATCGAATTATGTTATCCCCCCATTTAAAAGCCCATGCTGGTGCACTCTTGCCAGTAGTACACTGGCCTGCTTATCAGCAAGTAGACTTCCTTTACCCAGTAGCCACAGGACACCTTTCCAGATTTGCATCCTGTCTCGCTCTCACACATTCCCAGTGGTTCACATAATATCATAGTTTTTTCTGAAGTATCAATTTTTACATATGTGTCTGCCTAACCCAGATTGGTGGCACCTCTGCCTAGAATCTTTGCCTGTAACTTTCTTGTACATCTAGAATCTAGGCAATGCCCAACCATAATTTCTGATTCAGCACAAGTTAGATCTGTAAATTTTCCACCTGCAGCAGCAATTCCTTCCACCATGTTCCTGAAACCCTGTACATACGTCTCTCTAGGAGCACCTTTCACGTTGTAACGTAATCACCGGTTTAAGTCTGTCTCCCCTACTAGATTATGAGTTCCTTAAAGGCAGGCAGGCATTATGTCTACTTCATTATTATATTGCCATGGGGTCTGATCCTTGTGCATGTGCTCAAATGTCTGGCGAGGAATAAGTCTGAACATCCAGTGTCCCTTGAATTCAAACTCCACATCGATGGCAAGATGAACATTAACCATTATATAACCAAAGTTATCCTGGCGAAGTGTGTTTGAGGACCCAACTGAAGATGAAACAGGAAGAGGACATACTATAGAGCCTTACTGTGAGTTAGTTTTTATCCCCGGAAACTCTTACTGGCAGTTGCTACTAACAAAGAAGAAAAGCAGTTGGAGTGGATGAGAAGGGACCTTACGGGGATTTCCCTGTCCTTATCTTTCATAGTTCACCCCTGAAGCAATGTTGCTGATGTAACAGTCTCCATCCACTGTTGCAACTCTCCTGAATTATCGGCAAACTTCCACCTGGGCTCTGCCTACAAAAGCATTTGAACTAGCCTTATTACTGGTAAGTCATTGAAAGGGCTCCAATTCTTATCCCCACCTATCATTATTATGTCAGGAAACATTTGGTGGGTAAGAGGATGCCAGAAAACAGAGTGCCAATTGGAGGAGGGGGAAGAGTTAATGAAAACTGTATTTTTCCCTCCTAGATTGCCAATATATTTCACCATGCCTCTCACCCTACAACATTAGTTTATACTACATATCAGTAAAACAAAAAAGAAAAATTAAGACTTCAGCAAAACTTTACACTTTGTAGGCAAGAAAAAGAGGAAGCAACACTGAGGATTGTAATATAAATCTTTAGACATATGATCAGTAGTGACTTCTGAAAAGTAAACATTTGGGCTGCTTTAAACAAATAGCAAAAACCAGTTAGTCCTTTCTGTAGACTAAGCTGAGGTGTATGCTGATTTAAAAAAAAAAAAAAAAACTAAGTCTGTTTTGATCTTCAAAACTGTCAAACTGGTAAACACTTCACTTTTTTGCACATATAAATCGAAGAGCCAAAGCTAGCTTGAGGAAGATTTAAGAGACAGAAAATTTGTCTGAGGTGTCTGCCAAATCTCCGCAGCAGAGACAGAAACCCTGGAAGAGCTGACACGATCATAACTCTCACATCACCGGCAGGCTTGTGCAGGGCTGGATGCACAGAAAGTCACTGTTCCTTTCCTCATACTGTTTGTAAACAGACAAGTAGATCATTTGCTTATCAGCTATCTGGTAGCTCATTTTTGTCCAGATAGCCCACAGAGGAAAGATATAGGGAAAAAATGCACAATAAATCCCTATTGGTATACATCCCAATTGTCAGTTGGGTAAATTTTCATTTATATGATGGGCCTACTTATTAAAATCTTCTCTTTCTTTCATTTGATCTTGAAAGCTCACTTTCTTGTGGGTGCATGCTCTCTCTCTCTTTCTGTGCCTGGAAAGCACTATAAAGGGCATTTATGAGCATCTAGTGTGGTGCCTAAAGCCGTGCTTCCAATAGTGATCCACAATAACTCACTGAATGAACTGAAATGCCATCTGTAATTTCTGTATTCAATTTACTTGATCCTGGAGCAGAAGAACCACGTATTATTTTTCCTGGAGTATTTAAAAGTGACAACTCTTTACAAAGTAATATTACTTTATTCAGATGACTCATGCTCGGGACTCTGTCCTTTAAAGATCATCCATTTTTGCACAAAGGGTATTATTTGCAAGGAAAAAGAAGCAAAGACCACACTGCAGGATCCTGAATGACAATATGAGCACTGATACATTTTTGTAGAGAAAATCGGATATTCCATATTGACTCAATTGTATGTTATATGGTAATCTACTACATATGTCTAAGATGACTTAACAATGCAAAAATATAGTACACACATGGGCTATATTCTGTAAATAGGATTAACTGTTGAATTCAACCAAGGACTTCCCTGGGGACAGATTGCTGAAAAAATACATCTACATGACATTTAGAAATAATAAATTAACCAATGACATCAGCTCCCATGAGACACATTGTTTCTTGTACATTCAATTCTATCACAGTTTTTCTATAACTCTCTGCTGACATCCCCATCCCAAAAGACATAGAATTTCAAAACAGAAAGGAAAACACAGCAATTGGAGCTATTCCATCTCTCCTGCATGAAGTGTTAAGCACACAAAGGAAAGATTTCTGTATGTTAGCACAAAGTGAACCCTGACATGGTGAGATCATGTCAGTCTGGAGCTGTTCTTGTTATACTCTGTTCACATATAACTTGCCCAAGGGACCATATAAAAAGACTGTATTCATACTGACAAGACTGGCAGGAATTGCAGGAAAATGAAGAGAGCTGACTTAGGGCAAGGGAGGTTGATTTTTTTTTTCTTTTAAAAGCATTCTTTATTAGGATAACTTTTCTCCTTCTTTTAACTTAGTTTTCCCATCTATAAAATGGGAATAACTACTGCGTGTATTTCATCTTTTTGCTCTGAGAGTAAAGTGAAATATCAACAGACTTCTTGGCACAGAACAGCTGGCCCACACAATTCATATCAACATTTGGGTAACATTAACCGAACACCTGTTATGTGCCTGGCACTGGCCTAAGACCTCAAGTAAACATGGAAAAAAAAGTCAAGGCAGTTGTGGAAATCAGGGAGCTGATTTTCAAAGGTCTTATAAATGGGTTTAAGAAGTTTGGACGTTATCCTGAGAACAATGGGCAGCCTTTGAACTATTTTACATAGGGCTTAGAAAGCTTCAGATTTGTCATTTATAAAACTCATTCTGTCAGCATTAGTGCAAAATGGATTGGAAGGCAGTAGGCTGAAGAGAGTAGTGAACCAGGCTATAAGTGATCCATGTATTCTAGGGGAGGGAGCATGACTCAAACTAACACAATGGTAAAAGGTGCACACAGGGAAAATATGTTTTTATTTTTCTTTATTTTTAAATCTATCTATTTATTTATTTAACTGAAATACAAAACAACAGAGAAGAGGGGGAGAGAAAAAGAGAGATCTTCTATCTGCTGATTCACTCCCCAAATGGCCACAACAGCTACTTGGGAGCCAGACTGAAGCCAGGAGCCAGGAATTCCACCCAGGTTTCCCACATGGGTGGCAGAGGCACATGGACTTGGGCCATCCTCTACTGCTTTCCCAGGCCCATTAGCAGGAAGCTGGATTGGAAGCACAGCAGTTGGGACTTGAATCAGCACTTTGAAATGGGATGCTGATATCACAAGCGGCAGCTTAACTTGCTGTGCTGCAATGCCAGCCCCATGAAAATATGTTTAAATAACTTTTTAAAATTAACAAATATATCAGTGTAGAGGATTGATGTAAATAAAAATATGCAAAAGGTAAAAAATAGAAGTCATATGTAATCTTATCATTTACAGTAACCCCCTGCTGGCATTTTTGTTTATGACCATTACAGGATTTTTGCTATGCACACATATAGATGTGTGTGTGTGTGTGTGAGATATGCATGCATGTAAACTGGGATCTACCACTCTGTACTGAAAATATTATGACCTGAATTTTCCCTTAAAATATCATAAACTTGCCACATTATTACATATGCTTTGGTAATGTTAACTTACATGGTTACTTAATAATCTATTCTATAGATGTACCAAAATCAATTTCATTGACACACCAAATAATCAATATTTGTTATTCTATTTTCTCTTTGATTACTATCATTATAAACAACTCTGGGATACACACATACATGCTAAGGACTAAACTAGGCCGGCGCTGTGGCTCAATAGGCTAATCCTCCGCCTGCGGCACCAGCACACCGGGTTCCAGTCCTGGTTGGGGCGCCGGATTCTGTCCCGGTTGCCCCTCTTCCAGGCCAGCTCTCTGCTGTGGCCAGGGAGTGCAGTGGAGGATGGCCCAGGTGGTTGGGCCCTGCATCCGCATGGGAGACCAGGAGAAGCACCTGGCTCCTGGCTTTGGATCGGCGAGATGTGCCGGCCGCAGCGGCCATTGGAGGGTGAACCAACGGCAAAGGAAGACCTTTCCTCTGTCTCTCTGTCTCTCTCTCTCTCACTGTCCACTCTGCCTGTCCAAAAAAAAAAAAAAAAGAACTAAACTTCTGAAAACATAGTGTTTCCTCAACATAGAGCCCTAGAAGTTGAAGTGGTAGGTTAAGAGTTATGCTCAATTTTAAGATTTCTGATATATATTGACCAAGTAAGTACTCTCCAAAAGGGCTTTATCAAATTACAACACCACTAACAGTGTATATGAGCAGGAAATGGGTTTGAGAGTGGTGTCAAGGATGGTATCAACTGGACCTGGTAGAAAGGAGGGATGTTTTCTAGCATAATATCAGGGCAGGAGTGATGTGAATTCTGTCAAAAGGAGCAAAGCAATGATCAGGTCTAAGGAACAGGTGTCTGGGTCAGTGAATGATGAAAAAGAATAAGGTAAGATAACGAGGGGAGAGCCAGGCATTTGACACACTGCTTAAGATGCCATTTGGGCTATCCACATTCCGTATCAGAGTCTCTTCCAATCCAGCTTCCTCTTAATGCACACTTGGGGAGTCAGAAGGTAATGGTTCAAGTTCTGGGGTCCCTGCCACCCACGTGGAAGACCCAGATTGACTTCTAGACTCCTGGCTTTGGCATACCCATCCCTAGTGGTTACAGGTATTTGGGCAGTGAACCAGCAGATGGAAGATTTCTTGTCCATTCTGTTTGTCTTTCAAATAAAGAATGAAAGTAATTTTTTAAAAAAGCTAAGTAGTGGAGAAAGAGAAAAATGAAAAAGAAAGAAATATCTAATAAAATTATAGGCATTTTCCTTTGCTGTTTTATTCAACAAAAATAGTAAATGTAGCAACCAGCTAATATTTTCAAAGAATTTTGCCCTCTGTGCTACAAAGGTCCAGAGTTACATTTGTGTGAATGTTTTGATTCCTCTTTTCATCCAATAACCATTTATCACATGTTTACTGTGTGCCAAGTGCTGTTCTGAAGGCTACAGGCATGGTTCCTGCCCTCAAGGAGCTCACTGTCTAAGGGGCCTAGCACTGCTTTGTGTGTACATTTTTGTGTGCGCATAGAGAGGGGAGAGTTACTGGAAAAGGTGTTCATATCTGAGCTGACTCTTGAAAGCCAAGGAGTTCCTATGATGGCCAACAGTCACTGATCACACTCACACTCCATACATAACAGCACTTTGAATATTTGTCCCACTACTCTCAAGGACACTCGGTAAGGTAGTAAGGATGCTCGTGTATGATAGGGAGTACTCTTGAACAGTAACAACAGCCTCCACTCCTATTTAATGCACATATTTGGCAATACTATGCTTATCATAGAATATAAAAGATAACAAGCAACTGGCACATACAAACTTTAAAAACAATATTGTTGTTGATATAATATTCATTATTGACATCAATATAATAATATTCACAGCTACCACGTCCTACTAATTTTACTTCCTGGGTATCTGTCAAATCTGTTACCTCCTCTTACACGTCACTACTTTTGGGTCTTCATCATCTCTCTCTGCAACAGAGCACCAGCCGCTGAAATGGTCATACCTCTTTCCAGTGCATCCTTCCCACTGTCATCATCCAAATATGAAAATCTGATCATGGCACCCCAAAATGTTTTCATTATATGTACTGCCTATAAGCCATATTTCTCAGTCATTTGAGTGTCGCTTAGTGATTTTTACCATATTCACATACCATGGTGTACTTTCTTTTATTATACACTATTTGTAATTTTCTTTTTGTAGCTAGAAACCTTTTATTTAAGGTATACAAACTTCATATATTTCATATACACAAATTTAGGAACGTATTACAAGGGTACTTCCAAGAGTTCATGGACAAATGAATTAAAAGGTAATATGCATTTTCCATGAGCTTTCAAAGACCCCCTTGTATTTACTTAATGTTTATCTTTAAATCCAACTGGTTCACTATCTATTTTTACAAAGTCTAACTTAATATTAGATTTGATGACCTAATTCAGTTTTATTTTTTATAAGACACATTTAAATATATAACTAATAAAATTAAAAATATTTGTCAGAGCACAGCATCTCCATGGGGAGATACCCTACATTTTGAGAACCACTGACCTATGGGGGCACCTCCAAATTTCTTAGCATTGCAGTCATGGTTCCTCACAAATCAGCTCCAACCTACATTTCTAGACTCTTCTCCCACCATTATACTTCCCTTTTACCAAACACTCTGCACCCCAGCAGGTTGTCTGTACACGCTCTACTCTTGGACAGCCTCGGCCTTTCAGAGACTGGAGCCTTGATCCAGAATGTCTCCATTCCATTCTTCTCTGCCTGGAAAACTCATTTACCCGTCCAGACCAATCTGTCATGTCGCCTCCTCACAGAAGCCTTCTCTGTGACTCTCCCTTACAGCTAATCACTCTGTCCTCTATCTCTGCATAGCACTTTGTACCTGCCTCTATTATACTCCGCGCTAGAGTATCTCAGGATGGCGGGCATCTATTCCTCACACTTTGTGACATCTCCAACACTGCATGTGGGCAGCAATCAGAGAGGAGGTACAGTGACCCACATCACTTGTCAAGAAAAAGCTAAAGGAAAATAAAACTGAAATTACTGTCCAGATCCAAATAGCTTACAGGCATGGCATATTTTATAAAAAGAACCAGCTAATTCAGAAATAGCCATACTGGCTATAGTTTTGGCAGACACAATTAGCTACGGTTGCAATAGCAGTTAAGCTAATTTGGTTTTGGCAGCTACTTTACAGCAGACACATTCTGACACAAAAATTCAAAATGAATCACTTGGGTTTCTGCCACAATGATCAACTACACCATACAGTAATCTCTCCTTACCACAACTGGAGAGTCAAGAACAGAAATGAACATCGAAACAAGCGAGCCACTGCGGAAAGAACATGGGCTTCAGAGTCAGGAATGTGTACATTCAAACCCCAAGTCAACTCCACAATCTATGTCATTCAGGTAGGTTGTTTAACTTCTCTGCATTTTTTTCCTACAAAAAGCTAGGAACAATAGCACATACATCCTAAGACTCTCAAGATAATGCAACAAAGTATTTATGATGATGCCTGGGACACATGAGCTCAATAAATAGCAGCCATTATTGTCACCAATTGAGATTAATACAATCAAGATAATATGATGCATACGGGCAGCAAATGCACTTCTTAAGAAAATCAATTTATGGCACTAGGCTTTAAAACTGACAACTATAGATTGCAACTAAGAATAGCCATGATGAAAACATCAGTACCACAAACTTCTTCAATTTAAATAAAATCACACCTGGAACATACCACCACACTTCTTTGTGTTCTTCAAGAATTGATCTCAAATCAGGTTCCCCTAGGATGAAAAGAAAAATCACCCAATCTTAATTTTTTTGCCTTCAATTTTATTTGACACAGAATAATATTCAAAGTGGATGCTTCAAAGTGTCCCGTTATTATGACCCCAAGCTGTTCAACACAATTCATTTCCCAATATATGCCCTGCTGACACCTCTTACTCCAATCAGATAAGCCTGTTTGTCAAACTGTGCTCCCTCTTCAGTCTACCTTTCTCAAACCCCCAACCCAGTATAAGGAAGCATTTTCTCCCTTCTCTTGGTTCACTTCAAATCCCCTTGGGACCCAAATTAAAATTCACTTCCTTTACAAAACCTACCAGGACTGAGCTAAAAGACAGATGAAGGTTTCAAGACTTTGAAACGGCTAGATCAACCACCATGGCCACCAGTATGCCCTTCCACTAATGCCTCCACACTTCCTGCACACGTTTGTTATAATACAGAATTAATACAGTCTGTTTCTCACGGTCTGCTTTATTCTGTAGTTGGTGTGTTCGCTAAATGCTTGTCAACATTAATGCTATCAGTCTTTGCTGGAAATCGCTAAGGCGCTCGGTTTTTAAAACAAGTCTAACTTGTGGTCTGCACTCACCGGAACACTGACCTGAACTCTAAACACATTATTTCTCAAAAACAAGATTCCCTTTCTCTTCCGCCTTTCAGCCCTTCTGGAAATTGACGGGAATTCCTTTCTAATCCAAAGACTTGGTCAGGGAAGGGGCAGGTGGCGGGAGGGGCCGGTCAAGCGGTGGCGATCTTGATCCCGTGATCAAGGAGGAGAAAACCTGCCCCAAAGCCACACCCCCCAAGGGAAACGGGGAGTAGGTGCGTTGGAAGGTGTGTGCGCCCAGACCTGATTGGCAAACTGAGGGAAGAGAGGGAAGAAATCACCCTATTTCCGCAAGCAGTAAGCAGAGCCCTGGAGCCGCCTAGGGAAGACCCTAGTTAGGAACCCTAACTTCAGATCTCTGAGGAGGCACAAGGCGGAGATGGGGGACGTACGTGTAGACGGCGTTAAGGAAGAAAATGAAAGTAGGAGGGTTGGGGGAAAAACAGAGAAACAGACGGAGGGGGAGTAGAGAAAAAGAGATCCCAAAGCTCCAGAGAACTAGCGCGGAGAGCTCAGAAGCCCCCGACTCCCAGTCGCAGCCCCCCCCTCCCCCGTAGAGGCGGAGCTGGGCGGAGTTTGGCGCAGAGGACAACGGCCCCGGAAGCACCCTCCTCCCTAGGCCCCCTCAGTCCCACAGTCCCCAGCCACGGCCACGGCCACTGGGGCTTTCTGCCTCTCTGACCTCCAGCTCCCCGGCTACCGAAGCGCTACTCCTTATAGAGCCGCGGGAAATCGGGCCGGCGCGACAGCTCCCGGGCGCAGAGTGCCTTCGCGGCACCTCACGCGGCGCAACTGTCTTCTGCACTCTCCGCCTCGCGCTAGCCGGCCTAGACTCAGCACTCAGGCCCAGCGCAGGACTCACCTACAACGGCGGCCGCTGCGCCGCCTCCTATTGGTTACTGGTCACCAGGGAAGCCGGAGGCCCAAGCCCTCGCCCTCATGGGAAATGTAGTTTGAGGTCGCAGGAGGCTGTTCTTCCTGAGCGGTGTCCAATATTGGCACTGGCGGAGAGACGCAAATGAAGACAGAGGATTGTGGGAAATGGAGTCTAGGTGCGTCTTTGTCGTTACAATACCTCCACCCCTTCCCTTTGTCCCCCTGAGTTCAGACGGAAGGCATTCTGGGTATTGTAGTTTGCAACGCAGTTTCTTACGGAATCTTTTCTCTTAGAGCGTGGGATGTGTTTGTGGGTACAAAGGTCTCATTTATTTTATAATGTTGGTTATCATCATTTGGGGGAAAGCACTTTATATCGTGATTCGAAATTCACACTGTGAGAGAGTTTTAAATGTTATGTATGTTCTGGGAAAATTTTCACCAAAAGCAGAGATAACAGTCTTTTAAAACTGTCAAGAGTTTGTTCTTTGTGAACTACTTGGCTTTAGAATCACTGCTGAAAAAAAAGAAAGATTTATTTATCTGAAAGCGTGAGAGAGCCAGGCACGCACTTCCATCCATTGGTTCACTCCCCATAATGGCCGCAAATGCCAGAGCTGGGCCAGGAGGAAGCAGGGAGCCGGGTGCTTCTTCCAAGTCTTCCACATGGGTGGCAGGGAGAGGAGTACCTAGGTCATCTTAAGTTGCTTCCCTAGGCACGTTAGCAGGGAGCTGAATGTAAGTGGAGCAGTGGGGACACAAGTGGCGCAGATACGGGATGTTTGGGTTGCAGACGGTAGCTTAACCTGCTTGCCACAATGCTGGACCCAGAATCACTTTAAAAGCCTTAGGGCCCGGAGCTGTGGCACACTAGGTTAATCCTCTGCCTGCGGCATCCCCCAGCTCTCTGCTGTGGCCTGGGAAAGCAGAACATGGGCCAAGCGCTTGGGCCCGCGTGGGAGACCCGGAAGAAGCTCCTGGCTCCTGGCTTCCAATCGGCACAGCTCCTTCCTGTTGTGGCCATTTAGGGGGTGAACCAGTGGATGGAAGGCTTTTCTGGCTGTCTCCCCCTCTCACTGTCTGTAACTCTACCTCTCAAATAAATAAGTAAAATCTTAAAAAAAAAAAAAAAAAGCCTTAGAGGAATCGGGCTTGCCTTGGGTGAAGCCTCTGCCTGAGGCACCGACATCCCACGTGGGTGCCAGTTCACGTCCTGGCTGCTCCACTTCCCATCCAGCTCCCCTCTAACAGGTCTGGAAAAGCAGAAGATGGCCAAGTACTTGGACCCCTGTCACCCCCACAGTGGACCCAAGGAAGCTTCTGGTTTCAGTCTGACCCAGCCCTGGCCATTTGGGGCACAATCCAGCAAATGGAAGATCTCTCTCTCTCTCTCTCTCTCCCTCTCCCTCTCCCTCTCCCTCTCCCTCTCCCTCTCCCTCTCCCTCTCTCCAAAAACCTAGGGAAATGTGTATTTTCCTTCTAACTGGGAATCATATTTTCCTTTAGAAACAGTGTGACAGATAGGCATTGGCACATGTTCTAGGCCAGCCCAGAAATAATTTAACACAAGCTGAAGCCAAACTATTGCTCCACAGAACAGTGTAGAATATAGCAGTTTAGAGCAGGTAATAGATTTTAAGTAATAATTCTGTATATTTTTTAACCTTTAAAATTTATATAAAGGGAACAAATTTCATATATTTCATATATACAGTTTTCTTAAAAGATTTATTTTATTTATTTGGAAGATAGAGTTACAGAGAGAAGTAGAGACACAGAGAGAGGTCTTCCATCCACTGGTTCACTCCCCAGATGGCCACAACGGCTAGAGCTGCGCCAATCCAAAGCCAGGAGCCAGGAGCCTCCTCTGGTCTCCCATGCAGGTGCAGGGGCCCAAGAACTTGGGCCATCTTCTACTGCTTTCCCAGGCCATAGCAGAGAGCTGGATCGGAGGTAGAGCAGCCGGGTCTTGAACCAACCGGCGCCCATATGGGATGCCAGTGCTTCAGGCCAGGGCGTTAACCCACTGTGCCACAGCGCTGGCCCCCATATATACAGTTTTAAGAGAAATTGATATATCCCACCCTAATCTCCCTCACTCCCATCTTCCCTCCTCCTTTTCTTATCTTTCTTTTAAATTCCACAATGACATATTTTCTTTCTTTTTTTTTTGTCTTCCATATAGTTTTAGGTTTTTCTTTTACTTTTTTATTTATATAAAGGGAACAAATTTCATGTGTTTCATATATACAGTTTTAAGAGCATAATGATACTTCTCACCCTCTCTCCTCCCTCATTCCCACCCTTCCTCCTTCTTTTCTAATTTTTCTTTAAATTTCACAATGATATACTTTCCATTTACTTTATAATCACAAGCTTAACCTATTACTAAATAAAGAATTCAACAAGTAATAAGTAGAAACACCAGTATTTCTCAAGGGCATAGATAAGGGCTGTAAACAATAATCAAATCTCAAAACTGTATATCTTTAATAAGCTATCTTCTCAGTAAAAATATATTATAAGGTGTGGATAAAGAAATAGGTAAGGAACACTAAGCACTTTTAATTTATAGGTCAAGGAAATGGTTGTTTATTAGGGATAATTTCACTCCAGATTTGACTTTTTTAATTTTGACAGGCAGAGAGAAAGAGAGAAAGGTCTTCCTTTTCCATTGGTTCACACCCCAATGGCTGCTGCGGCCAGTGCGCTGCAGCCGGCGCACCACGCTGATCCAAAGCCAGGAGCCAGGTGCTTCTCCTGGTCTCCCATGCGGGTGCAGGGCCCAAGGACCCAGGCCATCCTCCACTGCACTCCCGGACCACAGCAGAGAGCTGGACTGGAAGAGGGGCAACCGGGACAGAATCCGGTGTGCCAGCGCCGCAGGCAGAGGATTAGCCTATTGAGCCACGGCGCTGGCCCAGATTTGACTTTTTTCTTCCATACATATGAATCGTTATAGTTTGGTGGGTTGTTACAGTGGGTTTCTACAACTTCCGTACTAAAGACAACCTTTGGATTCACAAATGGAATGAAGAGAAAGAAAGAATTGCATTTTGCTAAGGTAATGGCCTACAAATTTTTAAAAAGAAGTGGAAGAAGATTTAATTTTTTCAACCATTTATTCAACCTACTTTGTGCAAGCCTCTAGAGTAGACACTGTTGTTCCAGAATTGGAAAACAGTCCCTTCCCTCCAGTAGCTCACAGTCATGATTGGGGCAGGGAGATAAACAAGCATACATGCTCAAAGTGCTCTAAAGAGGTTTACATAGGGTTCCAGATGACCATAAATGAGGAAGAACTCATTCTACTTCAAGAGAAGGTCATACTTGAGGATGAGATTGAAAGATCCAGTAAGATATGTGCTGCATTTTGGGGCAGGGAGGTCAACCACATTCTATACAAAACAGAGAGAGAGAGAGAAAGAGAGAGAGAGAGAGAGAATGAGAGAGAGAATATCTCTTCATAAATTTCCATTGCAGAAACTAAACTAGACAGGATTAGGGAATCATATTGTTGAGCTCAAAATTTAATCTGAAAGTGACAGAGTACTTTGAAAAGATTTTAAACAAGTGAATGGCATGATCAGTTAGACTTGGTTGATGTGGGGAGGGAGGGAAAGGGGAAATCCCCTCAGATTCCCAGGTTCTGACTTGGAAGACTAGTGTATGGTAATGTCATTCACTGAGACATGGGGAATCCAGAAAGAATAACAAGTTTTGGGGGGAGTAGGAGGAAATCAACTCTGGATGTTTAAATTTCAGGAGTCTGGAACATTTGGGTAGAGATGCTTGGTAGGCTTCTGAGAAAGTGGATTTAAAGCTCAAGAGAAAAGTCTTGGTTGGAACTAAACAGTTGGGAGACATCTGTCCATAGATGGTAATTAAATGAGTGAAATGGATTACATTTTACTTGTTAAGTAATTAGAATACATTTTTAAATATAAAGATTAAATATGGAACTCAAAAAATAGTGATAATTCAAGTAGCAGGTAGAACAGGTGCCTTGAAAGAAAGATGAGACGGAATGACCAGATGGATGAAACAGGAGGGAAACAAGTGGAATTACTGGAGTCTAGCATGAAAATGTCAGGTAACAGGAGAACATGAGTAACAAGGAATGATTAAGTGACCATTCAATAAGTAATTATTGAGTACCTATTAAGTTCCAAGCATGATTATAGATTCTGGGAATAGAGAAGTGGTACACACACACATACCACCTTTCCCCTCTTTGGAGATTATATTCTGATAGGAGAAACCATCAACAGGCATGATGCATAATTAAATTATATAGTTGTGACAAGTACTATTTCTGAATGGCTTATTGGGTGAGCACAAGCATGGGTGATATGCTTTGCTCCATTGTTGTGTAAGATGAATTTGTGAAATTCGCTTATCCCATGTCCTGCGGTAAATCAGTCTGTCTGGATTCAGATATCAAGTTATAGTCCAAAGTCAGAACTCTGTTCAGAGCTAGTATAGAGCTCAGGTTCTGACCACAGCTCACGATTATAATGTGAAATGTGTTTGGCTTCAGTCTTTGCTCTTCTTAAAGCTTAGTCAGTGGGGCCAATGCCGTGACACACTAGGCTAATCCTCCGCCTGAGGCGCCGGCACCCTGGGTTCTAGTCCTGGTCAGGGCGCCGGTTCTAGTCCCGGCTGCTCCTCTTCCAATCCAGCTTTCTGCTATGGCCTGGGAAAGCAGTGGAGGATGGCCCAGGTCCTTGGGCCCCTGCACCCACATGGAAGACCTGGAGAAGGCTCCTGGCTCCTGGCTTCGGATCGGCACAGCTCCGACTGTTGTGGCCATTTGGGGAGTGAACCATTGAGGGAAGACCTTTCTCTCTGTCTCCCTCTCACTGTCTGTAACTCTACCTCTCAAATAAATAAATAAAATATTTTTAAAAATATAAGAGCTCAGTCAGTGTGTAGCTACTAGTACAGGGTAGTGTAGATCCATGGTTAGAAAACCATTCATACAAGGTTAAGGTTCATCATGATGTCAGTGTTAGCCCCAGAGTGATTAGCCATGGTTCAGTCTGTGACATGGCACAGAGTGTATCACTGACCAGTGTTAAAGCTCACAACATGTTAGCCATGTTGGCCTATATTATTGTGGAGTCATTGTGCAATATTTGGGTTCAAATGTTGATCAGTATTACAATTTCATCTGTATATAGGAAGAGACTTCATTCTAATATTAGTGTTAAGGCTTAGTCTATGCACCAGCCTGAGACAGATTACAGACAGGGGTGGGACTCAGCTCAAGGTTTTACTTTGGTTTGGGTCATGGTTGGAATCACTTTTATTTCTAGGCTTGTGAATCAATAAAGGCCAGCGGGTGGCACCGTGGCTTAACAGGCTAATCCTCCGCCTTGCGGCGCCGGCACACCGGGTTCTAGTCCCGGTTGGGGCGCCAGATTCTATCCCAGTTGCCCCTCTTCCAGGCCAGCTCTCTGCTATGGCCCGGGAAGGCAGTGGAGGATGGCCCAAGTCCTTGGGCCCTGCACCCGCATGGGAGACCAGGAGAAGCACCTGGCTCCTGGCTTCGGATCAGCACGATGAGCCGGCCACAGCGGCCATTGGAGGGTGAACCAACGGCAAAAGGAAGACCTTTCTCTCTGTCTCTCTCACTATCTACTCTGCCTGTCAAAAATAAATAAATAAATAATAAAGGCCAGGGTTATGGCTATATTCATTCTGATTTTGTTGTCTAGGAAAAGGCTAAGTAAGGATATGAGCAAGATTTTTGTTCAGTCTTTCATCAGGTTATGTTTTGATTAGTGTTCATAGTTAGACTTTATTCTTTTTTAAAATTTATCTATTCAAATGGCAGAGTGATCAAGAGGGAGGGAGAGAGATCTTCACTCCCCCAAATAGCCACAACAGCCAAGGCTGTGCTAGGTTGAAACCAGGAGTTTGGAACTCCATCCCCAGTATGCCACATGGGTGGCCAGGGCTCAAGTACTTTGGCCATTTTCTGCTGCTTTCCTAGGTGCATTAGCAGGAGGCGGGATCAGAAGCAGAGCAGCCAGGATTTGAATCTGTACTCCAGTATAGGTTGCTGACATTCGAAGCGGTAGCTCAAGCTGCTGTGCCACAGTGTCAGCCCCTAGATTTTATTCTTGGTCCAGTAATCAGGTCTCAGTCCATAGCCAATGGTAAGGCATAGTCAATGTTGAATAATCAGCCTATTGTCATGGTAGTATATTACCTATGATATTCCCTAGAGCTATGTCTCAAACCAGAGTGAATAACATTTTATCTGTGAAAATTAAGATGTCATTTGTTGCCAAGATTTTATTTTACTTTTTTGAAAGCTTTTATTTAATGAATACAAATTTCATAGGTACAGCTTTATGAATATAGGGGTTCTTTCCCTCATACCCACACATACTCCCATCCCATCTCCTACTCCCTCTCCCATCCCATTCTTCATTAAGATTCATTTTTAAAAGATTTATTTATTTATTGGAAAATCAGAGTTACACAGAGAGAGGAGAGTCAGAGAGAGAAAAGGTCTTCCATTTGCTGATTTACTCCCTAATTGGCCGCAATGGCTGGAGCTGTGCTGAACTGAAGCCAGGAAATAGGAGCTTCTTCCGGATCTCCCATGCAAGTTCAGGGGCCCAAGCACTTGGGCCATTTCCATGCTTTCCCAGGCCATAACAGAGAGCTGGATCAGAAGTGGAGCAGCCGGAACTTGAACCAGCGCCCATATGGGATGCCAGCACTGCAGGAGGTGACTTTACCAGATACTCCACAGCGCCAGCTGAAAGATTCATTTTTAATTATCTTCATATACAGAAAATCAACTCTATACTAAGTAAAGATTTCAACAGATTGCACCCACACAGACACACAAAGTATAAAGTACTGTTTGAAGACAAGTTTTAACATTAATTCTCATAGTTCAACTCAATAAGGACAGAGGTCCTACATGGGAAGCAAGTGCACAGTGACTCCTGTTGTTGATTTAACAATTGACACTCTTATTTATGATGTCAGTGATCACCTGAGGCTCCTGACATGAGCTGCCAAGGCTATGGAAGCCTTTTGAGTCCACAAACTCTGTCAGTATTTAGACAGGGCCGTAAAGCAATACCTCTCAGTATTTAGACAGGGCCATACCTCTTCAGAGAAAGGTACCTCCTTCTTTGATGGCCCCTTCTTTCCACTGGGATCTCACTCACAGAGATCTTTCATGTGGATCATTTTTTGTGTGGCCAAGCTTTAACTATGAACAGAATCTGGAATGGGTATTTGGCCAGAGTAAGTTTAGAGTGTGATTTGTAATTTAAGCCAGCGTTAGGGTTCTTTGTCCATAACTCATATCAAGAATGGTCTGTTGGGGGCAGCACTGTGGTGTAGAAAGCTAAGCCTCTGCCTGTAGTGCTGGCATCCCATATGGGTGCTGGTTTGAGTCCTGGTTGCACCACTTCTGATCTAGCTCCCTGCTAATGCACCTGGGAAAGCATCAGAAAATGGCCCAAGTACAAGTACCTTGGCCCCTGCACCCATGCAGGGAACCCAAAGGAAGCTCCTGGCTTCAGCCTGGCCCAGCCCCAGCTGCTATGGCCATTTGGGGAGTACACCAGTAGATGAAAAATTTCTTTCTCTCTCCTCTCTCTATACCTCTGCCTTTCAAATAAATAAGTAAATCATTTTAAAAAAATAGACTGTAGAGCTATATCACAGTGGATAGTGTTGGTCTTCATTCTCTAGCTTAGCAGGGCTCAGTTGGTGACTGTGTTCCCATTTCAGTTTAGTCAGTATTAGAGTTGAGTCTGGAGGTAGTGGTCCTGCTTTGAAATTTTGCAGAATTTGTGTGCACTGAATGCTGCTGGTGGTGTGATATAATCAAACTTTTAGTAGACTTTGAGGGTTAACAATGGCCAGAGTAAGGCTTACTAAGCCTTAGGGCTAAAACACTAAACAGACTTTTCAGATTGGCTGTTGATGTTACATGTCAGTCTGTGCATATGGTTGGGAGTGAGAATGGACAACACACAGGATCTACCTGGAGTTCAGGTTTAGAGACTCTGGTTATAATCAAAGCTTTAGGATCAGGCTGTTTCCAGGACTTGAACTCACAGAGTTCACATTCTGTTGTCAGTCTTGAAACTCAAATGCAGGCTCGTGTAGCAGTCATTTGGATATCAATAGTAGAGTTCAGTCTGTACTAATTTTCAGTGACATACTATGGACACTGTCATGGGTACATCTATCTTTAGTTTGGGGCTAGCAAAGCTGATTGCTTAACCGCTGACTAATACTAGGACTTGGTTATGTCAGTGACATTAGTGTTTTTAAATAGAATTTTTACTGATTTGAAACATAGAGAGAGATCTTCCATCCACTGGTTCATTCTCCAAATGCCTGGAATAGCTGAGGGTGGACCAGACAGAAGCCAAGAGCCTAGAAATCATTCTGGGTCTCTCACATGTACTTGAGCCATCACTTGCTGCTTCCCAGGGTATGCATTATCAGGAAGCTGGATCAGAAGAGAAGCTGGACTTGAACCAGGCTCCCTGATGTGAGAGGTGGGCATCCCAAGCAGCATCTTAACCACTTGAGCCAAATGCCTACCCCCAGTGACTTTTTCTATGGGTTTAAGACTCGGTGTGTGACAAAGGTTAGTACTCAGACTATTGTTAGGTCTAATAATATAAGAAGAGTTTTGATTTAGTTTTGTCATTTTAGGAATCATTGGTCAGACTTCGAGCTTGGTCTTTAGGTCTCAGACTATGGGCAGGATTTACAGCCATCATCCTAGCTCAATGCTCAGAAGGTAGTCAGGAATAGGAATCAGACCATGGCTCTGGTGAGTTTAGCTGATGCTCAGTTTTAGAATTAAGTCTGTCACTACGTTTCAGGCTGAGAATATGAAAAATTTGTGTTTTGTCTCTTCTTGGTTTGTCCTTAATTCATGTTCACGTTTTGGATTCAGTCCTTGTCCAGTGTCATTGAGCAGTACAGTTTCTGGTATTAGGAATCAGTCCATTGACAAGGTTAAGGCTAAAGTGTGGATCCAGGCTGGGGCTAGCATTTAGCCAGAGATAGAGTTCAGTCTGTATCAAGGATTCAGGATCAGTCATTAGTCATTTGAGGGGATCAAATTTATTTTCACGTTTAAGACTCAAGTTAGAGGTTAGGTTTATGGGCTCTGTCTGTAATGAGAGTCAGGAATTCAGGTGCAGTCGGTAATCAGTTAGAGGTTATAAGTTTCAGGCCAGTTATGGGGTTTAGTCTATCCTAAGTTCATTGAATTATTCCATGGTCAGACTTGTGAACCCAATCATTATCCAGGTTTAGAACTTTGGCTTTGAACTGAGTTAATTCTCAGTCTGTGGCCATGTTCAAGGTTCTATGAGAAGGATTATTGCATATGCTGTAGTCAGAATATATCCTCAAGTTTTGTTAAAGATTTGGTTTCATTTCTTGGCTACTCTTAAGACACAGTGTTTGGTCTGGTGTAGAGTTTGGTCTCTGTACATGTTTTCATCTCTGTAAGAGGCCAAGTTTAGTATTCCTTCTGTTGCCAATGATGGGGTCATTTTCTGGTTAGTGCTAAGTCTGTGGAAATTGTAGCTGGGTTGGTTTCCAAGATCAGATCTCAGACTGTGACTGAGTTAGAGTTCCAGTCTGTCATCAGAGTTAGAGCTCAGTTAGTATCTATGCTGAGCATTCATTTTGTGATCAGTGTAGGATGTTAAGTATATCCCAGAGTTAGGTCACAGTCTGTAGCTGAGGTTAGAGACTCATCCTGCAGGCAGATTAAGGGGCCATGACTGAAATTACTAATATTATGAATTAAGGATTTACTCAATGGTCACTGTCAAGGTTCAGTTTAGAGACTCTGTCTAAGACCAGTCAGTATATGACTAAGGCCTAGTTACTTAATTTAATCATGGCTAACAATCTTGGAGTGTTGCCAGAAAGAGATTTGGTTTATGGATAGAATTAAGTTCTCTATCTGTGGCCAGGGTTAATGGTTTATATTGAAATTAAAGCTTCCAAGTGCAGAGTTAGAAGTCAGTCTATATCTTGTGTTAAGTGTTGATTGGTGGCCAGGTTTAAACACAGGACCCATAGTCAGTGTTGGAAGCTTGGTCTATGACTATGCTTAAGAGACCTACTCCACCTGGGTGAGAGTGGTTTGTTAATTGTGTTTCAATTAAATAGTCATAAAAAGGTTTTGAAAAAAGCAGATTTCTACAAATGAAATAGTAGGCATGATTCAGAGAAAGAATGATGGAAGAAAACCAGTTCTTTTTTATGTGAAAGAGTAACAGAGAGGGAGAGGCAGCAGGAGAGAGAGAGAGAGAGAGAGAGAGAGAGAGAGAGAGAGACTGAGACTGTCTTCTATCCACTGTTTCACTCTCCAGATGGCTGCAATGGCCAGGGCTGGGCCAGGCTGAAGTCAGGAACTTTATCCACATCTCTCACATGGGTGCAGGGGCCCCAAGGATTTGGGTCATGTGCCTCTGGTTTCCCAGGTACATTACCAGGGAGCTGAATCAGAAGTGGAGCTGCCAGGACTCACCAATACCCATATGGGGTGCTGGTACTGTAGGCAGTGGCTTTTACCCACTGTGCCACAGCACTAGCCCTAGAAGCCAATTCTTGAATCAAGACCAGCAATGCTGGAGTTGGCATTGTGGTATAGGGGTAAAGCTGCAGCCTGTGAAGCTGGCTTCCCATATGGGCACCAGTTCGAGATCCGGTTGTTCCACTTCTGATCCAGCTCCCTGCTAATGGTCTGGGAAAAGCAGCAGAAGATAGCCTAAGTGATTGGGCCCTGCCACCCATATGGGAGGCCCAGATGAAACTCCAGGCTCATGGCTTCAGCCTGGCTTAGCACTGGAAATTTTGGACATCTGGGGAGTGAACCAGTAGATTGAAGATTTCTCTCTATCTCTCTCTCTCTCATTTTGACTTTCAAAAATAAATACATCTTAAAAAGTAAAGACCAACAATGCCTTGGTGTTTCAGAATTTATGCTTATTTATATCAAAGAGATACCTGTGCCACCATGTTTATTACAACACTATTCATAATGCCATGATATGGAATTTTTTTAAAGATTTATTTATTTTGAAAGTCAGAGTTACACAGAGAGAGAAGGAGAGGCAGAAAGAGAGAGAGAGAGAGAGAGAGAAAGAGTCAGTCTTCCATCCGCTGGTTCACTTCCCAATTGACCACAGCGGCTAGAGCTGCGCTGATCCGAAACCTGGAGCCAGGAGCTTCTTCCGGGTCTCCCACACGGGTGCAGGGGCCCAGGACTTGGGCCATCTTCCACCGCTTTCCCAGGCCATAGCAGAGAGCTGGATCGGAAGTGGAGCAGCTGGGATTCGAACCAGCATCCATATGGAATGCTGGCACTGCAGGTGGTGACCTTACCGCTACGGCACAGCACCAGCCCCTCACGATATGGAATTGACTATGGTATCTATCAGTGGATGGATGGGTAAAGAAAATATGATACATACACACAATGGAGCATTACTCAACCATAAAAAAGAGTGAAATCCTGTTATTTGCAGCAAAGTGGATGGAACTGGAGAATGTTATATAAAGTAAAATAGGCAAACACAAAAGGATAAATCCCATATGTTCTCCCTCCTATGTGGAAGCTAAAAACAACTCAATCTGATCATAGACTAGAAATTACTAGATACTGAGAGAGAGGTATGCAGGATAGAGAGAGGTTGCATAATAGGTACTAAATCAGACTCAAATATAAGGAAGTACTTCCTAGTGTTACACAGCACAAGTAGGATGACTGTGGTTCAGAATAACTTATTATACATTTTCTGTGCCAATAGAGAGGAACACTGAGACTCCAATCATAAAATAAAGACAAAGAAGAAGAAATGGTAATTACCCCAAATTTGACCAGTACACATTGTGTACATGTATTGCAATGTCAAACTGTACCCTATCAACAGGTACAATTATTTTGATTAAAAATATAAATGGTTTTTAAAAATATGGTATGTTGAAAAGCAGAATATTATGTTTAAGAGGGGCAGAGCTAATGCATTATGTTAACAGGAAAGGAAGTAGCTTTTGAATAAGGAGCTTGTACCCCAGGGAAGTGGATACATGCTTCCTTCATGAAGGAGAATTTTTACAGGTTGTCCGGGTGGGGATAATGCAAGTTGGAAACATTTGCAAATTCGAAAGTTTCCATTTGTAAACTCTTCTCTCATGTTTTCTGCTGGTGATGGGCTTTCCTGAGCCTCTTTTCTAAACTGTTTCTACCTTCCCCCTCCCCAGCACTCATGCTGCTTTCCATCACAGCATGCTATAGGCCTCAATAAACATGTGTTGACTGCATGCATGCATGCCTTTTTTTTTTTTTTGGACAGGCAGAGTGGACAATGAGAGAGAGAGACAGAGAGAAAGGTCTTCCTTTCCGTTGGTTCACTCTCCAGTGGCTGCTGCGGCTGGCACGCTGCGGCCGGCACACCACGCTGATCCAAACCCAGGAGCCAGGTGCTTCTCCTGGTCTCCCACGTGGGTGCAGGGCCCAGGGACTTGGGCCATCCTCCACTGCACTCCTAGGCCACAGCAGAGAGCTGGACTGGAAGAGGAGCAACCGGGACAGAATCCGGTGCCCCGACCAGGACTAGAACCTGGTGTGCCAGTGCCGCAGGCGGAGGATTAGCCTATTGAGCTGCGGCGCCGGCATGCATGTTTGTCTTCACTCACCTGCTGCCATTGAGGCTTCACAACAGTTGTATGTGATAAATGTTGTCATTCTCATTATATAGATAAGCAGACAAGTTTATTAAGAGACTTGAAAGATCACACAGCTAGTGAATGCAGAGCGAAGCTTGCTAGCCAGTTTTATGTAACTCCAATCTCCTATACTATTTGCATGACATCACTTGGTATGTACTGTGCACATGAGACTTATATCTGACCTTCTTTCCTTAAATTTTATCAACTGTATCTCATTTAATTCTGAAAAGAACTCTTGAAAAGTGATTCATATTATTAATTCCTTTTTTTTTTACAGTTAAGGAAAGCATGTTCAGAAAGGTTAACTTATTGTCTCAATGTCACACAGCTAGTAAGTGGCAGAGCAGAGATTAGAACTCAGATATATCCAACTATTGAAGGCTTTACCTGGTTTATGATGCTGCCTCAGAATACCTCGGTCTCCAGGAATGACTTTCAAAGGACAATTTTTACTTTGATGCAGGCTTATATAGGGAAGGATTTAGTGGTAGGAATGTTAGGTTTCCAGTGTGCCACTCAGTGCAGAGTTTTGAAACTAAGAGAAAATCAGAGAGTGTGCAGAAGAGGGTATGCTATCATCTTCATGGGAGTACATGCAATTTGTAGGATACCCCTCCATGGAAACCACTGGCTATAAAATGAGAGTTACTGAGGCTGGCACTGTGGCATAGTGGGTAAAGCTGCCGTTTGCAGTGCCAGTGTTCCATATGAGTGCCAGCTCAAGTCCTGGCTGCTCCACTTCTGATCCAGCTCCATGCTAATGTGCCTGGGAAAGCACTGGAAGATGGCCACGTACTTGGGCTCCTGCACCCACATGGGAGACCTGAAGAAGCTTCTGGCTCCTGGCTTTGGCCTGACCCAGTCCTGGCTGTTGCAGCCAATTGGGGAGTGAACCAACAGATGGAGGATCTCTCTTTCTCTCTGTCTCTCCTTCTCTCTGTGTAATTATGACTCTCAAATAAATAAATAAATCTTTTTTAAAAAATGAGAGTTACTGACAACATGTTGTCTTCCTGAAGAGTCTGGGGACAGAAAGAAGGTGGATGATCATTGAGTTAGGTCTCTATACTTTTCTCAGTTCCCAAAGACCAGCCTTACCAACAATATTTCCAAGGGAGCATTCAGCCAGCTTTCCATTATTTCCACAGTCTACTGTTGCCTTGGCTTCTGTACATTGTATTAGGCGGTCACATCTTCTACTAGGGAGCTCATATGCTGCTTTCAGGAGAGGCTGACCATGTTTCTGCCTTCAGTATGGCTGAATAAGCTCCTGCTAGACCTGTTGGATACCATTAAGCAACCAACAGAATCATAAATGGGAGCTCCAACAGGATCTATGAGAGAGAAAAAGAGATACAAAGAATATCTAAATGAATGATACCCAAAACATCCCAAAGTTGATGAACTATATGAATATCTGCATCTAAGACCTCAACAAACTCCAAATAGGATGAAGTGAAAGAGAACCTCTAATTGATGCTGTAGTTGACACATATTTATCTGGCTATAGTGTAGTACCCTTTCTCCAGATAAAATCTTAGACTTGAACTCAATACATTGAAAGAGCAAATCAGAGCTGCTGTCTTCCACTCCTTTACTTCCTGGTGCCAGCAACAGTTAACACTTGACTCCGGTATGTGCAGCCCTTCTATCACAAAATCATGTTCTCTCTTTTTTTTTTTTTTTTTTTGACAGGCAGAGTGGATAGTGAGAGAGAGAGAGACAGAGAGAAAGGTCTTCCTTTTTGCCGTTGGTTCACCCTCCAATGGCCGCTGCGGCCGGCGCATCTCGCTGATCCAAAGCCAGGAGCCAGGTGCTTCTCCTGGTCTCCCATGCGGGTGCAGGGCCCAAGGACTTGGGCCATCCTCCACTGCCTTCCCGGGCCATAGCAGAGAGCTGGCCTGGAAGAGGGGCAACTGGGATAGAATCCGGCGCCCCAACCAGGACTAGAACCCAGTGTGCCGGCGCTGCAAGGCGGAGGATTAGCCTGTTAAGCCACAGCGCCGGCCCATGTTCTCTGTATCTATAGTAGGTATAAACTTGCATTAGGTGGTCCACAAACCTAACCTTGAAGTGATATGCACTTTGGGGCCATCAGTCTCGAGGACATGTATAATCTCTGTCTAGAGACAAGTACAGAATGAATCCCTTAACCCACAACCAAGGGGCTCTTAGCATGGTTTTATTAGTGTGCCCAAGTATTTTTTCTTTGCTCTCATCCTTGAGTTAGCAGACAATGGACCATGATCCATTATCTATAAATCCAACAATCTCTAAAACCAAAATGTTTCCACATTTTTTTCAGCAAAATTTGTTAGGCAGCAAAATGTGACCTGATGTTTAAATTTAACTGAAAATTGATCCCTGTTAAAAATAAGAGTGGGAATAAGAGAAGGAGGAGATGTACAGTTCGGCACACACTCACTCGGACTTACCCCTAATGGTAGAGCTAGAAATGTGCCATGGGACTCCAAATTCCATTAAGTTGGCAGGTACCAATGTCATCTTACTAGTTAAGTGATCATTTTAAGTTCATAATTGATCATAAAGATAGGATTAAGTATCAAATGGATCACATAAATAAGACCAGTGTCTGCTAATAATAATTAATAGAATTAAAAAGGAGAGAACAATCCAACATGGGAAGCAGGATATACAGTAGACTCATAGAATGGCAGATGTCCTAAACAGCACTCTGGCCTCAGAATCTGGCATTCGGATCTGGCTAAAAAACCCATGAGAGTTTCTCAGGCATGGAAGCCCAAGACACTGTGGCAAAAAATGACCTAAATGAAAGATCTCTGTGAGTGAGATCCCAGTGGAAAGAATGGGCCATCAAAGAAGGAAGTACCTTTCTCTGAAGGGAGGAGAGAACTTCCACTTTCACTATGGCCTTGTCTAAATAAGATCGGAGTCAGCGAACTCAAGAGGCTTCCATAGCCTTGGCAGCTCATGACAAGAACCTTGGGTGATTACTGATGTCATAAATAAGAGTGTCAATTGTTAAATCAACAACGGGAGTCACTGTGCACTTATTCCCCATGTAGGATCTCTGTCCTTAATGTGTTGTACTATGTGAATTAACGGTAAAACTAGTATTCAAACAGTACTTTATACTTTGTGTGTCTGTGTGGGTGCAATCTGTTGAAATCTTTACTTGGTATATACTAAGTTGATCTTCCGTGTGTAAAGGTAATTAAAAATGAATCTTAATGAAGAAAAAATGTGACCTGAATCAATAAAGCTACTTATAATCTTTATTTAATCTATTTATGCATGTATTAATTTTGCTGTAGAAATACCAGTGTATTTGTCACACCTGCTAAGGGTGTTATATAATATACCACATATATACTGCTTTATCCTTCCAAAATCCTCCAAATTCTTAATTTCAGAAAACATCTAACCCTAAGAATTTTATACAAGGAATTTTGGACATGTGCGTCCTCTCCTCCCTGCTGTCTCATTCTGATGTCACTCTCCAAACCGTCTTCACCTTATCTCACACTTGGCAACATCTGCCAAGGCCAGGTAATGGGAACACTGAATGCTTTTGCAGTACAACAGCATATCATAAAATAAATAATAATGAGTTGAATTAGTATGGCAAGGGAGGAAGCACTAAGAAAAATGTTTTTCATTTTTTTCTCTTATCCTAGGCTTGGAGCCAAAAACATATTCTCCCATATTGAAAAACTCCCCAAGGTCTTCTCCCTAAGGATTCATTTGTAACCCAGTTGGAAATAGAGTCTGGATGCTAAGCTCAAAATCTGATTAATTCTACTACCACTGTAGTTATATTGAGTACAACTTGCCAAGTTCTTGTTCTAGGGCTTAGAAACCAAGCTCTTTCCATGTACTGACTCATTTAATCTTTATAAAAATCATATGAAGCGGGTACTTTTATAATTATCATCTCAATTTTGCAGATGAAAAAACTGAGCAAGTAGAGATTGAGTCTCTTGCTTGAATTCACACAGCTAAGAATTAGCTAAGCAAGCATTTTTATACACCATGTATTAATCGGCTTTTTGCTACTTTAGCTGGAATATCTGAGAAGGGCCACTTAGGAGGGAAGAAGGTCTATTTTTATTTACAGTTTGGAGGTTCACTGTCTAAGATCCAGCAGCCTCGTTAGTCTGGCCTCAGGTAGAGGCTGCAATGGCAGAGCGTGTGGGGAAGAGGGATCACATGGCAAGTCAGGAAAGCAGAGAGTGAACAGCTGGACTGAACTCAGCATATATAAGCAAGCCTGTCATGAGAACTACCTTCAGAGGGCAAGTCCCCAACGACCTAAAGACCTTCCACCAGGTCCACTCCCAGATGCCATAAGTAGATCAAGTCACTACCCTAATCTATCAACTGTTGATGCAAGACTTTGGGATTTAAACATATTCAAGTGTCTAGGGAGCCAAAACCTGTCCTACCCATAACATAACTTGTACCTCCTTTACACTTCACTTTCTTTTGAAATTGCCTGATGGCATAGCCTAATGGACAGACTCGCAGGCAGTTGGTGGAGGCAGATAGGCTATAAGTCTGGAAAGGTACAGCCACTCCCCTCTTCAGGACCCAGCAAAGCGAAAATATTATCATATGCATTTTTCCTATGGATGCAGGAGTGTGATATTCATTATGTGGATTTCTTGATGTGATGACTTGGCTACAAACATTTCTTTGCGGATCCCTAAGGACCACTCTGATATAAAACATCACGTGTTGATGGGTATGTTTTTATTTATGTGCATATATGGGTATGCATGATTCTGCATCCATTTGCATGCATGTCTTAAGTATTGTATATTAGTTCTCCAACTGGAAACTCAAATACATGGATAAAATCTCTCATATTCCTGGGACCTATCCTCAGAGATTCTGACAGTTCAGCTGGGGTGAGACCTGACAGCTGATTATTTGCACCTGAGGTGATTCTACTGCATGTGGTTTGTACAGATCACAGTTTTGAAAAACATGGGATCATGGTACAGAGAGGACTCTGAAACTGGGCTGCCAGTGGGTACTTCAATTCTTGGCTCAAGTGAGTCAACTTGGCATCCGTTAACTTCAGTTTACTCATTTGTGAAAAATGAATAACAATACCTGCCTTGTGAAGTTGCTGTAAAGAGGATTAAATGCCATAGTTAATTAAGGCATGTTTCATTTGATGTGCCCGATTCAGCATAAGTGACCAAATCATAGTAGCTCTTATCAATCTGGTAGCATTATTTATATTAATCATCATGTTAGGAAGAATCTAAGACATGGTCCCCGCCCTCTACAACTTACAGGTAAAGTGAGAAAACAAAAACACATGAAGAAACTAGAGAACATTTAAACACGTTAAATTGGGGCATGCTGACTTTAAGGGTGAGTAGTAAATTGAAACCTGGAGATGGAAGTGACTGAGATCCAGATAAGGTCTAGCCTCCAAAACCACCCTGTCTTGGGGGGCCTCAGTGTGACCAAGGACCACTAATAAGATAACTGTGATACTAAAGTTATATATTACAAAGGTAATTGTAAAGGTAGCACTTGCTACATGCCAGGTGTTTCTAGAAGGGGGAGATCAACTTGGGCTGAGCAGAGGAAGCTTCCTGGAGGAGTTAGAAGTTGAATAGGCCATCTGTGGGCGGGGAGGGTGTGAGCATGTGGAGAGAAGGGGAATAGGACATTCCCGGGGGGGAGGAAATATCCTGTGGATGGGCATGGAGACAGCAACAGAGAGCGGATGCAGGGACCACCAGCCACGTGGTATTCCTCGAATTGCATGCTAGAGCACTATTCAGCTAGCCCACAAAGATAATAGCAAGCATAATGGTGTCCCCCACTCACACCCCAGAACTGGGCAGTACAGGCACCCTGAATGCATGCTTGTAAATAGTGAAGAGATGAGGAGGGCTCAGCTTCTAGGGGACTATAAGGACCAGAGATGTTGGTTGTAGTTTATGACTTCACGCCTAAAGGATTTAAAGAACTTGGAAAGTGAAAGATGAAAGGGCATCCCCATAGCAGAAGTAGGAGTAGGGATCAGGGTAGGGTTGGGAGTACTCAGCCTGCTTCAGGCCCACAGATAGGCCTGTCATGCCAAACTCTGTTAGCTATCTGGTCCACAGCTGGCATTTGGGACTAGAAGGGCAGTGCATCCTATGCTCCAGGGAAACTTGAGGCAGGGTGCTGCATGTTGGCCTTCCATCATATCCAAAGAGAGAAATACTAATCCAGGAGAAACCCTAGTCTTTGGAACAGACATACACACTAGCATTGTGACTTTAAACCTGTCCCATGCCCACTTCTCAGGGTTGAGGCTTTTTCTGTAAAATGATGGTTTCCACTTAGGACTGAATATTTTACATTTCTCATGCTCATAGGTCCAAGCAATCATCCGGTCTCAGAAAGCAGGACCTGATGACAAAGTGTGGCAGATAAGGCAACCATCTCTCTGGCCAGCCTGGGAAGCTGCTGCAGCATCCAATGGTTAGAGCAACTGCAAGTGAAGAAGCCTGAGAATGCACGTGTGTGTTGGGGTGGGGGGTTGACTTTACCTCTCTTGGTGGTAGTAAAAAAATTGCTCCTACAGACACCTTCTTGGGCCTGTCCAATGCTGGCTTTTTGAGACACCCCCTACTTATTCATCACTGGCTGCCAGGGGTCGGGGGGTGGAGAAGAGAATCTACAAGAATACGTTGGAAAAGGAAATCACAGATCCTGTGGTATGCCAGAAGGAGTTCAAGGAAGTATTATCCTGGAGACTGAAGTAACAGGGAGCCAGGAAAGGACTGGCACTCTAAATCAGCCTGTCTGGAGGGCCCCAGTGTGACCAAGGACTACTCAATAATAAGACAACTGCACTACTGCAATTATCCAAATTGAGGACAGCACTTGCTACATGCCAGCTGCGGTCACAAGTGCTTTACAAGGAGGAACTCTTATTCCTTACGGTAAACGTAGTCACAGAAACTCTTATTCCCATTTTCAAACTGAAGCATATTAAGCCATGCCTCCCCCCACCCTTTTTCTCAGAACTCTTTTCTCATCCTCATTCTTTTGCTCTACCTGGAATACCACTAATGATCTGGTTTGTCTGTAGATAACATTGTGTTATAGTCATTTGCTAGTACATGCTATATGATACTCAAGGTCCAGAGTCTTGAAGATTTTGGAGTTGAGGCACCTCTGGCCTTCCTTTCTGTCCCTCCCTGCCTCATAGACAAGTTCTCAATGTGTCATCTTCCAGGAAGTGCCAGTGAGTGGCTTTGGGGAAACAGGAAGAAATGGGTAGAAATGCAGGTGGGCCAGCTGTCTCTCAGGAAAAGGGATTAAAAGGTTTTAGATAACTTTTTTGAAGTGTGTCATAGTGATATTTTGTCTTAAATGAAAGGCTTTAGGGCTTGCACTGTGGCATACTGGGTAAAGCCACAGCCTGCAGAACTGGTATCCCACATGGGCACTGGTTTGAGTCCTGGCTGCTCCACTTCTGATCCAGCTCTCTGCTAATGACCTTGGAGAACAGTGGAGGATAGTCCAAGTCCTTGGGCCCCTGCACCCACGTGGGAGACCTGGATGAAGCTCCTGGCTCCTGGCTTCAGACCAGCCCAGCTCCAGCCATTGCAGCCATTTGGGAAGTGAATCAACAGATGGAAGATTCTCTCTCTCTCTCTCTCTCTCTCTCTCTCTCTCTCTCTCTGTCTCTCTCTCTGCCTTTCAAATAAATAAATACATTTTAAAAACACAAAAAGCAAGACCTTCTGGCCCAAGTGCTGGAAGAGAAAGGTGAGGAAAGTAGAAGCATGTGAATAAAAATGTGCATAGGGCTGTAACTTGACTTACGGGCTAAACCAGCTCATATGGTGTGGTTTGAGGCAAGCCTTAAACAAAAGCCAAACTCCGCTTCCAGTCAGAAGCCCAGCTCAGAATTCAAAGGTGTCTGGAAAATTTCATTCAGAGCTCAGAGGCTTCTCACATTCTCTGGTGCCACCTAGTGGATAACAAGAGGCAATGCTGTGAGACAGGAAACTGGCCAGTTGGGCAGGGAAGAAAGGAAAGATCAGAGAGAGGGTAGTGCTGTGAGGGCAGGCACTGGGAGGTCTAAGACGCCCTAAGAACAATTGGTTGCTCCATGGTGCTAGTGGGACAAGGGAAGTGGGACAAGGAGGAGCATACAAACCTAGATATAATACATGTAAAACCCATGCTCTACAGGCCCAGCTGTAAGAGCATCAAAATGAACTGGTTACTGTTTACTGCATGCCAGCAGTGTGCTGAAGACTGCGTACTGGAGACCATTATGCTTAGTGAAATCAGCCAGTCTCCCAAAGACAAATACCTCTGTTTTTCCTGATTTGTGCTAACTGATACACAGAGTACACACACACACAAACACACACAAATGTAATGGATATGAGCAAAACTGACATTTTGAGATTTGATTACTGTTTATAGCCCTTGTCTATGCTCCTGAGGAACAGTGGCTTTTCTGCTTACTGCTTGTTGAATTCTGTATGTAATGGAAAGTTAAGCTTGTGATTATAAAGAAAGTTGAAAGTATGTCATTGTAAAAATTCAAAGAAGGAAGCAGGGAGGGAGAGAGGGAGGGAATGAGGAAAGGTATGCTTGTAAAATTGTATATATGAAATACAAAAGTTTGTCCCTTTTTATAATTTTTATTTTCTTAAAATTTATTTTATTTATTTGAAGGACAGAGTTACAGAGAGAGGTAGAGACAGAGAGAGAGGTCTTCCATCCACCAGTTACTCCCCAGATGGCTGCAATGGTCGGAGCTGAGCGGATCCGAAGCCAGGAGCTAGGAGCTTCCTCTGGGTCTCCAAGGACTTGGGCCATCTTCTACTGCTTTCCCAGGCCATAGCAGAGAGCTGGATCAGAAGTAGAGCAGCTGGGACTGGAACCAGCACCCATATGGGATGCTGGCACTGCAGGCTGTGTCTTTAACCCACTGTGCCACAGCGCTGGCCCCTTTTATTATAAATTAAAAAAGAAAAACAATTTCAAAAAGACTTTGTGTGCATTTTTCCCCCATTTAATCCTTACAGCCACCCATTGCAGCATCCTCGTTTTGCAGACGGGTAAAGTGAGACAGAAAAATCAAGCCATATGAAGAGCTAGGCAGTGGCAGAGACAGCGTTCAAGCTTTTAAGCATTACGCCATAGATTGTAGCTCTGGCCAGTTCCATCAATGATGACACCATGTGAGAATCAAGATGCCAAGCAGGAGCCTCAAGTAGTTTGAGTGCAGGGCAGGTAGGCTCTGGGGCCAGCAGAGCAGGAAGGGGTGGAGAGAAGAGGCACAGGCACACACTGCCTCTGACGTCCCTACCCTTAGGCACAGGAACACCTTCCCAAAGCTGATCTGCATTCAGCCACCCACTCCCTTGGCCAATGAGCCCCTGTGAGGCATCTGAATGACTGTGTGTGGGTTCCGAGGGTTTTTTCTCCCTAGGAATCGTAGTGTGCGAGTGTTAATTGGCTCTCCCCACCCAGCAGTCCAGGTCATCTAAAGCCCAGAAGTAGGGGAGTATGTTAGTGTGTCTCTTAGAAAGCACTGTCCCATGGGGAGCAAAAGACCCAATGGAAATGCCATCTATGCTGATTCAGGAATTAGAGACTATCTTGGTTACAACAACAACCAAGCAGCAGCAGCAGTAGCAGCAGCAGCAAAGGGAATCAGCATGTACTGAGCAGCACCTGCTGTAGGCTGAGTGCCTAACTGCAGCATTTTCTCTAATGCTCTCAGCTTCTAAAAATATCAGCATTTTAAAATGAAGGTAGGGGCAGGCATTTGGCGCAGCAGTTCCCATGCTGCTTGGGATACACGTATACCATACTGGGATGCCTGGCTTTAAGCGCTGGCTCCGCTTTGATTCCCCCTTTCTGCTAATGTGCACCCTAGGAGGCAGCAGATGATGCCTCAAGTGGATGGGTCCATGCCACTCACATGGGAGACCTGTAAGAAGCTCTAGGTTCCTGGATTCCGTCTTGCCCAGCCCTGACTATTAAGGCCATTAAGGGAGTGAACCAAAGGATGGCAGATCTCTCTCTCTCTCTCTCTCTCTGTCTTTTCTATCTCGTCTCATCTCTATCATCTTTATCTCTTTGTGTTTCAAAATAGATAAAAAATTTGTAAAAGTAGTTTAAAAGTAAATACATATGGGGTTAACTGAGGATTAGAGAGGTCCAGCAACTTTGCTATAGTCACACAGCTAATCAGTAGGGGTGCTTGGTGCTTTGAATGGCCACAAAACCTATGCTCTTTTAGAATCAAGGGGGGGGGTGTGTGTGTTTCATTATGAACAAGTTCGAACAAAGGAAAAGGGTGGGTAATGTTGTAGTGAAATCTCTTTTACCCTCCATCCAGTTTCAGATATTATTAGCACATAGGCAATCTTATTTCATCCATACTCGTATCTACTTCATTCCACCAAACTGAATTATTTTAAGTGAATTCCATACACCATTGCACTTTGTCCACAAGAATTTCAAGGTGTGTTTCTAAAAGAATTGACCTTTAACACAACATAGCAACAGCCCTGTTGTCACATTTGCAAAATTAATACTAATTCTCTCATGTGATTAAATATGCATTTTGTGTTCAAATTTCTACTGTTATTTCAATGTTTTCTTGTTTTCTGATTTATCTTATTTAGCCAGTTGTATTTAATATATGGAAAATGTACAAATCTTTTATGCACACTGGGACAGATTTTACATGAGTATATACTTGTATCTGTATACCCAAAGCATAGTCCAGGGTGGTTGTACCAAATTTAAACTCTTGCCAGCAATGTATGAGAATTAAAGTTGTTTCACATTCACAGTGCCATTTAATTTTATAAATACTTTAAATTGCAGCCATACTGATTGGTGGGAGAAGGGGTAGAGCAGACACATTTCCTTGCAGCATTACATTTCTCTGACGAATGATGAGCACTTTTTGTGTGTTTGTTACTAACACCTTTGTTTATTTTTTGTTATTGGTATGTAGAAGATCTCTGTATGTTCTATATATGCATCAGAATATATACATATCTTCTGTTAGTCTGTGTCTGGCCCTTTTGTTTTTTTAAATTTCTATCTTTTCTTTTGATTAAAAGATATTCTTGGGGCAGGTGTTTGGTGCAGTGCTTAAGTAGCTGCTCAGGACACCTGCACCCCTTATTGGAGTACCTGGGTTTCAGTTCTAGCTCTGCTATTTATTCCAGCTTCCTGCTAAAGTGTACCTTGCTGGGAGGCAGTAGGTGACAGCTCAGGTGCTTGGATCCTTGCCGCCCATGTGGAAGACCCAGAATGAGTTCTGAGCTCCTGGCGTTGGCCTGGTCTAGCCCCAGGTTTTGCAGACATTTTGGGAGTGAACCTGCAGATGAAAGATTTTCCTATCTGTCTGTCTCTATCTCTCTGCCTTTAACATACAAAATGAAAATAAATAAATAAATAAATAAAAAATAAATAAATAAATAAATTGTAGCCATTTTTTTTAAATAGCTTTACTGAAGTCCGATTTCTCCATCTTTCCCTTTCTGGTTGGTGTTTTTACGTCCTATTTACGGAAGTGTTACTTCCTGAATATAAAAAATATTTTCCTTGCTTTTTCTAGAATTAATTCATGTTTGTGTAACGATGTGAGGTACAGATCAAGGTCACTTTTTCCATATGGTCATTCACTTAGCCCAGCATCATCTTTTCACCACTGTGTGGTGGTGGTGCATCTGTCATCCGGCAAGTTATTGTATGTGCAGATCTCTTTCTTACCTCTCTGTCCTGTTCAGCTTGTCTGCTTGTCTGTGGTCTCACCAACATCACACTTGCTTACGTCCAGTAGCTTTGCAGTCATTATTGCTATCTAGTAGTCCAATGTGCGGCTAATGTTGGCGATAGTGATTCTTTCTCTGCTTCATCATCTCCTGTTACCTCCTCCTCTTCTTTCTCTGCCTTTATCTCCTGCTTAATTTTCTTAGTGATTTTATGGTCTTTGACATTTTGCATACATTTTTAAAATCACCTTAGCAATTTCCAAAAACTTGCTTGGATTCTGAATAGAATTACATTAATGCATAGGTCAGGTTGCAGAGAACTGCTATTATTTCAATATTGGGTCTTCCCATGTATGAACTTGGCATATCATTGTTTCTGATGGCTTCAATTTTTCTTTGCTATGGTTTGTAGTTTTCAACATATAGATCTTGTAAAATATTTTGTAAGATTTATTCAAGAGCTTTTCTATGTTTCAATGTTATTGAAATTGTTTTCTTTTTATCATTTTCCATGTTTTCATTGCTACTATACAGAAATGCAGTTGATATTTTTGTATCAACGTTTTATCCAGTGACCTTGCTAATTCACCAACAGTGTTAGTTCCAGTAGGAGTTCTTCTTTTCTTTGGGGAGTAGATCCCTTGAAGTTTTCTATGAGCACAATCATGCAGTCTACAAATAAAGTTTTAAATTTTTCCTTTCTAATCTATCCTTTCATTTTTTTTGTTGCCTTATTGTGCTGGCTAGGACTTCCAGAACAATATGATAAATGGACATAGTTACCTTGTTCCCTGTACTAGAAGGAACACATTCAGTCTTTTACTCCTTTACAATGATTCTAGGTTTAGTTTTTGTGTGTATGTCTTTTATCAGATTGAAGAAGTTATTTTCTATTCCTAGTGGCTGAAATAGAGGTGCTGATTTTTTTTAAAGATTTATTTATTTATTTGAAAGGCAGAATAACAGAGAGGCAGAGGCAGAGGCAGAGAGAGAGGTAGAGAGAGGTCTTCTTTTTTTAATTTATTTTTATTTTTTATTATTATTATTTTTTTTGACAGGCAGAGTGGACAGTGAGAGAGAGACAGAGAGAAAGGTCTTCCTTGGCCGTTGGTTCACCCTCCAATGGCCGCCGCGGTTGGTGCGCTGATCTGAAGCCAGGGGCCAGGAGCTTCTTCAGGGTCTCCCATGCGGATGCAGGGGCCCAAAGACTTGGGTCATCTTCTACTGCTTTCCCAGACCATAGCAGAGAGCTGGATTGTAAGTGGAGCAGCCGGGACTCAAACCAGCGCCCATATGGGATGCTGGGACTGCAGGCAGCAGCTTTACCTGCTACGCCTCAGTGCCGGCCCCAGGGGTGCTGAATTTTATCAATGCATTTTCTGCAAATATGGAGCTTATCATACAGATACTCTTAATTCAATAAAATGCCATCACTTTATGAGAAAGTAATGTTATATTCGTGAGATAAACCTCACCTTGTCACAGTATATACTTAAGTATTGCTAGATTAAATTTGCTAATATTTTCTTAAGCATTTTTTATTAGTGGTCATAAAGGATAATGGTCTATTGTTTTCTTGTAGTATCTATGTCTGATTTTGGTATCAGGATAATGCTGACTTCATAAAATGGGTTAGGAAATGTCACTTCCTCCTATATTTTTTGAAATAATATATTTTATAATGACATAGGTTCTTCTTCCAACATCTGATAGAATTGATTTATGAACCATGTGAGCCCAGAACTTTCTCTGTGGGAAGGATCTTAATAACAAATTCACTTTTTTTTAATTGGGAAAACTACTACTCATGTTTCCCATTTATTTTAATGGTAGTGTTATAAGGGATGTTTTCAAAGAATTTATCCACTTAATCTAAACTATGATATCCATTGATGTAATTTTCATAATTTCCTCTATTTTATGTCTATACAATTTGTAGACACATCCATGTTTTATTCCTATTACTAGTAATCTGTGTCTTTTTTATATTGTTCTCTCTTGCCATTGGTTTATAAGTTTTACTTTTTCCTAAAGGACTAAATTCTGACTTTTTAGATTTTTTTCTATTTTACATTGAATTTCTATTGCTGTAGATGCTGTCCTTATTAATTCCTTTCTCCTATTTTCTTTACGTTGATTTTTTTTTTGACAGGCAGAGTGGACAGTGAGAGAGAGAGACAGAGAGAAAGGTCTTCCTTTTGCTGTTGGTTCACCCTCCAATGGCCGCTGCGGCCGGCACGCTGTGGCTGGCGCATCGCGCTGATCTGAAGCCAGGAGCCAGGTGCTTCTCCTGGTCTCCCATGCGGGTGCAAGGCCCAAGGACTTGGGCCATCCTCCACTGCACTCCCTGGCCATAGCAGAGAGCTGGCCTGGAAGAGGGGCAACCGGGACAGAATCCTGTGTGCCGGCACCGCAGGCAGAGGATTAGCCTATTGAGCCGCGGTGCAGGCCCCTTTACATTGATTTTTATATTAGCTTTTTGAAATGGAACATTAGATTATTGATGTTTAACTTTTGTCATTTTAATACATGAATGATATTAAAATGGGGAGGTTAAAATTATAATCTCCCCATTGAAAATTGATTTAGCTGAATCCTACATTTTGATAATTTGTGTCAAAATAAATCATCCAGTTCAAAATACTTTCAACTTTCCACCATAATTTTTTGACCCATGAGTTAATTATAAGGTGTTATTTAATTCCCAAACATTTGAAGATTTCTCTAATTTATTTCTTACTGGTTTCTAGTTTATTTCCATGTTGGCAACAGAATCTCTCTGTTCTTATTTAAGTCTAAAAATTTGTTGAAACTTGCTTCACTTACCATATGGTCCCTTTTGGGAAATGTTCTGTGAGCTCTTGTATATAGTGTGTTTTCACAATTTTTGCAAATGCTGTTCTATATATATGTCAATTAGGTCAATGTTATCTGTTGTGTTGCTTATATCTTTATGTAATTACTGACATTTTCTCTGCATTTTCTGACTTACTTTGAGAAATGTGTTAAAATCTCCAAATACAATTTTAGATTTGTCTATTTCTGCTTTAATTTATATCACCTTCTCATATATTTTCAAGATGTGAAATTGAGTGCTTCAAAATACTGATTTTACATCTTCCTATAGAAGATGTATTTCTATACAAATTAATGATTTTTATATCTTCTTTTTAATTTCTTTTATATCTTCCTTTGCAGTTCATTGCTGAACTGACCCTTTGCCATTATGAAATATCCTTCTTTCCTTAAGTATTCTTTGCATCATAATAACATGGCTATGTCACTTTTTCAAGTTTTTATTTTTAACTAATACAAAAATTGTATATATTTTTGGGGTACCATGAGGTGCTTTGAGACATGTCTACGTGTATGATGTTCAAATCAGCTCAAACATATCTATCTCCTCAAACATTTATAATTTTTGTAGTTAGCGCTTGCATGGCATATATCTTTTCCTACCCTTTTACCATTGCTTTTTCTTTGTGCTTTATGAAAGGTGTTTATTTTAACTTTATCAGTTTTATTCGCTTATTTATTTGTACTTGAAAGGCAGAGACACCCACACACAGAGACATGTGGTGCAGGGGCCTAAGCACTTGGGCCATCCTCCAATGCTTTCCTAAACATATTAGTAGGGATCTGGATCGGAAGTGAAGCAGCCGGGATACAAACCAGTGTCCATATGGGATACTGGTATTGCAGGTGGAATCTTAACCCACTGTGCCACAATGCCAGCCACAAGAACATTACATATCATTTTTATTTTGCACATGTACTTACTTCTTTCAGAAAATATATCTAGGAATGGAAGTACTGTAACATGGGGTAAGCAAATGTGTTATTTCAGTGTTTTCTGCCAAATGATTTTCCAAAGTTTTTGAACTAATTTTCACATACAGCAGCAATATATAAAATTTCCAGTTGCTCCTCTTTCAGGTTAACACTTGCTATGGTCAGTGTTTTCGAATTTCTATCATTCATATGATCATGAGGATATAGCTCATTAGCGTGTTAAATTTGAATTTGCCTGATGAGTATTGATATTGAGCCCTTTTCATATGACCTGTTGGCCATTTGGATATTCTGTGTTGTGAAATGCCTGTGCAATTAGTTTACTCATTGTTTAAAATCAATTTTATTGAATCACAAATTACATTCAATAAACTGCGCTCACTGAAAGTGTATGGTTTGATGAGTCTTGACACATGTATTCACCATGTAAGCAACACGATTGAAATGTAGGAATTTTCATCACTCGCCTACCCCACCCCAGATTCCCTTGTAGCCCTATGCAGTCAATTCCTTTGCTCCTAATTCTAGATAATCACCGAACTGATTTTTTCACTATAGTTTTTTTTTTCTGGAACTGTATATAAATTGAATTGTACAATATGGACAATTTTGTGTTTTGTTTCGTTCCCTCTGCAGGGATCTCTGTTTCTGAGATCCATTTGCATCTTGTTTCCGTGGTATGCTCCAGTTAATTGCTCATTAGCATGCCATTGCATGCATGTACAGCACACTGTTAATCCATTCTCCTGTTGATGTGTTTTCCAGTTTTTGCTATTATGAATGAAAGTGCTATGAATATTTATAGGCAAGTTACATATTGCTGGTGTGACTGAAAATTAGTTCAATCAGTTTGGAAAACCACTTGGCATAAAATATTGAAATAACATTTAAGGATGCTTTCTTTCTCTTGGTAAATACATATGGAATTTAATTTCTGAGTTATATGTTAAATATGCATTTAAACTTTGTAAAATGTTCTCAAAATCTTTCCCAAAGTTGTGGTATCACTTAACATTCCCCCTAGTGGTTGAGGAAATTTCTTCATTCTCCATATCCTTACCACTTGTTATTAGCAGTGGTTTAATTTTGGTGAGTGTTGCACATTTTCTCATATGCTTATTTCCCACCCAAATTATTATTTTGAAAAGTGTCTGTTAAAACATTTAGCCTGGGGCCGGCGCTGTCACAAAACGGGTTAACACCCTGGCCTGAAGCGCCAGCATCCCATATGAGCGCCAGTTTGAGACCCGGCTGCTCCAATTCTGATCCAGCTCTCTGCTATGGCCTGGGAAAGCAATGGAAGATGGCCCAAGTCCTTGGGCCCCTGCACCCACGTGGGAGACCCAGAAGAAGCTCCTGGCTTCGGATCTGCACAGCTCCGGCCATTGCGGTCAATTGGGAAGTGAACCAATGAATGGGAGACCTCTCTCTCTCTCTCTCTCTCTCTCTCTTTCTGTCTGCCTCTCCTCTCTCTGTGTAACTCTGACTTTCAAATAAATAAATAAATCTTAAAAAAACATTTAGCCTATTATATTGCTATAAGAAACCTTTATGTATTCTGAATGTAATTCCTATGTCAGATATTTGTTTTGTACATGCTTTCTCCTAATCTATGGTTTGCCATTTAATTTTCTTTTTGGTGCCTTTCAAAGAGCAAATAATTTTCACATAGTCCAGTTTATTGTAGTAGGAACCACTGCATGTTTTATTTATCCTACTTTTATATCTTTAAGTATCTGACATACATTATAACCGTAAATCCTGGGGCTGGCATTGTGACACAGTAGGTTGGGCCACAGTCTGCAAAGCATGTGAGTGCCGGGTTCCAGTCTGGCTGCTCCACTTCTGATCCAGCTCTCTTGCTGATGCACCCGGGAAAGCAGCAGAAGATGGCCCACGTGCTTGGGGCCCTGCCACCCATGTGGGAGTGCCAGATCCTGTTTCAGGCTCCTGGCTTTGGCCTGCCCAGCTCTGGCCATTGCGGCCATTTAGGGAATGAAACAGCAGGTGTTTCTCCCTCTGTCCCTGTAACTCTGCCTTTCAAACAAATAAATAAATCTGTAGACAAAAAACTCCTTAAATCCTAAAAATGGTTCATCGTGACGGGATCTATTTTACAAGAGAGAATATGAGGTTTGGAAATGTTAAATGAATTGCCTGATGCCACCCGTTTATCAGATGGCATCCAATTATTCAAACAACTGGCTATCAGGATTATGAAGGCCAAAAAGTCCCACCATAGGCCATCTGCAAGATATAGATGCTGAGATGACAATAGCACGGCTCCATCCAAGTCCAACGTCCTCTGAATGAAAGACCTCAGAACCAGGAGTTCTGATATACGAGGGAAGAAGCAGCATGTCCCAGCTCCAGCAGAGAGAGAGAGAGAGAGGGGAAATTGCCTTTCCCCTACCTTTTTGATTCCATCTGCACCCCTGGCTGATTGGATGGTGCTTGCCAACATTAAGGCCAGTTTTCTTTATCTATCTATCTATCTATCTATCTATCTAAAAACAGATCTGAGATTGAAATTTATAGCACTAAATGTTTACATCAGAAAAGAAAAAATATGTCAAATTAATCATTGAAATTCTCATCATAAGAAACTACATAAAAAAGGGTAAAATATATCCAAAGCAAAGAGAAGTAAGGAGATAATAAAGACAAGAGAATAAATCAATGATATTTAAAACAAAAAAGCATTAACCAAAACAAATGAAACAAAGAGCTGGTTCTTTTACAAAATCAATGAAAGTAACAAATCTCTGACAATAATGATAAAAGCAAAATGAGAAGATATGAAAATTGCCAACATCAGGAATAAAAAGAGAGGTTATTACTTTAGACCCTGAAGACATGTAAAGTTTAATAAAGAATGGTTAAATAACACTGCACACATGTGCATTTGAACACTTAGAAGAAATTGACTAATGAATAGGATAGCATAAACAACTACAGTTTAATAAATATTAAATAGACATTTGGATAGCACTATAACTATTAAGGAAATAGAATCATAACTTTTTTCAAACAGAAAATGTCTAAGCATTGATGATTTCACTGGATTCTAGCAAATGTTCAAAGAAATATTAACAGCAATTTTATACAATTTATTCCAAGAATTAGATGAGGAGGAAATATTTATTTTTCTGGAGCAAATATTTTTCTGATACTAAACCAGACAAAAGGTGTACAAAAAAGAAAACTACAGACAAATATTCTTCATGAACATAGACACAAAAATCTTCAGCAACATTTTAGCAAATGTAATTTATCAAGACATTTAAAAATTATACACAACAAACAGGTAGAGTTTAATCTAGGGCTAAAAAAGACAGTTCAACATTTGGAAGTTAATGTAATGCACTATAAGGCTAAAGAAAAAAAATCTTCTGAATTATGGAAGAAAATGAATTTGCCAAACTTCAACATTCATTAATGTAAAAACGCTCAGAAAAGTGGGAAGAGAAAAATGCCCTGAACTTGTTAAAGAGCATTTACAGAAAACCTACAGCTAACATTATACATACAAATTAACATCATTAGCCATTAGTGTAATGTACATTAAAACCACACTGATATATCACTACACACGTATTTAAAAAGCTAATTTTTAAAAAGATTTATTTAGTTGAAAGAGAGAGGGGGGGGAGAGAGAGAGAGAGAGAGAGCGCTTCCATCTGCTGCTCCACCCTGAAATGGCTGTAATGAAGCTGCACCAGGCCAAAGCCAAGAGCCAGGAGCTTCATCTGGGTCGCCCATGTAGATGCAGGGGCCCAAGCACCCAGGCTTTCCCAGGCGCATTAGCAGGGAGCTGGCTAAGAAGTGGAGAAGCAGGGATATGAACAGGTACCCACTGGGACACTGGCATCCCAGGAAGTGGCTTTACCTGCTGTGACACAATCCCAGCCTCAAACCTAATTTTTTTTTTTTTAAATGACAACATTCAATGAATCCTGTTGTGAATGCAGGGAAATAAAATTTGTCATCCACCACTAGTGGAAATGTACAACCTCTCTTGAAGATAATGCTAATTTCTTAAAAACTAAATATATACTTGCCATATAACCAGCAGTCATACTCCTGAGCATTTATTCCAGAGAAATAAAAACATGTCCACACAAAAATGCATACACAAATATTTGTAGGAGCTTTATTTGCGATGACCAAAAATGGGAAATAACCCACATATGAACCAAATGAGTGAATTCTGAAACTGTTGTACATGCATAAATAAAAGGAACAAAGTGTTAGCAAACACAACAAACCATGAATCACTAGAGAATTATATTGAGTGAAAAAAGCCAATTTCCAAAAGTTCTGTGCTGGATGATCTCATTTATATAAAATTCTTTATAAGACACAATTATAAAGATTGTGAACAGATTAGTAATTGTTAAAGGTTAAAGAGGGAGTCGGGGTGGGAGGAAAGTGGTGATGGATATGTTTTGTATCTTCGCTGTATATCCAAATCTTCTTTGTGGTATTTTTTCCATGCTTTTTCAATATGTTACCATTGAGAGAAACTAAGTAAGCATTAACAAAGGGTCTTTATGTATGATTTCTTACAAATCCACATGAATCTTGGAGAAATAGCAACCAAAAATAAGATAATCATAAAACACACCATAACTGCATCAACACCATCATCGCCATCACTACCACCAAAAGTCTCACTACTTTGTTACCCCACGATAAAGGGCACTCTTGAATCAAGAAACCTAATTTGCCTCTACATAATAATGCAAATAGTATTGCCATCCAGGGAAATACTTTATTTGAAAATAAATAGATAGTGGGTGTCAATATTCATAAAAAGGAACTGAATGGAAGGGGAGAGGGAGCGGGAAAGGGGAGGGTTGCGGGTGGGAGGGAAGTTATGGGAGGGGGGAAGCCATTGTAATCCATAAGCTGTACTTTGGAAATTTATATTCATTAAATAAAAGTTTAATAAATGAAAAAAAAGGAACTGTGAACAAAATCAGAAATTTTGAATCAAAACATTTCAATGATGAATGTGTCTCCCCAAATCAAGCAGAAGACATGTATAATATATCACAAAATAGTAAGAGTACTTTTAATTAGAAATTCAAAGTTTGTAGCAAAAATAGACATGAAAATGGAAAAAAAATAATTAAGAGTTGACTGACTCTAGGAAAGTAATCAAAAACGAAGTTATCAAAGAAACGAGGACAAATTTTTTTCATTGAGAATTGAAAGACAGCTTAAATGTAAAATCCTTGGCTCACACTGTATTTCCTTCAGTTTCTTAAAAATGCTACCTCATTATTGTCTTGCTTTCCATGTTGTTGTTAAGTGTGCTGCTGAAGTGATTCTCATTCTTTTAAAGTCACTTCACCCTTTTGCAAGAGCACCTGAGGATTATTTCTTTACATTTGAAGTCTAATAGATGTCCGTGGGAAATTTGTTGGTGTTTACCATTCTGAGTCAATTTTCACAGGTACTCAGAAGGCTGTATCAGTATGATGATCCAGGTCTTTTCATTCTTGAAAGGTTCTCCTTCTAATTATTATTTTAAATATTAATTTTGTTTTATTGTTGCATAAGGAATACATGGATGGGGAGGGATGTCAAATAAAAATTAATATGACAGAGCAGATAGTAGGCTAAGTAAGGAAAAGTAAGAGTATTATAGAAGGTTACGATGTAAAAGGTAACTACTAGGAGCAAAATTTCAAACCTGTCTAAATATCAAGATAAAAAAAGAGAGCTTACATATACACATACAGGAAGTATAACATCAGAGATGCAGCATAATGGCTCTTGTGATATGTCGATTTGGCTAGGATACAGCTCCCAGTTATTCAATCAAACACTAAGCAAGGGGTTGCTGTTAAAAGATCCTTTGGTGCAATTAGAGCCCCTAATCCACTGATTTTAAGTAAGGGAGATTATCCTGGATAATCTGAGCTGGCCTGACTAAATCAATTAAGAAGTAACTCCCCATGCAGGACCTCTGTCCTCGAAGAGTTGTATTATGAGAGTTAACTGCAAAACTAGTTCTCAGTTTTTAGTGTGTGTGAAAATTATTGAAATCTTTACTAAGTATAGAATTGGTCTTCTGTGTACAGTTAATTGAAAATGAATCTTAATGGAGTATGGGCTGGCAAGGGGAGAGAGAGGAGGAGGAGGGGTGGCAGTGTGGGTGGGAGGGCGGGTTTGGTGGGAAGAATAACTATATTCCTAAAGTTGTACTTATGAAATTTGTATTCCTTAAAAAATAAATTTAAACAAGTATATAAGAAATATTTTAAAAATCGGGGCTGAGTTTTCTCCAAGAAAGAAAAGTCACACCTGTGAGCAATCACATCAGCCTGTGCTGGTGGAGTTGAACCTGCTGGTGATCTTCCCTTGATGACTGCTTGCTTAGCCAAACTCTAACATTTCATAAACAAACTCTTGTAATAAGTGTCTTCACACATGCAACTTGTTTTAATTCTCTAGTTTAATGCAACTGATAAACACAGAATAATATTTTTAAAGATTTATTTATTTATTTATTTATTTGCAAGTCAGAGCTACACAGAGAGAGGAGAGGCAGAGAGAGAAAGAGAGAGAGAGGTCTCCCATACATTGGTTCACTCCCCAATTGGCCACAATAGATGGAGCTGTGCCGATCCGAAGCCAGGAGCCAGGAGCCAGGAGCTTCTTCTGGGTCTCCCATGCAGGTGCAGGGTCCCAAGGACTTGGGCCATCTTCCACTGCTTTCCCAGGCCACAGCAGAGAGCTGGATCGGAAGAGGAGCAGCCGGGTCTCGAACCGGCGCCCCCATATGGGATGCCAGCACTTCAGGCCAGGGCGTTAACCCGCTGCACCACAGCGCTGGCCCCACAGAGTGTAACATTTTTATAAAAGATTTATTTTATTTATTTGAGAGGCAGAGTTAGAGAGAGAGGGAGGAACAGAGAGAGAGGTCTTCCATCCGCTGCTTCACTCCCCAAATTGCCACAGTGAGATGCAAGGAGCCAGGAACTTCTGGGTCTCCCCCGTGGATGCAGGGACCCAAGCACTTAGGCTATCTCCTACTGCTTTCCCAGGCTGTTAACAGAGAGCTGGATTAGAAGAAGTGCAGCCCGGGCACAAACTGGTGCCCATATGGGATGCTGTCACAGCAGGTGGAGGCTCAGCCTACTATGCCACAGTGGCCTCAAATACAGTGCATCTAAAATAAAATAGTGTGATAGAGTTGAAATTAAACATATTGGTCACATCAATACACGTAAATGGGCTTAATTCACTATTTAAACAAAGATTCTGGGAAAATACAAGATGGGATTGGAGCATCTTGTAATAAAAAAAAAAAAAGATACTTGAGTCCTTACTGGTATAAATGAGTGACTGAGTAAATAAACGAATGAGGGAATAGAGACAGAACATCCTTACCGGGGCTGGCATTTGTTCCAGTGGTTAAGATGCCCTCATCCCATATTGGAGTGCCTAGGTCTAATGCACACCTTGGGAAGCTTGTACTTGGTCATGGCTCAAGTACGTGGGTCCTTGCCATCCATGTAGGAGACCCTGATTATGTTCGTGGTTCCTGGCTGTAGCCTGGCACAGCTCTGGTGATTGTGGCATTTGGGGAGTGAACCAGCAGATGAAATCTCTCTGTCTTTCTTTCCAATAAATAAAAATAGGAATAAAAAGTTTCTTTACAAAACAATTCCATAGAATCTATATAGACTTGGAGCTTAGTTATTGTCATTACCACAAATCACTCTTTTGAATACGAGCAAGAGCTAGGGACTTGCTTCTAAATGGGGAAAAATATTCTTGTATGCCCCCTCATAGCATCATAGCCCACAGTAGGATGCCTCATATTGAATGCCCCCCACCATGCTTCAAATCCCTTTCACTTCACCTTCTGCTATTAGCTGGCAAAAACTCTCCACATTTAAAAATGTTCCTGTGATTTGATGAAAATTACCTATATAATATTCTTATTTTAAAGTTCAATGTGCCACATGATATAGCAAAATCATGAGAGTTGTATCTCAGCACACACACACACACATAGGTTCTAGGGATTAGGGCATGGCGTTTTAGAGCCATTATAAAATTCTATTGCCTAGTTAATATATCAGGGAAGACATCAGTGTCCCATATTAACGTGCCTGAGTTTGATACTTAGCCCCAGCTCCTGACTTCAGCTTCCTGCTAATGCAGACCCTTGAAGGCAGTAGCAATGGCTCAAGTAGTTGGGCCCCTGCCACCCATGTGGGAAACCTGGATTGAATTACCAGATCCTCTCTTTAGCCTGACCCAGCCACAGTAATGGCAGGAATTTGAGGAGTGGACCAGTGGATTAATGGATGAGATTCTGCTCTCTTTCTGACTTTCAAATTTTAAAAGTTTAAAAATACCATTGTATAAATACCTGTTTATAAATACATATTTATAACAATTCACACTTAAAGAAAACAGATTCGTATGAAGTTAGATATTTTTAGAAAATTTATTCTTCAAGAATCATCAGCTCTAGATGTAATACAATTTGTATTTCAAATTCATTTATCAGAAATTTATTCTAATGTTATCGTGGCTTAGAGTTACATATTACTTTCATTATATAAATTGAAAGTAAGGTTGCTAAAAGTGCAAATTTTGAGACCCTAATAAATAATTTTGTGGAAAATTGAGCCAGAAAATTTTATGATCAATGAAAGTATCATTTAATAAAATATTTTTTGTGTTACATAAAATGTTGACAACAAACTTTTTTGTGGTTTGTAAGTTTATGTTCTTATTTATGTATTATTATTTTCTTTATTACTTTTTCATCTAACAATATATTTTAAGGGAAAATATTGTATTTTAGTTCCTTTTATAGTTCTTTTTTCTTACTTTTTGAACAAAGGTTCCCCTCATTTTCATGTGCACTTAGTCCCACAAATTAGATACTCAGTTTTGACCAGACAAGAGAATTACATGTAAAACAAATTACAAACCAATATCCTTTATGAACATAGACTCAAACATCTTTAAGAAATATTAACAACTAGAATCCGGAAACACATAAAAGATGTAATACATCATGAACAATTAGTATTTATTTCAGGAATTGAAGTTTTATTTAATGTATACGATCTAAAAACTTAAATTTATTACATTAATGGAATGAAGATGAAAGTGCCATAGGATAGTCATAACAAAGACAGAAAAAAATGACAAAATTCAATATCAGTTAAGATTGAAAAGAAAAATCTCACAAACTAGGTATGTATAAAAATCAACACCTAATGTAATATTTAACAGTGAAATATCAAATGCTTTACCTTTAAGGTAAAGAATAGGGCAAAAATATTTGCTCTCAGCATTTCTATTCTGCATTGTACTAGAGGCTCTGGTAAGTGCAATATAGAAAGATAAATAGTAAAGCTTAAAGATGTAAAGGGAGGAAAATCGACCTTTTTTTCCCACATCCAACATGATTGCTTATCTATAAGTTCTAGGACATTTTCAAAAAATAGCAAACTTAAAAATGAATCCTATTTCTCTACATAAGCAATAAGTAATTGGAATATGAAATGTAGAAAATATTTACAATGCATCAACAATACAAGATGTATGTTTTGTGAAAAGTGTGTAGGCCCTCTACACTGACAGGGACGATCTTAATAAACTGAAGTGTGCAGCATGTTCATGGTTTAGAAGGCCCAATGTTTTAAGATTTGAATACTTCACAAACTGACCTCTACTTTCAACAGAATTCTGATCTGAATTCTGATTATCCAATTATCTCAGGAACTCTTCGAAGTAAGCATCAATATTCTCGTTCAAAAATGAGAATGAGATGAACAAACATAGTGCCCAATGTTAATGAAAAGACCAAGCCAGAATTGCAGCTTATGTGTACAGGATTCCTGAATTATTTCTCTTTTTGCCTGACTATATTGCCTCCCTCACCTCTTCCATGCAACTTGGAGTTGTGGTTTTCTTTTCCTAGTGTATGTTTTGTTCCGTCCATCAGACTAAGGACCACTACAGGCCTTTTCTTCCCCCTCAAACTGGCTAACAACGTGTGAAAATATCCACACATTGGCATGGAAGTGAGTGAACCCAAAGAAAGCATCGTGCTTCCCAGAAGGCAGATGCTATGTAAATTTTATGTATTATAAATCTGTTGGCTACACAAACAGAACCATCCTATGAAGATAAAATAGGCCTATACTCAGTTCATGCTGGATATAGCACATACAGTTTGCATAAGTCATTGCTGTATTTTCTTCCTGTCTGCTTCTCTATTGATCCAGGTTATTAATGATGATAGCTGTCACTTCCCCACCCAGCTACTTACCCAAGTTTGATTCTGGTGCTCAGTCACCTGAAGCTGTGATCTTGATCTCAGGATTAGAGAAAAAGTTTCCACAATCCCTTCCTTGGTGTGAAGAGCTAGAGAATCTTGTCCAAGAGACACCTGTTAAACTGGTCAAAATTTTCAAAGAAAACCCTTTAAAGTTTATGGATATTGGCTAGAGGTTCATCCAAAATTGTAGACATTCATTTATTCAACAATTTTACTCACAAATAGTAAGAAAAATGGCAGATCGTAGCACCTGAGCCAGAGGCTGCACCATCCCTCTCCTAGCATTGTGTGTGAAAGGACTACTCCGAGTACACTGGGTAGACTGGGCAGATTCCAAGGTCACAGTGAAGTAGGCACACAGTCTGCATCTCTCCTAGTCCCCTGGTGTGGAAGATTCATATTGGAAAGGTACTGGGAGGAGCCAGTGCTGTGGCTTAGTTGGTAAAGCTGATGCCTGTGTTGCCAGCATCCCATATGGGTGCTGGTTAGAGTCCCGGTAGCTCCACTTCCGATCCAGCTCTCTGCTTATATGGCCTGGGAAAGCAGTAGAAGATGGCCCAAGTCCTTGGGCCCCTGCACCCACATGGGAGACCCAGAAGAAACTCCTAGCTCCTGGCTTCGGATTGACCCAGCTCCAGCCATTGTGGCCATTTAGGGAGTAAATCAGCAGATGGAAAACTCTCTCTCTCTCTCTCTCTCTCCACCTCTGCTTCTCTATAACTCTGCCTTTCAAAAAAAATCTTTTTTTTTTTAAAAGAAAGAAAGGTAGTGGGAACTGGGAAACATCAGTGGGTACCATCTCCCCCTTCTCTGCACTGCGGAGATCTATGCCGATCTCTATCTCTCTCTGTCTTTCCCTATCGTTCTGCCATCCAAATAAGTGACACAAATCTTTTATTTTAAAAAAAAGGAAAAAAAAGAGTAGAAATTGCTTAGCAAAGTGCTTGACACATAGTAGATTCTCTATACATGTGGAGAGTTATTATGCATGTTTAAAATGTCACCCCAGGCAGGGGTGGTGTGCGACTCCTGACAAAGTGCTCCTATAACCATATCCCCTTTATCTGGAGAGCTAAAGCCTTCTGGGAATGCAGTCCTCCCTGAGAACATTTACCTCCTTGCCCTTGGCTCTGGAAAGTCACTTTTCCTGGACTCACTTCTGGCTGGTGCTAAAGACTACAGGCTTCCTGGAACTGGAAAGGGTCTTAGAAGTGCCTGTAAGAACAGTGGCAGATCGTAGCACCTGAGCCAGATGAACTACAGTTCAGGGATATCCAAAGACCACTCTGGATTAGGCTTCGGATCGGGTCATCAGGAGTACTTGTTAAAGTGCACATTTTCCGGAGACCTTCTACAGAGCTTCTGTTTCAGGAGGCCTGGGGTTGCACTTGGCAATCTGTGCCTTTGACAAGTGCCTGGATGATCCTGGTCTTCTGCCCCCACACTCCAACATGCCCACAACCATGGTATGCCCTGCAGGGCCCAGCCACCCTATATTAGGTTAGGGATAGGGAGGCAGGAGGGCAGGCAGGCAGACTGTGACTGTCAAAAGATTTGTCCCTTACTAAGTTCACTTCCTCTGCTTCCCAGAGCTTACCTACATCAGAACTTGTGAGCTTTGAAGCCCCAGTTTTCCCTTTGATTCTCATGTCGCCAATGTGACAGCCATGCACTGCACAAACAAAAACAGCTCCTGTCTTCACTCAACCCTCTCCATGCTTCGTTCCTCCAGACTGAGCAACCTTCCCACCCTCTGTGTAACTAATTGGCTTAAAGATACGATTGCCTCACAGGGGACCTTCGAAGCTGAGCTCTCGCCTTCAGTTTTTGTTGCCTTTGCAGGCATGGCCGGGCAGCAGTGGGTGGCAGCTGTGTCTCAAAGTGTTCCAATTCCCCCTCCCTTTCTCTTTCCTTTCTTCTTCCCCACTGGTCCTGTCCAGGAATGACAGGCATTAGGGGAGCACCATCAATTTGCTGCTTTGAGTTCCCCCAAACCAACATATTGAATATTGCTGTGTACACTCCATGCAGAGATGCAGAGGGCACATTAGTTTTGCTTGGTGAGCACACCCTAATTGGGTTCCCAGAGGGGAATTCTAATAGCAGTGCAGAGAATTAAGAACCAGCCAACATATGGGGTAAGAAGCATGATGGGGAGGGTGACAACCAGGGCCCTGTCTCCAGGAGTCCATATCAACCATAAGACTGACAGGCTGGATCTCAGGGAAGTGGCCAAGGTCCCTGTGGAAAGTTGGGTTCAGGTGGCAGAATGAAGCCATTCTTCACAATATTTACACAATGAGCATTTGCTCATGCAGCGATACTTCTGCAGAATATGAAAGCAGCTGCTATGGGCCTGTCTTTTTTTGTTGATGGTATGTTTTTGTAAAATAAAGATTTATTTATTTTATTTGAAAGACAGAGTTACAGAGAGAGAAGAAGAGACAGAGAGAGGGAGAGGTCTTCCATCCACCAGTTCACTCCCCAGATGGCTGCAATGGCCAGATTGGGCCAGGCTGAAGCCAGGAGCTAGAAACTTCTTCCAGGTCTCCCATGTGGGTGCAGGGGCCCAACCACTTGAGCCATCCTCTTCTGCTTTTCCCAGGCTATTAGCAGGGGGCTGGATCCGAAGTGGAGCAGTCAGGACTCCAGCTGGCGCCCATATGGGAAGCAGTGTAGCAGGCAGCAGCTCAACCTGCTATGCCACAATGCTGCCCCCTGGGTAGCAAATTTTTGAGATACCCTTTTGAGGTCCTTTCTTTGAAAATTTCTTTAAAGTATCTATTTTTAGGTTTCTTTTCTATTCCCTACCTGTAATTACTGCCTTGTTGATCTCAGCCAGTCATTGGGCTTTAGTGTCTTATTTTTTTTTCCCAACCCTACTGTCAAAACATTACCCCCTGCAGCAGCCTTCTTCATCTTGCAACTTTGATGTTAACCTTGATTCTTCTCTCACACCCTACATGCACATGCCAGCAAATTCTGTTAGTTCTACCTTCCGTATATTATATATTCCAGTCATTGCTTCCTACCTCCACACCTCTGCTATAATCTTAGTAGGAGTGACCATCTGTTTATTACCTGGATTTCTGTAAAAGTTTCTTATTTGACCTCCTACCATCCTTGCCCTTAACATTTATTGCTCACACAACAACCAAGTTGATGGTTTATGCTAATTGAAATCTGTATTTCAATAATTATGGATTTGCATGCAGTTGTATGAAATAATTCAGAGACCCATTGACACTCTTCTTGGTTCCCCAAATGGCTAACATTTTGCAAAACTATAGTGTAAGATCATGGCTAGTTTGTTGACGCATAATTCACTGGTGTAATTCTGATTTCTCCAGTTTTACGTGGGAAGTAGACATAATTAAAGTTCCAGCTTTGGAATTGGAATGATGAAACTTCCACCTTTTTCAGTCAGTGAGCACACTCACAGGGCAGTTCAGACTCAAGGGAGCTTGAGGAAGGCATTCTCCCTCTGCACAGGGGAAGGGCAACAGTGCACAAGGAAAGACATACTGAATGCTAATTACGTTTAAGACAGACGACCACCATGGAGAAGCAGTATGAGATGCTTGTGGGGTGGTGGGGCATAGTAAGGTTTCTTTGGAGGGGACTTTCAGGGTAACTACAGCTAATTGGGCTTTTATCCATGCCCACTTCATAGATCATTATATTGAGGCTCAGAGTATTAGGAGAAGCCACTGAAGTCCAGTGTCTGTGTCACAATGTTAGCAAGGATCTTTGTTGGCTTGCTAGAGGTATGTGACTAACCCCAAAAGAAAAAGAAGCCTAATATGAAGCAGCTGATGGAGTCTGAGTTGGAGCAATGCCCTCTTCTTTCCCTAAGCCCTTCCTTACGCCCTAGGTCTCACTCAGGTGCCTTAGCTACCAAGTCAGGTTCTAGCCTTCACAGACACACCAGATCCCTGCCACCGTGCCCTGGAGGCTTCTGAAGTCCGCTTCTTACCCAGGTTCTGCACTCCAAATGAACTTGGAACCCCTCGAAGACAGCGACCATGGCTATAATTTCTCTCACTTCTTCCAGCCTTGAGTCGTTTCACACAGATGCTGTGTGTGTACACAGTAGATAAGAGAAATTGTAGTCCCATTCAAATCCTAGTTCTTCTCTGTGTAACCTGTGCAGGTGGGATTCTGTAGTCTGATCATTGAACACTATATTGGCCTAACTGATGAATTTCAGCCAGACTCCATGATGTAGATGTATACTAGGCATTCACCCATTCTCTCTCTTGTTCCTGCTCTCTCTTTCTCATTGCCTTGATGTACATGTTGTTCTCAATGCTTGGAACACTTCCTTCCCATCCACCCTCACTGGTCTACCTCTTTGGCATGCTTCAGAGATCAGGCTGAATGTGTTAAAGACAAAAGTACTGATAGAATTAATTGATGACACTTGTCAACACACAGTAAAGCCACATTTGATTCAGGGGATGACTGAACTCTGTACCAGGACTACTGCAATGGGGTTTTGCAATAGGTAAGAGAGATTGGACTCAACTCTGAATGCAACAAGGAAAAGTGGGGACTTCTAGCCAGAGAATAGGGTGAGGGGGTCACTTGATGGAAAATTATTAAGAATGTCAAGGGCAAAGGAAGAATTCTGGCTTAAGTGACCCAAAAGTATTCTCACTGGAGGCAGGCCAGGATGATTGGACATTATTGTGTGATGGTGGAGGATGAGGAACATCAGATATTGAGGATGGTAGACTTTGGCTAAACCAATTAGTAGGGTTTTTGCTAAGATTTGGTAATGCAATACAAGGACAGAAGTCCAAAAGTCAAGTCCTGGTTGGGAAGAAGATTCATAGTCTGACTAAAGTTTGATGAAGGAGAGACTATGTTAGGGTTACTTCCTCAAAGAGATTTTCCCTGATATCCTGAGCTGTAACTAGGTGCCCCTCTTTTCTGTTCCCTACAGCACCTTGTATGTCTCCCTTAATAGTTATTTTCTCACTGTCTTCTTTTTTTAAGATTTATTTTATTTATTTGAAAGGCAGAGTTACAGAGAGAGAGAGAGAGAGAGAGAGAGAGAGAGAGAGAGATTTTTTATCCACTGATTCACTCCCCAAGTGGCTGCAACAGCCAGGGCTGGGCCAAGCTGAAGCCAGGAACCAGGAACCAGGAACCAGGAATCAGGAGCTTCCTCTGGGTTTCCCATTTGGGTGCAGGGGCTCAAGCACTCAGGCCATCTTCTGCTGCCTTCCCAGGCACATTAGCAGGGAGCTGGACTGGAAGCATAGCAGCCAAGACTCAAACCAGTGTCCAAATGGGATGTCAGCACTGCATGTGGAGGCTTAACCCGCTGTGCCATGGTGTCGGACCCTCCACACTGCCCTCTAATGTAATGACTTACTTGGCTGTTCCCTTGGCTTGATTTTAGAGTATGGTCTGTGTATGTCTTCGCTTGTTTTCCCATGGACTTGCAGAGTTCTGACACAGCAAATGGGTGTGCTTTCTTTTCAGTGACCTCTACTTTAGAAATCTTTTGAAACAAGTTGTTTAGTGGGCAGACATTGGTAAAATGAACCAGGAACACATGTCCAAAATGTCACGCAAGCCATCTATAGTCCCTCTGAACAACTCTTAAGAGCTCTTGCTGATCTTGTCCCGCATTCCTGTTTGCAAGAACCAAAAACCTTCTTTGTAATGCTCCAGGTACATACTGCTCCATTTGTCCAGTTTCCCACCAGCTACTCAGTGAGCACCTCTCCTTACTTCAAGTGTCCAAGAAACCTGACATGGCTCTGGGGAATGTCTGCCAACTCCTGCACTTGGGAAGTTTTTGCTTTACTTTGTAAGGAAAGGGGAAGTGTGTGGTAGCTCTGGTGTGCCACTCAATTGTAGCTAATGTCATAGGGAGATGACTGCTCCCCTAAGGCCATTTGCCAGGCAGAATGATTATTATTAAATATAACATTGGTCGACAGGTGGCCCTCAGACAGCAGACAGGCTCCAGCAGAGCATTGCATGTCACGAAGCAGCCCCAGGGTAGTAGATGTCAACAGTCTTGTTCGATTAGTCCATGGAAACACAGTTAGAATTAATGGGAAACTTGTTGAAAGTTGATCGACACCTTTTGAAAGGTGAAATCCTTTTCTGTTCCCATTAAATGTTGTTAAGACCATTAGCAGAAATTGGAACAGAGAAATATGACCTTTCATGTGGGAGATTTGGAGGCTGAGAAGATGGACGAGATGGAAATATACTGGCAGCTTATAATAAGTACTGGGGTGGGGAGTGATAACCAAAGATTGAAAATTGACAAATGAGTCAAACTGGGGCAGAGACCAAGACAGAGAGGGATGCAATGCAGTTTGCATGCAGAGGTGATGAGGAAAAAGAATGAGAGCATCAATAATCCAGCAGGGTTGCCCACACTGAGGACCAGGTATGGATTACTCAGAAAGAGACTAAAATTTGCTAGCCGAGGGAAGGGGGAGATTTTGCTACAATATGAAGAGATCACTTTCTAGCTGTTGAGAGAAGTAAATGGAGTTAGGGTACCAAAAAGAAGTACTCCAGACTAGAAGTAAAAAAAAAAAAAAACCAAAAACTGAGACATCTCTTTATTCAGTTGCATAGTGACTGAATGGTTCCAATGCTCTCCTCCACCCACCCACCACCTCCACACCCTGCATCCAATAGTGGGTTGCATAGTTCCCAATGACTAATGTGGAATTTCTTTGAAAGCTGTCAAGTATACAAATGTAAGGAATTCTCATGAAGCTCATCCAAGAGGATCAAGTGCAAAAGACTATTGCTCTTAGGAAGCATGCAAGATTTTAATTATTTCCTCTGATGGAGGTGAAAATGTTTGCAGATCCTCTTGAACAGGAACAGTGCCCACACGATTCCCCTTGGGCTTCAGAGATGCACACCATGAGATTTTGATGGAAGAAGATTCGGTGCTGTGGCATGTGCCTCAGTTTGGAGAACATAACTTACAAGTTCCCTTTACATTTTGGCTTGGCTCAGATCCTGAAGCTCTGACAGTAGGAAGAAGTAGACTGCCAGGAAGTAGAGTTTAAATGGCCGGGAGCATTGGGCTGCAGAGACACTCCAGAACCTCTAGAATAGGAGTGGCACTTGCTTGTTGGCGATTTTCTACCTTCCAACTTACATTGTGATGATATATGAAGGCTCTGGCCATACTTGTCATTTGAATGTTTCTTTGCACCAAATACTATGCAAAGCATTTCGCTTGCATCATACCATTTAATCCCCACAACCAGCCTGTGGAGTTAGATACTATTACTATCTTCATTTAAAGATAAAGAAGGAAACCTAGGCTAAGGAAGATTAGTAACTTGTCCAAGGTCACATCACCAGTAAAAGACAAAAGTTGGCATTAAACCGAATCATTAGCTCCAGAGTCTGTGCTAATGGGTATGGGGTGTCTTTTGGGGAGTCATGAAAATGTTTCAAAATTGATTTTATTGATAGTTTCACAACTCTATGTATATACTACAAGTCACTGACTTTTACACTTTAAGTTGTATGAAATGTGAATTACTTCTCAATAAAGCTGTCCAGAAAAAGAGTAACTCTTACTTTCAAATAAATAAATAAATCTTTTAAAGAGTGATGTGCTAGGTAGTTGGGCATACAATGGTGACTAAAGCGTGGTCTTTGTCCTAGAGCACTTACACCCTCCTAAGGAAGAAAACTGTTCTTGCTAAGTGCTAGGGAGCAAAAGTATTTGACTTAGAGGTCTGACCTAACCTGAGGGCTTAAGGGAGCTGTTCCTCGTGATGTGTTGCTTGAACTCAAACTTAGATGACGAGTGATCTCAAGGCTGGATAAAGCTTGATGGCTTGGAATAATTGAAGGAAGAGCAGCCTGGCGGAAACTTTAGGAGTAGAGGTGCCAACAGAGTGGAGTGGATCACTCCCGAGACAAGACTTGAGAGGGAGGCAAACTCTGTTGGCCAGGCTAAGGAATTTGCACTTTGTTCCACAGAAGGTTTGTTAAGTGTGTGTGTAGGGGGGTGCGGGCGGGGGTGTGTTGGGTGAGCTTTGTTTTCTGAAAGTTCATTGCAGCTGTTTACCACAGAATGTATTAAAGGGAACATGTGCATTACTGTTAGAGTAATCCAGGGGAGCAGTAATGATGGGTTGGCCTGGAGTGTTTTCAGGGGGTATTGAGCTATGTGGATGCATTTGAGGGGTATGTACTCAGTATAATGAATTGATTTAGTGTTTGATGTGATGTGGGGAGAGAGCATGGCTACTAGGATGACTCCTAGGTCTCTAGGTTGTGTAAAGAATGATGCCATTCACTGTAATAAAGAACACAGGAGAAGAGGCACGTTGGGGAAGTATGTGGACTTCTGCTTGATTTTTGATGTGATAGCATGGAGGCACCTGTTGGCAATTCAGGTGAAGAGAATTTCAACAAGAATCAATGGATGTGTGGAGCTCCGGAAAGGTGATGTCTGCACTGGAGCTATAGATTTGAGAGTTGTTAGTGTGTGAGCAGTCACTGAAGCCCTTAACCTAGCTTGTACATCTTCACGTTCCCCACTGTCCCTGCAGTGGTGTCTGGCACAAGGTACCTGTAGCATGTGTACTAAGGAGATCTCAACCATAGGACTCCAGGTTGATGCACACTCTAGGTGCACATTCGTATCTAATGTGTATTGAGCTAAACCCTTTACATGTCATAGTTCTCTCAGTAACGCTATGAGGTAAATATTATCACCATCTCTGACATATAAAGGAGGAAGCTGAAGCACAAAGAGGTCACACGGTAAGTGATGGAGCTTAGATTTAAATGCAGACAATGAGTGTAGAACTTGTTATCTTAACCACTGAGATATATTCCCACTCTAACAATAGCGCAAGGCCCAGTGTTCAGCTTGTTCATTGATCAGTGCAGGCTGCTGTTCATGGCTGAAAATTCCTTTTGTATTTTTTCTCCTTTTTCTCTGAGCAGCACTTTCACCACCATAGTCCTGAAATGTCTGTGCCTACTTCCCAATCTAGCCTTTTGATGCTGAGCCAACTGGATAATCCCATTCACAAGAATGAAGTTAGATCTTGCGAGGGTTCGAATGTGTCCCCCAAGAAGCATGTGTTGGAAACTTAATCCCTAATGCAATAGTGTTAGGAGGTGGGGTATGGGAGATGTTTAGGTCCTGAGAACTTCACCTCATGAATGGAGTAGTAATGATTATGCCAGCACTTGAGGCTGCAAACTTGCGCTCTTCCTCTCTATCACCCTCTCGTGTCCTTTTGCCTTCTGCCATGGGGTGTTGCACAAGAAGGGCCTCAGCAGAGGCCAGCCATTTGATCTTGGACTTCCTGGTCTCTAGAATTGTGAGGAAATACATTTCCTTTCTTTGGAAATACCTGTACTAAAATACCTGTACTATTCTGTGATAGCAGTACAAAACATACTAAGATCTCCACCACACACTTTACACAAAGTTAAGATAAACACCTAAATGTAGCAGCCAAAACTGCAAAGCTCTGAGAAAAAAGAATTAATAATAGCTTCTCTGAGTGTGATTATTCAGTCATCCCAGCACCATTTGTTGAAAGGATTATTCTTACCCATTGAGTTGGCTTGGCATCTTTGCCAAAAGTTTTCCAAAGCCCTTATGAATATCTCATTCCCTGGCCTTCACTGTTAAGATTTTTGGTTAGTCTCTTGTTGGGCTCAGCTGTTATCCACCATCTTACATGGCAGTAAAGTCAATCAATTGCCTCTAATTGTTTTTTTTTATTTTTATTTTTTGACAGGCAGTTAGACAGTGAGAGAGAGAGAGAGAGAGAGAGAGAGAGAGAGAGAGAGAGAGAAAGGTCTTCCTTCCGTTGGTTCACCCCCCAAATGGCCGCTACGGCTGGTGCACTATGCCGATCTGAAGCCAGGAGCCAGGTGCTTCCTCCTGGTCTCCCATGCGGGTGCAGAGGCCCAAGCACTTGGGCCATCCTCCACTGCCTTCCCAGGCCACAGCAGAGAGCTGGACTGGAAGAGGAGCAACCGGGACAGAATCTGGCACCCCAACCGGGACTAGAACCCGGGGTGCCGGCGCTGCAGGCGGAGGATTAGCCTAGTGAGCCGCAGCGTCAGCCTCTAATTGTTTTTGATAAATGCCCTCAGGCAAAAAGTTTTTTTCCGCACTGGAACTTCACTGAGTCGGGATAAATATGGACTATCTTCCAAGTGGGCTTTTCCAAGTAACCATGAGATAGCTCAAACAATGACAATTCTCCAGAAATGTTTCTGGAAAGAGTGCTAGCTTCTTATTTCTCTCTCTCTCTGGTGTGCCCCAAACTGTTGGCTTTCAATGCAAAGGTAGGTTATTATTGTTCAAAACTGATATGTGCTAAAGTGTAGGGAATTGGACTAGAGCAAGTTCAAACACAACAAATATCACTGTCCTTACTGAAATGCAGCTATCTTCTTCAGTAAATGCATCATTGATAGATATAAAGTCTTAACTAATTTCTAGAGCCCTGAAAAAATTTGATTCTGATGATTTTTGCCAGCTTTCTGATTGCTTTTATGCAGAAGAGAATTGCTTTATTTTTTAAATTTTTCCTTGCTTATTTGAGAGTCAGAGATACACACACACACACACAGACAGAGAGAGAGAGAGAGAGAGAATGAGAGAGAGCGCACTTCCATCTGCTGGTTCACTCCCCCAAATGCCTGGAACAGTTGGGCCTGGGCCAGGCCAAAGCCAGGAGCTGGGAACTCAATCCAGGTCTTCCACATGGATTGCCGGAACTCAACTACTTGAGTCATCACCACTGGCTCCCAGGGTATGCGTTATCAGGAATTTGGAGTCAGGAGTTAGAGCTGGGACTTGAACCCAGGCACTCCAGTATAGAATGCGGGCACTTTAACTGGTAGACTAACCACCTGCCTCAGAAGACTTTTGAAGATCCTTATTCCACCATTTTCCTGTTTATTTATTTAGCTCTTTGAGCACATGCATTTTTTCCTTTTCTTTTTAAAATACTTATTTATTTGAAAGAGTTATACAGAAAGAGGAAGAGAGGGAGGGAGAGAGGGGGAGAGAGAGAGAGAGAAAAAAAAAAGAGAGAGAGATCAAGAAAGATCTTAAATTTGCTGATTCATTCCCCAGATGGCCACAATGGCCAATGCTGGGCCAGGCCAAAGCCAGGAGCCAGGAGCTTCTTCTGGGTTTCCCATGTGGGTGGCAAGGGCCCAAGCACTTAGACTGTCCTCTACTGCTTTTCTCAGTCCATTAGCAGGGAGCTGGATCAGAAGTGGAGCAGCCAGAACATGAGCCAAGCACCCTGATGGGATGCCATAGCTGCAGGGAGTGGCTTTACCCATTACACCACAGCGCCTGGTTCTCTTTGAGCATATTTCCAATGGCAGCTTTGAAGACTTTAGCTGTCAAATCCAACATCTGGTCCCACTCATAGTTTCTGTTGCTCATTTCTTCACCTGCATATGGTTTACTCTTTTCTATTTCTTTGTTGGTCTCCTAATATTTTTGTTATTGATTTCCCCTCCCTCTCTCCAAGGTTTATTTTTTGCTACTGTTTGCTTGTATAGTTATTTAATTAAAATCTTTTAGTAAAATATATTTCCACTTCAGTGTAAAGTCTTTAGTGTTAATGTTCAGGGAGCACAAGCTTGGGCATGTACAGCATCTCCCTGGGATGGCAGTGGTGTTTATCAGAGCTCTCTGTTTCTCTCTCTCTCTCTCTTTCTCTCTCTCTCATGTCTCAGTAAAGCTAGGTCCATCTGCTGGAATCATACCCAGCTGTTAGGCTTCACTACTTACTGGGTGATTGCTTTATTGTTTTTGGACAATGTCCTGCAGCATAAATTGTTCCACAGTAAGATTTGATTAAATTTGGGACCTTTTCACATGTGTATTTGAGGCAAGCTTTTGAGGTTTGTTTAGATCTCAGGAGGGCTTACCTTTTCCATCCCTTTCCCTGGGTCTCTCTGGTGAACTAGTTTGTCTAGGTTTTACATTCTTGCTCTTAACTAATTGAGTCTTAAGCTTCCTGTTAGTCACTTAGCAGCAAATACCCAGTTTTGTGAGTGTCCTTAGGCTTGAACTTCTATGATCTATTTCAAATAAAGTCATTTTCTCTAGTGAGAGTTGCAGAGCCATTTGTTCTTATAGTCTGCCTGCCTCCACCGCAGCTCCAAGCTGCTTACAGTGACAGCAGGTCCCTTTTTTTTTTGAGTGACAGCCATACTTTATGAGCAGACTGCTTGACAGGTAGTCTCAGCTTGTTTCTCCCTCTGCCCTGTGAGTCAGCCAGGGAAACAGGAAGTGGTGCCCCTGTATTTTAAAGATTTTACTTTTTTGAAAAAGTTACAGAGAGAGAGAGAGAGGGAAAGATAGAGAGAGGTCTTCCATTCACTGCTTCACTCCCCAGATGGCTGCAACAACTGGGGCTGAGCCAGGTCAAAACCAGGAGCCAGGAGCTAGGAGCCAGGAGTTTCTTCTGGGTCTCCCACATGGGTGGCAGGTGCCCAGATATTTTGGGTCATCATCCACTGTTTTTAGCTTCTGCAGCTCATAGCAGGAGGATGGGGGTGATGATCAATGCTGGTGGCTTGTCCTCCTGAGTCCCTTGGCTGGGAGCTGAAGGGAGAGGGAACCCTATCTTCTTAGTCACATCCACCCAGAGTAAAGTTTCTCTCTAGCTGATTTGGGGAAGAAAGAGGGACAGTGGATCATGGCTCATTTTTTTTTACCAAGATTTAGTATATTTTCTTGCATAAATATATACTCACTATTGTCTTGCCTTAGATCAATTTTGAGAGTATCTCAATGGTTGCTTTTTAAGAACTTTTGCCAGTCATGTTTGTTTTACTTGGAACTGAATACCCTGACTGTCATATACTTTTTTGATGCCTGCTTTTCTCTATAACTTGAGGAGGATTCTGAATTCCAAAAAAACACCTGCTGCCATTGACAGTGCTACGTTGTGCTTGTATATCATCCCTCAAACATGTGCTCAGACAGATGTTACATTCTTAGGGGAAAAGGGTTAGGATTACTACAACCATGATACTCTGCCCAGTAAATGGACCCAAGTAGTTCATTCAAAGGATGAATGTACCCTAGATAGTTCTATCTTATATTTGAAAATGACCTTAACAGTGAAGACTAAATCTCACTCCTTAAATCTGAACTCTGTGTAATGACTTCCTCCCAAAGGATACACTATGGAAAGTGGGAAAATAGTAACTTTACAGTAAGAAAATTTGCCAAACAGTATCTCAAGCCAATTGATCAAGGTTAACACCAACAGTGACAAGTTATTTGAGTAGTGTATACTCTTGATATGATGTGATGGGAATGCACCTGACCTCTGAGGTCTTCATGCCAAAAACACATTACCCTAATTTCATCACGAGAAACCATCAAACACATCTCAATCAAACATTCTACAAAATACATAAATAGAACTGCTAAAACTTTTCAAGGTCATCAACAATAAGGAAAGTCTGAGAAACCACGACAATCAAAATGAACTTCAGGAGATACCATGGCTAAATATGATGTGGCATTCTAGATGGGATCCTGGAGCAGAAAAAAAATATTGGGTAAAAACCAAGGAAATAGTGCAGACTTCTGTTAATTATTATGTATCATCACTATTGATTGATCCTATAATTATAACAAATATACCATAGTCGTGAGTTGTAAATAATAAGGCAAACTGTTGTGAATATAGGAACTACCTACCTGTACTGTCTTCCCAGTTTTTACCTCAAAAAGTTCCAAGGCGATACTTTTTTTTTTAAAATAATCTCTACTGCAAAGAGGTAGACTTGAGTCTGGAGAAAAGAAACTCAGTCTGAGAGTCTTTTCCCTGAGGTCCTTTATGGGATGAAGCCCATGCATACCCAGAGAAGAGGCTAGTTAGAGTAGAATCATAATTCTATGTCTTTTTCCCATTAGTTTCTTTCCTATGATTTTCTCCTAAGGAAAAATCCAAATGAGTACACAACGATGTCTATCCAAGGATAGTTCCTGTTGAATGATTTATGAGTGAAATACTGCAGCATTCTAAGTGTCCACACTGGGGCAGTATCTTACTATGTTTGTTCTACAAAGCACCGTTCCAATGAAATGCTCCATATACACAAACTGAAAATACATATCATATTCCCTTGGAGCGTCCAATACACGTTGGTGTTACCAGACTCTGAGATCAATCATGTTGAAAATAAACTTGTAAAGTTCAATTATAACCAGGATTTGAAAATTCTTTTGACCAGGGACCACTTTTTTATATCTTTTTTTAAGCCAAGCATCACTATTAGTCTTCACACTTTGAGAACTGCTGCACTAGGACTTGGGATATACAGATTAGAGCATATGTTTATATTGGAATATTATATAGCAATCAGTTAAATTATGCTTTTTCAGAATATTTAATGAGTTTGAAAAATATTCACAATTTGAGATAAAGAAAAATAGATACACATTTGTATATATAAAATATCTTATTTATTTTTCTATACTTAGAAAAAGACAGTAGAAAGACTACAAGATTAATAGTGACTATTTCTGGGTTGTGGAGTTACAGGAGATTCTTAAGTCTCTCTTTTATTGTTTTATGGCTTCTTAATGGATTACAAAGTGAATACATTATTTAACTAATCAGAAACAAGTACCATACATGAATATTTAATAGCTAAAATGTTTGTCCCACTCATTATTTCTGAACTTATTTTCTCCTTGTTATACATATTTATCAGAATTATTTTGAAAATACCAGATTACTAAAGTTCAAGGAGGGGAATGACGGGACATCTTGGATGGACTTGATTTAACCAGTGGAGGGAGTGTCATAAAATAGAGGATTACTCTTTTTTTTAATGAATATAAATTTCCAAAGTACAGCTTATGGATTACAATGGGTTTTTCCCCCCCATAACTTCCCTCCCACCTGCAACCCTCTCCTCTCCCGCTCCCTCTCCCCTTCCACTCACATCAAGATTCATTTTCAATTATCTTTATATACAGAAGATCAATTTAGCATATATTAAGTAAAGCTTTCAACAGTTTCACCCACACAGAAACACAAAGTGAAAAGTACTGTTTCAGAACTAGTTATAGCATTAATTCACATTGTACAACACATTAAGGGAAGAGATCCTACATGAGGAGTAAGTGCACAGTGACTCCTGTTGTTGATTTAACAAATTGACACTCTTGTTTATGGTATCAGTAATCACCCTAGGCTCTTGTCATGAGTTGCCAAGGCTATGGAGGCCTTTTGAGTTCGCCGACTTCGACCTTATTCTGACAGGGTCAAAGTCAAAGTGGAAGTTCTCTCCTCCCTTCAGAGAAAGGTACCTCCTTCTTTGATCACCTGTTCTTTCCACTGGGATCTCACTCGCAGAGATCTTTCATTTAGGTGTTTGGTTTTTTGTTTTTTTTTTTTTTTGTTTTTTGTTTTTTGTTTTTTTTTTTTGCCAGAGTGATTTGGCTTTCCATGCCTAAAATACTCTCATGGGCTCTTCAGCCATATCCAAATGCCTTAAGGGCTGATTCTGAGGCTGGAGTGCTATTTAGGACATCTGCCATTCTATGAGTCTGCTGTGTATCCCGCTTCCCATGTTGGATCTTTCTCTCCCTTTTTATTCTATCAGTTAGTATTAGCAGACATTAGTCTTGTTTATGTGATCCCTTTGATTCTTAGTCCTATCAGTGTGATCAATTGTGAACTGAAATTGATCACTTGGACTAGTGAGATGGCATTGGTACATGTCACCTTGATGGGATTGAATTGGAATCCCTGGCACGTTTCTAACCCAACCATTTGGGGCAAGTCCGATTGAGCATGTCCCAAATTTTACATCTCCTCCCTCTCTTATTCCCACTCATATTTAACAGGGATCACTTTTCAGTTAAGTTTCAACACTTAAGAATAATTGTGTATTAATTACAGAGGTCAACCAATAGTATTAACTAGAACAAAAAAAATACTAAAAGGGATAAAGTATTAAGTTGTTCATCAACAGTCAAGGCAAGGGCTGATCAAGTCACTGTTTCTCATATTGTCCATTTCACTTCAACAGGTTTCCTTTTTTGTGGTTGGTTAGTTGTCACCGATCAGGTAGATCATATGATATTTGTCCCTTTGGGACTGGCTTATTTCACTCAGCATGATGTTTTCCAGATTCCTCCATTTTGTTGCAAATGACCAGATTTCATTGTTGTTTTTTTTTTTTACTGCTGTATAGTATTCTATAGAGTAAATATCCCATAATTTCTTTATCCAGTCTACTGTTGAGGGGCATTTAGGTTGATTCTGGGTCTTAGCTATTGTGAATTGAGCTGCAATAAACATTAAGGTGCAGACTGCTTTTTTGTTTGCCAATTTTATTTCCTTTGGGTAAATTCCAAGGAGTGGGATGGCTGGGTTGTATGGTAGGGTTATATTCATGTTTCTGAGGAATCTCCAGACTGACTTCCATAGTGGCTTTACCAGTTTGCATTCCCACCAACAGTGGGTTAGTGGAGGATTACTCTTTTGTGAGCAGCAAACAGGTGGCCATAGCCTCCTGAAGGAAGAAGCAGTAGAAGACTCTAGGCTGTTGCTATTTGGCAAATGCGGGACTTTGCAATCTGAGATAGCATTATTATTTTTTTTATAAACAAGTGCTTTTCCTTTCGTTGCCTTGAGAAGGTAATCAGCATACAGGGCTTCATCCCAATTTTCCATCTCAAATTGACCTCCAGAGGACAAATACCCCATATGCCTGCTTGTGCAGAGGAACAGCTTCCGGTTTCCTCCTACCAGACGCCTACATTCTACCTTACCTAGTAATGCAAAAGCTCCTGCTGCTTCTCAGGAGGCTGGAAGGAGAGGGACTGGGCTGGGCTGGGCTGACAGCTTTCAAAGCCTATCTGTGCAGAAACTCAGCTCCATTGCCAGAGGCTGGCATGGAGCTGAGCGCTGGCGTGTACACAGTAGGAGTTGCTGAATAAATGACGTGAAACTCATTCTCAGGTAGCCACTTTCATCTGTGGAAACTGCATTCATCCAATCTGCAAAGTTATGATATATTTGCTTGCATACAATAATGATATGGTTGGAAGCAAAATGCATGAGGCTGGGGAATGGGGAAAGCTCAGGTCTAATCCAGGCTTTGCTATTAATTCTTTGTGTGATCTTGAGAAATTCCTTCCCCTCAGTGGATTTTTAGTTCCCCTAAAACAAGTTGGCTGGACTATGAATTTGGTTCCCTCTTGTACTTAAACTAAAACTGAAACTCCTTTATGGGTGCCTCAGGGCTCTAAGCAAACAGACCTCTGTGTCCCTCTTTGCCCTCAGCCCTTACTAATTTTCCTACCCCCTACTCTCCTCCAATCACACCTTAGGACCTTTGCGCTATCTTTTCCCTCAGCCTGGAAGGCTGTCTCCCAGGATCTGGCTCTGTTTCTGTACTCATGTCCCAGCTTCAGTGTTACTTCTGCATCAAGGTCTTCCCTGACTACCTTATGGAATATGCTTTTTCTCTCCATCACTATCTTTCCTACTACCTTGCTTCATTTCTTTTGGCAAATAATTTATCGCTTATTTTGTTGTTTGCTTGTTTATTGTTTGTTTCTCCCCAGCCCCCAACTGACTCTGATTTCCACAAAAGTGAGGAATCTAATTGATCTTGTTCATTTTTCATCCCTGGCGACTAGAATAATGTCCCACAGTATGCAATCCACAAACAATTGTGGAATGAGTTAAGATGAATCTGACATTTTGCCTATTTCTTTTTTTTTTTTTGACAGGCAGAGTTAGACAGTGAGAGAGAAAGAGAGACAGAGAGAAAGGTCTTCCTTCCATTGGTTCACCCCCGAAATGGCCGCTACAGCCGGCGCGCTGTGCTGATCTGAAGCCAGGAGCCAGGTGATTCCTCCTGGTCTCCCATGCGGGTGCAGAGGCCCAAGCACTTGGGCCATCCTCCACTGCCTTCCCAGGCCACAGTAGAGAGCTGGACTGGAAGAGGAGCAACCAGGACAGAATCCGGCACCCCAACTGGGACTAGAACCTGGGGTGCCGGCGCCGCAGGCGGCGGATTAGCCAAGTGAGCTGCTGCGCTGGCTCTTTTTTTTTTTTTAAAGATTTATTTATTTACTTGAAAGTCAGAGTTACATAGAGAGAGAGGAGAGGCAGAGAGTGAGAGAGGTCTTCCATCCGATGGTTCACTCCCCAGATGGCCGCAATGGCCAGAGCTGCGCCGATCTGAAGCCAGAAGCCAGGAGGTTCTTCCAGGTCTCCCATGCGGGTGCAGGGGCCCATGCACTTGGGCCATCTTCCACTGCTTTCCCAGGCCATAGCAGAGAGCTGGATCAGAACACCTATGTAGCACTTACTCTATGCCAATTTCTGGTCTAAGGGCTTTCCAAATTATAACTCATTTAATTCTCCCAGTATCTCTATGAGGTGGGAACCACTATTTTCCACGTTTTAAAGACAAAGAAACTGAGTCAGAGAGAAGTAATTTGCTCAAAGTTATGCTATAGATTATACGGATTATCTCTTCTAATCCTACCAATAAAGTAGGTGCTATAGAATAGGTATTTTTGTATTCCATTTTATGAAGACATGAAGACTTAGAGAAGATAAGCAACCTTTTTAGTATCACACAGCTGGGTAAGTGACAAAGAGGAATCTCAAATGCAGAGTTTCTGATTCCAGATTCCTGCTCACTCATTTCTGGATGGTTGTAGCAGTTTCATCATGGTCAGGCCCGACCTTTCTCCACAAAGGCCTGAAGGACAGAGAAGGTGGGTATTGAGTCCACAGAGGTCACGTAGTAGACAGAGTTGTAATGGGGTGAGAAGCTGGTTTGGGAAGAAGCTGTGGTTAAGGGAAAAGGGGCCATTTTGCCTACCCCACTTGGAGACTGTGGTGGATTGGGTCACACCTCTAAAGCTGGATGTATCCCTGCCTCCCATTGGAAACAAGTCATTTTGGGGTCTATGTTAAAGGGGCATTGCTAGCAGCCAAGTAGTCTGAGTTGCAGAAAGCATTGTTGAACCACATGCTTCCAGCTCCAGGGACAACCATGGCCACTGTCAGGTTGTATGTCCAGCTAGACACACGTCATACACACCTAGGAAAGGCACAGGAGAAATCCACAGGTATGGCCAATGACTGGGCTGGCTAGGCAGATAGCCTACTCTGGACATGCTGACAAACTAGAAACACTGACAAATCTGGAGAGACTGATAATTCCAGACATAGCAAGCAGAACTCTATACAGCGACCAGACATATGGACTGCCCTGGACGGTTACATTCGACCCTAGCCAACCTAGATAATGCATATTCTGTTTATCTGGACTCTCTCTTCTATTCTGCTCTAACCACCATACCACACAGCTCCAAAGGGTGTCCTTCACTGCGTAGCGTATGCAAATGGTGCCTCTGGGGTTGTTCTGATGCTCTTATTTTGCTGGTGTGTCTTTCTCTGGGTTCATTCTTACTTATTATGCTCACTACACTGGCCACGCTCCTCAACCCCAGGGACCGAGCCCATTCCATCCTAAAAGTCCAGCTGTGATCATGGGAGCCCCCACCTTTGTTATCTTTGCCTCGCTAAAACACTCAGGTGTGATTCATCGTGTTCAGGTGGGTTTAATGATGAACATTTCACAGATCTCCTCAGCCAATGTGTGTGCCAAGCATCCAGTGATCAAGAGAAAAACAAGCCTTTTCAATCACAAACATTGATGCTGACAGCTTAACTGGTATGAGCTTGTAGGCCTTTCTGGCTATTTATTTCCTTGTTGTTTAAAAAAAGTAATCACGGAATTTCCCTATTGTGTGCCATGCTAAATACACCTCGTATATTTGAAAATTAGGAAGTGCATAAAAGCATGTGTGGTTTTTTATATGCTTCTGACTGCGCCAGATGCAGGCCTGTGGCAGAAAGTGCTTCAACTCCCCCAAACCATCTTTTATCACAGATAGACGGCTCTCTAAGGAGTCTGATCACTCACAAGTTTGATCACGAGGCACACTAGGGATTGTATCTGAACAGAGTAAGATGGTTAATTATGTTTACCATGAAATGTCTGCATAAATAAAGGGAACTCTTTAACTTTTGATTAAGAACTATTCCGATCTGCTGAAACAGGATGTTTCTCTGGGGGCAGCTGGTTAGGAATCACAATATTGTATTCTTATTCTGCGCCATGTCCTGTGCAGGAGGGGTTCATACATACTATCTCTTAGATTTTCCAGGGCCCTGAAGGGAAGGAACGAAGATCTTCATCTACAGACTAAGAACCTGAGGATCTGAGAAAGGAAGTGAGCTGCCTAAGATCCTTTAATCCATAAGCGGTAGAGCCAGGAGTTAAATATTTCAGGCATGTGTCTATTTCATAACTGTCAAGACCATACAAACCCAGGTCAGAACGTTGTCTTAAAGAAAGCATTACATTATTTTTAATCTAAATCCCCGAGGTTGGTGGATGGCCTCTGTAAGCTAGTTTGCTCTCCGGTCATGATAGAAGAGAATCCAAAGGAACAGTGCTTAATATTTTGAGACATGAGGACATTGAGAACTTGGTGCAAATGCAAAGCATGGTGAGGCATAACACAGGGGTAGGGTGCTGGGCCAGTGTAGCAGATTCCTGGAACATAAAATGTCATCTTCATGTTACTGCCAGCTGTTCATCAGCAGCTTCGGAGGAAGCCTGGGAGTGTCACAGTATGCAGTCTGCGACTTGGTGCTTTTTTGTTGGGCAGAACAGACTTGGGCTTTGATTTCCGTTCTTCCTTTAAAATTCCCTTCTGTGCCCTTTGTGGCCTCAGCATACAGAATTATTGCAGCATAATGGAGAGAGCAGAACCTCTAGGTCCCAGTCCGAGCTCTTCCACCCCCTCTCGCAGTGGGATCCCAGGCCAGTTAACCACTCTGACTTCATGTTCCTCATCTGCGTTAGTGTGACGATCAAACCAGCTCACACTGAGCTCTCAATAATGAATATCATTCTTTTTCCTACTCTGCCGCCCTATTTCCACCCCAGACACCCCAACACTTTCCTTACAACTCATTTGCCACTTGAAATGAGCCCAGAGTCTTGAGGAAATTCTGTGCACTGTGCTACTGCCCTCCACCCCCACCACCTTCAGGCTTCAGAACAGCCTGTTTGTGTACATCCCTATGGACTGCATTACACCCCAGCTCTAAGCCTGTTGTCCTTTTCCCTTGATCCCTCTATACACATACACACTCACACACACACACACACGCACGGAGTCTTCAACAATTTCGTGGAAAATATGTATTATGAGAAAAAAAAACCCTCCGCGTGAATTTCAAACATTTTGCCACCCAAAGAAATTTACATTTTAATTCCATTTTCCACAAACTTTTGGAAGCATCTGTGTATATACGTGATGCTGGGCAAGTTACTTAACCCTTCTGAGTCTCAGATGGCTTGTCAGTTAAGTACCTTCAAATTATTCATCTATTCAACCATGTTTATTAGGCAGCTGTCCAACAGGCACTGGGCTAGGTACTGGGAATAGAATGATGAGAGGAGAGATAAACACAAATAATCACATCCATAACTGTAAAGTTTGCGAAATTTCAACTTTTCAGAGCAGTTGCCAGACATATATGATGTCATAAGACTGTATTTGACTTATACAAGGAAATAAAAATGACTTGCTTAATGATGCACTGATTTGGAAGGGAACACAGAGAAATGAGTCAGGAACCATTCTCTGCTTTCTGGCCAGCAGCAGGTACCATTCACGGAGGGCAGCAACAGTGTAAGCGGCCAGGTCTGGGGAACAGTCATGGCTGGTGGGAGACAAACCTGTGTGCACCTGCCACTGAAAGCTGCTACTGGGTGTCGGGGATTACGTATTTTTGCCTTATTCGATTAAATCATACTGCGGCTTCATTAGGAGAATTCCTATTCTCATTTGCCAGGTGTGGAAGCAGACTCAGAGGATTGAAGTGACTTGCCCTGGACCTTACAGCTAGTTAGTGGCAGATCAGGGGTTAGCTTTCATTCTGTAGTCCAGACACATGCTTTTTCTACTACTTCATCCCATGGGGCCCACAAGAGCCTGTAGGGAAGGGAAGGCAGGTGGGCCAAGGGCAAGGACTCTAGGAAGGCAGAAAGGGAGGTAGGAGTAGAAAGGGGAAGAGGGGGCCATAGAGAGAAAAAACTGTGGCAAAGGCAGAAGGCATTCCCTCCAAAGACTTAATGAAGATTTATTATTTGGAGACAGGTTGAGCAAGCCAAAGTGAGTTTCGGGTTTCGTACCCCCGCCCTTTTGCACCAAATTTTGGCCCTGCACTCTGAAGTGGTGATGGGGAGTGGAACGAATGAGGAGGCAGTTTAGGAAGTGGCCCAGGGCCCAGGGCTAAATTTGAAATTAGCACGGGGATTTCAGTGAGAGGAGTCCGGTTGCCAGGACCACGGCTATGTCCAGCAGCTGGGGCCCCACGGAGGGAGAGAAAGCTGACCCTTCCTGGCTAGTGCTTTGGCTCCAACCTTCCTGTCACCTGCTCCTTGCCTCTGGCATTCGAGGAAGCAATGACAGTTAGTCTCTTGGCTTATGGTCTCTCCTGCCATCAGCAGTGGTCTTCTGTGCAGCTCTGTGGGGCGAGGACATGAGAAAGAGCTGGGGAGTAGGTTTAGGCAGATGGGGATGATGTCTGTCTTCCGCCCGCACTGGCTGCTCGGCTCCTCCAAGCCTCCTCAGCCGAGCTCTTCACTTAGCCCTCTTCTAGTTTCTTTCCTTTGGCTTCTGCTCAAAGGCAGGGAATCCCCAATAGAATTTCCATGATCTATATCTCATCACCCCAGAATTAGGTTCCCAGATCCTGTCTGGGTGACAACCAAGAATCTACTAAGCTAGAGATTCTTCTGGGCTCTGACAATCTCTGGAGGGATGGAATATTCCCAAGGGTTAGAGATTTTTTTTTTCTGTGATAATCTTAAAATAATATTGGGGCCAGTGCTGTGGCGTAGCAGCTTCCCCCGCTGCTCGGGCGTCCCATATGGACTCCGGTTCAAGTTGCAGCTGCTCCACTTCCGATCCAGCTCCCTGCTATGGTCTGGGAAAGTAGAGGAAGATAGCCCAAGTTCTTGGGCCCCTGCACCCGCAAGGGAGACCCAGAAGAAGCTCCTGGCTCCTGGCTTCAGATCGGCCCAGCTTTGGCTGTTGCGCCCATTTGGCAAATGAACCAGTGAATGGAAGACCTCTCTCTCTCTCTCTCTCTCTCTCTCTCTCTCTCTCTCTCTTCTCTCTCCCTCTCTCTCTCTCTGCATCTGCCTCTCTATAACTCTGCCTTTCAAATAAATAAATAAACATTTTTTAAAAAATGTTACGATAATGGGATTTTCTTACTGCACTTTAGTCTTTTTGAGAGTCAGAGGTGAACAGAGAGGATATAAAATAGAATTGTCATTGCTGATTCACTCCCCAAATGCCCGCAACAGCCACTGCTGAGCCGTAGCTGAAGCCAGGAGTGGGGAACTCAGTCCAGATCTTTAATGTAGGTGTCAAGGGCCCAACTACTTGTGTCATCACTACTGCCTCCCAGGGTGTACATTGGCAGGAAGCTGGAACTGGGAGTTGAACTAGGACATATGGATCTAGGCACTCCAAGATGGTATACGGGCATTCCAATGGGTGGCTTCACCACTAGTGAGATCAAGTGAGATGAGAACTAAGATAAATATCGGTCCTATGTGTGTGTATTTTAATTCTATATATTTATGTATAGAATTTATATATTTAAAATTACTATTATATATATACACACATAGTGTGTGTGTGTGTGTGTGTATTATCTCACATAGTTAGTGTTGTGTGTATGGTAAGAAGACCTACAATCTACTCTCTTAGTGCATTTTCAGTATACAATACAAACTTCTAACCATACTCTTCAGGCTTCACATCGGCTCCCTAGACTTTTTCATCCTATATAACTGTAACTTTGTAACCTTTGACATTTATTTCCCCATTGCCTACCCCTCAACCCTGCCCCTAGGAACTACCATTCTCTTCTGTTTCTGTGTGCTCTGCTCCTTGTTCTTAAGATTTCATATAAAAGAGACACCAGGCAATATTTTTGTTCTTTCTGTATCTGGCTTATTTCACATAGCCTTAATCCTTTCACGTTCATCCATGTTTTCATGAATGGCAAGATCATCATTTTTAGAGACTGAATAATATTCCATTGTACATATGTGCCAAAATTTCTTTTTTGGACAGTTAGGTTGATTTTCATATCTCGGCTATTGTGAATAGTGTTGCAATGAACATGGAAGTGGAGGTATCGCTTCCGTATCTGATTTTAACTCCTTCGAATATATACATAAATGTGGGATAGCTAGGTCATACGGTAGCTTGATTTTTAATATTTTGAGGAGCTTCTATATTGTTTTCCATAATGGTTGCGCCAACTGAAATTGTGTTTGATTATAATTAAAGTCTAAAACCTATTGTGTGTCATTCACCTGGGCGGTTACCTTACAACTAAAGGCTGTCATGTTATTTCTGGGCCCTCATTTAGGCTGAATGTTAAAAGGCTCCAAAACGACAAAAACGACAGGGTTAAAACAAGATGGAAGTTTCATTCTCTATCACGTCAAAGAAGATGAGATTTAGGATGTGCAGGTTTGGTGTGGTACCTCCGTGAAATTCTTAGATACCACAACTCCTCGCAGCTCTTGCTGTGCTTAAGACATGGCCTTCGTCAGGAACCAAGCTGATTACTGCATCTCCAGCTGATACTTGCTCATTTGGAGCAGTGAGTAAGATGAGGGAGAGGATGAAGAAGGGCCAGCCCTGACCCCTTTGAGAAGATCTCAGAGAAATCTCGAACACTTCCAATTAATCTTTCATTGGCCAGAACTTTGTGGAATGGCTACACAGGGAGGCCAGGAAAAATAATCTTTTCATGGGGGCATGTTAAGGGAGGAAGGGTGAGGATTAGGATATGAATTAGGATAGTGAACTAGAATAGATAACTATACATAGATAGCAATCTTTTCCCCATTTTGTGCAAAAGAACTCATTAGCTTCACAATGTCCAGCTTGCATTGTCAAGGACTAATGAGAAAAGAACAGAGGAGGACTTAAAACAGAAATGATGACTTAGTCCTCGTGAAGGCCGAATGATGTCCCTGAGGGCTGTAAGAATGACAGTTTAGCAGTAGATTTGATGGCGGGGGAGCGGGAAGTGGTGTGAGGGCTGAGTCATCCCCTAGCTCACAGTAAAACAGCACGACAAACTCAACAGAACCTGTATCCCAGTCGGCCCCGCAGTCACGATCTGAACAGCAATTTAATTTTAGAAAAACAACATCATCCACCTTGCTAAAATAACTGTTGTGCATTTGATTTTTATTGGTTTTGTAGTTTCGTTTACATTTCACTTAGAAGTTTGGTTCAGCTTTATAATACATATATTATATATGTATATATATTTGCCACAAGCATAAGGAATTTGCCGTTTATTTTCTCTTCGTGCATAGTTTAACACTGCAATCAGCATGAATCAATCATTGAAGCTATAGATATATGTCCTTTTAAAGGGGCTACTCAACTGGGAAATGCTTCCTGAAGCCACTGGGGACCATTGTGGTGAACAGGAAGACTGTAGGAGTTGGCACCCCAAACTAAGGCTTCTGCCTTCAAAATCAGGGTTCTTTTCACACCAGCATCCCAGTGCTGCTGAAGAGGAGGTAGGCCTGTGCTGCAAGAACAGGTGTGGAGCCTAAACATAGCATGTGATCAGAGGAGTCTGCCATTGGGGGTGCTCCGGAAGGTCACATGGTGCGCCTCCTGACTGAAGCTTGCACCTGGCTGTAAGCCAAGTTGCCTGGGTCAGGGCATAGGGGTGATAGAGCAGAGCGCTCCAGGGGAAGGTGGAGTCACTCATCGTGTCCCTGACAACCAGAAACCCTTGAGATATGGTCTGAGCCTTTTCATGGGAACATTTGACAAGCAGAAAGGATCTTGTGACCAAATGTATGAAAAAATGCATCTGCTTCCTGGTCCTCAGTAACCTCCTCTCACACCCTGACCATCTGCACAGCCCCCTCCGGCCTGTGGTGACATAGGCTTACTTCACTGTAGTGCAGATGGGAGGGCAGAGGGGCCACAGTAGATGGCAGGGCGCAGGGCATTTCTAGATGGAAGAAAGGAAAGCTCCTTCTCCATCCTTTGGTGGCAATAGCAAATCTTCCTCAACCCTGGCCACTGCCACCCGCCTTGAGCGTGTTCTCAGATGCTCCAGCTGTTGTGAGAGAATTCCACAGGGCTCCAGAAATTCTGAGAAAAGAAGGTTCTTCTATTGTGGTGAAAGGAGAATCATAAGGGAGAGGGAGAGAAGGAAAGAGGGAGAGACGGAGAGAAGGAGAGGGAGAGGGGGGAGAGAATGAGTTATTAATAGAGAAACTATAAACGGGGTAGCTTTATAATTAAAGGAAGTTTATTTTGGTGCACACAAATTTGAAACCCGTGCATAGCTTTTTCATAATATGCACTTCCATGAACTTTTTGAAGACTCCTCCTATATGGAGAGAAACAGAAAGAGGGAGAGAGACGTTTATTGAGAGAAAGATACAGAAACATAGAAAAAGAACCAAGTAGAAAGAAGAGGAGGAAGTGGAGGGGAAGAGAAAAAAGAGAGAAGAACTGATGATAGAAAAAAATTCAAAGACATTTAAATTTATAGAACATTCAAGGGGCTCCCTGGACTCCCTGTTGCCTCAAGTGGAAGAAAGCGGAATGACAGGGACAAGAGGCAATGTTAATTCAGTTTCTGTGCTGTGCCCCCTGCATGGAGAGAAATACACTGGCTTAATCCTACCTTTAGGAAGCTTCCAGACCGAAGAGAGCTGTTGATGGGTCTCTGCATTTAAAGGTATACATTGGAAGAGAAATACTCCTAGCAAGTCACAACATGCAAGGTATGTGGAAGGGCTCCAGGAGGGGCCAGATCTACCTTCGGGATAAGACAGTTGGGAAGAGCAGCAGGACACGCACACACGGTGTCTGCCATGGAGAATCCATTCTGTGCCTAACCCAGGAGGGTTTTCTGCACCATAAGGTCATATCCAGAGCTAAAAGAACTTTGGCCACCGGAGTGGACCAACAGCCACACACAATCAACTGTGTGAACAATTTGTACCAAAGACTGGTCCTCAGATACCTACAGACTCCTTCTCAACCTCCTCTCAGTCATTGCCCTCTCTCATTGCATAAAGGACATAGAAAATATCAGGTGGGGGGCACATGATCCTTCTGTTCACATTTATATCTCCTCTTTTTTTAAACTAACAATGAAATTATATATATATACATATATTTATTTATGGGGTATAGTGTGATGTTATAATATGTATATGCATTGCTCAATGATCAGGCCCAGCTAATTATTCACAATATGGAAACAACCTACCTGTCCTTCAACAAATGAATGGATAAAGAAAATGTGTTATATATACACACAATGTAATCCTATTCAGCCTTTTTTAAAAAGAAGGGAATTCTGTTACTTATGACAACATGGATGAACCTAGAGGACGTTATACCAAGTGATATAAGTGAGAAAGACAAAAAGCACATGGCCTCACAGGTATGTGGAATCTAAACAAATAAAAACAATGGAATGCACAGAAACAGTGAGTGGAATAGTAGTAACCAGGAGTGAAGGGAGGGGGATTGGGAGATATAGGTTAAGAGGCACAAAATTGCAGTTAGACAGGAGAAATTGGTTTCAGTGATATATTGTGTGGCTTGATTGTTACAATTAGCAATAATATATTGCATATTTCAAAACTGCTGAAGGAATAGATTTTAAATATTCTCACCATAAAGAAAGGATAATTATATGAGGTATAAATGTATGAATAATTATATGTTCATTAGTCTGACTTCATTATCCTACCTCTCCCTTCATTTTTTTTTTAAACTTGACACCCAGTTGTGGGAGTGTCTCCTGAAGTTCTTTTTTTTTTTTCTTTGACAGGCAGAGTGGATAGTGAGAGAGAGAGAGACAGAGAGAAAGGTCTTCCTTTTTGCCGTTGGTTCACCCTCCAATGGCCACTGTGGCCGGCGCATCTCGCTGATCCGAAGGCAGGAGCCAGGTGCTTCTCCTGGTCTCCCATGCGGGTGCAGGGCCCAAGGACTTGGGCCATCCTCCACTGCCTTCCCGGGCCATAGCAGAGAGCTGGCCTGGAAGAGGGGCAACCGGGATAGAATCCGGCGCCCCAACCGGGACTAGAACCCGGTGTGCCGGCGCCGCAAGGCGGAGGATTAGCCTGTTAAGCCAAGGCGCCGGCCAACTCTCCCTTCATTATTCCCCTTTTTCCTCCAGGCTCTATTCACTGCCCCACCTCCATTTTGTATTCTCCATTCAATGTTGAATTTCCAGACTCTGGAGTAGACTCTGAGAAAAATGTAAACACATACCACACCGTTTCGACTTCACAGCATTATAATAATGCCCATGACTTGGGCATCATAATACCCATTTTACAGGTGAAGAGGGGTGCATATTTGGACTAGTAGTTAAGATGGCTGCATTCTGTATCAGAGTGCTGGCTTTGAGTCTTGGCTCCACGCTGGATTTCAGCTTCCTATTAATGCACACCCTTGGAGACACCAGATGATGGCTAATGTAGTTGGGATCCCACCATCCATGGAGGAGACCCAGATGGTGTTCCCAGATCCTGGTTTCTGTCTGGTCCCACCCCAGTCATTGCAGCAGACATTTTGGAAGTGAATCAGCAAATGGGAGCTCCGCATGTCTATCTCTTTGCCTTTGAACTAAATAAGGGAATATATAGATGGATGAAGATACAAATTTAAAAATCAGATGAAGAAGTGAAAACCCAAATTGGCTAGGCAGTGTAACCAAGATCACACTGCTTGCAATGGATGATCCAGAATCCCATGAGGTAGGTCCTATTATTAACTCTATTGTACAGGTGCAGTGACAGCCGCTCAGGGACACTGAGTGATTATGTCAAAGTTATACAGCTGCCAAGTGACCAAGCTGGGGTTTGCCCCTTGGCGTGGGAGACTGCAGATCTGGTGTTGTTATCTGCTTCTCAAGGTCGGGTTTCTGGAGCAGCCAAGAGGGGGGTTTGCACGGACAGTTGTGTCTAGCAGCTGCCCCACTGCCCCACTGGGGACATTGATGCTGAACTATCTCCAGTGACTCGCTTGCGTACCAGCCTGTGTGGGAGCAGAGCAGTGACCCGAAACCTCCACGGTTCTTCTCCCAGGCTTCAGATACTGTGAGGTCCCTGAGGGCAGGGAATAGTTTGATCCACTTCTCTCGCCGAGTGTCTGGGGAGATAGTAGGAGCTCGGTTAGTACTGTTTTGTTGATTGAATGAATGTTTTTAATCATTTTCATCTGATCTGGCTTTGGTCGCCTGTAAATGCCAGGATTCACCATGTTCCAGGTCGGCACCAGCCTCCCTCTAACAGACACGGAATATAGATGAGGGACTGCACCATCTGTGCTGTTCTGTTTGATTTAAGGTCATCTGTGGCTTTGCCACCCAGATTTCACCACTAGCATGTCATACATTCATTTCCTGCAGTTCTGCTTCCTACAGAAGGAAACACAGGGAGGGAGGGCCACAGGAACAGGAAGCCAAGGCTACAGCTACCAAAATAAAAGCCCAAAAACTAAACTCACGTGCATAAAACAGCACCTAGCAGGTACCATGTGCTTTCCGTTTACTAGGCACTGTTCTAAGAAATTTACCTGTAGTAATCCATTCAATCATCAGAATAATCTAATGAGAGATATGCCATTACAGTTCCTATTTTAGCAGCGAAAACACTGGGACCCAGAGAGGACTGGCTACACCCCTAACAGGTGGCAGAGCTAAGATTTTAGCCACGCTTGATGCCAAAGTCTCTGTTCTTCACAATGGCGCCAAATGACTTACACTCATTACTGCAGCACTTGATGGATTGGCTACGGGGGCTGAGCAGGGGAAGGGATAATGCCAACTCCTATGATGGGGCTTGCAGCTTATGATGCAATTCACGCAAGCAACTGCAAGAGGGCTAGTTGGGAATTGGGGGCATGGTGGTGGTCCTGAGTTTGGCTCTTGGGTATATCGATTTTGCATTGTCTTTGAGATATACAGTTGGAGATGCCAGGTGAATAAATGGCCTGGGATTCAGAGGAGAGATTTAGCACTCTTCAGCAAAGATAACTAACATTATGTATTCACTATATGCCAGTATTGCTCTAAGAGACTTATGTGGATTAACAATCCTATGTAGCTTGTGTTTTCTTACCCCCACTTTACAGATGAGAAAACTGACACATAGAGAGCACAATGACTTGCTCAGGAGAATTCAGCTGGTAAACTGCAGAGGCAGGGTTCAAATATAGGCAGTCCCAATCCTCTGAGGGTCAGCTTCCTCAATTGTAACTTGGAGATTGTATGGAAAGAATAATGATTGCAATAACATTTACTTACTATTGTAACAGGTGGGACCTACAGGTTTCCCAACAAGGCTTTCCTTCACTCCTCTCTTCTTAGTTTCCCTGAGAAACTGAGTGTGATCTCTGCATTTCTCCCTCTTTCAGAGCATATGGTTTCAAAGCACATGAGATGCCCCAGATCCTTGCCCTCAGTTCAGTTCATTTTAGGGACTTTATCTCAGTACTTTCATGGCAACTCTGTACTTGCCATTGGCCATCTGTCTTGGGACTACAAGACCCTAGGCAACACCAAGCACCCTGGGTGCAACCACTCACTCAGAATTCATAAAGAAAAACAGTTTCGAAATCCCATATTTCCTTGTTACTATCGCTCCACCACAAGGGGGCGCTACCTCACATGGAATCCTTAGGTTTTTGCTGCAGTGCTTAATCAAAACCCAAGACGGCGGCAGAACACTAACTAGTCCTAAACAGACCCTTAAATTTGTCTGAATCCCTAATGTCGACCACAGCTTGAGTCTTGTTACCCTGGCCTGGAGAAGAGATTAATTCTGAGGACTGGACGGGTTAATGGTTAGGGGCATGAGTTCCAGAAAAACTTGCCTAGGTTCTGATTCTGGTCTTATCCGTTCCTAGTTGTGTGCCCTTTCAGTTTCAGCTCTCCTACGAGGAAAAAGGGGGCCTTCTGTCAGTAACGATTTCAGTAGGATTCTGAGGAACAAACGTTTGTAAAGAGTTTAACACAGTGCCTGGCACCTGCTATATGCGCAATAAATCTCTATATTTACTGGGTCCCTATTATGTGTCAAACACTACTCTCAGTCTAAGACACACGGGTTAAAGAAAAGACAGAATTCTTTGTGACAATCAGGATTCAATGACAACTAAAATGCTAACATTGTGCTTATCCTGGCCACTAACTGAATCAGGCACCACACTGAGCTCCAAATCCAGCTACTGTCTCAACTTGTTATCTTACATTGCATTGCATTGCACTGGGAGGGATGGTGGGGGGGTGGCTCCATGAACCTGCATTCCTACCAAGGGTGATCCAATTTGAGATTCCATGATGCCTTTTCCCCTGGCCACCTGGCCAGCCTCCTGCCATGTGCACCCTTATGTATTCAGGCTAAGGCTTCAGGTCAATGTGCTAATTTTGGATTTCAGTTCCCTTGTTGGCCTTGGCTTTGGAAGCAGGGTTATATTACATGTTCATATCCTGGAGAGCCACCCCTTCTCCCAAATAAGCAGGTACACGTACACCACACACTGGACACACTGACTCTCTCTCTCTCTCAGACACACACACACACACACGCCTCTTCCACCCAAACTGTAGGAGCAAATCCTTGCCCAGTGGGGAGGGAGTGAAAGGTAACTGAACCCTACAAGACAGCTGGGCAGCTGGCTCAGCCCTTGCCAGGCACTTTTCCTAGTAAGGGCATCCTTTGGGCGACAATGTCCAATTGAAGACACACAGCCCATAGGAAGCTCCATGACTGTTTCTCTTAGTCCCGCAAGCAATGTCCCCAGAACTCTTTTGGGGGATGTATTTAGAAAGCTACTGGTACTCACTGACCCGGTCAGCCAGCAGCTGGTGCCTGTCTGCCTCCCCTCCCCCTTTCTCCTCCCACCCCAGCGCCTGGATCTGCACCCAGAGATAAGTGATTCCAATGTCCCTAATCTGTAGAGGCCCTGAGGGCTGCATGTGGTCTGGTGGGGCCTTCAGCAGTGTGGCTTGTAAGCCTTAACCCTGCATGCTCCAACAACTCCCAGGCCATTTCAGTTGTTGCCCCAGGACTGGATGAATTCTAGCATCTTCTGCTGGAGGGATGTGTGGACGAATCCTCCAGGATCCCATTACCTTGTGGAAATTGGCTTCCCTTAGGCGAGATCCCAAAATATCCATGTGTTCATTTTGCAAATATTTATGGGGTCCCTATTATTTTTTAAAAGATTTTATTTATTTATTTATTTATTTGCGAGGTAGAGTTACAGACAGTGAGAGAGAGAGAGAGACAGAGAGAAAGGTCTTCCTTCGGTTGGTTCACTCTCCAAATGGCTGCAACGGCCAGATCTATGCTGATCCAAAGCCAGGAGCCAGGTGCTTCTTCCTGGTCTCCCATGTGGGTGCAGAGGCCCAAGCACTTGAGCCATGTTCTAATGCATTCCAAGGCCATAGCAGAGAGCTGGACTGGAAGAGGAGCAACCAGGACTAGAACCGGCAGCCATAAGGGGTGGGCGGAGGATTAACCTACTGCGCCAGGGTGCCGACCCCAATGGGGTTTCTATTATGTGCCAAACACTACTCACAGTCTAAGACGTGGTTTTAAGATGAGACAGAATTCTTTGTGAAACTCAGGATTCGATGGAGGCTAGAAAGCTAACATCGTGCTTACTACGTGCCAGACACTGTTCTGAAAGCTTTACCATCTAGTAACTGACTCAATCTTTAAAACTTTATAATGTAAGGAATATTATTATCCTCCTTTCACAGATGAAGGAGCTAAAGGTCAGGCGATTTTAGTGATTCTAATGAGTTGAATAGAAATGCCCCAAATTCCCATTTATCTAGAACCTCATAATGTGACCTTATTTGGAAATAGGTCTTGCAGTTTTAGTTATCAATCCTGATATGAAAACATCTTGGCTTTATGGTGGGCCCTAAATCCATTGAATGGACTCCTTAGAAGAAGAGAAGAGGGCACGGAGAGACACAGAGAAGAAGGTCCTGTGAAATGGAGGCAGAGATTGGGGTTATTTGTGTATATGCTAAGGAATGCCAAGGACTGCAGAAAGCTAGGAGAGGCATAGTATGCTTTCTCCCTTGTAACCTCTAGAAGAGTCAACCCTGCAGGTGCCTTGATTTTAGACTTCTGGTCCCTTGAACTGGGAGAGAATACACTTCTGCTGCTTTAAGTCATCCAGTTCATGGTCATTTGTGACCGCAGCCCTAGGAAACGCAATGGCTGGCAGAATTCAGATTTGAACCTAAACAGTCAGAGTCTGGGCCCTGTCCTGCCCGATCTCCTGCCTCTGTACATTTTATTTTTCGTCTTTAATTGACACATAATACACATTGCACATACCTATGGAGTACAGTATAATTCGATACATGTATACAGTGTATAATGATCAAATCAGGGCTAGCATTCCCACGTCCTCCAACATTCATCATTTCCATTTGTTGAGAACCTTCAGACCCTTCTTTTCTGGTTACTTTGAAATGTGTCAGAGAGTGTTGTAGATCAAATAGGGAAGGTGGTTGAGGGGCCTCCACTGGGAAAGTTGGAAGAGGAATGCCAGCGGGCCCCTTGATGAGTAATAGCCCGGCCCCCTCTGAGCTGCAATTTTCTCATCTATGCAATTAGGAATTTGAGTAAGATGGTCTTTAAGGCCAATCCTAGTTGTGGCATTTTATGAGCCTGTGATTCATGGTTTTGGAGGAGAGGTGGCACAGTGACAGTCGTGAGAGCAGGTTGTGGACAGGGGGATGGAGAATACGCATTATATGTAATTGACTGGTTTTCAAAAGGCCTATGGATGAAATAAAAAACCCTATTCTGGAAAATTTCTCATTATCTTTCCCATTGTTTTCTTTACATGTTTCCTCTCAGACTCCCTTTCCTTCCCCTTCTTGCACATACATATGCAGCCCCACACCCACACACTTGCCCAGAGATTCCTCCCCAACCCTGGAGAATCAGTGCATATTTATGAATTTCAAACTGGTCCAGGAGGAAGGGGTCAGGGCAGGAGTGTCCAGCTGTTCCTGGCAAGGAGAAAGGCATTGTGGGGAGGGCCCAAGAGACAAGGGGCTGGAAACAGTATTATTAAGTGTGTTCATTAATGAACCCATGAAGGAAATGACTAATAAATTGATGGGAAGGAGGCTGATGGCACAAAACCACTTGGTTAATTAAAACCACAGAGGTCTTAGAGTGACTCTGAAAAGCCCCTGAGTATGGAAATGGTCAATAGGAGGCAAATAAAGAATACAATGGAGAATGACTGTTCAGGGGGTAATCATTGGATGCATGTTTCTTGCATGGAGAGGTATCTAAGAGGGGGGGGAATGGCAAAAGGATGACATATCACTGATTTAAAGGGGGCTTTCCTGATACACCTCCCCAATCCTGGAATCTCCCCAATCCTTGCATGCTTTTTTTTTTATAAATGATGCGATGCCAGTCCATAGCTATTTCGCTACTAGCCATTGGCAGGGTGTCTGGACCTGGCTCCAGTGCAAATGAGAGGGGCTATGGGATCCCACGAAGGGCATGCAGAGGGGAATCTGAGGGTCTTCTCCATTGGCAGCAGCCAAGTGGCATAGAGCTTCCCAGGCAGGAAGTACTTTTCCCCAAATTAGCCACTAAGATGTTCCATATGAAATGATAGGGAATGATTTTGGAAACTGCCATGGAATCGATTTAGGTTCTTGGTGACCATTTAGGGAGTGATGATAGGTACCTCCCAGCTGGTATACAGGGGCTTCTGTAGTACAGACTGTCCTCAAGACTTTGTCTCTTGGTGAAGTGGTAGAGGACAAACACTAGACGTCTAGAGTTACACTAGACTTGGTGTGTCGCCCAACTTGTTTCTTCATCTATAAAATGGAAGTAATTGTAATCTACCTCATAGGGTTGTCTTAAGGACTATGTTTAGAAAACACAAATGATGAAAAAAAAGAAAACACAAATGATGTATCATGCTTGGCGTATAGAAAGTAAATAGCAACCTTTGTCATTTCTACCTAGACATGGTTCATGTACCTCAAACTTGACAGAAGTCATTACTCCGCTCCACGTGCTCCTTATTCCAGTTAGTGGCATTGTCACTAAGTCAGTTTCTTCAACTGTATATTACAAAGTCATCCGCAGTTACCTCCCTTTCCTTCAACCCTCACGTTCAATCAACCACCAAGGTCTAATTCCTCTTCTCAATGCCTGGTACTACACGTTGCCTCTACCCCGGTACAGAGCCTCATCGTTTCCCCTCCCAGACTATTCTCACAGCCTCCTAATTGTTTTCTAGGCCGCTGTCTCTCTGCTCTGCAGCCCACTCTGCCTGGTGTGCTCAGATACACTTTCTAAAATACGAATCAAATGAGGGCACTTTTCCTTGAAGATCAAGTCTGCTCTCCATTTTTTTTTTTTTTGGTCCTATAAGGACATTGTCAATGTATTTCTTGTCCAGATTCCTGTCTCCCTCTCACGTTGTAACTAAACATGAGCCTCATCAAATCCCTTTCCCAAACACATCACGCTCTTTCATTCCTCTGTGCCTTGGCGCATGCTGTTTCTTTCCTCTACTCTTAACTGTTGAACTCCTACTCTTCCAATTCCAGGCTCAAACGTGCCCTCCTTTTGGAAGTCCTTCCCATCCCTCCCAAGCGTACATTCTGGTGCTCTCCTTATGCTCCCAGAGAACTTATCCAGGACTCATGTCCAGCATTTTTCTGGTTGTCTGCAAGCTGTTACAAGATGTGGCTATCAGTTGCACTGGTTTGAGCGCTCAGACCAAGCGCTGTGATTCAAGGAATAGAACCAAGACATCTGGTTGTGGTCAGTCTGTGTTCTGGACTCTGTTCTTCTTTCTCCAGTCAGTCCAGAACAAATCCTGTCATGGTCCCTTTGGGAATCTTAGAAATGTAGCAAATCCAGGTGACAGGAACTGATGTTGAACAAGCTGGTGCTACCGGATAAAATCTTCTCATAACAAGCCCTTATTAGCTTCCTGTCTTCAAGATAAATGAGCCAATGTTGATGGCTCTACAATAACCAGCTCCTCTAATTGAATACTGAGACTCCTGCTTTCAGAAAACCAGTGGGTCATGTACCCCTGCTCTATTGTCACTTAGGTATATGCTCTCTCTGGTCTCTATTAGAATTCAACAGACAGGTGTTGTGCAAGGCATTTTAAAAGCATAATCTCAGTTAATTGTCATAACAACTCTACCAGGTGGATATTATCATCTCCATTTCAATCAGCTGGCTCCAGAGCTGAAAGGAATTGCTCAAGAGTTCTCAGCTAATAAGAATAACAGGTGGGGCTGGCGCTATGGCACAGCGGGTTAACGCCCTAGACTGAAGCGCCGGCATCCCATATGGACGCCGGTTCTAGTCCCGGCTGCACCACTTCCGATCCAGCTCTCTGCTATGGCCTGGGAAAGCAGTATAAGATGGCCCAAGTCCTTGGGCCCCTGCACCTGCGTAGGAGACCTAGAAGAAGCTCCTGTCTCCTGGCTTTGGATTGGCGCAACTTCCCGTTGCGGTCATCTGGAGAGTGAACCATCGGATGGAAGACCTCTCTCTCTGTCTCTACCTCTCTCTGTAACTCTGTCTGTCTTTCAAATGAATAAAATAAATTTAAAAAATAGAATAACAGGTATCATTTAGTGGGTTCTTACTATGTTCCTGACATTGTGTAGAGTACTCTCTGTGGGCCAGTGTTGTGGCACAGAGGGTTAAGCTGCTGCGTGCAGCACCAGCATCCCATATGGGCACTGGTTCGAGCCCCTGCTGCTCCACTTCCCATCCAGCTCCCTGTGCCTGGGAAAGCAGCAGAAGATGGCCCAAGTGTTTGGGCCCCTGCATCTACGTGGGAGATCTGGAGGAAGTGGGAGATCTAGAGGAAGCTACTGGCTCCTGGCTTTAGCCTGGACCAGCCCAAGGTATTGCGACCATTTGGGGAATGAACCAGTGGATGGGAGGCGCTCTCTCTCTCTCTCTCTCTTCTCTCTTCTCTCTTCCTCTTGCTCTGTAACTCTGCCTTTCAAATAAATAAAATCAATCTTTTGGGGAAAAAAAAAGAAGAGGAGCAAGCAGGGATAACCAGGAATAAATCAGGGAAAGTGTGAAAAAGTACTCCATGGAGATTATTTTATCTCTAGAACTCTGAAAGTTGATATCAGCCTGTCCTGTGTATAATTGGGGGACATGGAGCTCAGAGAGAGGAAGTGATTTGACTGCTGTCCCATGACAGTGACAGAGTTGGGTCTATGAATCAATGCCTCTCTACCTTTATGTCCAATTATCATTCTATCACACTACATGGACTCCTTGATCCTCATCAGAGCAGAGTTCTCCAAGGAAAGATTTTTCTCCCATGGCAAGAGTCAAATTCAGAATGGTGCTTAGAACGAGGCACTGACGAAATACAGAACGAAAGTCCGAATGATCCAATCCAAACGTTATGGCCAAGCACTGGTGTGAAAGCAGTCTTAGGGAGGGTCAAGTCATTTGTAGCACAAGGCTGTGCCTCTTCAGATCCCTGAGGTAAGCATTTTTAACTCTCAGGATTCTGGAGGGAGGCTCCCTGGAAGTGAAGTGAATTTGCAATAAGAACTCCTATTCCTACCACAAGACTATTGCTCTATTTCCCAGAGAAAATATGAGCAGAGAGAAGCTAGAACTATAGCCATTTACTTTTCCATATGGCCCTCTTTTGGAAGACACATGGATGATATAGCTGGAATATTTACTAAGCATCCTTCCTGGGAGCCCTTAGCTTGCTGTGTGGTCCTGGACTTCAGTTTCTCAATGAGTACAATGATAGACCACAAGCCTTCTGTAGTTCTTCTGGTTTGAACCTTCTACCATTCTAGCTTCCCAAGAAATGAACATTGATTGGCTGCTAACCTGTTGAGTGCTGTAAATTTTCTGGGCCAGCTCCCAGGTCAGTGTCAGCAGGGCCATGCACCCCAGCAGCCAACTTTGGACATAGCACAAAGTTGGGTGCTTTATCTTCTCCCTGACAGGCTCTTAAAGTAAGTGGACTGATGAAGTAGACAGGAAAATGATGAGTCTGGCAGACTCAGCTAGATCCTTTATTCACCCCCTACCACCCAGAGCCACAGCCAAATGAAATGGCTCTTGGAACAAAACTGGCTCATTCCATTAAGGAGATGAGAGTTCTATTAATTGAGAAGAAAGTTTCAAAGGCAGACAGGTCAGCAGCCAAGGTCCACAGCTAAGCACTACTCTGTGGCTAGAACAAAAAGGGGGATTCTCTGGGTTTGGTGGCAGGGTTGGACAGCAAGACCACTAGGCTGCCATGGAGAGCAGCAGCCTGACAAATGCCAGTAGCACCAGTTGAAATTACCCTCTTCCATTTGCTACCCCTGCTGGTCTGAATTCCCTCCATCATTCCAAGTTCTGTTCCCACACCACAGCTGAATCTCCACTCTTTTCTTCATTGTCCTCCTTGTTTATATTACAGCACCTGTTTTGTCTTAGATGCTGTGGCATATTTCAAGCACCATATAAGCATCTCTCAGGCCCCTCCCCAGTTAATACCCCTCCCAAGAGGTAACCACCAGTCCAGAATCATCTAATGGGGCTTGTCAAAACGAAGATGAGTACACCTCATTTTCAGATATTCTTACTCAAAGTATCTGGGTAAGGCCCAAGGATGTGCATGTATAACACATTCCCAGGGCTGCTCGTGCTTTGAGAATGGCTGCACTAGTCTGACTTCTATCAGCATCCAAGAATTTTGCTTATTTTTCAGTGTACTCTTCTGTGCCTGTTTTCTCTTACTCATCTTTTTGTGTGAAATTCATCCAAGTCATAGTGTAGCAGTTCATTTTTCTGTGCTTTGTTTTTTGCTGTATTTGTAGCAGTTAGTTATATGAACATATGACATTTCATTTATTTATTGTGCTGTTGAGGGACACTTGATTTTTTTTCTAGCTAGGGACTACTATGAATAATGCTGCTGCTGTAAATATTCTTTTTTAAAAAGTTTTATTTTATTTATTTGAAAGACAGTGTTACAGAGAAGAGGTAGAGACTGAGAGAGAGATCTTGCATCCAATGGTTCACTCCCCAGATGGCCACAATGGCCAGAGCTGCACTGATCCAAAGCCAGGAGCCAGGAACTTCTTCTGGGTCTCCCACGTGGGTGCAGGGGCCCAAGGACTTGGGCCATTCTCTGCTGCTTTCCCAGGCACATTAGCAGGAAGTGCCCTACTGTAAACATTCTTATACATATTTTTTTGGGTGGACATATGCCTTTAATTCTCTGTAGACAATGGTACTTCAAAAAGTTCATAGAAAATAGAATTAACAGGGACATTTATTTTGGTGTAAATCTTTTTTGAAATATATGTGTCTTTTTTCACAATTTTTAAAGGCCCCTTGTATATATATATTTTAAATTTGTACACTAAATGAATTTACCTTTTCATTTCATTTTCCACAAACATTTTGAGGAACCTTCACATCTATGTATAGGCTTACTGGGTCATTATATCTATATATTTATCTACATATATTATATATACTTGTCTATATATATCTATATATTATACATATGTCTCTGGATACACACATATATCTATTGCATGTATTTTTTTTTAAAAGATTTATTTGTTTATTTGAAAGGCAGAGTTACACAGAGAGAGAAAGAGAGGCAGAGAGAGAGTTTTTTTTTTATTAAACTTTTATTTAATGAATATAAATTTCCAAAGTATAGCTTATGGGTTACAATGGCTTCCCCCCTCCCATAACTTCCCTCCCGCCCGCAACCCTCCCCCCTCCCGCTCCCTCTCCCCTTCCATTCATGTAAAGATTCATTTTCAATTCTCTTTGTATACAGAAGATCAGTTTAGTATATATTAGGTAAAGATTTCAACATTTTGCCCATATAGCAACATCAAGTGAAAAAACTACCATTGGATTACTAATTATAGCATTAAATAGCAATGTACAGCACATTAAAGACAGAGATCCTACATATTTTTTTTTCAAAATAATTAATTTTCTATGCCATTTCCATTTTAAAACCAGGTTGTTTTTTTTTTTTTCATTTCCAATTCTCTTTATATACAGAAGATCACTTCAGTATATAATTAGTAAAGACCTCATCAGTTTGTGCCCACACAGAAACGCAAAGTATAAAAATACTGTTTCAGTACTAGTTATAGCATCACTTGGCTTTAGACGACACATTAGGGACAGATCCCACATGGGGTGTAAGTACACAGTGACTCCTGTTGCTGATTTAACAATTTGACACTCCTGTTCATGGCGTCAGTAATCTCCCTAGGCTCTAGTCATGAGTTGCCAGGGCTATGGAAGCCTTTAGAGTTCGCTGACTTTGATCTTATTCCGATAGGGTCATAGTCAAAGTGGAAGTTCTCTCCTCCCTTCGGAGAAGGGTACCTCCTTCTTTGATGGCCCCGTTCTTTCCACTGGGATCTCACTCACAGAGATCATTCATTTAGGTCTTTTTTTTTTTTCCATGATATCTTGGCTTTCCATGCCTGCTATACTCTCATGGGCTCTTCAGCCAGATCTGAATGCCTTGAGGGCTGATTCTGAGGCCAGAGTGTTGTTTAGGACATCTGCCATCCTATGAGTCTGCTGTGTATCCCACTTCCCATGTTGGATCTTTCTCTCCCTTTTTGATTCTATCAGTTAGTATTAGCAGATACTTGTCTTGTTTGTGTGCAGAGAGAGAGGTCTTTCTTCCGCTGGTTCACTCCCCAATTAGCCGCAATAGCCAGAGCTGCGCTGATCCAAAGCCAGGAGCCAGGAACTTCCTCCAGGTCTCCCACGCAGGTGCGGTTGAACTGGCACCCATATGGGATGCTGGTACTGCAGTTGGCAGCTTTACCCACTACATCACAGCACTGGCCCCTGCATGTATCTTACTTTTACATTGTCAGATACTGCCAACCCACTTTCTAAAATGATTATGCTTACCAGCACAATACGCGGGTTCCAATTGTCCCTTACCCTTGCCAATCATTTTGGTGTATGTGCTTAGTGGTGTCTCATCAGAGTTCTAATATGCAGTCTGGATCTAACTAGATTGTTGGATTGGAAGTGGAGCAGCCGGGACTCGAACCGGCACTGCAGGTGGTGGCTGTACCCGCTATGCCACAGTGCTGGCTCCCAAAGTTGACATTCGACTTGGGAATACTGAAACTGTTAGTGCCAGTCTGTGAGACAGAAATGAACTTGGAGTGTTGGAGGTGGCGAATAAGGCTAATGTGGTTTAAATGTAAAAAAAAAAAAAAAAAAAAAGCAATGAGGGGAGGATATAGATGATGTCAGGGAGATCAACAGGGACAATCTTTTACAGGGTCTAATAGGCCACAGGAAAGAGCTTAGAGTTTATTCTAAGCACAATGGGAATCCAATAAAGGTTTGTGATGGGAGAGTGATAGAGTATGATTTATGTTTTGAAAATATCATCCTGGCTAATGTGTAGAGCAGCAGTTTTCAACCCTGACTGCACATTGCACTCATCTGGGGGAGTTTTAAGAAATATTGATTACTGAATCTTACCTCTTTAAACTCTGATTCAATTGGCCTGGAGTGCAGCTTGGGCTTTGAGAATGAAGAGAGAGAGAGAGAGAGAGAGAGAGAGAGAGAGAGATGGATGAACAGATTTGAGACCTAGTTTGCATGTGAAATATACTGGATTAGGAGACTCTCTAGGGATTATAGGGAGAGGGAGGAGGGAAAGACATGACCCTGTGCCTTACCTGGGACCGACAGTAGATCGTGAAGCACTGAAGGAAGAGGAAAAGGTTTTGGGTGGGACCATAAATTCAATTTGGGATGTAATGAGTTTAAGACAAATGAGCTATTTAAAGAGGCAGCAAGGACTCCATATGGATTGGATTCAGTGGGAGGAGAAGGGGAGAGTCACGGAGGAGTCTCTTCTCAAGTACAGGACTTCAGCCTTTCTATGACTCTTAATCTTAGTTCCACTTTTCTGATGTGAATCCCATCATCATTCTCTGGATACTAATAAGCTACTCAGATAAACTTCCTCCTGTGAGTGTGTGTGCTTACTCCATCCCATGTCCCTTTCTGACGGCTTGTCCAAGCAAAACTACACATGTCACATAGCTTCTAAAAAGTAGCTCTTCTGAGTCCTGGCAGCTCTGCCAAGAGTTGGATCACTGGAAATGGACATGCCCTGGAGTCGAAGGATGCTCAGGTCAGAGCCACAGATCTTATTGGCTCTAAGCTGAAAAGCCCTTCACTCAGCCCAACTTCCAAAGTGACCACTGCAGCTGAGGGTATGGTCAAGTAGGGTCAGCAACATTGCAGGCAGAACTGTAAATTTCTTGTTAGAGATGCCACCTGCCTTTACCTGGCCAGCTCTCCTCCCAGGCCAGCGAAGTAATGAAAGTCAACAGGGTGCCTTCCCCCAGGTGGTTCACACCTCCCTTAGGATATACCCCATGTGAAGAGATAGATAGGTCTGGGCCTCTTAACTTACAAGGCCTAAAGCCCACCAGATTATTACCAGGCCCCTTCTGTCAGGTTCTATTTGCCTCTAAATCAGAAAACTTAATTGTAGCTTAGACAGCACCTTTCTAAGCTCCTCTAATAATGACTCTGTCCTTTGTTCTAGACCCTGTCTAGTGCACTTGGGCCTCATTCCTTTGTAATCATAACCTCTACCCTATCACCAATGGCTCTACTCTCAACCTGTGTGTACTGATGGTCCTCTTCCCCACTTAATGCTGTATAATTGTTCAGACCTGGTTAACGCCACTCTTAGGATCATTGGTTACTATCTTCACCCTGTCTTTTATGACCTTGTCTAAATATGATCAGAGTCGGCGAACTTGGAAGGCTTCCATAACCTTGGCAACTCATGACAACAGCCTAGGGTGGTTACTGGCGCCATAAACTAGAGTGTCAATTTGTTGGGTCAACAACAGGAGTCACTGCGCACTTGCTCCTCATGTGGGATCTCTGTCCTTAATGTGCTGTTCATTGTGATTTAATGCTATAACTAGTACTCAAGCAGTATGTTTCACTTTGTGTTTCTATGTGGGTGCAAACTATTGAAATCTTTACTGAATATATACTAAACTGATCTTCTCTATATAAAGAGAATTGAAAATGAATCTTGATGTGAATGGAAGGGGAGAGGTAGCGGGAAAGGGGAGGGTTGCGGGTGGGAGGGAAGTTATGGGGGGGGAAGCCATTGTAATCCATAAGCTGTACATTGGAAATTTATATTCATTAAATAAAAGTTAAATAAAATAAAATAAAAGTATTGTTCCCTCAAAAAAAATTAGCTCTTCTGGTAGGAATTTTACGCCTCTGTGACTGACTGGTGGGGAACGTTTGATAAACATCATGTTAGAGTTTTTTTCCCTTCAATTTCAGTGAGGAGATAGCCTCATCAAGCTAAAAATGGGGTGAGCCTTACTCCCTTTGGAAAAATGTAGGCTCTGAGCTAGGAGGTTCCCACCCATTGTCTTCTTTAATATCCCAAACCACTCTGGTTGTTATTATTTCTATTTTATAGCTAAAGGAATGATGGCCCAGAAGCAGGCATTCAGTGTAGTGGTTAGGATGCCCACATCCCATAGTGCAGTGCTTGGGTTTGATACCCTGCCCTGGCCCCTGACTCCAACTTCTTGGTAATGTAAACCCTGAGAGGCAGTGGTACTGTCCCACAAAACTGGGTTCCTGCCACCGCTGTGGGAGACCTGAACTGAGTTTTCAGCTTCCAGCTTCAGCTCTGGCCCAGCCCTGGCCATTCAGGCAATTGGGGACTCAGCTGGAGCTCTCGCTGTCTTCTCTGCCTCTTAAATAAGTGAAAACATTTTAAATTAAAATCTAAGGCCCCCAAATATTAAACAAGTCATTAAAAGTCATATAATGAGTCAGATGCAGAACCTGGAAGTATATTTCTACCATAAGTGCTTAGAGAATTTGATTCATTGATTGATTCATTCATTATGCACTGGAGTGTATGCCTCTGGGAGTCCAGGCGATTCTGCAGAGAGCCCTTCTGAGCAGCATCCAGGGAGTAAAGAGGTTTTTTTAGATAGAAGCCAGTGCGGCTGGTAGACTGGCATGTGGTCCCCACTTCTGAGCTGAATCTCTTGGGTCCTGTCTTACAGCAATCTGCTGCTATTGCTACCTCTGACACACAGGTCCCAAAAGCTGGGCGAGCCCTTCAAAAGCAGAGAGGCTCATTCCAAAGGTAGGGAAACAGGGCAGAGAGAGACAAAGTAGTTTGTCCAAAGTCACTGAGCCAATTCTAGGCGGAAGCAAGGAGAGCTTTTGGTGTCACCGCCTGCATCGTGGAATTCTGGGGGTCTTTCCAGCAGCCCTCTTGCCTGAGTGAGAGGTAAAGGAGGAAAGAGAGGTTATGTGTGCTTGGTGTGGTATTCCCAGGAGCATATATCCCTGGAAGGAGACAACTTTCTAAAGGAAGGGGCATGGGGAAAGAACAGAAGGAATTCTGAAGCCAGAGCACAGGACTCTGCCCAACACTGTTGCAGTCACGTCCCACCCAGCGCCTGCTCCCTGTGCCAGCCAGCCCCGCAGCCCTCAGCTCAGGGCTGGAACAAGACGTAGGACAGGGCTCCTTAATGAGAACGTTTGGGAACCCAGGGAAAGGTTAATGATCCGCAGCCTCGACCATCCGTCAGCTGCCCAGCCAGAGACAGTAAACACCGTTACTCATCTAATTAGCCGGGAAAGGCTGGGCAGGGGCTGAAGATGGGGCCTTGGGGATTACAGACCAAGTGTCCACTCGCTTAGAGCTGCTAAGAGAGGCTACCACAGGATGCTGGGCCCAGTTCCCAGAGTGGGACGAGGCCCACTCCCAGCCGGCCCCCCTGTAGTTCTGGCTGCAGGCTATGGGGAAGGAATGGAAGGTAGCACGCTGCCATTAATGAAGATTTCCTCTGTGCTGCCACTGCACTACCCTAGTCCATTCTATACATATATCATGTTGTCTTGTCATGCCAACAACATTGCAAGGTTCTCACACTTATAGAGTGCCTGCTGTATGCTAGTCACTTTACAAAGATTACTGCATTCCAGCCCTTCCAAGGAGTCCTAGGAAGCAGTTAGTGTTGTCCCCATTTCACAGGAGAGAAAATGCAGATCTACAGAGCATAATGTTCACTTAATCGACAAATGTATATTACACACATACTCTGTGCCAGGTGCTGCACTAAGTGTTGGGGACACAAGGGTCCTTCAAAAAGTTCTTGGAAAAATGGAATTAAAGGACAAGTTCTTTTTGGTGCAAAAACATGGAAACCTGTGCATAATTGTTTCATCATATGCATTTCCATGACCATTTTGAAGGGCCCCTCAAATGCCTGGATTTTAAATTTTCTTCCAAGAAAATGAAAATAAACTTAGGTTGTGATTCCACACACTTTTTGAAGCTTCCATTGTAATGGTGAAAGGACAGACATATGCACTTGGCCTCCACGGAGCCCACTGCCTAATGAGTAGGACAGACATTAACCATGACCTCATGGAGCCTGTAAGCAGAAAGACTAGGCTTAAGGTCTGGTGTAAGGGAAAGCTGCTGGAAGGCTGGTGATGGGGCTGAGGTGAAAGGTGTGGCACAAATCAGACCTGTATCACCTTGCTCATGGATTCCATCTATACAGAATCCAGGAGGCCCAGACCTGCGGCAAGTCATGTATTGCTGCTGGGAGAGAGGCACATGTGCTGGTTGGACTCTGGCTGCCAGGAAGGAACCCAGCTCCAAAAAGGAGGCATTACGGTTAAGAATACAAGGGTGGTTAAGAAAAATCTGTAGACAAGTAGAATTAAAAGTTGTTTATTTTGGTGGAAAAGAAACTGAAATCCATACATAGTTTCTTCATAATATGCATTTCCATGAACCTCTTGAGTACCTCCATATATGCATGGATTCCAAAGAGGTTTCAAAAAGGAAACTCATCTGCTAATTGCCTTTCTCACATGGTTTTTCAAGTACCCTTGTAGCTTTGTGATTGCTGAACAGTCCATGGGGTGGCCCAAGGCAAGGGGAATAAGTACTCTTTGAGCACAAGGTGTGTGTGCCCAATCCTGGAGCAAGCCCTGGGAGAAAGTGTCCAAGAACAGTCAAAGATTCAGTTTTTTTTTTTATCCAGAGAAGCTTTTAATCTAGCCTAGAAATAGGACTTATTTTCATAGAAAGATTAAGTAAGATAGCCAGTTAAGAGCTGAACAGGGTAGTTCTGGCTGGTCAACTCAGAAGCCTGGGATTCTTTGAAGGTTTCTTTTAAGAGGGAGAGGAAGCAAAAAAGACAAGCAAAGAGAGCGTGCACTCAAGTAACTGAACACAAAAGTGTGATGGAGACAGAATTAGACACAGAGGTGGAGAGAGAGAGAGAGAGAGAGAGAGAGAGAGAGAGAGAGAGATGCCCAGAGAACAAGATAGAAACTAAGAGCAGCATAACAGTGTGATGGACAAAATGGGATAGGAGAGGGAGTGAGAGATAAAAAGGAGACGCTGGGGTCTGCAATTGGCCAGGAAGAGGCTCAACTGCTGAGGTCTCCCCCACCCACTTTGAGGCCCTGTAGAGCACTGTGGATTCAGCCTTCAAAATGATTGTTTCATCCCGAAAAGATAGCTTTCTGCACTAATGATGGGTTCAGTGTTCTAAGCAACTGAAAGGTGTGTGTGTGTGTGTGCGTGTGTGAATTTGTGTTTGTAGAGTTGCTAGAAGCCACCATATAGGCATGTATGTACTTTTTCGCCACGCTCTCACCCATGCAAGCCTGGCTTCTCACAAAGTTGCATGTGAGTCAACTTGTAAAGAGAATCCTTTTGCCTCTCAATCACAGTCTCCTTCTCTATAGGAAAGCTCTCCACTGGGAAGTGAGTCCTTGTCATTTGAATTATAAGACAATGTTGTTTCCAAACTAGGAATATCAGAAGATCTAGGCTCACATGTAGGTAAAAATCAGGATTCAGCCAACTACTAGCTCTATGAACTGGAATCGTTGTGTTAACTTCTTTGGGTCTCAATTTTTTCCCCAACAACAAACTAGTTGTATTTAGTCCTTGGCTACTTTCCCATTTGAGCACGTGCAAGAAACAGGTGTAGCCTGGGCCCCCAAGGAAATCTATCCTGATGACCTTTAATTTGAAAGGGTGAGGGGAGGGGAGGGGATCAACAGATCAGATCAGAAGGCAGTGTGGTATGAGACAGGGGTATAAATAAAGTAATGCCTATATCAGTCAAGTGAAATGCAGTGGACTCCTGGAAGCTCAGTCCTGGGTCTGACTCTCTGGGCCTGGATGGCTGGATCAAGGGAGGGGCCTTCTTCCTCTCATACCCTTCTTGGCTCCTGTCTGCCTCCCGCCTGATACTTTCATCTCCATTCCACTTCACTGCTTAGTAGAGCTAATGTATCCTGTGTGGCAGTAGGTGAAACACCTCCACACCCCATTTGTATGTCCGATGGGGAATTTAACTTCTGTGCAATGGAATATGTCAGTGTTGCAGATCTCATGAAATGTTAGGAAGGATTAATAAGGGCACACCAGTATTGTAGCATAGTGGGTAAAGCTGCTGCCTGCATTGCCAGCATCTCGTAGGGGCGCTGGCTTGAGTCTTGGCTGTTCCACTTCCGATCCAGCTCCCTGCTAATGCACCTAGGAAACCAGTGGGTGGCCCCACTTCTTGGGTCCCTGCACCAACATGGGAGACACAGAAGAATCTCCTTGCTCCTGGTTTCCGATAGCCATTTAGGGAGTGAACCAGTGGATGGACGACCTCTTTCTCCCCTCTCTCTGTCTCTGTAACTCTGCCTTTCAAATAAATAAATCTTTAAAAAAAATAAAGGCACCAAGTTGAGAAAATGACATGCTTGATGGTTGGAGAGGAGATGGAGTAAAAGGTCTAAAATGGGGTTCTTTGGGCCAGTTAATGGTGTCTTGGGGGAAAAGTGGCATATTTAGCTGACTGGTTATAGGCAAGGCTAAATGCTTCCTCTGCATCCCCAACATCTCTGGTCCAAACAAGCATTTCTTCTTCTGTGATGATAGCCTCTTTCTGGGCTCTTTGCCTCTAGGTTTTTTGCCTCTGTTCCATTCAACCTTCACCTTTTTTTTTTTCTTATATCCCAGCATTGCTCATGTGTCCCCCTTACTTGCCTTTAAGCTATGTGAAAGAAGCAACTGAATTAATCTTATTGTCTAATTCCCAATGCAAAGCACCATGTTTTTCATAGAGGAGCTGCTCAATAAGTGTCTAATAAATCAATCAATGGATGAATGAATCCCTTGGGCCAGTCACTGTATTCAGCATTGCAAGGTGATCTTCCTCTGCGCTCCCAGAGTAGTCTATTGTGTTAGCCCTTATCAAAGAACTTATCTGACAGTTTGTAATTGCTTGTCTATTACACTGGGGTCCTGTGAGGATAGGGATCATATCTGTCAGGTTTCCTTTTCCTGACATATCTTACCTCCAGCACCCTGCACTATGTTGAATGAATGCATGAAGCAATCTTCCACTAGTAATGTATTTTCCCTCCATCTCTGACTGTCCATTCAGCAATTATGTATTGGACACTTATTATGTACAAGGGGTGTTCTTAGCATTAGAAATTTAGCAAAGAACAAAACAGACAAAACCCCTTGACTTGATGACACCTGTATTCTAGTGGGAAAGACAGTTCATAAATCAATGCCATATATATATATATACATATATGTATATATGCAAATGTCAAGTAGTAATAAGTGCTAGAAAGAAAAATGAAGCAGGACAAAGGGATAGAGAATGGTGGAGGGGATTCCTACTTTAGTTGGAGACTTTAAGACGGAACTTTCTGGAGAGGTGACACAAGCAAGTTGTGAACAAGGTGAGTGATGAGGTATTCCAAACAGAAGGAACTGAGAGTGCATAAGAATGTTCTTGACAAGTTTCAGGAATAGTAAGGAGGCCAGTGTGGCTAACGTATAGTGATCAAAGTGATGGGGAGGGGATAAGATCAGACAGTGAAGCAGGAGCCAGATCATATAGGTCTATGCAGACTATAGCAAAGAGCTGAGATACTATTCTAAGTAAAAATCAAAAGCCAACAAAAGATTTTTAAGCAGGCAAGAAATATCAGTTGATTTATGTTTTTAATAGATCTGTGAAACCTGATGAAGATGATCCTGAGGGCAAGAGTAGGAGGGAACCCAGTTAGAAAGACAGTGCAATGGGCCTGGTGACAAATGATAACAGCTTGGTCCAAAGTGTTTGTAGAGGAAGTGAAGAGAGAGCGGTTGGATCAGGATATATTTTGAAAACATAGTCGAACATAACTGTGGATTGCTTGGGTATAGGGTAAGAAAGAACAAGAGAGAGCAATTGGGAATAATTCTGAGGATTTTTTGCAGTTCAAGTCCCATTCTTTCACGGCTCAATCCAAAGCCACCTTCTCTGGGAGGTCTTCCCTGACATCCTCTACCTCCAATGCCTCCATCCAGATGCCCATATCATCTGACTCTGTATAATGCTAGTGAAATCACAGAACAGAGCTATCTGTGCACATCTACTTGTCCCACTCAACTTGGAATTCCTCAGGGACTCGGTTGTGGTCATTTCTGTAGTCTTCACTGGAGGCAGTACAATGATTTGTGCAGAACAATTGGCTGGCGAATACTGATGAGAGTGAATAAATGAACTAAATTGAAGCTGTTTGTTACCACTTCTGGTGTATGGTTGCCAAACTCTCCAAACATTAGAAGGTCAGTAGAAAAATTATTTCAACATCACCAGCTTTTAATTACTAAGGTCCACTGGATAGATGCCTCTTCTTGAATTATTGACATCATGAGGATTAAAATGTGGTCCCTTGATTAAAAGGAGGCTCATGTGTTGAGTGAGGGGTGTGGAGAGCCCTGGAGGGTGGGATATTGAATGAATTCTGTTCTTGCTGCTCAGCTTTAACTAGGGAAGCTGTGAGGAGAAGTGAAAAGGATGTAGAAGAGGACCAAGTTGGTACATATAAAAAATAGCAGAAGTAAGCAGAGGTAGGGATTTTTGACACATTTAGAGTGGGAACATATGGATCTGGATTCGAGTTTCAATTCTGCCATAAATGAACTGTGGTGCTCTAGAGCAAGTCATGTTTTTCTGTTATTTAGTTTGTTTTTAATTCAGGTACAACTTGTATATCAAAAAGCACATAAATCTTAAATATATAACCAACTGAAGTTTTAATTAATCAATCAATTAATTTTAAATATTTTTATATTTTGCTATTTATTTGAAAGACAGAGTTACAGAGAAAAGAGGAGATAGAAAGAGATAGAGATAGAGATAGAGATAGAGATAGAGATAGAGAGATACAGAGACTCTTCCATCCAGCAGGGTGGGGGTGAGGCCTGGAGCTGGGCCAGGCCAAAGTTTTTTTTTTTTTAACTTTAATTTAATGAATATCAATTTCCAATGTACAGCTTATGGATTACAATGGCTTCCACCCCATAACTTCCCTCCCACCTGCAACCCTCCCCTTTCCCGCTCCCTCTCCCGAACTTCCATTCACATCAAGATTCATTTTCAATTCTCTTTATATACAGAAGATCAGTTCAGTATATATTAAGCAAAGATTTCAACAGTTTGCACCCACATAGCAACACAATGTGAAAAATACTGTTGTAGTACTAGTTATAGCATTAAATAACAGTGTACAGCACATTAAAGACAGAGATCCTACATGATATTTTTTAAAAATTAATTTTCTATGCAATTTTCAATTTAACACCAGGTTTTTTTTTTTCATTTTCAATTATCTTTATATCAGGCCAAAGTTTGGAACCAGGCGCTTCTTCCAGGTCTCCCATGTGGGTACAGGGACCCAAGAACTTCAGCTGTCTCCTACTGCTTTCCCAGGTGCATTAGCAGGAAGCTGGATCAGAAGTGAAGCAGCCAGGACTCAAACTGGAATTCATATGGGATGCTGGCGTCACAGGCCAAGGCTTAACCTGCTACGCCATAGCGTCGGCCCCCAACCAAATGAATTTGTACAGATGCATACACCTATCTCTTAGATAAGAATGTAGACCATCCTCAGCACCCTAGTAGGCTCGCTCATGCCCTGCCCAATCAGTAACTCCTGGAGAGGCAGCAACTATAATAACCTCTGTTACTGCACAGCAGTTCTGCCTGTTTTTAATCTTCATGTAAATCAAACACAACACAAAATGACTTCTTTTGTGTCTAACCTCTTTCTGAGCAAGTCACTTAAACTCTGTATGTCTCAGCTTCCTCATCGTTATAACAGGAATACTAATGGCATTTCCATCATAGAGAGGTGAACATTTAAGGACACATACCATTTAAAATGCTTAGGATAGTGCCTGGGACATAGTGTGCACTGAATAAATAGAAATCCTTTCCTTCCCTCCTTCCCTTCTAACTTCCTAGAGCTGTGTTTGGCACTACTGAGATCCAAGGGAAGTATTAAAGGCAATTCACATACCCTTAAGGAGCTTATAATCCACTTAAGGAAACAAGGATGCAAAGTGCTTGACAAGCAGTAAAGGACAATAGGAATATATGGCATCATTAGTGTGATGAATGAAATAGTATCAATTACTATTCCTAGTGCTGAGTGCAATACAGGGAACTGTCTAAAAGTGGCAGTTTTGAAATTTTGGGACTTCCATTTCTAGCCCCGGTTTCCCTACTCACCAGCTGCAGTGACTCAGGGAACATCACATAGTACCCGTAAGTCTCAGTTTCTTTTTTTCCTTTTTCTTTTTATTAATAGTATAATTTGATCTTTTATTGACTTTTCCTTTATCCGCCTACGAAGACACTAACAAAAACTTAGCACCAGGATTAGTGCAAATAAAAGCAGCTGTCACTCGTCAACAGAGGAAACTCAGTTATCAAATTGAACAGATTATCCCAAAACAACTTCAGCATAAAATACTAATCATAGTCATTTGTTGCTTAATCAAGTGTCATTGCCAACAATTTTTTTCCACTCACATAAGCTGACAAACCTTTTTACTCCTTTGTAATTAAAAGCCCTGTTTCCTGGGCCATTACTTTAAATTTAGGCCTGAAGCTGAGAATCACATTGTCTCCATATATCCATAAAACCAAATTTAAATACATCAACATTAGAGGGAACATTTCAAGGGATTCCAACAGAAGAACATAAAGGTGGGTTAACATCATTCACAAAAGCAAATTCACTACCTTCTTACTGAATATATATTATCTGGTATAATTTAATTATGTTTACTCCTATAGCTCTAAGACCTATCTTAATACTATAATGTAGTCTACTTGTCATTTCTTTAAAGCTATTTATCAGTGTGTTAACTCTAACATTCTCAGAAAATAATTTTCCAAAGCCGAAAAGTTCACCTATATTTTTACATTAGTTTTAGCACCAATTTCGCCAAACCATTTTTTCAGAGCCAGATATGTATATTTATTTAATATGTAATATTAAAGTATAGATTAATTTCTCTCTATAAGAAACAAGCATGTTATACCCAGGGACAAAGAATGATTGGCTGGCTTGAGCTACAAATACAAGGGAGCATGGCTTGCTATTATTACACAAATTTTGTGGTACATCTACATAATACAAGTATCCTACCCTTCTGGCCTGCTTATCAAGTTAATAGCAATTCTAAGCTTATGCCCACACTACCTACCACACAGAAAGTTAAGTCTTCACTCGCTTTTCGGGAACCAGTTAAGACCTAAGACACCTCCAGGGAGCACCTTTCTCATGCATTTGACCTTAAGAAGAACGGGATGGGAGAGGGAGTAGGAGGTGGGATGGGAGTGGGGGTGGGAGGGTGGGAATGGGGGGAAGAGCCACTATATTCCTAAAAGCTGTACATATGAAATTTGTATTCATTAAATAAAAAGCCTTCTAAAAAATCATGTGCAAGTATGTACCCTTTTAACATCTTTTTTCCTTTTCATATCTAAATATTGCCCAATTACTCAGAAAAGTTTTCTCCTTTGAGACAAACTTTTGGTTTGTATAAGTGAAACCATATAGAAAGTGTATGTTAGAATTTCTGAGTTGGAAATATATTGAGAATGAAGTTTGAACTGTCATGTTGATCTTCAAACAAGCCTCCAAAATCTATATCCACTGTTTCAACATCAACTATACTTTTTTTAGTACAATTGCCACCATTCAAGATTAATGCAATAAAACAAAGTAGGTGTCATTGGAGCCTCAGTTTCTTTATAGGTAAAATGGGAATGATACTGTTGTCTACCTCATGGGATGGTAGAAAGCATTCAATGCCACAGCAGATGTGCTGTGGCTGGCACAGGACATGGAGCATAGTGACACCTAACACAAAGCTATTTGCTGAAGGTTCTTCTGCATTGGGACCCCAGGACTCAGAAATAGCTAAGTGGCTTCTGAGGTTTTTCCTATTGCAGCTAGACAGGTAGCAGAGAGAAATGATCAAAGCCCAAGGAACCACTTCTTTGCTTACCCCTCTACCTTTCTCTAATTGTTACCAGTGACCATTCCAAGGGCCACTGAATTAAGGAGTCTGCCTCAGTGCCTCTCTGAAAATTTATCTTTTTTTTTTATTATTCATAAGGTTTAACTTCTAGTGATCCAGGCTCCTAGCCGGGATCCCATGTAGTCCTTGGGCAGGAGCTGTGGCAGGCCCCAGGCCAGCATTAAGGGATTCATTTGTCATCAGGAGTACAAAAACTTTTCAAAATAAAGAATTTTTTTAAAGCAGTCTGAGGTCCACAGCAAAACTAAGAGAAAGATACAGAAATTTCTCATATACTTCTTGTCTCCATACATGCAGAGTTTCCACCATTATCAACATCCCCCATTAGAGTAGTACATTTGTTACAATCGGGGAACCTATGGAGACACTTCATTTTACCCAAAGTCCATAGTTAATATTAGGGTTCATTCTTGGTGTTGAACATTCTGGGGGTTTGGACAAAGGTAGCCACCACTATAGTGTCAAACAGAGTAGCTTCACTCCCCTAAAAATGCTCTATTCCCTGCCTATACATTCCTCTTTCCTCCCAACCACTGGCAATCACCAATCCTCTTACTGTCTGTATACTTTTGCCTGAGGAGTGCAATTTTCATAGCCATTTTGAAGCTAACATTTCGAAATCAAAATTCCTTAAACACTGTTCAGTATAACAATGTTTTGAGAAAACATTTTCAAGACAGTTTTATACATTCTGCTTCCTACTGTTAAAAATAAAAGTTTAAAAAAATCTTTAAAATCAACATGTCTTGAAAATATTTTTTAAACCAAAACAAATGTCTCAAAAGCTTTTTTGCAGATAAGATGATTAGTGAGATGATTCATCCTCAAAGAATATTTTCCCTATTTGTGTTCTGATGATTGTATTTTGGGGACTTGATTTAGCCAAATTATTTTCTCAAAACTGTATTTATTTTAAATCTCCAGACTCATCCAAAAGACCAAGAAAATCTGAAACCTTAATGCTTCAATATAAAATGTTTGTTGAATACATAAATCAATTTTCCTTTTTTTCTTTTCTACCAGGAGACTCAGCACTATGTTAGGTAGAAGTAACAATTTTAGGGCCAGCGTTGCGGCATAGTGGGTAAAGCTGCCGCCTGCAGTGCCGGCATCCCATATGGGCTCTGGTTCGAGTCCTGGTTGCTCCACTTCCAATCCAGCTCTCTGCTATGACCTGGGAAAGCAGCAGAATATGGCCCAAGTCTTTGGGCCTCTGCCACCCATGTGGGAGACCTGGAAGAAGCTCCTGACTCCTGGTTTGAGTCTGGCCCAGACCTTGCCATTGCAGCCATTTGAGGAGTGAACCAGAAGATGGAACACATCTCTCTCTGTTTCTCCCCCTCTCTCTGTATTTCTGACTTTCACATAAATAAATGAATCTTTTAAAAAAGAAGTAATGATTTCACACTTAGTTCTCCCTTTCTGCACATGACTTTTCAATCCCTCTGTTCATCTTTATTTATATCTCCTATTTCTCTAAAATTTTATGTGAATCTGCTTTAAGCCCATTTGGGATATAGATCAAGCCACGAGTCAGAGATAAAAAAGTATTTTAAAGATCTACTTGGTAGAAAAGTGAGAAAAATATCTGAATTGGCATTTCACAGACTAGCAAATCTGAATCTATAGAAAGATGCCAAATTACAGTTTTATGTGAACAAATGCAATTTTGAAAAATCATGAGGTATTGCTCCACATCCATTCAAATGAAAGAATCAGAAAGTCAGGTAATATGAACAGGTGATGATATAGATAATCATATATTCTCATGGATGATGGATTGGAGTATGATCTGATAGAGCTACTTTTGAGAGCAATCTGGAGTTGCTTAATGAAATTACAAATTCATAAGCCCTGTGACAAAGTTTATAATTCTGAAGCAGGTCCTTCAAGGGAAATGTGCAATAATGGATGTTTATGGAATCACTGATTGTGATACTAAAGAAAAAAAACTAAAGATAACTAAGATATGAGAAATGCAGATTCTATGAAAACTATGTAGGGGCCGGTACTGTGGTGCATTGGGTTAAAGCCCTGGCCTGCAGCACTGGCATCCCATATGAGTGCCAGTTTCAGTCTTGGCTGTTCTAATTCTAATCCAGCTCCCCGCTAATGCTCCTGGGAAAGAAGTAGAGGATGGCCCAAGTCCTTGGGTCCCTGCACCCACATGGGAGACCTGGAAGAATCTCCTGGCTCCTGGCTTCAGATCAGCTCAGCCTTAGCCATTGCAGCCATCTGGGGAGTGAACCAGTGGATGGAAGACCTCTCTCTCTCTCTCTTTCCCTCTGTCTCTACCTTTATCTATAACTCTGTCTTTCAAATAAATAAAATAAATCTTTTTAAAATAAGAATACTATGTAACGTCAGAATTCTAATCTAGATACACTTCTTAATCAACTCCTCCTGCCATAAACAAAAATACCAAAATTGTGTGGCTTAGATAGCAGAAATTAATTTTCTCACATTTCTGGAGACTGGAAGTACAGGATCAGTGTGCCATTATAGTTGGGTGATTGTGAGGGTTGTTTCCTTGACTTGCAGATGACCACCATCTCACCATATCCCATAGCCTCACATGGCAGAGAGAGAGAGAGAGAGAGAGAGAGAGGACTAGCTCTGTGGTACTCTAATATCTCTTATTAGAAGAGCACTAATGGCATCATGAAGGTTCCATTTCATGACTTCATCTAACCCTAATTACCTCCCAATGATCACATTGGAGGTTAAGATGTCAACATATCAGTTTTGGGAGGACGCAAATATTCAGTCTGTAATATTTTACTGTAACCCCACATATTCATGTCTTTCTCACATGCTAACTACACTGATTACATCTCAACAGTCCCCCAAAGTCTTAGTCATTCCAGCATCAATTTTAAAACCCTTAAGTCTGAAGTCCCATTAGATATTAACTATTGAAATCAGACATGGGCCAGACTCAAGATATAACTCACCCTAAGGCTAAATTTCTCTCCAGCTGTGTACTTGTGAAACCAGACAAATTATGTGCTTCTAAAATGCAACTTTGGGAGAAACACGGGATAAATATTCTCATTCCAAAGGGAGAAATAGGAAAGAAGGAATTGGGTATGTGTGTGTGTGTAGAGGGGAGGAATTATGGGTCCCAAGCAAGTGTGAAATTTAGCAAGAAAAAATCCATTAGATTTTAAGGCTCAAGAATAAACATGTTTGGTTTGAAGCTCTGCCTCTTGGATCTCCTGAGGTGATGTTTCCACAACCAAGCCTCTGCTAGGGTGAAATTCTTGCCTCCAAAGCTCTAGGCATCCTGCCTCCAAGGTTTCACAAGGAAGTTCCACTTCCAAGGCTTCTAGGCATGGGTCATCTGGCCTGATGAAACCAAGGCAATGACTAAAAGCTTGGAAACTGATGATCTCTGAATTGTGTTTCAATGGATTCTTCCCTTTTCTTGAAGAATCACACCTGTTCTCAATAGAATAACCCTATAGTCCTGTCCCATAAAGCTTAAGAAGTCTGGCATCCTTGGCATCCTTCTTTTATTCTATTCAATCTTCTCTGTCCCCTTCATTTAAAACTGGTAGGATGTCTGCTGGTGTAAGCCCATCTCTATTCCTGGCTTCTGTTGAGATTGCTGATTAAATTTATGAGTCACACTCGTGGCCTCTTTATAAAATCATGGTTCAGAGACACTCTCAGTGTTCTCTTTTCAACAAGCTCTTTTTTTTTTTTTAATGCGTATAGGGTGAGAATTTCTAAATCTCTGAGACTGGCTCCTTTTCAAACTTTATTTACTGGGGGGAGAGGGAGACAGAGAGGGAGAGTGAGAGAAAGAGAGACAGCACTCTGTCCACTGGTTTATTCCCCAGATAACCACAACAGCCAGGACTGGGCTGAGCTGAAACCAGGAGCGAGGAGCTAGGAGCCAGGAACTCAATCCAGGTTTCCCATATGGTCACAAGAACCCAACTATTTGAGCCATCACTCGGGTATGCATTAACAGGCCGCTGAAGTCAGATGCTAGATCTAGGTATCCAACTCAGACACTTCAATATGGGCCACAGATGCCTCAACCTCTAGGCTAAATACATCATCCTCATGGTTTCATCTTGCTTAACAATTCCTTCAACTCATCTCTCTCCTTTTGTAACTTAGTATAGGCAGTCAGGATGACCCAAGTCATGCCTTTCACACTTTACTCAGAAATTGCCACAGCTACATATCAATTTCATGTTTGCAAATGCCAACTTCTACAGAAACATAGTTCAGCAAAATTCTTTGCAACTCCACGAGGATCCTCTTTCCTTCAGTTTCCAATGACATGCTCCCTATTCCCATCTGAAACTTCACCAGAATTGCCCTAAATGTTCATGTTTCTAGCATACAGCTAAAAGCATTGAACCGCTATCCATTCACAAATCCAAAAGCTTTTTCCACATTTTTACAGCAATGCCGTACTTCTCAGTATCAAAATCTTAGATTAGAGCTTCTCCATAATAAAGCCAATAGAAGTTCAACATACAAATTTTAGGTGGGTACAAATATTTAATCCATAACAATACTTCTCTAGCAACATTAATAAATATTTAAATACACATAATGTTGAATGAGGTCAAGTGAATAAGAGAGTTTCATAGTGAAATGCAATTTATGGCAAAATACTATAAAATATGAGGATCCCACTTCTATCTAAATAAATATGAGTGATAGATTGAAAGGATGCTTACTAAGTACATTAGAATGTATGTTTATGGAGGCAGAAAGGAAATGGAATTGGAGATGAGGAATGAAAAAGAAAAATAAAATTCATTAAAATAAAAAGAAGAGTAGTTACAATGAAGACTGTGTGTCATGAACCAAGGGATATGAATGACTTAAGTCTTTGAATGTCTTGGTCAAACTAACCAGAAAAATATAAATTTAAAAAACCTATTACTGTGTTTTAATACTAGCTCTTAAAAATGTGACAAAGCATCCTAGACTTTAAAATATGCATTTTTTATTGTAATGGCTTTTGTTTTATAGATGAAGAAAATCTCTGTGCCTATCTCAGATCATACAAATGGCATATAAGAAATCAAGATGGGAGCCGGTGCTGTTGCATAGAGGGTAAAGCCGCCACCTGCAGTGGCAGCATCCCATATGGGTACCGGTTTGAGTTTTGACTGCTCCACTTCCTATCTAGCTCTCTGCTATCACCTGGGAAAGCAGTGGAAGATGGCCCAAGTCCTTGGGCTCCTGCACCCACGTGGGAGACCTGGAGAAAGCTCCTGGCTCCTGGCTTCAGATCGGCGCAGCTCCGGACATTGTGGTCAATAGGGGAGTGAACCAGCCGATGGAAGACCTCTCTCTCTCTCTCTCTCTCTCTCTCTCCTTCTCTCTCTGTGTAACTCTGACTTTCAAATAAATAAATAAATCTTTTAAAAAAGAAGTAAGTCAAGATGACTCCCATGAAAATGAGGAGTTGAATTATAAATATCAAGCCTTACCTTACTTTCAGAATGAGAATGGTATCTGAGGTGCAGGTATAATTTTTTTCCAAAGACATTGCAATGGTGGAAGGTTGTGTGTAGGCAGCAAAGTGATCTCTGAAAAGGATCATCTCAAACTTCAATTCAAGAGCATCTAGCTCAAATAAGGTAGATAAATAATGCTCATTGTGGATGCTACTGCTCTGCCTATGGAGTAGAGGTGGAAGTGGCAGGAAAGGGGAACAGTTGAATAAACAGAAGTCACATTTGAGGCAGAGAGGAAGTTCTTCCAAAATGGAAAGCAGGATGGGAGAAATATTTCTGTATAAGAAAAGTGTTTGTGTTGGGCAGGGAGAAGACTTGAGGATTAGATTTGGAGGTTAGGGGGAGAGACTTTTCCAAATGGGAACCTAGGGTCTAGCACTTGCGTGACTTCGTTCTCAGTCTCCCATATCTAGGAACGCATCAGCCTGAGAGGAATCATCCTAATGACCCCCACACACGCACACACATACACCATCATGCAGTGTTACCATTCTCCTGTGCATTTGGCACATGTGACCGTAGAATGTGGCTTAAAAGCTGATGGGGATAGGGCATGCAATTACTATCAAAGTCTACTTTCCTAGTTCACTGAGTTTAATGAGACAAGGAGAGACTGATGAGAAAATGCATAGGGCATGCCAGGAAAGTCCTGGAATCATAATTCTGAATGGATATGCCAGTTAATTGACTTTAAGTACACAACACATTCTTTGCCCATTGAATTTTACTAATCAGAAGAGTATTTATCCTAGGGGCATGACATGAAGGCATAATTTATTTCATTTTAAGGAGCATTATTGATTACACTCTGCAAGTCTAGAACTGAGTAAAAAGATTAAAAAAAAAACCCATGATTTAAAATCTCAAATAATTCATAGTCAATCGATTTTCTAAATTCTTTTTTTTTTTTTTTGACAGGCAGAGTGGACAGTGAGAGAGAAAGAGAGAAAGGTCTTCCTTTTTCGTTGGTTCACCCCACAATGGCCGCTGCCGCCAGCGCGCTCGGCTGGTGCACCGCGCTGATCCGAAGGCAGGAGCCAGGTGCTTCCTCCTGGTCTCCCATGTGGGTGCAGGGCCCAAGGACCTGCCATCCTCCACTGCACTCCCGGGCCACAGCAGAGAGCTGGACTGGAAGAGGAGCAACCAGGACAGAATCCGGCGCCCTGACCGGGACTAGAACCTGGGGTGCCAGCGCCGCAGGCAGAGGATTAGCCTATTGAGCCGCTGTGCCAGCCTCTAAATTCTTACAATTGAAATTAACATTGGCATTTTATAGTCCATCAATCAACCTATAGTCTGTGCCATTTATGTAAGGGTTAGAGCTGTGAGTGGTTGCCAGTTCAGTAAGGAAAGGGAAAGAAGATACTATGTGTTAAGTCTCATGACTGAACTTGTTTTGTGTTTTTTCACTGGAATTCAGGAAAGGAGGTCCTTGAAGGAATAGGGAATAAATTGAGGGTATTTTGCCTAGAGTTGAGAGGTGTCTTAAATGTGTCTAGATGTCTAAAGACTTGTCATTCACACAGAGAGAAGCATGCCTTGAGGCTCCAGAGGGAAAACCCTAGCCAGTAGAAGGAATTTTTGAAAGAAATAACATCACTTAATGGGTAAAATAGATCAAAAGTACACTAATATTAATAGTCACTGCTTCCATTTGCTGATAACTTACTAGTTACTAAGCTCTGTGTTGAGTACTTTAAATGCATTATCTTAACTTGTTTTCTCAGAGATGCAATGAACTAAGTATTCAAACCAATTCTTCCAAAAAAGGAAATAAGAGAAAAAAAATAAAATTGGCTGCCTTAAAAAAACTTTGCTCCTGCAATTTTATAAAATTAAGCCATATTTTTTTGTGTGTGTACTGCTGTATTGTTTTCCCACTAGAAATACGGACATGATGCTTCTTTTAAGGCATAGGGCACCCTGCTATAACTAACATCTACCACCATTATGATAATCAGTTCCTGAACTCTGGTCACTCTTCCCCTTGCTCTGAGGCCTGGTTCACAGGTCCCCTGACACTCCACGTCCTGTCCTCATCCTGGGTGCCCTCAACAGCACCCATGTAGAAGACCCACCCATGCACCTGACCTCACGCCTTTCTGACCTAGGATTTCTTAGCACCTCCAAACACTCCAGCCTCTTGGCCTCACTGCACACAGCTCCACTCTCAAAGGTTCAAGTTCGATGTCCCGCTGACACCCATGTCCCCTGGCAGAGGCTGGCCCCCAGGATCCACTCTTGGCCTCCCTGAGGGGTCCAGTGTCCCCAGCCCTTTCTTTTCCCCCCACTTCTTTCTTTACCCAGCCAGGGTCTTGGGGTACATTTATTTAGCATTGAGGGCATCTTCATCCCCCTGCCCTTTGAATACCGTGTCCACACCATTTAACCTCAGCTTTGGGTGCCTCCCAAGAGCTAAATCCCGCAACCATGCAATGGCCACTGTGGGAGAAGGGAGCACCACCCCCCAGGTTGCTGTGTTTCCCAGTCGGGATGCCCACCCTCAGCTGGCCCATCCTGTACTTGCCCCAAGTCACTTCCTTCTCCTTCTCCCTCCCACCTGTGTGCCCGGTTTCCTCCTCATGCCCTTCAAGTCTTTGCCCCCTCCACTCAACCGCTACCAACTTCCCACCATTACTTAGAATCTTCCCAGAGGACATTGAAGTCACCCTCAAACCCTTGTGTCTAACATCTCTGTAGCTCCACTGCTCTCACTTCATATTTCTCCTTCTGACTCAGAATAACTGCTGTTCATCTAGTTTCTCCACCCTTGCTGTGCATCCTCCCCTCTAGCCTTCCCTTCCCATCTCCCAAGCTTGCTTATACTATTACCTATTCCTTTCCCTGAATCTCTGTTCCCCTCCCTCCTCCCTGCTGATTTCCTTACCTCATATTATTTATATGCTTAATATTATCCTTCTTCTTTAGAAATATTTTCTGGACATCATTGCCCCCTTCATCCACTATCAAAGCTCCCCCCATTCATTAAATATTTAAATTCATTTATTTATTATTGAGAGAGAGAGAGAGAGAGAGAGAGAGAGAGAATTGAAGAATTGATCTTCCATCTGCTGGTTCATTTTCCAAATGCCTGCAACAACTAGGGCTAGCACAGGCCAAAGCCAGGAGTCTGGAAATTAATCTAGATTTCCCACATGGGTGTCAGGGACTCAAATACTTGATCTGTCACCTGCTGCCTCACAAGGTGGGCATTAGTAGGAAGCTGGACTTGGAGATGGGGTTGTGACTCAAACCCCAGCACTCTATTATGGAATGAGGCATTCCAAATGGTGTCTTAATCACTGCACCAAATGCCCACCCCTCATCTTCTAAGCTTTCAAAATCAGTGACCCATATGTACTCAATCTCTGCTTCTCACTTCCATTTTATATTTTTCAGCTTGGTGCAATCTGGCCTTCAATCAAACCACTTTACTGCCCTGTACTCTTTATGATTACTCTTTGGTCTCAATCTTATTTTGTATTACAGCTTTATGGGGCATATACTAAATTACATATATTTAAAATATGCATTTTCATGATTTTGACACATGTATACACCCATGAAACTATCACCTCAATCAAAATTATGTGTATCTATCACCAAGAAAAGTTTCAAGGTACCCTTTTGTAAACCAAACATCCCCCATGCTGTCACTTAGCAACCATTGATCTACTTTTTGTCATCATAGATTAATTTGCATTTTCTAAAGTTTGATATAAACGGACTTAGACAGTATGTACTCTTTTTTTCTGGTTTATTTCACTCAAAATAATTATTTTGAGATTCACCCACATTGTGCAAGCAACAAGAGTTTGCTCTTTTAAATTTCTGTGTACCATTCCATTGTACAAATATGCTATAATTTATTTATCCACTCACCAGTCAATGAACATTTGGATTGTTTACAGTTTGGGGCTATTTTTAATAAAACTGCAGTGAACATTTGTGGGTCATGGTATGAACATATGCTTTCATTTCTCTTAGACAGAGATAACTGGGTTGTAAGGTAGGTGTATGCTTAACTTTTCAAGAAACTGTCAGACTGCTTTTTAAAGTGAATATATCATTTTATACACTCACCAGGAATAAATGGAATTCCAGCTGTTTCACATCTTTACCATCGTAGGAATAGTACCCTCTTTCATTTTTTAAACATTAATTTATTTAAGAGACAGAGAGAGAGAGAAAGACAGAGAACTCCCTATTCAAGGATTCACTTTCCAAATGCCCACAATGGCCAGGGCTGAACTAGGCAGAAACCAGTAACCTGGAAATCAATCAGGTTCTCCCACATGGGTAGCAGGAACCTGAGTATTTGAACCATCACCTGCCGCCTCCTGGGGTGCACATTAGCAAGAAGTCAGGTCAAACACAGAGACAGGACTTGAATTCAAGTAGTCTGATATGGGATGTGGGTGTCCGCAGCAATGTCTTATCTGCTACAACACTCACCCTTGATTTGCATTTCTTTAACAACTAATGATGTTAAGCATGTTTTTATGTGCTTATTTGCCATCTGTATTTCTCCTTTTGTCAAGTGTGTATTATGAACTTTTGCCTATTTTTATTTTCTTGTTTGTCTTATTATCGAGTTAAAAGAATTCTTTATATATTTTATACCCAAGTCCTTTAATGGATATGTAATTTGCAAATATTGTCTTCAAATCTGTGCTTTGTTTTTCATTCTAGTAGCAGTGTTTTTTGGAGTAGTTTTTACTTTTGATGAAGTTCAATTATTAGTTTTTCTTTAATAGCTCATGCTTTCTGCATTTTATTTAGAGAATCTTTTCCAAATTCAAGGCCACTTAGAGTTCCTACTAAGTGTTCTGCTACAATTTTTATAGTTTTAGCGTTTACTTTTAAGTCTTTGATGCATTTTTATTAAATTTCTATATACAGCGTGAGATAAATTCTAAGGGCCAATATTTTACAAATGGTCATGCCATTATTCCAGCACTATTTGTTGAAAAAGAGTTCTCCATTGAGCTGCCTGGGCACTTTTATCAAAAATCTACTTCCCCAAAATGTATAACTATTTTGATTCTGTTTCATTTCATTGATACATATGTCTGTCTCTACACCAATACTACACTGTCTTGATTATTATACAATTATAATAATCTTATAAGATTTGTTTATTTATTTGCAAGGCAGAGTTACAGAGAGATAAGGAGATACAGAGAAATTTTCTATCCACTGATTCACTCCATAGATGGCTGCAACGGCCGGGGGTGGGCCAGGCCAAAGCCAGGAGCCAGGAGCTTTGTCTGAGTCTCCCACGTGGGTGCAAGGGCCCAAGCACATGGACCATTCTCTGCTTCTGTCCCAATTAGAAGTGGAGCAACTAGGGGGCCAGTACTGTGGTGCATTGGGTTAAAGCCCCGGCCTGCGGCTCCGACATCCCATATGGGTGCTAGTTCGAGTCCTGGTTGTTCCTCTTCCAATCCAGCTCCCTGCTAATGCGCCTGGGAAAGCAGCAGAGGATGGCTGAAGCCCTTGGGCCCCTGCACCCGCGTGGGAGACCTGGAGGAAGCTCCTGGCTCCTGGCTTTGGATCAACTCAGCTCTGGCCGTCATAGCCATTTGGGGAGTGAACCAGAGTATGGAAGACCTCTCTCTCTCTCTCTCCCTGTCTTTCAAATAAATAAAATAAAATAAAATATTTTTTTAAAAAAGAAGTGGAGCAACTGGAACTTTAACTGGCATCCATATGGGATGCCAGCATCGCAGGCAGCAACTTAATCAGGCATGCCACAAAGCCGGACCCTATAATAAATTGTAAAACTAGGTTTTTATTTATGTGTTCTTTACCAATGTTGTTTTTGGCACATATAAATCCTTTGAATTCTCATGTAAACGTCATTATTTGTTAATTTGCTTGAAAAGCAGAGAGATAGAGATTAGGAGATAGAGAGAAATGAGAGAGAGAGAGAGAGAGGGAGAGAGAGCAAGCTCACATCCTTGGTTCACTCATCAAATGCTCACAACAGCCCTGACTGGGCCAGGACAAAGCCAGGAGCCAGGAACCCAGTCTGAGTTTTCCACGTGGGTGGCAGGATTCCAAGTGTTTGAGCATCATCTGCTGTCTCCCAGAGTGCATATTAGCAGGAAGCTGGGTTGGATGCCGAGGAGCCAGGACTCAAACCAGGCATTCTGCTATAGGATTTGGGCTTCCCAAGTGGCTACTTGATCATTGTGCTACATGTCCATCTCCATTCCCATGTAAATTTTAGAATCAGCTTGTCAATATATGCTGAGATTTCGAATGGGATTGTGATGAATCTATATATCAATTGGGAGAGAACTGGTGTCATAGTAATATTGAGCCTTTGATTCATAAACATGATATAGCTCTCCAACTATTTAGGCCTTCTAAAATTTTTCTCAGCAGTATTGTATAGGCATCTTACATGTTGTCAAATTCATTTTGAAGTATTTTATATAATTTTATGCTTTTGGAAATAATATATATATATATATTTAAATTTTTGATAGGCAGAGTGGACAGTAGAGGGAGACAGAGAGAAAGGTCTTCCTTTTTGCCGTTGGTTCACCCTCCAATGGCCGCTGCGGTAGGCGCGCTGCGGCCGGCGCACTGCGCTGTTCCGATGGCAGGAGCCAGGTGCTTATACTGGTCTCCCATGGGGTGCAGGGCCCAAGAACTTGGGCCATCCTCCACTGCACTCTCTGGCCACAGCAGAGAGCTGGCCTGGAAGAGGGGCAACCGGGACAGGATCGGTGCCCTGACCGGGACTAGAACCCGGTGTGCCGGCCGCAAGGCGGAGGATTAGCCTGTTAAGCCACGGCGCCGGCTGGAAATAATATATTTTTAAAGATTTATTTATTTATTTGAAAGACAGAGTTACAAAGAGGCAAAGGCAGAGAAAGAGAGAAGTCTTCCATCCACTATTTCACTCTCCAAATGGCTGCAATGGCCCTGAGCTGGACTGATCTGAAGCCAGGAGCCGGGAGCTTCATCCATGTCTCCCACGTGGGTGCAGGGGTCTAAGGACTCGGGCCATCTTCCACTGCTCTCCCAGGCCATAGCAGAGAGCTGGATCAGAAGTGGAGCAGCCAGGACTTGAACCGGTGCCCATATGGGATGCCAGCACTGCAGGCAGAGACTTCATCCACTATGCCACAGTGCCAGCCCCTGGAAATAATATTTTTAAAATTTCAATTTTCTTTTGTTTGTTGCTAGGGTTCAATAATTGATCTGTGTATATTGACCTTGAATCCTGCAACCTTGCTAAATTCCCTTGTTATTTCTAGCAGCATTTTTTTTGTGGATTCCTGATGATTTTTCACAGAGCTGATCTTGTAACCCAGGAATAAAATATCTTTGTTTCCAATCTGTCTTTTTGTTTTTCACACTTCGTTGCATTCAGTATGAAGTCCAGTAAAATGTTGGACAGAGGTAGTGAGAATGGACATCTTGCTTTATTCCTGATTCATTCAGTCTCTCAATATCCAATCTGATATCAGCTGTAGTTTTTTTCATAGATACCCTTTATCAGTTTGAGTATGAAGTTTTATTTATTGATTTGTTTTAAATAAGCATCCCTATGTGGACCTACTGTGGAGTCTCATTTGTATTTGTGTTTTTTATTATTTCTTTATTTGAGAGGCAGGGAGACAGAAAAAGGAACAGAAAGACAGAGAAATCTCCCACCTGCTGGTTAACTCCCCAGATGCCTGCAAAAACTGGGACTGGACCAGGCTGAAGCCAGGAGCCAGGAATCCAATTCAGGTCTCCTGCATGGATGGCGGGAACCTAGCTACTCTGTGCGCATTAGCTGGAATCAGGAAAGGAAGCAAGATTTATACACAGGCCCTCTGATATGAGATGCTGGCATGCCAAAATGTGTCTTAACCACAAGGCCAAATGCCCACCCTGAGCTTTTATTTGTAACACCAGAAATGGATGTTGAATTTTGTGGAATATATTTTTCTGCATGTACAGAAATAGTCACCTATGTTTCCTACTCAGCGTGCTATTGTAGTAAGTAACATTGGTTTATTTTCAAATAGTAATCTAACTTTGTGATCCTTGAATCAATTCTACTTAGTTATTATGTAACATCTTTCAAATATGTTACTTGATTTGATTTGCCAAAGTTTGTTAAGAATTTTTGTGTCTATGTTTGCAAAGGATATTAACCTATAGTTTTCTTGTAATGATTTTGATTGGAGTTGGTCTCAGGTTAATGCTGGCTCGAAGACTTAGTTGCAAAGTAGTCCTTCATCTTTATGTTTCTAGAAATGTTTGTGTAGAACTTGTATTATTTCTTTCTTCAGTGTTTGGTAGAATTGTCCAAAAAAGCCATCCAGTCATAGAATTTTCTTTATGTGAAGATCTTTTACTAAAAATTCATTGTAGTAAGTATTGAAAATTTCAAGTTGTCTCTTTCTTCTCTAATGAGATTTGGTAGTTTATGTCTTTTAAGGAATTTGCCCACTGTCATCTAAGTTGTTGAAATTATTGGCCTAAAATTATTAATAATATTATTTTACTATCCCTTAATATATGTAGAATGTATAATGGCGTACCTTTCTCATTACTTTTATTGTTAAATTGTGTCTTTTTCTTGGTCAGTTTGTCTAGATCAACTTTATTGATCTATTCAAAGAACTAGCTTTTGGTTTCATTGATTTTTCTCTATTGCTTCTCTGCTTCATATTTCATTGATTTTTGTCTTTATCTTTAGTATTTCCTTCCTTTCCTTTGGACTTAATTTACTTTCATTTTATAGTGTCCTAAGGTCAAAGTTTAGATCTTGATATGAGGCTTTCATTCTTTTCCATGATAGCTTTTCATGGTATAAATTGCCATCTAAACACTGCGTTAGCAAAAGTCTACAAAATTTGATGTCTTGAATTATTGTTTTCATCTAGTTCAAAACAATTTCAATGCTTTTATAATTTCCTGTTTGATCCACAGTTTATTTAAGTGTATTGTTTAGAGTTTTAAAAAGACATTTTGGAACTTTTCAGATAGCTTTCTGTTATTTATTTCTAATTCAACTGTATTTTTGAGAACAAATTTTTATAATTTTAATGTTTCTAAAAATACCCAGCCATATTTTACAGATCAGAATATGGTCTACCATGATAAAGGTTCTGTATGTACTCAGAACAATTTTTATTTTGATACTTGTGGATGGACCTAAAATATCTTTTGGATCAATTTCATTGAAAATACTTTTCCAGTCTTCCCTAACCTCTCTGACATTCTGTTTACTTGTTTTATCAGTTATTGAGAAAAGGTATTGAATCTTCCAGCTATAATTGTGGATTTGCCTAAGCTCTGTCAGTGTTTGCATTAGGTAGTTTTAGTCTCTATTATTAAGTGCATAATATAGAAGAGTGTTATGTAGTTTTAATGAATTGACCCCTTTAGCATTATAAAATGACCTTAATTGACCTGAAATCTATTTTGCAGGTACTGATACAGTCGATCTAGCTTTCCTGTGTTTATTGTGAGCATGGTTAACAATTTTTCTTTCCATTCCTTTTAAAGATAATTTCCTGATGTCTCTTGACTTGCACTGTTTTCAGTAAGGCATCTTCTGTCATTCTTCTATTTATTTTTCTGTATGTAATTTAACTCACATCTCCTTGTCTCCTGTAAAGGCTTCTTTGAAAATTTTAGCTTTAACACTGATTTTCAACAATCAGATTATGATGTGCCTTGGTGTGGTTCTTTTTCCCTCTATGTTTTTCATGCTTGGAATTTGTTGAGATTCTTAGGTTTGTGAGTTTGTAATGTTTATCTAATTTGGAAATATTTAGTCATTATTTTTTCCAATATTTTTTCTTCTGTCCTCCCTCCTCCTTTGAGGAATCTAATTACATTTCTATTAGGTCGATTACAATGGTCTCACAGCTCACTATGTTAATATTTTTCAGTTTTCCTACTGTTTAATTTTCAGCAGTTTTTCATGCCATGCCCTCAAATCCAGTAATCTTTTTTTTTTGTAAACATGACATTTTATTTTTTAACTTTTATTTAGTAAATATAAATTTCCAAAGTACAGCTTATGGATTACCATGGCTTCCCACCCCATAACTTCCCTCCCACTCACACCCCTCCCATCTCCCGTTCCCTCTCCCATTCCATTCACATCAATATTCATTTTCAATTATCTTTATATACAGAAGATCAATTTAGTATATATTAAGTAAAGATTTCATCAGTTTGCACCCACACAGAAACACAAAATGTAAAATACTGTTTCAGTACTAGTTATAGCATTACTTCACCTTGGACAACACATTAAGGACAGATCCCACATGAGACATAAGTACACAGTGACTCCTGTTGCTGACTTAACAATTTGACACTCTTGTTTATAGCGTCAGTAATCTCCCTAGGCTCTAGTCATGAGTTGCCAAGGCTATGGAAGCCTTTAGAGTTCGCCGACTTCGATCTTATTCCGACAGGGTCATAGCCAAAGTGGAAGTTCTCTCCTCCCTTCAGAGAAAGGTACCTCCTTCTTTGATGGCCCCATTCTTTCCACTGGGATTTCACTCGCAGAGATCTTTCATTTAGTTTTTTTTTTTCCCAGAATGTCTTGGTTTTCCATGCCTAAAATACTCTCATGGGCTCTTCAGCCGGGTCCGAATGCCTTAAGGGCTGATTCTGAGGCCAGAGTGCTGTTTAGGACATCTGCCATTTTATGAGTCTGCTGTGTATCCTGCTTCCCATGTTGGATCGTTCTCTCCCTTTTTATTCTATCAGTTAGTATTAGCAGACGCTAGTCTTGTTTGTGTGATCCCTTTGACTCTTAGACCTATCAGTGTGATCAATTTTGAACTGAAATTGTTCACTTGGACTAGTGAGATGGCATTGGTACATGCCACCTTGATGGGATTGTATTGGAGTCCCCTGGCACGTTTCTAACTCCACCATTTGGGGCAAGTCCGATTGATTGAGCATATCCCAAATTGTACATCTCCTCCCTCTCTTATTCCCACTCTTATATTTAACAGAGATCACTTTTCAGTTAAGTTTCAACACCTAAGAATAATTGTGTGTTAATCTTTTCTCTGCAAGTTCCTCTTTTTCCATCTATCCTTACACGGTGATGTTCCCCCAGGGATCTTTCCTATGCTACTTTTTCTTCTCAGTCATCCACTTTCAGGGTTTTGGTTACCATTTCTAGTCTAATCATCACCTGAACACTCTTTATCTCAGATCATTCAATATTCCAGTGTTTCTGACTGCTTATTTGACATCTTCCCCTGCCTGATGCCAAGACACTTAATTCAGTGCATACAGAAACTGGTATCTCCTCCTAAGTCTGCTTTTTCACAGTAAATAGCAACACAAAACATGTGACTACCAAAGCATGAAACATGGGTCTTATTCAAGACCCTCCATACCCTCCAACTCCAAAATCTACTTGAAGACTACCTTCCGTCATTTCAGTCTATTGCAGCATCACTCAGGTGGTTCTGCTTGTCTCTACGAATACTGACACTGCATTGGATCAAGCTCTGGATCTTTCTTACACCATTGCAGCAATTCCCCAGGCTTTATAAGCCTCTTCTAATCTTTCCTCCACTTCACTTGCTGGAGAATGACTTTATTATACACTTTCTAGTCTCCCTCTGGCCAACATGATACAGTTCTAACTTCTTCACATAGAATATACAAAGATTCCCAAAATTGTTTGGGTGCTTCATTAATAAAAGTTTATATAGGTCCCTGATGCATATAATCCATGATAAACTACTTGTTATTCTTTAAAGAAGCTATGTTGCTCCATAGCACTATGTTTTTGGTTACACTGTTACCTCTGCCTAAAATATCTTTTGCCCCTTTCTGTATGGCAAACTCTTACTTAACCTTTCGGTTCCAGATCAAGGGTTCATTTTCCTGTGAAGTGTTTTCTTAGCCACCCAACATAATAACTTCTATCTTTGAGCCACGAAAGTGCATTTTACTTCTATTATATCATTTATTATATTCTATTGAAAATTTTTGTTCAGGCGAGTATTCCTTATTGTAATTTAAGCATCTGGAAGGCTTAAGTATTGTTTCAGTAATTTTGGCACCCTTAGATTTCTTACACAATGTTTAACATAGGAAGAAGGTTTGATAAATGCTTATTAATAGAGTTATGTTTTTCATGGGTGGTAAGGGATATGGCAGGATTTGAATCTATATTTCCATTAATTCAAATCTTTTACTTACTGCATGATACTATCTTCAAGTTAAGTACTAAAATTCCTTGAAACTTTTTTTCTTGATGTTTATTTTTGCTCAGTTTTTTTTAATGTGTACTTTAAAAACATGAGGTTTTTAAAGCTGGAAATATGTTGAAGATATGAAAGTTTGAATTTTCCAAAGATGGCTGCAAGAGTGTCTCAGATTCCACATGATGTTGCACAATGCCAATCTTCCATAAAGAAGTAAAATCTATTTTTTTCTACCTCTTTGAGTCTGGATAGAACCTGTGACTGCTTTGTCCATTGCAATACAATAGAGGTGATGCTGTGATAATTCTTTAAATAGCTCTTAACTGATCTGGCAATTTCCACTTCATATTTCTTGAAAGCCAGCCAACGTGAGACTACCCTGAGACCACCAATGCTATGAGAAGCTCAAGTGATGTGGGGAGGTCATAGAGGATGAGATATCATATTGAGAAAGAGGCCAAAGTACCACACCTTGAAGTAAAAGACATGTTGGTGAAGAAACTATATTGAAAATGGAGTGCTCAGCCCCAGCTCTTGAGCCAGCTCCACATGAATCAGAGACAGACAACCAGTTGAAGTCTTCCCTGATTCCTAATCCATGAAATTGTGACTAAAATAAAATCACTGTTTTGGGCCACTAAATTTTAGACAGTATTAGACAATCAAAATGGAAGAAAGGGAAATATAAGTAAGTAAAAATGTCTCTCACCATAGAGACATTTTATACCCTACGCTGTAAAATCCCAAGAGAAGGAAGTCAACTTAGGGGTTGTAAAGAAGTATAAGGACCTCTTAATACTTTCAGCAGGAGAGAACTACATAGAGCTTAGTGCCCCTTGAAACGATGGAGACAGGATATAAATGGCTTCCCAACGGACAGGGGAAAAAAGACTGTTTTTAAATATTATACATGACATGGAGAAAGGATAGGCAGAAGGAATTTTAGAGAGCAGAAAGAGTATTCCCCAAAGTCATTACAAGCTGAAATATTGGGTTAAATATAAAAGACAGAATTTAGCAGGCATTAATGAACAGTGATGCAACCGGGGTATGTATAAAAATAATTAGCACAACCGGTGAGAAAATAATTTAAGTAACAGTAACTGCTCAGGTAATAACTTCTTAAATCACATTATTAGAAATGGAAAATTCCAAATGAAGGAGGTTGATCATCCTTCTTAACTCCAAGAACACCCGGAAGAGTGTCCTCAGTTCCGTGAATAATCAGGAGAATTTGAAGATGCCGTGCTGTATCTCATGGAGGAATTGTTGGCCTCTGAGGACCTTACCATCCTGGAGAGTCTCAGAAACTATATTTAGATGCAGTCTCGAAATTCTGGAAGGCATCACACAATTCCTCAATACCCTGTCCCAGCCTGGATCTACTGTTGTGGTGTTCTTCAAGTCTAAGTGCATAACACACTAACAAGATGTGGAAAGGCAGAGTCCAGAGAGAGATTTGCTTCTGGGCTTTCTCATGGTAAGATTTGATTAAGACAGGCTTTCCTGTAAGACCTCTGAGGTAGACTTGGGGCTGGGGTATCATGTTTGGATGGCTCTGCTATCCCACAAGCATAAAGGATTTCCAATTTCCCACTTAGGAAGAGACCACAGGCCTGGGGTCAAGGTCAGCTGGACATGACTTCAGCAGAGTTTTGCCCCTGTGTGCTTTGCTTTGTGATGTATGACTCATGATAATTAAATTTTGAGCTAGATTAACTATAATTCCTGCACTTATTAGGCGATCAGGGTTTAAAGACCTTGTAAAAGAGGATGAGCTGTTCATTCTGATAATGCAATTAACTACCCAACAGAGCTAATATTTTATTTTAGGGAAGAGTAATTTTTGATTAATGATGCATTTTATTTCCCAAATCCCTATAGCAATGGGTCACATCGTCAGTGAGAAAGCCAAAGAAAAGGGATAAAATTAGAACAGTTAGAGTGTTTGGAGGCAGATTAGTGTGCACTTTCCAAATCTGGCTGCTTCCTTGAAGTCCACTTCTAAGCCCTGAACCCCTACTCCCTTGGGTGCACATGCCCCTCAGGATTCTCCATAACAGTTTACACCTGGAAAATATTTCCGGGAACATTATTCTTCCTTGCCTTCATTTCCTTTTACAGAAACAGGGCATAGTATTGACTTTTCTGAAGTTCCTGGGCTATGAGATGCTTTTAAATTCCAATATTTCCCAAACAAGATCCATGTGAGGAGAGCACTCCTTGGGAAGGATTAGGGAACACTTCCTCAAAGAGGCTATATTTGAGCAGAGTATTGAGTCAGGGCATGCATCAGAATCATGGCACTTCACTTGGGCACAAGGAAGTCAATGAAAAGGTCATTTTAAGAATCCAAATGTGCCCTCCTCATTTCCTCTCCTCTATGAAAACTTCTCATTATTTGGTTAATGCCACTCTTAGGATCATTGGTTGCTATTCTCACCCTGTCTTTTATATTACCATGTCTGCTTAAGTGTGTACAGGAGTGGTTAATGGAATGAACCAAGGCCTTCAGCAACCAAGCAGTCAACCAAATGCTGCTACCTGGATATACTTGGCTCCCCACCCAGGAGACAGCAGCTTGAGACATCGCCCCATGCCAGCAGAGAGTACCTCATCACCCCATGTCAGCAGGAATTAGCTCTAAAGACAGATAATCATCCCTCTACCCCTCCTGGACTTTTGGGGCTAATGTAATCCCATACAATTCCTGCTTTATAAAAAACAAAAGTGGGAAATGTTAGTAAAACAGCTAAGTCTTATCTATGGCACGATCTACACCCTGACACCATCCTAGGCTCTAGCCCCTGCTGCCATTGTTGGAAGCCAGGTTGCCACATGGCCCAATCACTGGTGTCAGCTCCACCCCCCTCTTAATGGGATTCGCTGCTCTTACTTCCCTGCCCCCCCCAAAGTCTTAAAAGGACCTGTTCCTGAACACATGGCTCTCTTTCTCTCTGTCTCCTGATCTCTCTCTCTCTCTCTCTTTCTCTCTCTCTCTTGATCATTCTGTCTCTCTCTCTCTTACACTCTCCTTCTTTTTTCATTCTTCGCCCCTTCCCTCTGGTCTTTTGGGTTTCCCCCAGGAAACTCTTTCCCTTAAAAAAAAAGAATCTAGATGTGGTATCTGCAGTGGATATGGAGAGAAACAGACATAGTAAGCCAATATTAACAAAGCAGAAACTTCAGCACTCACAGATTGATTGGATGTTTGGGCGACAATGAGTGGTGGGAAGTCAATGAAAATTTCCAGATATCGGTGCTCAATGTGAGTGATAGGGTGTATGATGGTAGATTAGGTAGAAAAGCTTGTTTTTTTTTATGGGAATATTATTTCTTTTGGAATAGCAGAAGGGATTTCATGTTGAAATTCACAATGGAACGTCAAGGTAGAGATGCCTAACAAGAAAATAGATGTGTGAGTCTGGGACTCAGAAGAGAAGATGTAGATTTAAGGGGTCGTCGACAGAGCAATTGCCACAGGGGTATGGACCATTTGGCCTGGGAATGGTGTGTTTAAATTAGACTATGCAAAAAGAGGATCAAGAGCTTAACTATGAGGAAGATGAGCCATGAAGGAATGAGCCAAGGAGCATCCAAGAAGGACACTGGGCAGAAACAGATATCAGCTGTCTTAACTACTGGCAACCGAAGAGCTGTGAAGCAAAAAGCAGGGAAGACACCTCGGGAACAAAAAAGAAAAGAATCTGCATCCTCAATGAGCAGAAGTGATGGGAGAGAGACTGAGGACGACACTAAAGGTGCAAGCTTTATCAGAAGAGAAGTCACAGAAGGTGAGCTGGGAAATGTTGTCAAGGCCAAGATTTCAGTGAACAAAGTTAAGAGCATTTTCTCTGAAAGCAGTTTGCTATTATTCTCCACCCTGCTAAGGGGACTCGGCATGGCTTCCACACTTCTGAAGCCTGTGTGGGCATCACTTTCTTTTTCTTGGCTTTTGGATCACAAAGAGCTGCATCTTTCCTTTGTGCTTTCCTCAAATCCTTCCGTGAGGGGCTGGTGCTATGGCGTAGTGGGTAAAGCCACCGCCTGCAGTGCCGGCATCCCATATGGGTGCCAGTTCAAGTCCCAGTTGCTCCACTTCCAATCCAGCTCTCTGCTGTGGGCTGGGAAAGCAGTAGAAGATAGCCCAAGTCCTCGGGCCCCTGCACCCGTGTGGAGAACCTGAAAGAAGCTCATCGCTCCTGGCTTCGGATCAGCTCAGCTCTGGACGTTGTGGCCATCTGGGGAGTGAACCAGAGGATGGAAGACCTGTTTTTCTCTATCTCTTTCTCTCTGTCTGCCTCTGCATCTCTGTACCTCTGCCTTTCAAATACATCTTTAAAAAAATCTTTCCATGGGCAGTCACTGCTACTGGCCTCTGAGAAGGAGTGAAGCTGAAGCTGAGCCTACGGTATTCAATGCTTACCACAATCTGGCCCAAACATATCTTCCTATCTTATCTTTTCCTTATTATGCTGGGATCCCAGCTCCATTGAAATAGAATTAGCTGCCAGTTCCCATCTAATCTGTCTGGTTTCTTGGCACAGTACCTATGTCTTGCTGTTCTTTATTCCCACCCCCCACCTCTGGAAGACCCCAATGCCATACATTTCCTAATTTTAAAAATTCTACTCATCCTTCATAGGTCTGTCTCACACACCACGAAGTCATCTCAGACTTTCCAAATAGATCTGAATCTTCCTTTAGATTTCCACACCATTTTTGCTCTATTATAGCATGAAATGTACTTTGCTGTGTATTTGGAGTTAGCTGTGTCTCTTTCCAATTTCTCCTTCCAGACTGTGATGAATTCTTTAAGGGCCTGAACCATACCCTGCCCTTCCTTAAATCTTATCCACCAGTTGTAAACACAGTGCCTGACACATATAAAATGTTCAACAACTGCTCATAGGATAAATAAGTGAATGGATAAAGGAAGAAAAAGTGATTTCTGGAAGGGCCCAATTCCTATCTCTGCCTCCCAGATACCAAAAGGGGTCTTATTACAAGTCATGTATCTTATTTCTTTTTTTAAATGATTTACTTATTTATTTGAAAGTCAGAGTTACACAGAGGAGAGGCAGGGAGAGAGAGGTCTTCCATCCGCTGGTTCACTCCCCAATTGGCCGCAATGGCTGGAGTTGCACTGATCCGAAGCTAGGAGCCAGGAGCTTCCTCCAGGTCTCCCACACGGGTGCAGGGGCCCAAGGACTTGGGCCTTCGTCTACTGCTTTCCCAGGCCATAGCAGAGAGCTGGGTTGGAAGTGGAGCAGCCGAGACTAGAACCAGTGCCCATATGGGATGCTGGCGCTTCAGGCCAGGGTGTTAACCCGCTGCACCACAGCGCCGGCCCCGGATCTTGTCTTATTTCAAGAAGAAAACAGATCTGCTGTATATCATGCCAAATCTCTCAATGGTAAAGCTCAAATTTACTCATTTTCTGTGTTTTGTTTTCTACACATCCAGCTATGAGCTAATACTATGGTATAGAAAAGAAAGAGCATGTCCTGAATATAGGGTAGAGTTGAGTTCAAATCCTATTATCTGTTACTCAGTCTCTGTGAATCTAGAACAAAATACTTGCCTTCTCTGTGCTCTTACAATAGGAGTGTCACTGCCCTGCTTTCCTTTCAGCGCTGCTGTGAAGCGTGACAGAGAGAGAGAGAGAGAGAGAGAGAGAGAGAGAGAGAGAGAGAGATTTGGAATAGAAAGCCTCCTTGAAAACAATAGATTCTGGGCACAGGTGAGGGATTGTGATTAACAAGGCAATTAATTGTCTCAGAATAAGGAGATCCACATCCGGTCCTGGTTGGACCAGGATGCTTTTTATTTTTTTTGTCTTTTTTTTTAACTTTTATTTAATGAATATGAATTTCCAGTGTACAGCTCATGGATTACAATGGCTTCCCCCTCCCATAGCTTCCGTCCCACCCGCAACCCTCCCCTCTCCCGATCCCTCTCCCCTTCCATTTGCATCAAGATTCATTTTCAATTCTCTTTATATACAGAAGATCAATTTAGTATAACGATTTCAACAGTTTGCACCCACATAGAAACACAAAGTGAAACATACTGTTTGAGTACAAGTTATAGCATGAAATCAAAATGTACAGCACATTAAGGACAGAGATCCCACATGAGGAGCAAGTGCACAGTGGATCCTGTTGTTGACCCAACAAATTGATACTCTAGTTTATGGCGCCAGTAACCATCCTAGGCTGTCGTCATGAGTTGCCAAGGCTATGGAAGCCTTCCAAGTTTGCCGACTCTGATCATATTTAGACAAGGTCATAAAAGACAGGGTGAGGATAGTAACCAATGATCCTAAGAGTGGCATTTACCAGGTTTGAACAATTATACAGCATTAAGTGGGGAAGAGGACCATCAGTACACACAGGTTGGGAGTAGAGCCATTGGTGGTAGAGTAGAGGTTATGATTACAAAGGAATGAGGCCCAAGTGCACTAGACAGGGCCTAGAACAAAGGACAGAGTCATTATTAGAGGAGCTAAGAAAGGTGCTGTCTAAGCTACAAGTAATTTTTCTGATTGAGAGGCAAATAGAACCTGACAGAAGGGGCTTGATAATAATCTGCTGGGCTTTAGGCCTTGTAAGTTAAGAGGCCCAGACTTATCTATCTCTTCACATGGGGTCCATCCTAAGGGAGGTGTGAACCTCCTAGGGGAAGGCACTCTGTTGACTTTCATTACTTGGCTGGCCTGGGAGGAGAGCTGGCCAGGTAAACGCAGATGGCATCTCTAACAAGAAATTTACAGTTCTGCCTGCAATGTCGCTGACCCTACTTGACCATCCCCTCAGCTGCAGTGGTCACTTTGGAAGTTGGGCTGAGTGAAGGGCTTTTCAGCTTAGAGCCAATCAGATCTGTGGCTCTGACCTGGGCATCCTTCGACTCCAGGGCAGGTCCATTTCCAGTGATCCAACTCTTGGCAGAGCTGCCAGGGCTCTTCACAAGCTGACTTCTGCTGAAGCCCAGGCTTACCACATTGAAAGCCACTGCAGTGGACTGGCCTGTTGGGTCTCCTTGAGGGCAGATCACTGTACAGATCAGCCATTAATAGGCCTGCCACCCATTGCTTCTGATGCGTAGCTTTCTTTTCCTCCTGGTTTGTGTTAAAGCAGACCAGAGGATGCAAGTCAAGGGAGTGCCCGTTTCCCATCTCTAATCTTCAGTGGCCTGAACTACAAGTCTATAGTCACAGGCATGTTCTGTAGTAGTTTTTCTAAGGTAGACAATGCCCATGAGGAAAATTATATTCTCACTTTAAAACTTTCTTTCCCTTTGGTCTGAAAGGGAGGTTTTTTCTACTTACTGTATACTTTGCTGATGGCTAAGTCAATCTAGCTATGAGATTATTATTTAAACTCTTATTTTGGCTATGCTATTACAGAAAAATGTTAGCCATCTCTTTTATAAGGTCTAAAGATTAAATTGTGCGTCCTACAGATTCCTTCATAATAGAATTAGTTTCCTACCTTGAAGAGAATAGAGAAATGAAAGAACAAGTTGGGCTTAGAATAGAGAAATGAGGGAGCAAGTCCTAGATCGCTTGCTGACAATAGCAATATCACATGAATACTTAGCAAAGCGTTTCAACCATTAGATTACAACTTAAGAAAACATTTACCAGAAGGTCCAATGCCTTCTATAAATTTTAAGAATCATGTATTTGGAAACACCTCTTAAATATCTAACATGGTGTAGTTTGTTTAGCCAGTAAACTTAAGCACAACCATCTAAAATGTTTTTAGTTTCTTTCTACCAACACGTTTAAAACATATGATACACAGATTCAAGTCACACAAATTAAAATGTATCTTTGATTGATTTCAGCAGCTTAAATTTATGGACAATCTTATCTATAAGCCATTTAAAATAAAACTCTTAATAAAATTTCCCCATGTGGACATACAATATGTACACACATATAACATAGCATAATAGACCAATATAGCAATTTTAATAATAGCTTTCAAAATCTTTAACTCTTTTTGTAGATTGCCAATTGATTTGAATTGCTTTTTCTTTTTAGTAACCTCAGTTAACCATATTTTCTCTCAGTTGGTACTGTTAATACATTATTGGCTTCATCTGTTTACAGAGCCATCCCAAAGTTCTGAATACAATAAAAGTGGCTGGAAAAAGTCCATAGGAACCTGTAGGAGGACAGCTAAACACAGAACCAACAACGCTTTAGTTTTATGAGCAGCACATCATATATAACTGTGGATGACAAAAGACTTTAAGTCGCCATGTTTAAAATTATAAACTCATCAACCAACAAGAGGCACTTGCTTACTTCACAGTATTTTTGAAAGCACCTGTAGGATTTTACAAGTATTTAACCCTTTAGGCCTCTGGGGCTTTCTCATTAAGATAACTATCATGTCTAGTAACACAAGATCATTAGACTTTTTAATTCTCAAACATTTGTGTTAATAGCATTTTCCAGTATAGAAAATTAAAGTCTGGTACCACATCACATCTTGACAGTCCTTCTAATATAATCCAAATAGACTGATTAGTTGGTGTCTCTATAAGATGAGAGACATATGTCCTTCAATTTTTTCAGTTGGGCCCAAACTGGAAAAACCAAAGTCCAGGATTTACTGGAAATTTTAGAGACCAGATTGTTTGAAACTTTGATTTTTTGAATGCCTGTCAAGAATGCCAAGAAGGCTCAAAATCCAAAATATCTGGTTGAAATAAGATTCCTTAAAATCATGACATAACATAGACCAAATTTGATCATTGTTACAAGGTGATTATTCAAATCTCTGAAAATAAGCACATATTTAAATAACCCATAGCTCTTAATAAAAATTCAGCTGTTTTTGAACAATTAGAATTTAACAGACATCAAGAGAACATAATAGATTACTTTAACACATTGCTTTAACAGAGCATCAGAGTTTAATTCTATGTCAAAGAGAAATTGAGCTTCCTGTGATCTTTTGCTGTGAGGTTTCCTTGCTTTACCTTCTTTCATATTGGTGACCATGTTTCTGTGTTTCTGTGTGTAACACATCTTTAAGCATCTTTTGCAGGGCAGGATGAGTGGCAACAAATTCTTTCAGTTTCTGTTTGCTATGAAAAGTCTTAATTTCACCTTCATTCACAAATGAGAGCTTTGCAGGATATAGTATTCTGGGCTGGCAGTTTTTCTCTCTTAGTACCTGGGCTATGTCTCGCCATTCCCTTCTAGCTTGTAGGGTTTCTGATGAGAAGTCTGCTGTGAGTCTAATTGGAAATCCTCTAAGAGTAATCTGACGTTTCTCTCTTGCACCTTTTAGGATCTTTTCTTTCTGTTTCACTGTGGTGAGTTTGATTACAACATGTCGTGCTGAGGATCTCTTTTGGTCATGTTTATTAGGGGTTCTATAAGCTTCCTGTACTAAGATGCCTCTGTCCTTCTCCAAACCTGGGAAATTTTCTGCTAGTATCTCACTGAAAATGCCTTCTAATCCTTTCTCCCTCTCCATGCCTTCAGGAACTCCTAGAACCCGAATGTTGGGTTTTTTAATAGTATCCTGTAGATTCCCGACAATATTTTTTAGATTTCTAATTTCTTCTTCTTTTCTTTGGTTTGCCTGTTTCCTTTCCTGTTCTCTGTCTTCTAAGTCTGATATTCTCTCTTCTGCTTCACCCATTCTGTTTTTAAGGCTCTCTAATGTGTTTGTCATTTGATCTATTGAATTCTTCATTTCATTATGATTTCTCGTCACTATCACAGTTTCTTGTTCCACTAGTTGTTTCATTTCATTTTGATTCCTCCTTAATATTTCACTTTCACGAGAGAGATTTTCTATCTTGTCCATGAAGGATTTCTGTAGTTCAAGAATTTGTTTTTGAGAACTTCTTAATGTTCTTATCAATTTTTTGAGATCCGCTTCTTGCATTTCTTCGATCTCATCATCTTCATAATCTTGAATTGGGGTGTCCTTTTCATTTGGGGGCGTCATAGTGTCTTCCTTGTTCTTGTTAGCTTGGTTTTTGCGTTTGTTGTTTGGCATGTTGGAGATATTTGGTTTCTTCACTGTGGTGTTTTTTCTTGTTACACTATGGCTCTATATTAAGTGGACTGTCTGCTTTCAGTGGAGTCTTAGAGGCTTGAGATGAGTGTGGACTGAGAGCTGTGTTTGGTTCCTCAGGGTTGAGGGTGTGTCAAAGATGACACTCCCAGGTTAGGTGTGGTAAATCTTTCTTTTTTTGATTCAAAAGGGAAGTAATTCCGCACAGCTGAACGTAATTGGAGGTAGTTAGCAGGCAAATGATATACCCACAGGAGCCAGAGATCCGAAGCTCTTTCCCAAGGACCACACACGGAATCTGTACTGCCCTCAGTGTGGGCTCCAATTCTCCTGCAGTCTCCCACTGGGTTGCCAAGTTAGATGCTAATCTCCTGTTATTTCACCCCTCCCCCCAGAGTCCGGTGTTTCTGCTAGGCTCAGGGCCGGTGCAGACCTGAGGTCGCCCTGCTTATGACGTATGTCCAAAATGGCGCCTGCTCTGTCTTGCTCACCTTTAGAGGTGAGCGGAGAGAGAGAAACTTGTGTCCGTATCGGTCACTTTTTTATTTTTTTCCTCTCTCTCTTCTAGTTAGCCTGGTGAATTTTTCCCCACGGAGTTTCAAGCCTCGTTCCCTCTAGTCTCCTCTTTCTGCTTGCCTGCTGGTGTCTTGGGCTATTTAGGTTCGGCTCACCTCGCGTTCCAGCGCTGGTATGTTGATTCTGCCGCTGGTGTCCCGAACTTGGGCTCCCACGCTCTCCACGCAGGTCCACTGTGAATCACTAGTTCTGGAAGAGTTTCCTCTGCTGTTTCATCCCCTACTCTTCCTTGACCCTGCAGTATTTCCACTTATATTAAACTGTCTCTCCCCCGGACTAATAGTGTGCTCCCTGCCTATTCTGCCATCTTGCCGCTCTGCCAGGATGCTTTTTAAATCACTATTATGGCTGCTGCAGAGCCCTGGGACATGACGTTGAGTTATGTAGATGACAGTTGTTAATGACAGAACGATCTATAGAGGAAGAGCTCAGATATGGTGGGGAGTCCAAAGTAACTAGATTAGCTAGGAGCAAGCAGAGAACAGACTCTGCCTGGAGTTGTTAACAAGATCATCGGTTCAGTATTACAAGGAAACGGAAGAGAAAATTAAGCAAAGTGTGGATTTTAAAACAGCTTGGGAAAGGTGTTCTCTCTCTCTCTTTCTCGCTCTGTGTGTGTGTGTGCATGCGCGCGTATGCACACATATTTGTCAGAAAGGAAAACAGAGATTTCAACAGCAATAACTCTTGTTATTTGCATAACAGAACTTGGCGACTCAGAAAGCATTCTCAGAGGCACCATGTCTGAAGTCAGAAAATAGTACTCCACTTTTCAAGACAGTTTCAGTTACAGCAACATCTTAGCATGTAGCTCTGCTTCCCCCTTCCTATCCCTCTCAGCCAATATCTTCACTCAACCTTAGGGCCCTGAGGACACTTGTGGAAACGGAGTCTCAGAGAGTGAAACTGCTTGTGCAAGGGTCAGAACTCTAACTTGACTTTTAGGTGATGTCCTATTTTTCTTTAATTAATACCGGCCTTCTTTCCTACGTATAATGATATTAAAGCCCATTGGAGGACAATTTGAGGGGAAGAGAGGATACAGACAAGTATTAGAAAACACAACTCATGTATAATCTAACCTCCCAGAAATAACTGTCAATAATGGATCCATATTTCCTTCCATTTTTGTCTTTACAATTTAACATACTTGAGATTATGCTAAATATATCACTGTATGCTCCCATGTACTTTCCACTGTGTCAGGATCTGTGTAGTTCTCTTCTCTACCGCTAGGCGTACCCTCTTCCGAAGCCCTGTATGCTTTAAAACCCCCATTTGTCAAACAAGCTTTGTTGCAATGTCACATTGGGCTCTTACACCTGAAGTGAAGATCCTTTGACTTTCCAAAGGTAAGAGTATTTTGGAAATCTCAGCATGTGATTCTTGGAGAGGGTCTCAAGTGCAGGGCTTGGGATTGAACGGCAAAATGCTCCTCTGGTGCACTGAAGGGTAAGCCTCTGTCCACTCACTGGAGATGAGCATCTCCAGGAATCTTCCTGCAAAGCACTTTTCTAGGCAGTCTGGATGTGTCCTCCCCCTCTAGTCCTTTTCCCTTCACTCCTCCTGCTCCTGTCTCCAATCCAATGTAAGGTGACCATTAAGCAATAACCTACAAGCATGAGTGTGATTTGATGTTAAATACAACTTGAGAGCATGAACAGTTCATCTTGTACTTTTCCAAGCTCACAGTTGTTTTTTTTTTAATAAAAGCTCTTAGTCTCTCATAGTTGCTTTTTTCCTGATGATCTTCAGATGATTGCATTAGGAACTGACCATTCCTAATGTTCCTATGGATGATGGAAACTGAAAGAGAATGCTTCCAGTATTGACTGGAAATCTAAATGGAATGAAACACCTAGAAATCTTCATCTGTTGCTAGCTTGCACTTTCAGTGGCAGCACAATTCTTCATTGAGGGAGATAAGAGTAGTGTAATGGCTACTGGCAGCTTAGTCCCCTTGGAACTTAGATCACTAGGAACTCCAGATTATTGCTTCATTGAGATGTGAGTTTCTGATATTGGAATGAACATACTTCTTATGATTAGGTAGCTCAAGGAGAAAAGGAGAAAGAATGCTTCTCTCCCCCAGCTACCCATGCCTTTGATCTCTCTAAAACTGTGGTTATGTCACCACTTACATTCATTTTGTAAATCAGAGACTAGCCCAAAGCACACAGCAGAATTATTTCATTATTTAATTTTGGAGGGCCAGGAAAGCTGCTTCTTAAAAGTATCCCAAATAATGCAGATGCACACCAAATGTCACCCTCAATGCGCCAGCCCCTCAGCTATGCCATGGGAAAATAAAGGTGCCTTCGTGAAGGCAATTTTAGACACACTATTTATTATGCCATCCTCTTGGGAGATTGATAATGCATATTAGCCTATTAAAAGCTCCCAGAAGTCCTTTACTAAGGAAACAGTCTTATGTCCATTAATATAGAATTCGTTACATGAATTATTGTGTAGATACAATGAATTCCTATGCTATCCTCAAAGTATTGAAAGGCAGCCCGCTTAAATGTTAAGAGCATAGGTTCTAGAACCAGTGGATACAGAACTCAAATCCAACTTATGTCATTTAATAATTTTGTGGTTTTGGAAAGTGCTCTGAACCTGTTTTCTTTTCTCTACAATGGGGATAATAATTGTACCTATCTCTACTATGAGTTTTAAATAAATAAAAACCTGAAATACTTTGAGAGTTATGCTTGGCATGTGGAAAATGCTCAATAACAATTGTCATCACTGAAGTGGGAAAATGCTCAGGAGATATGAGACTGCTTCAAAAAGTTCATGGAAAATGTGTATTATGAAAAACTGCTACATCAGATCTCTGTCTTTAATGTGCTTTACACTGTTATTTAATGCTATAACTAGTACTCCAACAGTATTTTTCTCTTTGTGTTGCTATGTGGGGGCAAATTGTTGAAATCTTTGCTTAATATATACTGAACTGATCTTCTGTATATAAAGAGAATTGAAAATGAATCTTGATGTGAATGGATGGGGAGAGGGAGCGGGAAAGGGGAGGGTTGCGGGTGGGAGGGAAGTTATGGGGGGGGGGAAGCCATTGTAATCCATAAGCTGTACTTTGGAAATTTATATTCATTAAATAAAAGTAAAAAAAAAAGAAAAACTGCTACATCAAAATAAATTTATCTTTTAATTTAATTTTGCTATGAACATTTTGAAGTGTCCTTGTGTTGTTAAATTTAAAAAAAGCAAAGCCAGTAACAATATGAATAGAATGCCTTCATTTGTGTGAAGAAATTGTATATGATAGATAATTTCATGGACAAACAAGTGTGAAAGGATACTCACCAACCCTGTTAACAGGGATTACCTTGGAATAAAGAGGCTGGGAGGGCATAAGACCTCAATTTTCACTTTGTACTTTTGAGAAGTTCTTTTGTTCTCCCCCTACCCCCAGCTTTACTAAGGTATAACTGACAAATAAAAATTGTACATATTTACAGTGTACATGTTATGAAGTGATCAAATCAAGTTTCTTAATTTATCAGTCACCTCTCACATTGAGTGTTCTGTGTGGGGTGAGAATATTTAAGATCTACTCTGTTAGCAGTTTTCAAGTATGTGTTATTAACTATAGTCACCATGGTGTACAATGAATCTCCAAAACTTATTTCTCTTGTCTAATGGAAATGTACCCTTCGACCAACATCGCCCACTTCCCCTCCCATTTTCTTAAGAAAATGCACTTCTGGGAGTTAAAAAAAAAAGGCTGTTGCTCAGAACAACATGGCCTAGACAATGAAAAATAATCAAGTGGGAGAATGGTTCTTTCCTGTTTCTGGAGAGGTCCATTTTCGCTACATTTGGCTTTTTTCTTTCTTTCTTTTTTTCTTGTCAGCCTCACAATTCTTCTGACTCATCAAACTGTCTGCCTTCTGACCCTTTCTGCCTTCTGTACCCTGATGGCTACACTGTATATAAACTAGTCTTTGTACACGGGAATTTGGGATTTTTAGTGCAGGGCGTTGAATTTTACAGAGGTCAGCCCATGCTTCAGCCTGCTGAAATTGTTTTAGAGCCTGACTCTCAGATCCAATCTGTTAGCTGGACCCTCTGGCTTCCCGGCATCCCCACTTTCAGTGAGTATGCCATCTGTTTTGATTTGCACATGAACCACTGGATTCGAATGGAGCCTTGACTGGGACTGACATAGAAAGCTGTGACCTGTCCCTAGAGACCCTGATCCACATATCAGCAGCTTTCTGTGCCCTCTGGAGTCTTACCTACAGTCTGTATTTCTTCACCTGATATACAAAGGGCTCATGAGAGCCTAAGGCTAAAGCCCTGTTAAAATCCAGATGCATCCTGTCTACAACATTCTCCTGATCTACAAGCCTTGTAACCTTATCAGAAGAGTAAATTAAGTGAGTTCGGCCATGACTTGTTTTCCTAAAGGCCATACTTAGTGTTATTACTAAAAGAGATTTGATTTGAGCCCAATTGTGGTTTCAATTTAGACATATTTACTGTATTTCCCTACCTGCTCAGTGTCCCTCCCTGTCCCCCCGAGACCTGCCTGGTGGCTGGAGGTAATTGGATATATAAATTCATGCAAAAGGACTAGCAGAAAACATGGGCTTGTAGTACTGTTTGCAATGTAGCAGCAAGAAGGAATTACCCACAATGTAAAAATGTTGACATGTATGTGTAAATGTTGGATTCCTGGTGCTTGACATTGCATCCTGATAGAGATGGAGGAAATATTTTAACTAGAGGAGGATTTTGATACTGTTCAAGCTACAACAGGAAGGTTACTTATCATTCTACCTATGATCTGGGCCCAGTATATGGAGGGCCAGCTTCTCATGGCTGTTGTAACAAATTACTGCAAACTCTGTGGCTTAATACTACAGAAATGTATCATCTCAAAGTCTGGAGGCTGGAAGTTGGGTATCAGTTTCACTGGGCCAAGATCAAAGGTATTGGCAGGGCCAAGCTCCCTCTGGAGATCCCTGGGGAGAATCTGTGTTTAGCTTCATCTAGCTTTTGGCACTCCTTGGCTTGTGTCTGCATCACTCCAGTCTCCACCTCCCTGGCCACCATTGCTGTCTCCTCTTTTGTATGGAATCCCCCTTTGACCAACTGGTGTAGGATATTTGTGATTGCATATATTACCAGATGTATACTCAGATAACCTTTCCATCGCAACTTCTTTAATTTAATCATGTCTGCAAGTTCCATAGAAGGTAGTAGTTACAGGTCCTAGGGATTAGAATGTAAATATTTTGGAGGGGAACCATTATTCAGCCTATCACAAGGACTAATACTAACTAACTAATGCCTTGCCCCGATATGCTCTCCTCTGTCCCTTGATGTGTCTACAAGTGGAATATGGAAAAGGAAAGTCTTGCAGAAGTTGCCACTAGCCTTCCTCTCTTCTTCTACGCCCTGGTGGTCTATCAAGTTGCAGGTCAGTTCTTGTGCTGACCGGGTCCTGATCGTACACACCCTGCTGGAAAACAGCACAATCTAATCCACTCCTGAAATTCATCTGTGCCAGTTTTCACTCATTCGAGTGGCTTTCGACCTCCACAGCATAATTGCTGACGCAGGTTGAAACTTTCATGGGGCAGGGAGTGGGGGGTGGAGGAAGATTGATTGGCTCACCAATAACATTTGTCTCTTGGGCTGGCAGTGAGCGCAGGGGAGCCATTTATGCAATCTAATTATTACGTCAATTGGGGGATGGAGTAATGTTTCCCAGATGCCATTTGGCACCTGGAGAGCTGCAAATCAGCACTATCATAGAAGAAACATTAATATAGACCATTGATTGGATTCATTGATCTCAGTCCCCTCCCCCTTTTGGCTTTTTATTTAGGTTTGGAGAGAAAAGCAAAAGATTTGCTTTGCCTCTCCTAGTTGCCATGTTCAAGCAGGGGATCAGATTGATTAGATGTCTTTTACAATTAAATGTTCTTAAGGGACGATGTGCATTTCTGAATTGCTGTACCTGTTCCTGATCTTGCATCATTCAAAATATTCACAGCTAGTAAGACTGAGATCTGGGCTGCAAGGGAGCCTGAAACAGGCAGGAGGGAAGAGAAATGGCAAAGATGCTGTTGCAAGGCCTGCACCCAAGTCTGTGGAGTTATGTGCCCAGAGGTGTTCCCCAGACCCTTTGTCCCTATTGTTGCAAGGGTATCGTAAGTGAAAGCATTGTAAACGGCACAGAGGGCTTATTTAAAAATTGTTCTTTTTATCAGTAACTAAGTAACATGTTGCGATTAGTCTCAACAGCATGCAAGCCCCTACAACCTGAGGAAAGAGGATGTTGGGGAGGTTTATAAGAGCCCCTGCTTCCTCATTCTCCTTCCACAGATGTTTTTCCCTCTTACAGGCAGATTTCTTTAGTCAATTACAAAGTAATTACAGAATTGGAGACAAAACTTAAAACATAGCTAAGCAAAACAAGTTTTAATGTAGTTAAGCCCAGGGAGAAGGTACATAAATAGTTAAATTTATACTAAGGAGTAAATGACTGCTACTACAGACTCCTAGCTTGCCTGTTAGATCTGAAAAGAGTTTCATAGCCCCAAGTTCCAACTCCTCAGTTTCAGGAGGAATGGACTAAGAATGAACTCAGCCAAGATTTCACAGCAATTTTGTAGCAAATTCTCTTCAGAAAGAAAGATTTAATAGAGGAGCACCTAAAGAGCATGGAAGACATTACTGACAACTTTTACCAAGGTCCAGTTCTGAAGAATTTCATAGCCATCTATTAAACAAGTCAATCATTAAAGGAATTAAAGGTAGTTTATCATCAATGCCCCAAAGATTCTTCCCTTGCCTCTGCCCTGGTGGTCTTCATCAAAAGTTCATGAGCCTTTCTTCTTTGTCCCATTAGCATCTAGCAGAGTGCCTCCTCTTAAAGGCACTCAGCAAGGGTGTGATGAATGACTGAATGTCTCCAGAAACAGGAGAGGCTTTTCCTTGAACCATGAAGACTCTCGCTCTATTGCCTGTCTATCCACCTATTGCTTAAAGAGCTGCCCAGATTAGAGACACTGCCTTGGATGGGACTAATAATTCTGTCATTGGTCAGAGACCAGGGTGAAGGCTACCAGGGTTGAACCCATGTCCCTAGCCTTCCCTGAAGCAGAGGAGGAGCTGGTCAGATATTAGAAGCAAAGATAATGGAATTCACGTGTCTTTGGAGTCCAGAGTCCCCAAGTCTGTCTCTGAGGATTATAAGGCAGAGAACACAGCTTCCAAGTGGGAGCCAGCATCCCTTTCCCAACAAAGTTCTCTCACTGCCTTGGGTTTCCTGGCAGTGACTGGGGCTACAGAGTGAGTAAGGAGGGCACCACAGGGTTCTAGACAAGCCACTTGGATACTCACAGCTTGTGGAAAAGGAAGCAGTAAGAGTTCAACATGTCAGTATCTGCTCTTAGCTTCAGTCCCCCAGTGCCCACTCCCATGAGTTCCACCTGCTTGTTCTCTCCCTCTTCTGGTTCACCTGCGTTCATCTGCAGAGGCTGGGCCCAGGGATGGCTCCTAGCCCCCCAGCATGCCTACCTCTCATCAGGCTGCCTCGATTAGGTCCCACTGCTCCTGCCTTCTGTGTTCATGGCAAAAGTTTTCAGTCAGGGATGACAGTGGAGACAGGACAGCCTTTGAGGCAGGGCTACCCATCAGCCTCAGATGAAAACAAGTGCCAGCAGCCAAGCCCACTCCTTTTGGCTGGTGGCTCGGCATTGGCTGAGAGTCGAGAGAGCCTTCAGTTGGCCTGCACCAATGAAAAGGAGCCAAAGGCACAAGCTCGCTGGCCATTAAAGAGACACTTCCACCTGTGATTGGCCCCAGGGTACTTCACCTCAGGATTCTCCCATTGGCTTGCAATGGTATGCTGGCAGCCAGATCATCCTGTGGTGAACAGGCACCTAGGCAGGCTTGCAGTCAGGCACAGCCTGCTGCTGAGCCCTCAGGGGGAGAGGCAGATAGAGGAGGAGGTGTCACGTTCCTCCCTCTACTTAACTGGTGACATCGTGGGCCAACCCATTTCTCCTTTCTATGCCTCTCCCCCTGGGCTGGGCCTGCTCGCTCTCCTGGTCCCATTCCCCAAAGGACTTCGATTCCCAGGTATGGTGGTGACTGGCAACACAGGGTAAGATGTAGCCTTTTCTCAGGGTTATTTGCATTGTCATAGGGGATTCCTGAATCTGAAAGGCTGTGATGTTCCAAAGAAATCCTAGATTCCTAGGGTTTAGGTGCCCAAAGGGGACTTTGAAATATTTTCCCATTTTACAGATGAGAAAACTAAAGTAACCTCTGAGAGGTAATAGAATTTGGTCAAAGTCACACAGTTAGTTAGTGGCAGGTCTCCAGGCCACAGGCAAGGACATTTTTGATACATCACAAATCTTGAACTGTGGTGTTTCATGTACTTTTATATTGTTCTTCAAACCACAGGGTTTCTGACCATGGGACGCCCTAGTCACTCTGGGGAGAGCTTCAGAGCATAAATAAGGCTTAATTAATGTTCCCAACAAATTTTTAGCCATGTCTTCGGTGGATGAAGAAAAAGACTTGCACCATGGGCTTTGTTGAATTGCTTACTCTCTCCTTGTGATTACCAATGCACAGTAGCAAATTGTGAACAGGGCTCTGCAGTTATGGAACCAAATATCTGCCCAAGACATTGTCCTACTGGGGACTCTGTCCACTATCACCATTACTGTTCAAGATGCAGCCAGGAGCAAGTCAATTACTAAATGGGAAAAGATCTTAGCCTAAGCTACTGTCACGTTCATATGAATGCTTCATTTTCCACTCATTTATCCTCTAAATCCCCTGTTAGGTGAGAGACCAGAGTTTATTTGTTCATAGGTAAGATGAGCCCCTGGAGAGTCCTGAAATCCTGGCCATGGGTAGCACTGTGTCATCAACAACAACAAGGATAAAGGGATTTTGATTGCTTAATCCAGCTTCCCCTCATTGCTTCTGTTTCCTTGATGCTTCTGCTTTCCTCATTCCCCTTTTCTTATCCTTTAAAGGCCAATTTAAGTCTTGTCTTCTCCAGCAAGCTTCCCTCACTATTGCTGTCCACATCAATCTCTCCCTCCTTTGGATTCATACTGTTCTTCCAGCCTGTTCCCCAGAATGACATCTAATTATAACCCATTTTGTATTTTTCACCATTGGTTTGATGTATGTTAGTCTCACTTTCTTATCCAGATTTTAAGTTCCGTAAGGCCAAGGTACACATTTTATATTTTTAAGTGTACCCCACAGTGTCTGGTGGATGTTCCAATTAGCCTAGAATCATAGCTTTTCTAATGACACAGGAAATGCTCAAGCTATACTTTAGTGTGTAACTCAAAATAGAAAACTCTGTGATTACACTTTTATAAAGAGATGGAAAATAAAAGCAAGCAAACAGAAAGGAAATGACTCAAATATGGGAGAGGTTAGATGATAGGTGAGTTTAAACTTTCATAGGAAGGCATATCAGGAAGCTCATGGAAAATGGAATTGAAAGATACATTTATTTAGGTGGAAAATATCTTAGGATCCATGCATAGATTTTCATAGTAGACATTTTCCATGAGCATTTTGAAGACATTTCCATATGTTTACCAGATTTTCCAAATTTTCAATGAGAGGCATGCATTACCCTTATGAGAAACAACAGTCATTGTTTAAAAAAGAGAATCAGATTAATGGGTGCTAAAGTGTGGAGCAAGAAGAGATAACAGAGCTCTTGTGATTTCTGTTCTCTTGTTCTAAGGTTTAAAAGCTTGGGGACACTGATGTGGGAGACACTAAGCTGATAACTCAGGTCTCCACTCTCTGGGAGCAAACAGCCCAGTATCCTGGATCTCTGCAGCCAAACCTCCTCACTTCTCCTCTCTTCAAATCCACCTTTCCCACTGCATTTGCCCTGTAGACATTGATCCTGGAAGTGGCTTCATGGATTTCTGCTGCTTAGTTTTCCCATGATTCCTTGTCATCTGCTTGGCTTTGGCTCATGCTCTGGTCCCTTGCTAGCCTCTCCTGTAATTTCCAACTTTGCCACAGGAGTATCTCAGTGGGATAGGACTTAGTACCTCTGCCCCTAGGTGGTTGGAAGTTAAAAAAAAAAACCCACGTAACTTCATCCTTAACTAACAATCCAAACTCATTTCTCTCTGAACACTTGCTGAGGAGCGTGATGATCTCAAAATTGGTTCCACTTAACACCTTTGCAGAGCCTGGCTGATGGCAGCACTATAGAAGGAGGAGCACCTGAAAGTGATACATGCAGCCCATCCACTGCAGACTAGCCTCAGGCACCTGCCATGCTGGTCGTTCCCTTCTAGTTAGGTCTACCTTACTCACAGACAGGAAACAGGCTGGTTGGTTTAAGCACAAGTGTAGCCGCTGCTGTAGACCAGGAGTGGGCGCCACTCGACCTAAGGTAGCCCATCTATGAACTGGTACAGAACTACGTGGTAGATTTTCCTGATCATGTTCTTTTTGCCAGCAGTGGAATCTAATATACTCGCAATTGAGTACTTTTAGTTAAACCCATGGAGATTCTTGTTAAATGCACATTTTCACTTGTGTGGGAGGAGAAACTCATACAGGGCACTGAATCCATCAATGCATCCATCCACCAAACAGGTATTGGGTGCCTACTACAGATCATCATATACCTGTCCCAAACCACAAAGCTCAGGAAACAAAGCACTTTCTCCTAAGTTTGGTGCTAAAATTCATTTTATCTTCCATCAAGGTATTGATAACCTTTATTTATTCCACTTAGTGTTAATATACATATATATAATAACATAAATATTAATGTACTTGATTATGGGGAAATATGCCACCATCTGTTAGGGGTATTATGTGATATAGGAAGCTGTCACAAACTGTGCATTCTGAAACCTATCTGTCTCCAAGGAGTTTTGATAGGGTGCGTTAGTCCTGAGAGATCTGAGGGTGAGGTGGCAGGGGGTTCTCACCTTAAGTCAGCCAGGAGCAGAGGAACTCATACACTGAAGGGAGTAGGCATTCAAGTCTTTAATGAGGGAGGGAGGGTTTGCTGAGGCTTAAGCCAAGAATGAGTCACTCAGCCTTTGGTCCAAAGAGCATGAACAAAGCTGCCAACAGAAGACAAAATGAAGACTCAATAGCAATACATGTCTGAAATGAAACAAGAGTAGTTTGAGAATGGGGAAAATAAGAAGGGCAGTAGATAACAGTAGGAATATGGTGTCTTTGACTCCAATTGGCTGCTTATCTGTTAGGTCAAAGGTTGGGTCACACTGGCTTTGAAGATGGGAGATTGTGGTAGATGGACTGAGCGAGGAATAGACATGATTTCCGGCCTCTCTTTGCCTAAAGTCTAGAATCCTGAGAGGATGTATAGAACTCAGGGTCACACTGATATGGGACAATGATTTATCTTTAAACTTTTCTTACCTCTCTATTTTAAAGCCTTTTAAAATTGGGGAATGTACTACACAAAAAGAAAAATGTATAAATCATAGATGCACCTATAGTTTATTCTGTTACCAAATCTAAAAATATAGAATATTTCAGTGCCTCGATGTCCATCTTGGACCCCTTCCCTCAGCATAATTCTTTTTTTCATTGCTGAAGGGTAACAGCTATTCTTTTACATAAGCCATGTCTTTGCTTTATTTATATTTGTACATCTCAGCATGCATCTCTAAACACTAAAGTGGAGCCAGTGACTGACTTTGCTAGGATTATTCAGTCTTTTATGTCTTTTGGCATCTTTTAGTCAACATCACACTTGTGAGATTCATCCATGCTGTTGCATTGTTCCTTCTCACGGTTGTATAACATTCCTCTTTGTGAATGCACCACAATTTATTTATTCATTGTACTGTAGAAGGGCATCTGGACCATTTCCACATTATGACTAACATCACTATGGATATTTTTGATTCACTTTTGATGCACATGTGAGTGCATTTCTGCTAGCAGTGCAATCACTGAGTCATATGGTCTGTACATGCTCCATTGGGGTAGATGCTGCCAGTTTTCCAAAGTGCACATGAATTCACGCTCTTCTATCAGAGCAAATAACTGTTAACACCAAGTTTTGTGAGATTTTTAAATTTCCATCATTCTGGTGCTTGTGCAGTGGTATCTTATTGTGGTTCAGTGTGCAATTCTCTGGTGGTTAATGAAGTTGAGCATCTTTTCATATGTTTATTACCCTTTTGGATATACTCATTTGTGCGATTATTATTTAAATCTTCTGTCCATTTGTCTCCTACTAGGTTGCCCTTTTCTTGCTTGTTCTTAGAAGTTCTTTATGCTCTCTAGATGCAAACTCTTTGTTATATTCATTTTAATAAATTCTCCAGCACTGTAGTTTTCCCATTTCATACTTTTGGAATCCCATTTTCTTCCACAAAGACCTTATATTGTTAAGGTCTTAATAAACTTACCTGGGCACTAGGCGACACCTCGTTAGGGCCACAGAGCTATTACTTCCACCTTCCTTTTCTGTTTTCCCCCATTCTTTCCCTCCCACTCATCTTCCCTGTCTTTTTCTCCCTCTCTTCCTTCAATCCTTGCCACTTCTTAGGAACTTGTTTATCATTCACAGGATGGATAGAAACAGCAGTTCCCAGATTGTCAGATTTGCTATGTGCTACCAATAGGTCAGAAAACCTTCAGTCTGGAAGTCACTTGGAAATCATATAGTTCTCTCTTCAATGATGAGGAATTTGAAGCTCAGAGAAATAAAGGGACTTGTCCAAGGTCATACAGCAAGTTGATGGCCAAGATGGTACAAGAGCTCAGGTCTCTTGTATGCGTGTCTCAGTTGTTTTCACTCTGCTCTGCTAAAAATGAACTGGGCACACAGCTGCACATTGACTGGAGTAGTTTTTTTTTTTTCTTATGAAAATAAGTGCTGTCTGTGTCTGTGTAACAACGTAATCAGTAGAGACTATGGCTCATGTCTGTCTGGACCCAGGTTGAGAGATCACTTCACCTCTGCTCCTTTCCCATCTCCTGGCTGTCAGAGCCTGAAGGACAACAAATGGCTTGAGTAATGAGATGAGTTAAGATAGTGTCTCCCACGCTGAATTATGTGCCAGTTCCAGGACTACAGGATTCTGCCACAATCCATTTACACAAGAAATTAAATTGAAGATCGCAATGTAATATTCATATATTAAATCCTGGCGGACAATCAAAGTAATTAAGGCCAAATGCTCTGAATCATCCTGTGGCATCACGAACATTCTATTGCTGGGTTTTTAGAAGGACTTATTTCTACAACCAATTATCTTGGAAATCATTAAGGCTCCTTTGGAATGTGAATAATTTGAAAGCCACCACAGTATGCAGTACTACTGAAACCCCTTTGCCCCTAGGAAAGAAGAAATCTGCAGTGTAGTGTGTTGGGTGGGCAAGGACAATCTGATTTCAAAAAGCTAGAGTGAGGGTCTAGAAACCAGTCTCTGACCATCCCCCTCTGCTATGGTGCTTTTCAAAAGGAGTGGCTATACTTTATCCTAAATTGAAACAGTTACATTGAAGCAGGCTACCAAGTTCATGCCAGCCATTACTGATCTGTTTGTTGCATTCCACTGATTACAAACAGAGACCTTGGGAAGGGAAGTGGCTTTCCATAGCCCCACAGTGATGAACAGGGTGGATCTTCAGACTTCCTCCACCATGCCCAACCGTGGGTTCGTTTGGCTCCTAAAGTTTCTCCAAGTACCAACATCTGTTAGCCGCTGTCCTTCTCCGCTGCGCTTTGTCCCAGCTCTGCGACAGTGCTCATTCAGTTACATATTGGTTTCCTTTAAGGTGAGGGGCTATGTCTGAATCTTTCTATTGTCTTCCTGCTTGGCCCAGGGTATCAGGTATATGGTACTTGAGGGGTGGATGCGTGAAAGAGCAAATAAGCAAAAGAATGAATTATCAAGAGAATAAACTGACAAAGTTACACAAATGTATCTCTGTTGGGAAATGGCTGAGTGAGTGCCACAGTAACGTTAAAGAGAGGAAGTAATCTTCCCTTCTTCCCCAGTAAATGCCTTAACTCCTTCAAAAATCCACAATGCTGTCAAAACTCTCACCCACCAAAGAAACCCTGTGACCAAGAACGTGCAACTAAAAGTTACATGGAAAGTATTAAGGTAACCGGTTCTTTTTAGAATTGTACTTGGGAAATAGTCAAGTTATTTTACCTGAACTAATTATAAAGACTCCTATGCATCTTGAATACTGCATACCAAAAAGGTCTCTGATTCATCAGTTTTGCCGGTGGGAATAATTAAAAGCGTGCATATACAGTGATATTCCTACTAAATTGTTTCTTCTCATAAATATTTACCCATAACCTAAGTTTGTTGCTGCTGAGCAGCATCAATATTTCTGGGCTTTAGCTCACATACTGCCCCCATTACTGCACCTCAATTCTGATTCACAGATGAGGTATTTGAGAGACACTTGACTGTATCCTGTTCATGTCTGTCTCCCTGGCCCTAACACAGAGCTTGCCACAGAGGAAGCACTCTCTGTAGCCTGAATGAATGGATGAATATTAAGGGGAGCACAAGATTTAAGGCTGTTACTCATCCTCAAAGTTGAGCTGCACAAAGCTTGCTCTGTGTGCTCAGGTTCTCTCTGTGAATAGCTGGCTACAGCCTCCCTGAGCTTTTAAGCCAACCTGACCCACCTACCCAAACAGTGTGCCCCTTTCAAAGGCAATTGTCCCGCCCCTCCTCTTGCCCAGCACTAGGCAGAGAAGGTGGCACAATCTGTGTGTCAGCTCAAGCAGACGGACACAGCAACAACCATCTGTGGTGCTCCTGGGAGGGTAGCTTGAGCCTGCGTGTTTCATATCATCACAAGCCTACTAGTCAGTGTCGGAAACTGTGCCAAGAAATATTGATAGTGCACGAAATCAATAAACTGGGGGCACAGCTAAATATTTATCGGGGCAGACAGTGACGCCATGTTTGCTCGGAAAATTCAATCGAGTTCTGTCCAATTGCTCTAGGTTTCGATGTGAGCGAATTAGCTCTTAGTCATAGGATCCCAAAATGTCAGAGCTGGAAGGACCCTGGGAGAAGTCATCTGGACCTGGGTAAACCCTAAGGTTTTCAAACTTTACTTTCGCAACAAACACGTTTTAACCCCAGGGAATCTCATTGTATTCTCATTCCCATGGGGACGCAGATCCCTTTGCTTGGACCCCCCCCCCCCCCCCCCATCTGCCTCAAACTGCAGCAAAGAAAGGAAAGTCCCATGAAATGAACAAGGATCATTGCACAGTGGGGAAACACAAGTCCTAATTTGGCGCGGGAGCCAAGACAGCCTCCAACTCTGTCATAGCCACAGGGCCTGAAGCCCCACCATTTATCCTCACGCCTAAAGGGGCCTTTTGGACATGGTAAGTGAAACTGGTGAGGGACATCTGTTTTCTGGGACGGTGCCACAGTTGTTAGCTGGAGTGAGCTCATTCAAATAAAACACAGCGCCACCGACAGTCACACAGTCCAGAGGAAAATCCTGAAGGCGGAGACATGGGAAGGTAAATGTCATTTATTAGGGCACTTCATAGAGGCAAAGAGAAGGGAGGAGGACCAGAGCCCAGGCTGACCCGCCTCCTCCCACTCGCTGGTGCGTGCTTCTGCCATTGTCTCTCCCTTCTTTTTTCTGTCTCAGCATCACCTTCTGCCCCCTGGGTATTTAATTCCTTTTCAGTTTGCGGCTCTGTGCCTTTCAGCACCTGTGAATCTGCACGTGCTACTTTACATGTGCTTTCTTGCCTCAGAATGTGTTTCTGACTGGCTAATGATGCGTGTGTGTGTGTGTGAGCGCGCGCGTGCGTGCGTGCGAGCGCACATCACGCCCACTATCTTCTACGTGCTCAGAACTCTGTGTGGCTTAAATTTCACTACTTATATTTCACTAAATGATTGGCTCTCCCTTTCTGTTTCTGCCTTCAGTGCTATTACCTCCCAAGAATGGCTAATGGTGAAAATGGGAGGGAGGGAGCTTTCTGAGCAAGGGAGGAAGCTTGGTGACTTTGACCATTCTTCAGACAAGTCTGGAGGCATCACTTCGCAATCATGCGTGCCCTGCAGCCAAAGGAAAAAAGACACAAATAGGGGAGAAAACTTTTCTGGTCCCTCTAAAGACCTCAATCTTTCCTATGTTTCTCAACTTTCTTCATTTGTCTTTCTGTAGCCCCAAACTTTTGCTTTCACTGTGTCTCTTTATCTGTGATGATTCCATTTTTTCCATTTTTCCATGTCCTTTTCTTATTTTTCTATTTTACTTACTTCTACTGTTCCTATTCCTCTGCTTCTGATTTCATTTTCCCTACGTATTTTCCTTTTTTAAAACCTTTTTTTCTATTCTTTTCTTTCTTTTTTTTGCTTTCTTTCAGTTCTTTCTGAATCATTTTCCCCCTCCATTTCCTCTTGGCTCCTGTATCTTTCTTTATACTCTATTCCTCTTACTCAGTGTGTTTCTTTTCTGTTGGCCTTCATTTGATTCATTTTTCTCTCCTTGTTTCCCTATCTCTCTTTTTAGCCTTTTTCCCCCTTTGCCCATTCTTCTCTGTCAGTAACTCCTTGTATACAAGCTATACAAGCCTCTCCACCCCTTTTGTGCTTTATTCTCTCAAAGATCCTTGAATCATCAGGAGAGAGCAGGAGTTACCCCTTTCTGTCCTAGACCGGGTGGTAGGTGGGTGGGATCATTAACTGTCTTCTCACTCATAGGTGGATGGGGTCACTGCTGCTGTCAGGAACCCTCACATGCCTGTCCCCCCACCCTGCCTGCAGTCACACTGCAACTCCAGCTGCTGCTTGCATTCCCTGCACGTCCCATGCAGAACGATGAGCCCCCAGGTGCAGGGGGAGAATTCATCAGCTGCCCGACAGGGCTAACGATTTACTCCTGAGAAATAATCCATATCCGGATAATGGATCATCCCCGACTCCCTGAGACCATTTGTCTTGGCACTTAAATGGCACCAAAATCCAGGGGGCAGAGCCAGGACTCTATCCCAGGTTCATTGGTAGATGAATAGGTTGGAATAATGTTAAGGATTATGATAAGGAAAACTTTGCATTTGCATGGTGCTTTTAAACTCTATACATTTGAAGCAGATTAACCTCCCTCCAGCTCATCTCTCTTGCAGCTCACACACTGTGGACCCTGCTTGCAGATTCAGAAGCAGGGGACTTTAAGAGTCATCTAGTCTGTTACTGGCAGAAATTGGGAGGAAAACTATTTTATGACACTCTGAGACTCTTTCTTCTGAATGCTACGCAGCCTTTTCAATCTCTGTGTCTCAAGTGTTTGTGCCTGGAAAAAGGAAGCTAGTACAAAAAGACAGGATATTGTGGGGTTCACACATAGAGCTGAGTGTGAATCCTGGCTCTGCAGTTAGCTAGCTGTGTGGCCATAGGCTGCTTGCATATACTCACTCAGAACCTCAACTTCCTCCTCTACAAAGTGGGGATCCTAATAAACCTTCCTCATACGGCAGGTAGGAAGATGAAGAGAGATTATGCATGTAAATTGCTTATTACCGTACCTGGCTCATAGTAAAATCCCCGTGAGTGTTAGCTATGATTATTACTACTGCCTGTCTCTTTGCAGGATGCTAAGTGAACTCATACAAATGCATGAGAAAATTGGACTGGAGGATGGGGAGACATAATTGATGAGCCAGCTTCCACTGAAGTGTCCCTGAGGCCATTGATGGGGGAAGGGATGTGGAAGGGTGAATTCTGATCATGGGAGGAGCTAATGATTCTCTTTGGGCTAGGAGGTCCCAGCTGGCTCTGGGAACTGGCAAAGAGAAGGAAAGAGGCTAGGGATCTGCGCGCAGAACCCAAATATGTTTTATTGCCCAGCAGAATCGATTTCTGGCTTTCAATCCCAGCCAGCTGTTTCCCCTACTCAGAGTCTCAGCTTCTCTGTTTTCCTGGGATGGTTCCCTTCTCCAAAAGCTGGACCAATGACTAGTTCTTTGGGGGAATATAAAAGCAAGAAAGGTTTTTGCAAAAGGCCAGAAAGAACTAAAACAATGAAGTTGTGCGCAGGAGCATTTTGCATAAATGGAAGTCCACTGTTCAAATGTAAGAATGGTTATTAATATTCCCAATAATAACAGTGACAATCCATCTTTAGATCTCTCTCTATGGAGTGTGGCTGCTACAGGTTGACACGTTGTCTCAGATGGGGAGAAACATCCCCAGGGGCCATCTGCACACAGAATCACAGCCTGCATTCTTCTTCCCCTTTACCGGGACCTCGCTCTCCCAGAGTTAAACACATAATTTAGCTTTCGGTGAAATGCTTCTGACGCTGTGGAGGCTCCCTGGAGAATGGATGCTGTGCGGAGGCGGGGACCGTGGGAAGGCGAAGAATTGATAGAGCTCCTGAGCATCGAGGGCTCAACTCCTCTGGAGATGAGAAGGGCTTTGTCAAAGCCTAATGGTTTATTAATGATTCTCTCCACTGAAGAGAGCCCCATGCTTATCAATTGGCAGGTATTTAGTGAGAACCCTGGTTGGGGGCGGGCTAAAGAGGCTTGGCAGAGTTCCCAATGTGGTTGAGGAGACAGACCACAGACATATAAAGATTATTGACAATACAAAAGCAGTCCCTTCAACAAAGAGAGATGAGCAGCCAGAGCAAAGTGGGCAGTCTCGTGTCGTTGAAAGAACGTTAGTTTTGAAGTCAGACCATCTTGACAGAAAAATTCTATCACTTCCCAAACTAACTAGGGGTCCTTGAACAAGTTATTTCACTCCTATGCGGCACACTTAGTGCATGTGTAAAGTGGAGTGTAGTCACAACCCCTACCTCATTGGGTTGTCATGAGGATTTTATGAAAGCACACATGTAGAAGGCTAAGCAGAATGCCTGGCACAAGGTAAGCACTCAATAATCAGTTCCTATTATAATATGCAGGGGGAAAGGCGGAGACTGTTTGGAAATACAAGGGTTTGATTTTCCTCTTCAGCTCTTTATGGGCCTGACATTAAACTTTGTAGGAATGCAAACCAAAAAAAAAAAAGAACTTACATGTAAACAATAATTATAATATCACTCGGGGATACCTTTTGTCTGCCTCCCTAGTGTTGCTCACTCGATTTGGTATGATCAAATTTCCCGAACAATGCAATAGCAGAGGAGGTAAATTACATACTCCCTGGGATCTTGGACTCCTCTCTGAGCTTCAGTTTTCCCATCTGTAGAATGTGGCTAAGAACACCTACTTCACAGTGCTGTTGTGAAAATGAAATTTGAATGTGTATAAAGCACTTGGCACTGAATAGGCAGAAAACAAATGTTAGTTCTGTTCCACTGCTCTCATCTCTCAACATAGGAATAAGAAAGAATCAACCTCACAGGGCTTTTACAGAAAGGAAGTCTGGTAAATATAAAGGAAGTGCTTGTTAACAGTAAAATCCCAATAAGCATCTTCATTACATCCCAGGCACTGTGCAATTAACAAGTCTTAACCAATTAGGTAAACATCAATTAAGTGTTTGCTGCATGCAGGACACTGTTTTAGGGACTGCAAGTAATCCAGAGAGATAAGTGCCCTCTGGGAGGATGAGCCCCCTCCACACAAGAACAGGGCATTAAGAGCAGGATCTTCAGGGATGCTCCCAGGTAGGGTACCAGAAGAGAACACACAGCAGAAGGAGAAATCAGAGGTAAGAACGCTACTATAACACAGTGAATTCAGAGATAAGGGAAGACAGATTTTTAATAATAGAGGTTCACCATGTGACATTGTATGGAAAAGGCAAATCAAATTCGGACAGAGATGTATCCTTTTGAGTTAGGGCTCTGAAAGGACATTGATGACTGCCTTCAGAGGAGTGAAGTGTGTGTGTTGGGGGGAGAGCAGGAGCCATCTTGCTGCAGATGATGAAAGGAGTGTACGAGAAAAACGAGGAGAGATCCTCTTTGCAGACTTTAGAGGAGGCCTAGACCAGGCCTTGGGGTCAGGAGGGGTTGGTTTTAATGTCGGAACATTTCGATGACTTTGTGGACTCTGGGGAAGAGGAAGTACATATGGAAAGAGAAGATGAGGAAGCAAATGAGTGAGGATTACTGAACACTCAGAAGAATTCTGAGAAGAGATCTGTGATGTTTGGCTACAGGAAATGGGACTCTCTAGCAACAAGGAGAAAGGGCTCATGGGACACCAAATGCTGTCAAGTGACCATGAGCACTGAGATTTGACAAAGGCTATGAGGTCTAGAATTAGGATGCTCCAATAGTGGCTGCCGAGTGGGAAGAGGTCAAACAGTGAGTGGAGAATCTATACCACATATTTGAGAAGTTTTGCAGGCTCAAGAGCAGGAAGGCAGGGCTGGGAGATTGTGCTATGAGGGAAGCAGTGAGAAGTGCATAGGTGGAGGGAAGGAGAAAGTGAAAGGGAAGAGATAGAAGAGGGTGAAATGTTCTCTGGTGGCTCCGGTGGCAGCAGCAGAAGGACCAAGCTTCAGAACACCGGTGGGGAGTCCCTCACTCATTTGCACTGGTAAGGATCAGGTTCTGCATTTAGTCCTTGAACCTGGTCTTGGGTCCTAATTTTGTCACTCCTGACTCTGCATTGTTCAGGGCAAGTCACTATCACTGGATGAATATGAGAAGCAGTCTCTGAGGACAGCAAGGTGTGTCATTTCAAGTATACATGGGAGAAATCTGTCCTCCCACCGCCAGGATGCCAAGAACCTGAGCCTAGTCCAGTAGGGCAGGCATCCAGTGCATGACCTGTACCCAGTAAACAGTCTCTTCCAGTTTGCTGAAATTGCTACACCAGAGACCCTCTTGAAAACAAAATCAGGGTCCATGGTCACTCAGAGACTTGAGATTTCCTGTTATTTGCTGAGGCACCACAGGCCCAGAGTCCTGGGATCTGGCCAAATGCTTCTTCTACTGAAGGCAACAGAAAGGACTTTCTGAATCTCTCCTGGTCTTCAGCCCTTTGATATGTACACAAAGCCTGCTGAATGTGTCACATGGCCTTCCTGCCGCTTGACTCTGCCACAGCCAAGGTCTCTCTTCCCCATCATGGCTGTTCTCTGATCTTATAGGCAAATGCATCTCTCATGGCACCTCCCTGTCTTGCCCCTTGACTTCCAGTCTGACAAGTCTCCTGGGATCTGGAGGGTCGAACTGCAAGACAGCTGCAACCACTGGGTGCTTGAAAGGAGGAGAGGGTGTGGGAGAAGACAGGAGAGAGGGCCCTTGGGTGAGTGCCAGATTCAAAATGACTCAAAAGATAAAGTCAGTCCTCAGTATCTTTTGTCCTAGGGCTGATTCAGTGCTCACATCCCAGCTCCGGTAGTGCCTGGGCTGTAGGACCCTAAGGGAAAACGGGCCAAGAACTCAGCGGCTAGGAGAAGCGAGGGTGCTGGAGCTAGGCCTGCAGCTCTGGTTAGGGCTTGGGTTGTCCCAGGATTGAGTTACAATGGAGAAAGTCTTATTTGCATTGACAAATGGCAATTAACTGAGGAGATGATTAAAAGTGAAAGAAGCTACAGGCTCAGAAATGTCAGCGGTTAGCGTGCAGGAGAATTCCTTCGGCGCATTTGCCTCTCCCCTTCTCCCTCCTCCTTTTGTCCCTCCCCCTTTCGCTCTTCTCCCTGCCTCTCCTCTGCCCTCCTCCTTCCTGCTTGCTCCATCCACCCCCACCTGCAGCTACTGATGTGATTTCTCATGATCTACAGTCAAATGCCATTAATCCCGACAGGCTCACGAGGGTCCAGCTAAGCTGTCCCATGAACCAATCCTGTGAGCAGACAGACCAGGGGAAGCAGCAGGCAGACGGCCACCCTCCCCCACCCCCTCAAGGGTAATGGCAGCTAAACCAATGAACCAGAGTGACTGCCCCTAAAATAATCAATAAATCACTTGGGGTCCAAGAGAGGTGGAAAACTCCCCAGCAAACAGTGCTCAGGACATTTTCCATGACCTCCTCTGCCTTGAATGTCCATGGCGCACCAGCCGCACAGGCCAAGATTGACTCTGCTCTCAAGGTGCCGCTCCCAGATTCCGGCCGGCCAGTCTCAATTTCAGAGGGAGGTCATTCATTCCAATGGGATGTGACAGGTGCCATCTTCAGGCTCCTGGCTCTGCTCCCAGCAGCAGGGACTGTCGCTGACTACAAATCCCCCAAGTGCCACGCTGGTCTGAAGACAGCACACCCTGAGGTCGGCAGATGACCTTTCCAGAACTCATGTACCCAAGGTGGGATGGCAGTGTGATGTAATGGACGGAGCCCTGGACTAGGAGGCTGGACACCTGGTTTCCAATCTCTTTTCAGCCACTATCTTGCTAGGCGATGTTGGGTAAGTCACTTTCCCTTTCTGGATCTCAGTGTCGCGCCTGGGATGTGAAGGATTTGGATTAGATTCTCTAATGACACCCTGAGCTCTGATGAGCAAATTCAGAATTTACAAAAAGCAATTATTTTTGGAAAACATCCAGCTCTAATTAAAATTCGTTTTGGGGATTCCTTCTCTAAGGCTCCAATTTGGTTGCTTTGTTGCCAAAGCTTTTATGTTCAACTTCTACTCAGGACGTGCAATCATTTCCTAGGACCCAGATTCCGTCTAAGATATCAAGATCCCACAGGTCTAGCCTTCCCCTACTGCTGAGCTAGTTCTTGAGATGGAGCCCTGTGGGAGAGAAAGCACCATTGGACCCTAGATTTTAGTGTAGGCAGGTAGAGCAGTAATCTGGGGCAGATTCCCCCAACTTTGTATTTTCAGACTTTTTTGACATGAAGTTGAAAGAGGGGCACAATAAATGCTTGTAAATACTCTAACAATTTGCCACATTGTGTGCGCTTTCTCTTTCTCGGCCCTCCCCACGCAGCCCCGGCCCCTGGATTTGAAAGTATTTTGTGGCGATGACACTGTATTCCTAGGTAATTCAAACTGTATCTCCTAAGAATAAGGATATTCTTAGTTGGGAAGAGATCAGACTTTCTTAGGGCTTTGGATCTCTCATCAAGGGGAAAGTCTCCTGTCTTTGAAATCCAAAGATGGTCAGGAGGTATGTAAGATGTAAAGATCAGCTTTTAGTCTGAATATGGGGAATGTGAGAGGGAGCTCATCATAAGAGGAGGCACAAACAGTGCTTCAAGTAGAGATTCCAAGCCTGCGTCAAAACTTCCCCACTTTTTCTTTCTATGCCTCTCCCCTTTAATTCCTATTATTCCCCTGACCCCACCCTGTGGATACTTCTAGAGTTGAACAATTCTTTCATCTTGCCTATCCCTAGCTCAAAGAGTGAAACACTTTACAAAATTAAGAGAGCATTTGGGATTTTTAACTTGATTGTATCTTTTCATTCAACCAGAGGGTTATGTGTGTGGGAGATGCACTTGTCAACTCAAAGCAATTTCTCTGCCTCCTTAGGGGCTGAAGCGTAATCGTAGCTCTGTCTTTCTGGTGTCAGGATGAAACTTGCATTTTCCTGAGTGGTGTCAGCATGCTGACAGACAGCTCCTGGGATCTAGTGAGGAGTACTGGAAAAGAAACGGCAGGGGGCCAAGAGATCTGGAGACTGGTCTCGGCTCATCTCTCCTCCCTTGGGTGACTTCGGGCTACTCACTTTACCTTGCTTTTCTAACTTTAAAAAAATGGGAATAACTCCCTCTCATTTCTACCTTACAAAGACAGTGCCAGGACTCTGTCAGGCTTTGGTGATATGAAAACGTTTGGAAGTAATAGAGCTACAGGATTTTGTTTTAAAAAGTGCTATGGGAGCAGTGTATCCTAGGAATTGTTGTAAGTAGCTGGAAAGGAATGTCATTTTTTTCCTTGTGCAATTCTATTTCAGAATGAGGAAACTGGGGTTGTTGTGGGGTTCACAGACATCTCCCCAAAGAAGCCCCTTGATTTCAGGGATCGGTTCATGATGAGCCCAAGGAATGCTTTCTCAAACAGAAGAACGGATAGACAAAGTGTTGAAGTCCTGAGGCTTGGCGTCTCCTTTAAAGAGTACATAAGACTTCAGCAAAGGAGATGTTGGGAGGCAGGGGTGTTAATCTGTCAATTCCCTCCATGGGCTCTGGAGTTCGTGTTACTCCTGAAAACGTAGAGGTCTTCACAAGAACCCGTGGAGGGAGGTGGCAGGGAGCCTGACATCCCCATTTCGTAGAGGGGAAGCCTGAGGCACAAGTTAGGCAGCAGGCGTCCTGGCATTCACCCAGCCAGTCCGAAAGCACATCCAGCCTCATTCCTGATACTTTGTCTTGAAATGCCATGCTCTCTCCGCTGTGCCTCAGCTGCCTCTTTCTTAGTGCAAGGATCCTGGTACGTACAGAGTTCACAGCAAGTAGCTTGACTGGGAAATGCTGTCAACATATACACCAGGACGCTTAGAAAATTCACATGCATGACCTGTAGGCTCATTTTGATTATACCTAGACTCTAGCAGGAGCCAAGCCTCAAAATGTGTTCTACTTCCTCTTCTAGCTATTTACTTGTGCACCCAAAGGAAATAGAGTGGGGTTAAAGTGATCAGTGTCCCTCGATTGCTGCTCCCATGTGCCTTCTGGCTGGGGTGCAATGGGATGAGGTGGTGCCTCTGCAAGGGCTACTTTCCTCTCTGTTGGAGTTGCCCTAACATCGGTGGGCAAAAGAGCTCCCACAAGGAGCCTACTAAAATGGTTTTGTCTTGGTCTCTATGCCCAGAAATTCTTGTTCAATAAGACTGAACTTGGAGCAGGGAGTCTGTGTTGTGGCACATTCCGAGTGATTGCGATGCATCTGGTTCAGCAGACCATATCTTTGGAAACACTGATCCATGACAAGGTTTAAGGGCATTTGATTCTTAGAGTTCCATCTAATTAGCAAGTGTTTTCCTGGACACCAGACACTTTTAGGTTTGGGGGTGGGGGTGGGCGAGAAGCTAGGAAGGCTTGAAGTTTTCCTTCTCAAGGCCAACAAGCCCCCAGATTGATTGTCATCATTGTGACTAAAGACATCAGGGCAGACAGTGACCTGAGTTGGGAGCAGGGTATTTGGTTGGCTCTTAATTGGAATTACAATGGAAGACCTTTAAAAAGCTGCAAGCTTTGCGACTCTAGGGCTTGAACTGTTCCAAGTGAGGACAAAGGACAAAGATGCCCAGTGTACCCCTTGTGAACACACACCTTGGGATGAGGGGTTGCAGGTCCAGGCTAGGAACCTGCTGGTTGCTCAATCAGTGCACTAAGGATCCCTGCACCCTTGCAAAGGAGATGCAATAACCAGTTATATGGCCCCCGCAGAGAAAGAGTTGTGCATTTTACTCACAGACCAAGCTCCTCATTTTTTGCTGGATCATCAAAACTACCCCAGGTGCCCTGTGCCACTAGCACATCTCCAACCTACAGATCCCAGGCATTCTGCTCTCTAGCCTAGTCTTTGATTCAGCAGAGATAAGGTTACAGATTGTTTTCTGTGAGTAGGCTTTTCCAACTCCAGAAAATCATGCATGTTTATTAAAGAAAAATTAGAAAATACCAAAATATGAAAATAATAAAACAGTTAAAATTGCCCCTAATTGCATTGCCTACATACAATCACAATTAGGAGTCTAGTGAGTTTACTTTTAGCTTTATTTTTCTATGTGTAGGCTTATTATTTATTTCTACCATTTATATAGTAAGGTACATACACTTTGAATCCTGTCTTTTTTATTTAAACATATCCCAAGTGTATTTTCAGGTTATCATATAAACTTCCAAATCACATATTTTAAAATAATAGCATAATAATCAATCAACTGAATTAACGTTACTTGTGGAGCAACATCTGCCACTTATCAGACATTTGATAAATATTTGTTGAATGAATTAATAGACCAGTGGATGAATGCAGTCACCTATCATGTGATAAAAAATTTCAGAGGGAACTTAACACTAAGTAAGTGACAGAGTAGGCTGGTCAAAGAAAAAGGGCAGCAGAGAACTGACTGTTGACCTCGTCACTATTTTTTTTTCTTTTTAAAAACATTCTGATCTCTTTCTCTCCCCGCCCCACCCCCGCCCCCAGGCAGGGTAGGTGTTTTGGTATTCCTGGGCTTGTTTATAACTATTAATAGCATCATTTCACAGATGAGAAAACTAAGCCTCAGAGAAGTTAAACAACTCTCCCAAGATTACATATGGAGTAGATGGCAGAACTGGCCTTCTGCTCTAGGTCTGTGGGCATCCTTAACTTTGTTCCTTTACCACATCACACCTCTTGAGAAAAGGCAACAACAAAGGATAGCTGTTTGGGGGCTGTAGCCAAGGCAGAGACGTTCTAGTTACCTAAGACCCTTGAGTTGGACTGGGCAGGCAGGCAGCCTTTGTACCACGAGAGGCCAAAAACCAGCTCATTCAGTTGTGGGGGGGTGGGGGAGGAAGAACCCATTGAGGACATTACAAAAGCTGGTGCCGGATACACTCATGAGAAGAGAGGAGGCTGAGATTTCACTATCCCAAATGTGAAGCTGGACACTTGTAGCTGTCAGATTTTCTGGGTGTTTGAACAGGAGAAATTGATGAAAAAGCTGGTCTGGTGAATGTTTGCTGCCCTTGATTGCTTTTAGATAACAGAGAAAATGGGAAATGATTAAGAAATTGGCACAAAGGCAGAGTGGGACCAGGATTCCAAGAAAGGAAGGAAAATGGGCAGAACCCCTTCAGACTTTGACTGTGGCTCTGCTTTGCTAAGAGTGGCATGACAAGGTACAGGTGATTTTTCCATTTTATGTACCCCTTCTGTGGCATTAATGTTAATATCAGTGGTTAGCAAAGCAAATGTAATAACTGCTCTCCCCAAAGGATCCGTGATTGCAGCTTCCACTCCTAGGCCGTTGGAAGAGAATTTTCCATATTTCTTTCTACCTTCTCACGAGCATTTTGATCGACAGAGCTCTGTTTTCCCAGTGGAGAAAAACAAGGCATGGAGTCATGGCTCTACAGCTGCCAATGGAGAATTGGGGGAGAAATTAATTTGGGCCCCTGGGCTTGAAGAGAAAAAGAAATATATTTAGAAGCCCGTCCTGCCCAGTGGGGTCCATCTCTGGTGGCTGCCTCTACTCCAGAATTTGTGTGTGTGTGTGTGTGGGGGCGCGGCAGGGAGGGCAGGGCTGATGTACCACCACAATACTGAAGCTGTTGTGGCCTGTGCTCCCCCCTCCCCATGTATTTAAAATGCAAAAATACAGAGCCATAGAAGAAGTGTAAGGCAATCCAGCAGAGTACCACCCCCCATTGAAATATCAAATATCAAATTCTTTCTAAAAATAAATGGTGGTGCCCCTCCTATGCCAGTGCCCGAAGCACAAGCCCAGGCTGCGGAATCTGTAGCATCTGGAGAGCACCCCACCTTTATACCCACTAGACACTGTGTTCTTTTGCGTCAACCTTCTCCAAACACAGATTGCCACGCAGGAGAGCATCTCCCTCTTCCTTGAGGGCATTCCCAGGCAATGCAATTCATCTCAGATTTGGGGCTTCTTGAGGGGTCAACATCATCACTCCTACACACATTCATGGTCCTCTAGAAATGAACGGTGATTTAAAATCAGACTTGGTGCGTGCGACCCGGGGCTGAAGTGATGCGGCCCCTTCGGATTCCAGGGTCCCTCAGCAAACACCGCTGCCCGCTTGGACTGCACCTCCTGAGGGCTGAGATGAAGTCCCTGCAAAAACCGCACCCTCAAATTCCAGCTTCTGGGAACAGGCCCGCTTCATGAGTCCCTTCACGGGTGCCTGGAAGGACGGGGACCTTCCTTCCTTTTCGAATTCGGGGCTTACTAGGGCTGAGATGGTGTCTCCCCACTCAGATCCTGGTCTCCCTAGGGTAAGAGCAGGGTCCCGCCCTCGGAGTCCGAGCTTCCAGGGACGAAAGCCGTGTCTTGGCCTCCCTGCGCATGGGGGAAGGGGCTGCGGGACCAGCGGCCTCCCCCCTGGAGGGAGGGGGCTCCCCTGAGGCCCTGCCCCTTTCGTGACATGCTGGAGGTGTCCGGTGACCGAGACACTCCGAGCTGGGTGCAGGGTGCGGCCCAGGGCGTGGTCACCGAGGGCTACTTAGAGCGGCCGGTGCGGTGGCCGGCGTAGAGGTTAGCTTCGAGGCTGCTGGGCACTCAGAGCGGGTCATGGCGTGGATCCTGGACTGCCTTTTCGCGTCGGCCTTTGAGCCCCGCCCCCGCCGTGGTGAGTGGGGCCCACTGACTCGGGGGGCTGCGGGGGCTCGGCTGGGGGCGGCCGGCGGCTGCTGCCCCGGCTGGGCGCCCTAGGGCTTGGCTCGCCGCCCCCTTGCCTCCCTTCCCGCTGGCTTTTAGCTAATTGTTCCGGGCTCAAGGGACTGCCCCGTCGAGGCCCCGCATAAATCACCGGCTTTGCCGGGAACTGGGAGCAATTGCGCTAATGGCACGGTGGGACGCAGGCGAGCGCGGGGGCGGAGTCGCTTCGCTGGCTCAGCCTCCCGCGGGGTACAGCCAGAAAGCTTTGGGGCCAGATGCCCAGGAACGAAGTCCTGCAACTCAGGAGCCCTAAAAGTCCAGAGATGAGTGCCCTTGGTAGGGCAGTCAGAGCCTAGGGACCCTGAAGGTAGCGCTGGGGCTTCTGTGTGCGCCTTGTTCCAGTCTCCAACACAGACTAGAGCGTGGGCCACTTACAGTCGTCAAATTCAACCTCTTCATATAAGACATGGTGACACTGAAGCCCAGAGATGGGAAGGGCCTGGCCAAGGTCATCCAAGGAATTAGTAGCAAATCTGGGTCGGTTTAGGCTTTGCTAATTGTCCATTGCCCCAAACTTCCTAAAGGTGGAAGCCTGCTGGGGGGGGGGGTTCAGCCTGAATTTTCCCTGGGGTACTTGAAATCAATGCTTGGTCCCCCTATGCCTGTGGAATTGAGGACACAAGTGTGCAGAGGTCACAGCCCGGGTGTAAGTATGTGGGTGACATTTCACAGCTTTCCGGGAACTGCTTCTACAAAGTGGGTTTTGGAAACCGGCTTGTTGTTGTTGTTGCTGTTGTTGCTGTTGTTGTTCCTTCCCTCCTTAAACTTTCTGAGATCCTTTACGACCCTCACCCACACTGTCCTTCACTCCCCCTTGGCAGGCCCCACCCACTCTGGGCTGCCACCTGCCCCCATGGCCACCTGTTTTTCCATAGTCTCCACCTCCAAAATCTATATTGGTGAGAGTGCGTCATTGGTCACCCAGACCAGACCTGGGGTTGTCTCCTCTTTCCTCTGCCCCCTCACAGGCAGGGGAGGGGATGGGCAGAGAGATCCCAGCGACTTTAGCAGAGATCTGTTTTTCTTTCTTGACAACCCCATTGCCCTACTGAGAATCATCCCAGGAGTCGGACCTCCTGCTGAGCGACTGCAGTCTGCATGCTGAGCCAGTTCAAGTGGAGTCTCTGGCAGGCCACAAGCTCTCTGAAAAGAGCTCTGCATGTATGCAGGGCATTGAATACTTTTCTTATGTGTATTTTTTTTTCAGTTGAGGATCTTGGTTAATTCAAAAATACATGGGGATTTTCTGAGATGTCTATTAAGGCCTCATGGATCAAATACTTTATCCTTGCAAAGAGGGTGGGTGAAACTCTTCCACTCCTGCCTGGTCTATAAGGTTGTCATGAGACTCCAATGAGAGATGCGGAGGCTCCTTTATTGATAACCCCATGGGAGGAGTCAGTATAACACTAGGTGGCTCACTGCCATCTAAAGACAGTGATGTCCAGTAGAATTAGAAGGCTTTTCCTTAAACGGGACCCAACTCTTTTTCCTGGGAGCTTCTACCTTTAGCCTTGGCACTGACCTTTGCGACCCTCCCTCCTAGGGAACAGTGCCAACCCTCCCTGTTCCTCCCACCTCCATTCACTCCTGTTCTAATTCAGGCCAAACCTCTCCAGCTACTTCATCTGTTTCACACATGACATGGCTGCAAGGCCCCTACCCACATCTAGCTGTTTTTCTTTGAACATACTCCAAGTTATAAATGCCCAATGACCTGGCCAAAAGAGGCTTTCCAGCTGTGCCCCTTTAAATATAGTCCTGGAGGGCTGACTTTCCCTCTTTTGGAAGGCATGCCACGCCCCAAGTACACACATACATCACCATAAATATACCCATACATACACATGCCACTTTCATGCATACCCATGTGCAAGGGCATAAGCAAACATGTACTTTCCATGCATCCTATGACTTTCCACACACAACACAATATACTTATATCACACATGGTATGTTCCACTCACAGCCACATACAGACTTCATTTACATTGGAATTACTTTCAACTACAGCTACTCTTGAGAAAAAGAGAAAACCAAGTTCATTTGGGAGTCTCCAATCTCTATTTTAGTTGGTGTTTGAACCCAAGACCTTACACTCACTGCTGCATTTCCAGGCTGGTGAGCTCTGTCTCCCCATACACCTTGTGGCACACCACTGCCTACACCAGCCCTATTAATCATACCATAGAACCTGACACGAGAGAACTTGTAAAAGTACATGGGAAAAGGAAGTGAAAAGGTAAGCTTATTTTGTTGCCTAGAACATTCTTGAAATCCATGCATGGTTTTCTCATAATACACATTTCCATGAACTTTTTAAAGACCTCTTTGTAAACAAGGATTTCAGACTTTTGTGCGCTAAGCTTGTCTTTTAATTCTATTTCCCACGAACTCTTGGAAGTGCCCTCATATGGGCAAACTACTTCCTAGATGCTAGGCCCTTAGGCTCAGTTCTTTACACACACGGTGTTATTTAAGTCACACAACATCACTTTGAAATAAATGACCCTTGTGTACAATATGGTTTTTCTCAACCAGGTAAGAACCCACTTCATCATACTTCTTTGAGAAATGCTGTGCAATGTGAGGGGAGCTTTGTGGTAACAATTAATATTCCATGGGATTATAATGGGCCTTGGTGTCTCCCTTCAAATATGCCTTTCACAACTTCTCAGGAGTTGGGGGAGGGTGCTGTTAGCTGGCTGCTACCTGGGCAGAATAGGGGACATATTCTACATGTTTCTTCACCTCCATTGCCCCTTGCCCACGGGGACATACTATCACTGGCATGTCAGAGTAATGCCAGGGTGACAATAGGTAATGGGCGAGCATATGAGGGCATTTGGGAGAGGCATCGTTGAGATGTGGAGCAGATGGGGTCCCAGAAAGACTGCCTTTCCCAGGGAACGGGACAGCATGTTTGACCCACTTGCAATTCTCTCCCTCCTTCATGCTTGGCATTAGATGTGGCCTCAAACAATTGGACTTCTGTAAGGCAGCCAAAACTCTAAAGCTGAAGGGACCCCAGGGCCCACTTTACATACAAATTTGATCTTTTCTTAGTGATGGGACCCGATCGATTTGCTGAAGCCAGCCTTGGTTGAACTGCAGTAGGATCATTTTCCAGAGCTGAGGCAAGCTTGCCAATGAGACACCTCACTCGGCTGGTCAGGGTGTCAGACAAGCATCTCCAGTCACCCACGGCAGGACTTCCTCCAGTTCCTTTGTTTGAATTACTTGTTTGTACCTCCAAAGACATTTCTCCATGGGAAACAGAATGGTGTGCTCCAGAGCCTAGGTTCCCAGGTTAGCTCACCCTTTCTCCACCGGGAGGATGAACTGAGGAATCCGTGTGATGAAAACTGGCAGAAAATTATCTTCTTGCAAATGTACCTCAGGCTCCAGCAGTAGAGCTGACATTCATCAAGTTTAAATAACAAATGATGGAAAGCTCATTGAGCACTGATAGAGCAGGACACCAGGTCCCTGGGGGTGATTATGCTGTAACAGTGAAACCAGCCCCTCTCCTTTGTTTTCACACTTACCTACTAAGACAACCTGAACATCTAACAATAACGGAGTGGTTACTAACCTCTGTGACATACCCACTTGTTAGTTAGTATACAACCATTAAAATGGTGTTTATGAGGAATGCAATAATAACAGGGAACATGGTGTGATTATAACTGTGTCAAAGGCTGGAAGAAAATTCAGCCACAGTGTGAAGGTTAGAGATTCTACGAAGCTGGTGGGATAATAGTTATGCTTTTCTCTCAGTTTTCCAAAGTCTAAAAGGTTGTATAAAGGTTGTAAAAGGTGTATAAAGGTTGGTCTTAAATTACTCTTATCATTTAGGACTCATGATAGGCAAACAATCTACATAGTGACCTAGAATCCCACTATACATAGTTTCATCGCAGGATCTTTTTGTTCAAATTTTAGCTTAAATGTGTTGACTGGGTCAGGCCAGGCAAACACCATGTTCCCAATGCTCATGAAATGTTCCCTAACGTTGTGGGGAAAGAAGCACAACTGGTTTGAACCCCAGTTTGCTCTTATAGTGTTGTTCTGAGCAAGTTAGTTGACCTCAATTATTATTATTATACTTCTTGTATAAAAACATCTTGTTTATTTGAGAGACAGAGAGAGAGAAAGAGAGAGAAAAAGAAAGAGAGTCTTCCATCTGCTGGTGTACTCCTCAAATGGCCACAACAGCCAGGACTGGGCCAGACTGAAGCCAGGAGCCAGGAACTCCATCCAGGTCTCCCACATGGGTAGCAGCAGCCCATGAAGTTGAGCCATCCTCCGTTGCCTTTCCAGGCACATTAGAAGTGGAGCAGCTGGATCTCAAACAAGCACTCTTATATGGGGTGTCAGAGTCCCAAATGGCAGCTTAACCTGATGTGCCACTACACCAGCCCCTATTTTATCTCTTAAATGATATAATGATGCCTACATTTCTGGATTATGAATAATAACAATAATAGTTATTGTTGCAGATGTCACTATATCCAATGCCTTCTGTGGCTCAGGTATCAGAAGATGTGTTTTGTTTTCTCTCCAAATATTTATTATTTGTTAACACCAATGACTTTACAAAGAATATGCCATGACAGCTCTCTGACGTAAATATGCTTATCTTTATTGTAAACACAAAAGTTCAGAGAAGTTTGGTAACTTGCTCACTGTCACACAGTGGCTGAGCAAGGATGACAACCCTTTCTTTGTTTTGTTTCCAAGCTTCAGTGAGATTAAAAGAGATAACATTCCTAGCACTATATGACACCCTGTTGACATTTATAAGGTGGTCCATGTGAATATAGTGTTGGTGATCCCTTGCCCAATGCCTGAATTCGGGTCTTTGTCCTATTTGATTACCCTTCAATTCCTTTCTGCGAAAAGGTGCACATTTCAACTGGGCAATCCAATGCAAACACCACCTGTGTCCTCATAACTGAGGCTCTGAGTCACTAAGGAATGATTTCTGCTTCCTTCTGGCAGAATCACTTGTTCTCACATGTATCAGCAGAAGTAGGTAGATGGCGTATCTGATGTGCCTTGGAAGCGCCTGTCACATCTCAGATAGTCCTCTGGAGAAACCACACGGCTTCCTTGGGATGAGCACCCAGTACCCGCAATGGACAAATCTCTGCCTATGAAGGAAGCTTATTGGTAAGGAACCTTATTAAGCGGTATGGGCATCTCTGGGACTGCTGCTCCAACTCTGTCTTATCCTTAATTGTCACCCCGCCAATTTCCCTTCTCAAAACCGAGGCTCTGGGACCTCCTTAGAAGCAGATAGGGGTCAGAACTGGAGAAGTTCTTCTGAAATCCTAAATCCCCAGACAGATTCACTAATAGACTGACTTGCCAGGGCTGGGAGGGTGGAGGAGTCTCAGGTCAGGGAGGGAAGCATGCAGGATGAATAGCACGGGTCAAAGAGGGGGGAGGTAAAGGCAGTGTCCAGAGGATGGCAAGATCTTAAGGCTGACTTCTGAGAGTTTTCTCCCACGAATCTCAACACTTTCCTCCCCTGTAGTGTCTTCATCCTTCTCTTCCACTCCACGCACTGCCCCCTCCTTCCCCAACTTCTCAACCTTCTTCCACTCCCTGCCCAAAAGCAGCTTTAGCCTGTAGTGACTTGCTTCTGGCTCTAGAGGGCGGCAAAAGCATCAGGGAGGAAGGGGCACAGACTTGGGGTCTTCTCCCACTTCACCACGTTTTGTTAAAAGGTTGATTTTGTTTTCCTTGCACTGGGAGCAAATGAATAAGAATTCATCAGAGATATATTTCAGGGGTTGCATTGCATACCTCCAGGAGTCATCAGTTCTCCCCTCTCCCCCATCATCCCATCTGTCCCCCAACCTTGGCGGCTGCTGGAAATTGTATGGCCTTAGGAATCCTTGCTAGTTTTCAGGGTAGAGTGAGTCAAAAAAGAATCGGTTGGGGATCTGAGCCGGGAAGTGTTCATTCTCTCATTTTCTTGGGCACGACCGTGCATATTTAGAAGAAGGGATGCCGGCTGGGCCTGTAGTTGGGGTAAGGAGCGGAAGCCTGGCCACCGAGTGAAAAGTCTGAGATGTTCCCATGTGGAGTATCACAGCTGAAACTTCGGTCTCATTAACACTGCCAGGAGAAACTGCAGGGTGAGAATTGGACTTAAGGGCTGATTCTTCCGGGGCTGCATTAGGCTGATCAAAACATCATCCCGAAAGAAGAGGGGCTATTTCAAGAGTGTCAGACAAACCATTAATGAGGAAAATTGGCAGCTTAGTCAGTTGACTCCACTCCCTGAGCACCCTGGTTAAAGCATTCTGGGCTATGTGAGAAGGCAAAAAATGAGGAAGGTGATGAACTAATCTTGCCCTGATGACCATTTACTGCATGTGTTCGGCACTTGACTGGCACTGTCCATGGTTTGCCTCCTTCAGTCATCTGAGCCCTTTCTAAGGTAGGCATCAACACCTCCATTTTACAGCTGAGCAAACAGGCTCAGAGAGGTGAATCAGCCTTCCTGGGATCACACAGCAAGTAAGTGATCAAGCTGGGGTAGCGACTCAAAGCTGTCCCATCTCGAAGCTTGCACAAATGGAAGCTCCAATCTCCAAGGGTTTTACTCTATCCATCTCCTCAATAAAATACACATCTTAGTGCCCTGCCCCTACATATTCTTGTTTTTAGGATGAAAGCAAGCACATTGTTGTTTATATTAGACAATATCAAAGCTCATTAAAGTGCTTTCCATCCTTACAATTCACCCATAGAATCCTCATGTTATGGGGATACATTTCCTTAACTCCAAAGAGAGACCTATAGTGGAGAAGAAGTGCGTGTGTGTGTGTGTGTGTGGGGGGGTTCATTGGGGGTGAGAGACAGGGAGAGAAACTTCCAAGGAGAGACTTTGCATGCAGAAGTGGAATTGAAGCTAGTACCTCCAGGGAGAGTGAGATATCAGTCTGGCCCCACAGCAGCAGAAGAGCTCCATGCCTGACATTAGATGCCCGACTTAGATGGGCCTCTGTGGCACTCCCCCATTCCTGCCACCGAAAGGAGACATTTGAGCTACTGAGTAACTTCAGGCCAAGCTTTTCCTGTCCACCCAGGATTAAGTGCTGACCCAGGCCCAGCTGGAGGGAAGCTTTATGGATGTTCCTACTGTTTTTCCTCCATGCACCAGGCTCATTTGTGCCAGTTGAAAGGGCACAATAATAACAGTGGCAATTTAAATCGTGCTTCTCACTCCCCCCCCCAAAAGTGGTGAAGTGAGTCACCACCGTTGAATTGGCCCTCTCTCTCAGCCCCCTGACCTCTTTGCAGCAGTCTAGGCTGGCTCCCTGGGGGCTAAGCCAGGAGCCAGTGCTTCCAGAGGTCTTTTAGCTGTGACTGAGCCGACACTGTGCCCATCCCCCACCACATAAGTGTATCCCCCCCATACAATGTATTGTTTTAATTTGGATTTCTCAGATGCGGACGCTTCGATGGCATTAGAGCAGCATGGGATCCATTAGGCAAGCAAAGTGCTCCCCCATCATGAATAATACAAAATGGGACCCATTCAGGAATCTTTTCTGGCAGGGGGGTGGCTCTGTTTTTTTACATGCAGTTTGATATGGAAATAATTGGTGTGCTTGAAACACACCACACGTGAACTTCTGGTGGTGCCGCTATAAAAACGGGTCTGGGGGAGCCGACATATATTCCTTTACTCCACCCTGACCCCTCACCCCCATTCCTCTCCATACCCAACCCCCCCGACCCTATAGCTAGAAAATGCTCCTTCTCAGCTCTTTTCTTTCAGCACTAGCCCAAGGAGAGTTCCCAGAACTGGAGAGATTCTTCTGTGCCTAGCGTAATTAAAGACTTTGAGGTGTCAACAGAACAGGTAATTAGGTGGAGAAGGTATCAGGTGTCTGGAGACAAAGAAAGTAATTATGCTGAGTACTCTTGGCGCTGTCAGTAAACTCAAAAGAAAGATTCATTGGGAAATGATACTATTTGATAGAGACTTCAGTGTTTAACAGGAAGCAGGGGGACTCTTAGCGAGGCTGTCCAAGAAAGAAAGGTTTAGGAAGCACAGCAGGTCTGAGTTCAAATCCAGCTCTGCCTCTATCAGTCTGTATGACTTTGGGGAAGTTACTTAACTACCCTGAGCCTCCTGTGTGAAGTGTAAAAAAGTGGCAAGGAAAGATGTATCTACTTCACAGATCGTTGTGAAGACTCAAGGAGCTAATTCCTGCAGCAGCACTTAGCACAGTGCCTGATACACAGCAGGTGCCAAATAAATGGTAATACTAGGATTATGCTTAATATTCTTACTAAATACCAGGCATTCTCTGCAGCAGCTCTGAGCTGGAGAGGAGGGACAACAAATCATTGCAGTTACATGTGATCCCGTCCTGGGAAGCATGAAGAGGGTCACTGTGGTGACACAAGGGAGAGAGCCCTCAGCTGAGAGGGGATGGGACAGAAAGGCAGAGAAAGTTTTGTGACTCTTGAGTTAGGTCTTTAAAAAGAAAAAAGAATAATAATAAGTAGGAGTTTGTCATGAGGCCCGGGGGGGGGGGGGTGTCACAGCGTCTAAGCAGCTGGAATCTCCCCAGATAAAGCCAAGGTGTGAAACAGCCAGGCCCTGAGCAAACAGTTGGGCTCACCTGGGTAGACCTCCTAGGGGGAAGACCTTCAGGTCAGTGACCAAGAAGAATCTTTCCAGTTTACTCCCACCAGTCCCGGCACAGCGCCCTAGGCGCCCTACCTGGCCAATCACGTGCAGCGCCCTCCTCTTCTTTCCTCTGAGCAGCCAGGTAAGTTCACACCCGGCCCCAGCGGGCAAAGGGAGCACAGCAGAGGGCGGGCGCACTCCCTCGCCAGGGAGATCAGGCCAGCGGGGATCCCAGCCACCGCGCTGGCCCCCACCACCGTCCTTGTCCCAGCAGCTTCTCTAGTCACACAGACGCACACGCAGTCATCTGGGGACTCTTTAGACAACCATGCTCTCTCACACATTGCGCTCAGGCACTCACGCGGGATCCCCTTCTAAGACACACCCTCTCTCCAGCCCTCAGCCCGCTGGCCACATTCGTCCACACCCCACACATAAATACACTGAAAGACACACGCCACCCTCACATACATAAACCTTTGAACACACATCCCCTCAGCAGACTTAGAGGACTCTTTGCTCATGAACACGTTCACACGTTGCACACCACAAGAAACAATACCTGTAAACCCACGCTGACACACAAAACACAAACATGCACCCAAGCCTCCAGGGGCACCCACACATGCACACACTGCACACGCATATACACTCACCCCAGCAGGAATTTCAACCCCGGCGGAAACACCCATCGAACACACTCCACATCCAGACCACACCCACTCAGTCACACTATAATAGTACAGAAACATACAACCTACAAGCATGCACATCCACACACAAACGCCGCCCGGACACACGGCGAACACAACACACACCCCACCAAGTATTCGGGCGGCAACGTGCACCGTGCACACCTCCCACCCCCCACCCAGCCACACAGCGAACGCGCACACGGTCGTCCTGCACCCGCGCGCGCGCACATACGCTTACATGCATACACACATACACACACGGCCCGCCCCCGCCTTCCCTCCGGGCGGAAGGGAAGGGGGCGAGGAGGGGCGGAGGGGAAGAAAGGAGGGGGGATGGGCGGGCAAGCGCCTGCACACGGGTTCTTTTCACTTTGACCCAGGGCCAGGGGTTGCCCCCTGTTTCTCACTCCCAAGCCAAGGGAGTGAGTGAGTTCGGTTTAGGCAGGTCCAGTCGGAACCCAGGAAAATGCGAAGGTCCAGGCAATTGGTCAGCAGGCGCTAGGGCTCCGTGGGGACCCTGACTCCGCGTGCTGGCGACCCCGTTGGAGGCGTCTCCTCCCCGCACCCTCCCCTTGGCCTCTTCACAGCCTTGAGCTCTGACCCCCCCTCCGGGAGGGGGGAGTGCTTTTTCCTCTCCTACCGGACTGTTGGGGGTGAGGGGCTTTACTGGATTTTAAAAAGTAAGGAGTTGAGCTCTGTAGCCCAGCTTTTTGCGAAACCTCTTCCAGTCTGGCTTGAAGATTGCGCTTAAGGAAAAGGCATTTTGCAAAGCAACAAACTTTCTACACAGGTTGTTGGAAATCCCTGACCCCATGCTAGACACAAAGTAACGCTAGGGCGCTGTAAAAGTCCCTCTCTCCCTCTTACGTCATGCTATCTGGCAGGGCTCTGTGCAGCCCAGCACTCGCCCGAGACAGCTCTTGGGCAGTCAGTGAGCTTTTTTCTCAGCACACTAGCCCTCCCTCCGGAGAACGGAGACCCCAGCCGGGGCTGTCGCTGGCGGCTGAGGGCGGCAGGGGGCGGCAGAGTCGTTAAAGGTGCTTTGCACTTCTGGTGGCACAGTCCCCGCGGGAAACTCTGAGGTCCCCTCCCACCATAAGCGGGTGACAGGAGTCACTCCACAGTGCTCCTCGGTCACGTGCCCATCTGGCTCGCGTCCTCCGCTTTGCTGCTTTTCTGTGGAGACAAGCAGCCGGGAAAAGGGAGGTGGAAGGAGAGGAGCCCTCCTCCTCCCCACTCCTTCGTGAGGTGACGCACAGTATGAAGCGCCTTGTAAAAGTGCACAGGCTTTCGAGTTAGCATCGGTTCAAATCCCAGCTCGGATACTTAGTAGCTGACTACCTTGGCACCTTGCCAACGACCTGGCTTAGGTAGTTGTGAGGTTTAAAGGAGGTAACATGGGCAGAGTTTATCCCTGCTAAAATGCCTCCGATGTCCATTCTTCTCCTCGCCATCTCCTCCCCCTCCCCATCAAAGAGATAAAGTTGTGGGAGTTTAGGGGGAAAGGAGCAGAGGCTGGGTGGGTGACAGGGCCAACAGCTGATGCCCTCAAGTCAGGCCAGAGACAAAGGGGACCAGGGGTTCATTGCAATTAACTTTTTTAATTTCTTAAGGCAGGTCCTGTGTTTAAGGGAAATGCCCACAGCAATATTTCAGCGAGGCCACTCACTGGCCACAAGAAATTGCAGGGCGCAATGCCAATCCCTTCTGCCTATCACCACAACCTCTCTAGAGACTTCTTTGCTCACCCACTTTGCATTCTCCCCTCCCCACACTGAGGTGCCATATTCATATTTCAAAATAGTCTAAATACTTCAAAACTTATAGTGTACAACAGTACTTCACAACATTGGTGGAAATGGAATTAAATGTGTGAGTTTGCTTTGGGGCAATTTTTCTCATAAGTGGGAAATGAGTATTATGAAAAGCTATGCATAGACTTAAATTTTTTTTTGCACCAAAATTAACTCCTACTCTCTTACTTCTCATTCCGTTTTTTCCACGAACTTTTTGAAGTCCCCAACATACTCCTTGGGTGCCAGCGATGGCTCCTGCTACCTTATATTGCAATAGCACCTAACAAAGTGCTGGACACACAGTACAGTCTCTATACATGCAGCAAGAGCTGTCCTAGGTGACAGCGCTTGGAAACATGGAGACTCGAGGGTACAGAAGGCATCATCCAAAGGAACCTAGGGAGGTGAGGCCAGTAGCGGACCCCCAGGCACTGGGAGGTCGGCAAGCAGGGCTTTGGCTAAGGAGCCAGTGCATTCCTCCTCAAAGCCCTCTTTCTCTGAGCCTGCCTGGAAGGGCCTGGTTGCACTGCGGCTGAGGCTTCTGCAGTCAATTAAGAAGAAAGCTGCTTTCCTGGAGGGCAGAGGCCCTGGCCAGCTCGAGTGAGTCACCACCTCAGAGTTGGGCAGCAGAGATGGTGCGAAAGTGGCAATGAATCAGTGCGAGATGGCATGGGGAGATCGCCTGAGTGATGATGAGAAGGGGCTGAGGCAGAAGCTGGCGTCCTTAGGCTGGGTCTAAGTGATAGAGTCTCTCCTCTGTTCATTGGCACACAGTCAGCTCCTCACCTGCCTTCCCACTTCCACTCCTTCCAAGTCTCCAAGGATAGCTCTGGCAGCCTTCTCAGTGGAGGAGGGAGTAGAGGGGAAAACACCCCCACCCGAGGACAGAGGTGTTTGGGGAACCCAGGATCCATGACTGACTCTGCTACTTACCATGTGACCTTGAGCAAGCTCTTTTACCTCTCAGCTTTCCTTGAGTTCTGTCATTCCACATACTCATATCCTCAGTGTGATTGAATAAGCATTTATTCGCCCATTTTGCAGCAGAAAAAAACTGAGGCTGGATGGTGCTCACTGATCTACCTCCTCTTTAATATGTCATGCTGTCTTTGTGTATCTGTGAGCAAGGCAATCACTGTAATTCAAGCGCCAAACCTGCCCATCCTGTGTCTAGCTAGCTCCTTATGCAGTCAGGCTCACACCATGTCTCCCAGCTGTCGCAACACCAACCCATTCTGCTGGCTACCTGAGGGAATTTGCCTTGTGTCTGCTCTGACAGACATTCTCCCCCCCAACTCAAGTCTTGCCCTGGCATATCGGTCTAAACCCTCACAGCAAAAGGCAGAGAGATGCACCCCCAGACCAGCCCTTAGCACAATGTGGGGAAACTGGTTGCAGGATGCTGCCGTGGGGAAGGGGAGCAGGGCTGGCAGGGCCAGAAGGAGGGGCTGCAGGAAAATTCAGAGAGAGAGAGAGAGAGAGAGAGAGAGAGAGAGAGAGAAGATGCCAGGGACAAATTGGACCAGGCTCAAACTGCTGTCCCCTGCCTTTCTCCCCCTCTCCTGATCTAGTGCTCTAGAATGTATAAATGGGCAGCACCCAGCCTGTTTCCATCAGGAAGAGAGGGAGAGATCCTCTCCTTCAGTGGAAGGAAAATTCATCCCAAATATTCAAATGACACTCCTGTAGTGGGTAAGATTGTTTATTTCCTGGGGGAGGGGGAGAGGGTGAAGGCATCCTGGTGGTAGTGATGACACAGGGGTGCCACCTGTGCTGCTGCTGGAGCCAGCAGCTCGCTTGCTTTCTCTCTGTACCAGTGGAGAAGAGAAACTTGCTACATGGATGTCACTTCCAATCCAGGCCCCTAAAAGCCTTGTCCCTGAATCTTTTCGGGGGGTGGGATCAGCCCACGTCTTCCTGGGCTGCCCCAGTAGCTGTGGATGCTGGAGCCAGCAGCAGTCCCCTTTCAGCTCTCCTCCTTCTCCCTTCTCACTTTTGCCTCTGCTCAGCTTCTTGCTTCTCCCCGCCTGCTGGGCTCACCCATAGTCACTGCCATTCTTGACTTCCCTCTCCTCTTTCTTCTCCATTCCCAAACTCCCTCTTTGTCTTTTTCCTTGGTCCCAGAGAGGAGGACATCTTCTTGGGAGGGGGTATAATTGTGTATTTGAAATCCCCGCACTTGAGGTCTTGCTTGTGCAACCCCATATTACCGTTGTTGCATCACATGAAAATATGCAGCTCGCATGAATAATACAGTTTTGCTTGGTGACTAGTGATTTGTATACATGATTGATGGGCTGCAGATTGGGAAAGGTCATAAAAGGGAAGACAGTTTGGGCAGCTCTGCCTGGCCTTCTGACTTCCCCAGGTGCCTAGATAAGCAAAAGAAGTCAGAGAATGAAAAATGAAGACCGTTGTAGTCTGTGCGGGTAGGGGGTTGGCAGGGGGGCTTTGTGAAGTCAGCTTCTATTTGCCCTTGGTGCTCACTGAACTTTGAACCAAATGACCTTGTTGTCTCTGAGTTCCGAAGAGCAGAAGCCCTGGGCAAGAATGGGAAACAGGGAGCAGGAAGAGCCAGGCACGGAGGGGAGGGGGTGCTGCTTGTGCAGTCCTTGTATGCAGAAGGGCCAACAAAAGATGCCTCCTGCCCTCGAATGCCATACCGGTTATGGCAGAAGGGATGCAACTTGGCCTGGCGCAAAGTGTGCTGAACTGAGAGTTCTGGGCTCTGCCACTAATTAGCTCTGTATCCTTGGGTTTCTTAAGCTTCTGACCCTTCACTTCTGCCATCCCTTCACCTCTAATGTGAGATCGTGTGGCCTGGCCAGGGGAGGGGACACTGGGAGCGCTCAGAGGGAAGGGACCCTTGTACAGTACAGCGAGAAGCAGTGGGAGTAGCCCTGGGAATTCAGCAAACAGGTATGCGTAAGGCACTGAGCTGGCTGCTGTGTAGAAAATTGCTATGATTCAGCCCCTGCCCCACCGCGGAAAGCTGTACTGAGAGTGGGGGAATCTGAGCGGCAGAGCCAAGCGCTCGCAGCGCCTCCAGTTCGTCGTAGGACTAGCCGCGGCCGCGTCGCGGGACCGACTGCCTGGCAGGGCACGCAGCACCTTATTCCCTGGCCGGACCAGGACAGTCGCCAAGAGGTAAAGCAGGGGCAGGGCACCAGGGGCCGGAGTGCGGCCCGCTGCGGGGCGACCGAGGGAGGTGAGGGCGCTCCAGGTGCAGCGCCCGACGTGAGGGAGGGAGAGGAGGCCGAGTTTTCTTGGGTGCTGCGGCCGGAGCCCGGGTTTTCTTGGGCAGAGGCTCAGACCAAGAGCTCACAAACAAGATTGCATTTTTCTCGTTCTTGGCGGGGGGTCAGGCAGCGGAGAGTAGTTTTTCTGCGTCTCGCAGGGTTCTTCAACTTTGCAGGTTTTGTGCTCTAGCTAAACGGAGCGGGCCGCGCGGAGCACAACCCAACCAAGCCTGAAGGTTGGCAGTGGCAGCCAGAGGTCCAGGACAAGATGGTGAGGCGGAGAGCGCAGAGTCCGCAGCCCACCTCCAACCCTCTCTCCTCCCTTCCCCATCAAGCACCCGTCCTAAGCTCCTAAACTCTAGGACTAGGCTAAGGGTTGAGCGGGAGAGAGGAGCCCGCTGAGACCCCAGCAGTCTGGCGGCGCCCATAGGCCTGAGGAAGGGCTGGGGAGGGGGCACTCTCCAACCGCAGATCGTGGCCCCCCGGCCCCACGCCCTGGAGTTTGCTAAGTCCCTCAGAATAATCAAAGAGTTTGCAGACGTGAGGGCTGTGACTCTACTGTGTTGGGATGATCATAAATTATACTGGTTGTATTTTGGGCTTAGAGGAGCTTGCGGACTTTCCCAAGGCCACTCAGCTGGTTAGTAACTGAGAGGACCTCTGGACTCTTGTCTGGGGCTTTTGTTCACTGCATCATAGCCCAGATAGTAGTCTAATTTTGAAAAGCGATGGATAGACAGAGGAATAGACATTTGTATTTAAAAAATACGGTTGTTTTAATGCAGGCTTTAAATGCTATTTTGATCATGAAAACTACAGGGAGGAAACATCTCCCACGGTCCCAATTCCCTATGACAGTCACTCATACAGGATTTTGAAAAAGAAAACTGGCAGAAAATTGGATGCTGGTTGGGGGACGATGCAGTCAAAGGAGAAGAGAAGCAGTGGGGTTGGTGCAGAAGCTGATAAGTAGAGATTCTGAGATCCTCTATATTCTGAAGCTTTCCTTGCCATGGCCTCTGTTCTTATGGACTGGGAGCGCAACCTCCTGGGTCTTTGCTTTCTCAAGCCCATTCTATAGACTTCTCAGATGTGGTTTGGAGAGGCAAATGCTGGATGGCCCTCTCTTATTCAGAGTCTCATTTCCCTCTTTCCCTCTGTTACAGGGAAGAGGGGATAGGGGTATTTTCTGGGTGGAAATATATATGGGCAAGAGTGTGAGGACAAGTGTGTGGTGTGTGTGTGTGTATGTGTGTGTTTGTGTGAAGTGGAAAGTGACTCGAAGAGGGAGTCTTTGGAGAGCGCTGGGGAATTAAGATGGGAAGAATGAATTGGAATTCACTCAGTGTGTACTAACAACCCACAGCTGAGTAAGGGTCGTCCTAGTGCTAATGGGCCTGGGGAAACAGTTGATTCTTGATAGTTCTTAAAGGAATAAAGGAGAAGAAATTAAATTAACACAGGAAAGGATGATGTTAGAACCATGGGTCCTTCAGACCCTTGACATTTATGTGACCTTCAACTAGGCTGTCAGGTCTCAGGGGCAGGGACTGAGGCTCTCTACTCCAGATGTCTCTTCCCTTCCCTCCACCATATATAGCTTGGATGGCTTGCATACTGTGCCGAGGAAGCCAAAGTCACAGACCAAATCCCTTTTGTGGGTCAGTTAGCTTGTTTTCTACATTTTACAGACTAGATTAGCCCCCCTATACCCTGCCTTGCCTCTCTGATCACGAAACATTCAGTGAAGAAGCAGTTCTTCTCATCCCCTCTGCAAGTATACTTTTTGCTGACAGTCAGTGAGTACTAACTGCTCTCAAACTTGACTCTAAGATATTTGGGGCAGGGGGAGGCAATGCCTCACTTTGGTACAGCCCTGTGCCCATTGCAAGTATCTTTCATTTCACTCTTTCATTAAATAGTCCCCACAGTTGTACCTAATAGGTGTCATGATTCCTACTTAGCAATATCATGGATCCGAGATGCAAAAAAGTGAGATAATTTGCTACAAGTCACATAGCTGGGGAGTGCGTGAATTTCCATATGATGAGGCTGGGATTTGAACCCAAGTTCCAGTCCATATGTCAGGAGCTTTCCAGGATATGAGGTTGGGGTGGGCTGGGTTAGAGATATATAGAGATAAATATATTGGGGTTGTGGTGCCTTTCTCCTATAATTCCTCTACCTTTCATGACAGTTTTTTTTTTTCAAATCTATATCATCTATAGCTATAGCTATAGCTATAACTATCTGTATCACTTGTGTCTTCATTCCTATTTCCCAAGGAATGGCATAGATCACTATAATATGAATGAGACCACAGAAGTCCAGCTACTTCCTTAGGCAAGAAGGTAGTCTTGACTTTGACATTCCTGCTGCAGACAGCAGATGTTGCTCATGGATACCCAGAAAGGCTATTGTTTGGTGAGAATGGCAAGATATAGGTTGGGTCAGCTAGTTTCCACATCACATGACAGTTTTGTACAACTTGAGGTAAGTCACAATCTCTCCAGGGCCATAGTTTGTTGTTAGCTTTGAAATGGGGGAAAATAATGCTCAACCTACCTCTTTCCCAGGGGTTGTTGTGAGAATAAAGTGGCATGATTCATTTATTTGTGAGTCACGAATAGTTGTTTTAATTATAAGCCCTTTATGTTCCCTCAAACCCTTAGAATCTATAATCCTATGATTCAGCCAACAAACACATTGAACACCTACTGTGTGCTAGGGTTTGGAGATAATGGACATATGTAAAGCTTTTGAGAAAACAAAAAGTATAAATCTAGTTAGGCGTTAAATATTTTTACTTCCTATTGACAGGACACCTTAATTTTACTTTTTTGCTTTTTCCACTAAAATTTAGTGGAAGCAGCAACCAACAACAACAAAAAAAGATCTATGAGCCACAGCTTGTGATGGCAGTGCTAATTATGCACACTAACGCACACTGCAGACAATAGTCAGCATGTCTACATCTTGTTGTGTTGTGTTTGATGTCACATCACCTTGTTTATATATATTGTCTTTCCTCATTCTGAGCTGGAGTTGTTCAATACAATTGAAAAAGCATGCATCCCACATTCTGTGGAATGACGACTGAACTTATTTTACCAGGATGTACTGGCTTATGGGATCGGGCTTTGAACATGTGAATTTGTTTTATTTCATTTTTTAGTGATGCTGAGTCTTGCCACTATTAAGGACAAAGTTGGTTGGGGTACTGGCAAGAGCCCTGAGGCTGAGGATATCTGCATTCTGTCCAGGCTCTGCTGTCAAATTGCTGTGTGGTATTGGGAGACTCCTGTCCCTCTCTGAGCCTCAGGTTCCTGAACTGTAGAGAAGTTTTGGGCTAGTTGATGGCTAAGGTCCCTTTCTATCTCTGAACCATATTCTGAATACATTCACATCAGAATATTAGGATAACCATAGTTAAGTAGTTCCTGAAGTATTTCTTTTTCTGAAGCTGGGGTTGCTTTCAATATATTTTAACAATCCTACCTCTAGTTTATGAGTGTCTGCTATGACATGATGGGATAACTCTATATATTACCGAACACTGACCCCACATTTAATTATCTTGGGGCATTGCCACCGCATAGGATAAAATGAGTCATTTTGTTCACGGCATCTGCAGCCTTTACTGAAATGGAGGTTATGGGATAACAACTTAAAGGCTAACTCATTAATGCTCAGGGATGAATGAGATAACGTGTCCGCAGACCAAATTGGTGCCCAAATGTTTTCATCTAGAGACCCGTATCTCTTTTCCATGTTGCAATGTATTAATGGGGATGTCTTTATCCATTGCCACTGCCTGTAGAGATTTGAATAACACAGATGCAATACCTTCTGGGCACCCAGCCCCATTCACTATCAATTTCTCAAACTCTGAGGAGCTCCCAGAGGCTTGGAGGAAAAATCTGATGATGCCACGAAGTGTCTAATTTATAAGGATTCGAAACACAGCATCAGTGCAGCCGGGGATTTTTTTTTTTCTCGTGGGTGTTTACTAGTGAGCACTGCACCATTCCCAACTATTTGATGTGGGGCAATTGAGTAAATTAGTCCTCCAAATGGTGAAGGCTGTGGATTTGTGCCTAGTTGAAAGCATTTCCATCCTCCCAAAGTCAAAGCAGGTGACCTTTCCAACATTAATTTGTTTCTCCATCTGTGCCATGCATTTTGGGAGGACATGAGGAACAGGCTTGATGCCACCCAACTGTATTTCCCCTTTTATACTGCTGGGGTCTTGATTTGGGTGTCCCTCTGCTCTTTGTTCAAATTATCCCTCTTGGTGTCTGCTAATATCCTAGCCCCATTTACTGATCCACATGAAATTATATGTTCTTTTGCTAGTGACAATGTAAAATTGGATGGTTTGAAAGAGAAATTAATTTTGGGACATACAGCCATTTTACTAACCTGAATAATAGCATTGATTTCAATTGACCTATGCAGTTAATTCTCCTAAATCTTATAAGGTGATATTTGAATATTTGACCCTGGTGAGTTTGGAGAGTGAAGCAGAAAGACCTGTTCTCAATAGTCTCCCAAGATCTCTTTGCCTGTGTTAAACAAATTCAAATTTAGTAGAGATTGAACAGAGTAGGTAGTTCAATGCATTGACAACACATCCTAATTTTATGTAATTACTTTTGAAGCCTGATGTTTGCCAGCAAATTCAGGCCCTTTGCAAATCACCTCTAGCATTAACCTGTTTATTAAAAACCAATGCTAAATATCATACATACATTATTCATTTAACTCTCGCACTACCACTGCAATGGGTATTGTGCCACCTCCCCCCACCCCCACCCCCCATTTTATAGAGGAGACCACGGAGGCTGAGAGAATCCAACTGACTATCCTCAGGTCATACAGCTAAGAGATCAGAAAGCTTGGATTTGAACTCAGTTCTGTTTGGCTCCAACTCCAGTGCCCAGTACAGATATTTGCCTAATGATACTGCTTTTGCAGATGTCTTGAATTATCAACTGAACCCACGAGCCAGTTTGCTCTCACCATTCTCTTGAGTCCCTTTTTGGTCTCATGGTCACTTCAGGCTAGTGCTGTGGCCTGATGAAGGAGGAAGGGGGAGACCGTCTGGAGCAGGAGAGGTCTCTTGACACTTCTCTGTAGGAAGCCTCCTTTGGGGCTCCACTTGGAAAGTCAGACCTGAGAACTGAGGGTATTCAAATCTCAAGAACCTGTTCTGCGCCTGTTTCATAGCATCTGAGATGTCTGCTTCTCCCCTCCCCGTCCTACCCATGTGCCTCTGGTCTGGGCACACTGTTCCTTCTAACTCTGCTTCTGTCTTATATCCCACTGGTGCCTTGCAAGGATTGAGAGCGAGCAAGAAAGTGTCAGTTTCGCAGAACTGCAGCATATGACTGCTCTTAAGTTTAGCCCTGTATGTTCAAGCAGGGAGGCAATGACAAACGGTTTATTCTAAGGCCTTTGATTTCCTTCGGAATTGTAAGCATCGAGGCTGACTCATCTCTCAAAGGCTTCTCTCTCTCTCTCTCCCCCTCTCTCTCTCTCTCTCTTTCTCTCTCTCCTTCTGGGGATGGTGTTGATTTGAGGATTTACTGCTTGTTCTTACCTTGTTTTTTGGGGAGGGGAGGGATTTATTTTCCTCTTGCTTTTGGGTAAGAGAACCAGCCCTGCTCTTTGGATTACCAGAACTGGTAAGCCTCGATAAGAAGAAATAGCTGGAACTCCAAGACAGGTACAAAAATGTCTGGATTTGGGCAAGGGGAGAGGGGGAGTGATGTTAGAAGATTTAAATCAGAGCTAGGCTCTGTGTGCCAGGATGAGACTCTGGACTGACAGGCTCTGGACCTGCCATCTCCAGTGGGGGATTGCTAGAGACTTATTCTGGAACTGTGCGGATGCATGTAGCTTTGGTGAAAATGGTCACTTTCTGGTTGCAGTTTGTTGGTTGGGCTTGGGTGCTCACTTTGAGTCTAGGGGATGGTGCTTTGCAGTTGAAAGGGCTTTAAAGTCCATGCTGAGGGTTTTCCTCTTAGCTTGGTTCAAAAGCTAAGAGAAAGACCCCCACATTCTTTCTTATACCGTGCCTCCTATCTGGCCAGCATTTCCAACATCTTTAAGGAAAGTAGGTGAAAGAGAATTTTGGAAACAACATTCAAAGTGAGGTTTGCTTTTTGGACAGAAGATAGCTCATTTATGTGAATTATTGCGTGGTAAGCCTTTACCTACCTTTTCTCTTTCAAAGCCACATTACCTGATCTTTGAAATTTAAGCTCCCCCTCTCATCTAAATAATATATAGAATATTCTTGGAAAGGAACATCAGGAAAAATAGCATATGAATACTTCCCTTTTGGTCAAAAGATTTAGTACCCCATGTGCCACATTCTTATCTCTATTGGAAAGCAGCATATACATATTCACCCAAATCCCAAACTTGGGAGCTACCCTAAATTCTTCCCTCTCCATTACAAGTAAAAATTGGCCCCAAGTCCTGTCAATTCCTCCCATACAATCCATCCTCTGCTCCAGCGCCAGTGACACTGGTGTGGGTTAGCCTCCCTTGCCTCTTGGCTGCTTTTCCTACGTAGAGCTCTCTACTCTAAGCAAGCTTCTCCTGGCTCTCTGTGATTTTTCCAAGGTGTAATCCTTTACTCAGTCACCCTCTGCCTAAAATCCCGTGGTGGTTCCCTGGTGCCTTCAGGAGACAGTGCACCTCCTTAGCATGGCTTACAGGGCCATTCATGAACTCATCCCTGCCCATCCAGATTTATCTCCTTCCAATCCCTTTAGAAAGCTTCTAGAAGATGGCAACCTCTCTCCCATCTCTTTGCCTTTGCACAAGCTGTTCTCTGGACGCTCCCCCACCCTGCCTGTCTCCAGGCAGACTAAGATGTTTTCTCCTTTCCTGCTCTCAGAGTACTTTGTTTATATATTGGCCGACTGACTTAGCACAAGGTTTTGTACATTGTTGCTAACCTGTGTATCTCCTTCACTGCACTGTTAGATCTTTCATGAAAGGAGTAATATTGTCTTGCTCATTCTTTGAATCTTTTGCGCCTGGCACTAAGTGGGCAATTAATAGTTTTCTGGTCTTTTTTTTGTTTGTTTGTTAATGAATGAATGAAAGAACAAGTGAGTAATAGAGGATAGACAGGAAAGGATGCGGTGTGCAGTGTGGGAAAACCCCTGCTGGGGGATCCCGTGCAACCCAGGAGCAGTATGAGGTGGTGGGCTCCACCTGGAATGCACATCACGTGGAGACCAACTTCACTCTGCTCACCAGTTTTGTGTAGAGAGGCTCCCTAGAAATGGTCTGGCAATGATGTTTGTTTGTTTTGGTACACATTTTTCTTTTCATGGAAAGTAATATAACCAAGTTGTACAATTTGTTGTATATAAGAAAAGGCAAAGGTACACAAAATCCCACTGTTTAACACAGCCTGTTACAATTTGTGTGCATTTCCTTTAGCCTTTTATTTTTATGCATGCTTTTCTTCACACAGTTGCACTTTATATTTGTTGTTAAAAAATCTCTTTGTAAACATCACTTTAATGATTGCATGCTTTTTCATACTGAGGTCATTACATAATTTATGTAACCAATCTTATTGCTGGGCTAGCTTTTTTCTCTTTATTTTTTTAATTTTTAATTTTTAATTTCTGTTCCAGCTCATGTGCATATAGCTTTTTTTCTTCTCTGTAGGAAAAGTTCATTAGGATATATTCCTAGAAATGAAATTTTTGGATTTTTGGGTCAAAGGGACTGGGGACGATTTTTGGCTGTAGACTTGTGTGTCCACTATGTTTTCTGGAAGGGTTGTATAAATTTACAGTGCTCCTAACCCAGAAGAAAATCCCCTGTTTACCCAACCTGGACAGCATCAAGTATCATCATTAAGACACAAAATAAACTCTTTCAGTGTTCTAATTAGTTGATGGAAAATACTATCTTATTTTATCTCAAAGTGCTTTTTAAAAAATTGAAAGTTAAAAAAAAATCTTTCCCTTCCTTCCTTTTGCCAGTTAGGTTTTCTCTTTTCTGGAGTGTGTGTTCAGGGCTTTTTTTTTTTTTTGTAAGTTGGATTTTTTTTTAATAAGCAACCAGAGGCAGCTCTGCTTGAGGGTGAAGCCGCCTCCCAGTTTTCCCTCCTCCCCTACCCCCCTTATAGTTCTCTCCACCAGGTCCAGTGACAATTGGATGATGCAGCCCTGATAATCATCCGATTCCAGAATGGGTGGCTGCATTCCTTTTCGGAAGACAGCAAGGACACTGTGCCCCAGAATCATGCCCCCTTTGCTGTTGTTGTCTGCCTTCATTTTTTTAGTGAGCGTCCTGGGAGGAGCCCCAGGACACAACCCTGACCGCAGGACGAAGATGGTATCAATACACAGCCTCTCCGAGCTGGAGCGTCTGAAGCTGCAAGAGACTGCTTACCACGAACTCGTGGCCAGACATTTCCTCTCTGAATTCAAACCGGACAGAGGTGAGTTGTACCCCGGAGTGTGGCATCCTTGCCTTCGGGCGAGTGGATGCCCCCCGGGCTCCACGGGACGGATTAGGGGTCCTGGAGGAGGGGAGGGACAGGAGCCCAGTGTCGGACCTGGTCGGTTCTCCTAATGCTTGGGGAGCTGAGGAAGCGGGAGTTGAAGGCTTGTTTGTTGAATTTCGGAAAAGGTAAAGATGAGTTGAGTTGGGTCAGAGACCGGGGTGGGGGTGGGGGGTGAGGTGCAGTAAGACAGACAGGCAAATGTCCGGGACAGACAGGTGCACAGAGGACAGAAGAGACAGACATACAAGGTACGGGGTGAGAATCCCGCAGATCTGGACAGAGGCACAGAGGGGCACTTTTAGAGAGGACCGGGACAGAACAGAGACAGCGGGGTGGAGAGAGACAGCGAGACAGGGAGAGAGACACGCACGAAACCTGGAGAAGATCAGGAGGGCGGTGCGGTGTCTGGGTGGCGGCGGGAGGTGCTGTGTGCGCGCTACCCTCCCCAGCCGGCCGCGGGGGAGCCGGCGGGATGCAGCACCGGACCGGGTTCGAGCGCACCGCCTGGGGATCTCCGGGGCACGGGGCGCTGAGCTGAGCGCTGAGCCAAGAGGGGGAAGCTAGGGGATCGCGTGGACTGAGGGGGGCCCCGGAAGGATTGAAAAGGGCAGGGGGCGGCAGATTTGCTAGGCGCACGCCACAGGCGCAGCCGGAACAGAGTGAAGCGAAGGGCGAAGAGACCCGGTGGCCAGCCGCGGCGGCCGGTTTCGGAGCGCGGGGACAGCCAGGTGTCGCCGCTTCTCGCGCCGCAGCTCGCTGAGCCGTCGGCAACCCGGGTGATCGCGCGCCGGCAGTAACTTGGCTTACCCCTACCCGCGGTGGCGCTGCGGGCAGCCCCTCCTCTAGCCTGTTGCGTGATCCGGGCGCCTCAGCCCCTGAATTTCTGTTGGAAGTGTTGTGTGGAGCGATCACTGGTGCGTAGCAAGATGCAACGTGCGCGCGCGGCGCCTCCAATCTTGTGCTTTGGTTAAATTCTTGAGAATCTCCTCTGTGTTAGGTGAGATTGGTCCTGGTGTCAGGCGGGGAAACTGAGGCTGAGAGCAGGCAAACCACTTCTCGCGCGTTGGACGGAGCCTCCTTTTCCCAGCGCCCCCTCCCCCTGCCGAATATCGATGCATGGGATGCATGGCGATGTTTTAGTCACTTGTGAAATCCTATTTGTGTGTGAGTGTGCGCGTCTCTTTTCTTTTTCTCTTCCTGTAGCTCTACCCATTGACCGTCCAAACACCTTGGAGAAGTGGTTTCTGCTTTTAAGAGGACAACAGAGGGGTGAGGGTCCCTCGCATTTTCTGTAGCAAAGAAATTGAATGGGGCACCCCACCCCCACCCCCATCCCCCCCTCTGTAGCGCGGCCCTGGCTTCTGGAGACTGGGCGGCCTCCACGGACCCCAGAGACCCTCCCCCTCCCTCCCAGAAGTCCCCTGGAGGTGGTATCCGGAAATGGTACGATAGCCGCAGGCACGTGGGGCGGTCCTCTCAGGTCTGCCTAAACCTTCCCGGTGGACCCACCCCAGACAGATGAAACTGAGGAACTCACTCACTGCTTCCAGGTGGTCATCCCGGTAGGACTTCCGGCGGGAACTTGGTGCCCCGCCCGGGTCGCTGACTCGGGGCTGAGATCTTTTGCCTTGAGCCCTGCAGGGTCTTTTTGACTTGCTCCTCAGGGAGGGGCGCCGCGAGTCTCCTGGGGTGGGGTTGGCTGCCTGTGGTTGCTTGGAAGAGTGTTCCAGCCCCTGCGGTTCCTCCTTGATTTTAGCATTGATTCTTTCCCTCCCTCCCCAGCAGTCTCCCTGAAGACTTTTGGCATTCACCTGGAAGAGGTGCTGGTGAATGAGCTCACCCGGCGCAAGCATCTGGAACTGACAGCCGCGATGCAGGTTGAGGAAGCCACCGGTCAGGGTGCGGGCCGTCGTCGGGGAAACGTGGTGCAAAGGATGTTTGGCCGCATCAGGCGCTTTTTCAGTCGGAGGCGGAATGAGCCCATTTTGCCCCGGGCGTTCACCCGCCGCGGGCGTCGAGTGAGTGAACCCTCCCGCAGGTTTCAGGCAGGGGAACCTCTTGAGAGGTTGCAGGAGTTTGTGGAGTTGGCAGGTCAAGGCCTGAGTACTTACAGGGAGGCGGGGAGACTGGGCAAACGTGTTCTGAATGTCTTGCAGAGCTCGGGAGGGTCTGAGTATTCCCTCCTTCAACCCCCACTTTAAAGGCCTCTGGGCTTCTCCACAGGGCGCTGTGTCTGTGGATAGCCTGGCTGAGCTGGAGGGCGGGGCTCTGCTGCTGCAGACCCTGCAACTTTCCAGGGTGTCATTTCCAATCGGCCGGCGACTTCTGGGATCCAAGAGGAAGATGAGCCTCAATCCGATTGCCAAACAAATCCCCCAAGTTGTTGAGGCTTGCTGCAAATTCATTGAGAAGCATGGTAAGGGAGCTGGTAATAACTTAAGGAAAGAGACAATGAAAAGGAAAGGAGGAGTGGTCTAGAGATGGAGAGAGACACAGGGTCCTGGGATGAAGGTTTGGGTCCCCCCTCCCCAACACACACCAGCAGAGTCTGGAATGCAGCTGAAGAGATGAGAAATGCCATAGGAAAGAAGTTCCAAGATGTTTAGCATCACCTGGTCTTTTCTTTCAGGATTAAGCACAGTGGGAATTTTCACCCTGGAGTACTCTGCGCAGAGAGTGCGTCAGGTAATCTGGCTGTGCATACAGGTTTCTGGGGTGAGAAAAAGCAGGTGGAGGGGGCGCTCCCCATACACCTGGAGAGCAGTCTCCTGCCTGGTAGGAGGAGCAGAGACTTCATTCTAGCCTCTCCCCCGCCCCAGCACCCAGCGCCACGGAAGCCTCTGATTTATTGAAGGGATAACTAAAGTGGAGCCTGTGGTGGGCAGGACAGACAACTCCTGTCTTCTCTTGCCTTTTTCAGCTCCGTGAAGAATTTGACCAGGGTCTGGATGTAGTGCTAGATGACACTCAGAATGTACACGACGTGGCTGCACTCCTCAAGGAGTTCTTCCGTGACATGAAGGACTCTCTGCTGCCAGATGATCTATACATGTCCTTCCTCCTGACTGCCAGTGAGTCTTCTGCTCTCCCTTTGTTGGGCAAGGAAAGAAAACATTACAGCGGGCCAGGTGGTCTAGGGACCCCAAGGGATTAGGGAAGAATGAACATCAGAAGAGAACCACCTCTCTGGAATATATACAATTATTATTTGACAATTCAAAATACAAATAAAAATTTTAAGCAAAAGCCTCTCCAGTTTACTTCCCTTGTATCTGTTAATGGTCCACTATAAGTCTGTTGCCTCAAAATTTCTCTAGAGCTTTTTAGAGTTGTGTGTGCCCTCTCAGGGCCAAGAATAACCCAGGTTCTCTAGTGGAGGTCTGATTTTGATGGAAATGCTCCTTGCTTTCAGGGCTCCAAGAGCTTAAATGCTTTAGAAATGAGCAAAGGCAAGTTACCTGGGAACTTTCTCCATAGTTGCCATCAGTTTTCAAGCAGAATCTCATCTTTCTTTGTATCAGGCTGTTACCAAGGCTAGCCCCCTGAGCTAGCCTCTGTTTGCCTTCCCTTAGCTCTAAAGCCCCAGGATCAGCTTTCTGCGCTGCAGTTGCTGGTCTACCTGATGCCACCCTGCCACAGTGACACCTTGGAGCGTCTGCTGAAGGCCCTGCACAAAATCACTGAGAACTGCGAGGACTCCATTGGCGTTGACGGACAGTTGGTAAAGAGATCTGGGAAAGGATAGCGAGAGCCCTAGTAGGGGACCTGTGTGGCAGCATATGAGTGGGAGGGGCTGGGAAGGAGAAGGAAGCAGAAACATGAATAAAGGCAACGCATCTATTTGTACAACTACCAGTCCTACCTCAGGCCCAATCATTTCTGCTTTCATTTACCTAGGTCCCAGGCAACCGGATGACCTCCACCAATTTGGCATTGGTGTTTGGATCTGCTCTCCTGAAGAAGGGAAAGTTTGGCAAGAGGGAGTCCAGGAAGACAAAGCTGGGGATGGACCACTATGTTGCTTCTGTCAATGTGGTCCGTGCCATGATTGACAACTGGGATATCCTCTTCCAGGTCGGTAGAAGTTTTGCATACACATGTTTTACACATCCCTCTCCTGTTCACAAGCAGAGGAGACTATACATGGGCAGCCAGAGCAAGTGGCTACAAAATCTCCCAGCTGAGACACTCCTCCTGTGTGTTACTTGGTTCTGGTGCCTTCAGTCCTGGGTACCTGAAAGAGATGAGTATAAATGAGAAGGAGCTGTGTGATACAGGCTAATGTTGCTATTTTTACTCAGGTGCCTCCGCATATTCAGAGGCAGGTGGCCAAGCGTGTGTGGAAGTCCAGCCCTGAAGCCCTGGATTTTATCAGACGCAGGAACTTGAGGAAGATCCAGTAAGTGGCTTTTTCTTTGGGGTGGGGGTGGGGGGAGGTTGTTTATGCTGTGCCTGAAGCACATTCTCCTGTTAAGGCTTCCAATCCCAGACCATATTTAATCAACTTAAGTATACCAACTCATTGACTTTTCCAAATTTCTTCCCATTCAGGAGCGCACGCATAAAGATGGAAGAAGATGCTTTACTTTCTGACCCTGTGGAAACCTCTGCTGAAGTCCGTGCTGCTGTCCTTGCTCAAGGTCAGTTCCCTACTGGAGGTCAGGCCCTTGCTGAAGGTCAGGCCCTCCCTGAGGGCCATGTCCTTGCTGAAGATGAGCCCCTTGAGGAAGATGTGTTCTCTGAGGAAGATGTATCAGTCAATGAAGAGATAGTATTTGAATATTTGGATCAAGGAGTAGTCTTTGGGGAAGTTCAAAGTCTTGAAATCCCAAGTGACCTTGGCATTCAAGGCCCACATCTTGAAGGCATACCAGAACTTGATGAAGATGATGATGATGATGATACTTTGAATTTTGATGATCTCCCTCCCCTTGAAGATATTCTAGAACCTGATGATGAAATTCCAGAACTCATTGAGATCCCAGATTTTGAAGAAATGCCGTATTTTGATATGGTTCCAGACCCTGAAGGAGCCCCAGATGTGCAAGAAATTCCGAACACTGGAGAAAATCCCAACCCTGACCTTGAAGAAGGGCCAGATTTTGAAGACCCCCAGAATCTTGATGTCGCAGAGGTTCCATACCTTGATGTGATTCCGAACAATGAAGAAGCCTCAGATACTGATGAAATCCCAGGTAATGAAGAGGGCTTAGACACTGATGAAATCTCAGACCATGCAGATACCTTAGATAACGATGAGACTCAGGATTCTGAAGAAGACCCCAATCTTGACGAGGTCCCCGCTGTTGATGAAGTCCCAAATGATGAAAGTTCAAATGCTGATGAAATCCCAGATCCTGAAGAATCCCCAGAGGTCAATGGAATTTCAGACTCCGAAGAAGATCTTGATTTTGAAGAAGTACCAGCTCTTCATGTGGTCCCAAGCCCTGAACAAGCCCCTGATGGACCTGAAATTCCCAATCTTGAATCCCCAGAGGTTAATGGGCTCTCATACTCTGAAGGAGATCCCAGTCCTGATGAGGTCCCAGCTCTTGATGGGTTCCCCAGTGATGAAGAAGCCACAGATGCCGAAGAAATCCCAAATCATGAAGAAGTTCCAGAGGTCAATGGAATCGCAGTCCCTGAAGAAGATTCGAACCCTGGAGAGGTCCTGGCTCTTCATGTGGTTACCAGCCCTGAAGGTGTCTCTGATTTTGGCGAAATTCAAGACCAGCAAGGATCCTCAGATGTGAGTGGAGTCCCAAGCAACGAAGAAGACTCCGCTGATGAAGAAACTCCGGGACAGGAAGAAGAAGCCTCTGATGTCGGTGGAAACCAAGACTCTGAAGAATCTCCGAGTCCTGAAGAAGACTCAGTGCCCAGTGTGGTCCCAGAGAGTGAGACTCCTCAAATTCACAATGAAATTCCAGGTTCGCACAAAGATGGAGCCAATGCATTTGAGGCAGATGAAGCTAACATAGTGGTTCCGGAGACTGAAGATGTCTCCATTCTCACTACAATCCCAGACCCTCCACAACACCTGGCTGTTGATCTTGAAGAAGTCATGAACATAGAAGAAATCCCAGTGCCTAAAGATCTGGACCCTAAAGAAGTTCAAAGTCATAAGACAATTCACTTCCATAAAGAAGATACAAAAGTGGTATTTCCTGTAGGCACTGCTCTCCTTGAAAACAAGTCTCAGCCTGGCCACATGATGGGCTACCAGTCCTCCCCAGAGTCAGTTAACAGTGACACCTGCTTTTTCCTTCCCATTCAGTGTTGTAAGCTTCCAGCTCCAGCTTTGTTACTCATTTGCTTAGTCAAATTAGTCAGGCTACTTGTAGGGTGGTGGTGGTTGTTGGGAGGACGCCCTCTTCCCCGTCTCCCTGGTGATATTATCCATTTGCTTTGAGCAGAAGGTTTCTCTTCCCTAATCTAGCTCATCTCCCAGTTCCCACAGTGGTCCTAGACTGAGAATCTGTGTTCTGTTAGGCTGCAGTTTTCCTGTAGCTCAGGTGGTGATAATCGTTCCTGCCATATCTTCTTGCCTCATACTGTTTTTGAAATTTAGGATTAGTTCTTAGTGCCTTGGGTGCTGTGCAAAGTATGAAGTCTAGAAAGTTAAGGAGTTAACATTGTTACTATTTTCCAGGTTCCTCTGAGGAGCCAGCTGTGCCTCCCGGCACTGCCCGTTCCCAAGACGATGAGGAAGGAGCGGGTAACCCCCCCATTCCGGAGCAAGACCGCCCATTGCTCCGTGTGCCCCGGGAGAAGGAGGCCCAAACTGGCATCGGCTACTTGTTTCCTTAGATGTATTTCCTTCTATAAGGTGCCAGCCAGGGGAAAAGGGTGGGGGTAGACCTGAGATGTCACAGGAAACATTAAGGAGAATCCGGAAGACAAAGATTTGAGGATGAGAAGGAGTTCCCCCTGATGCTCGGGTCAGGATGGGAATTCCAAAACACACTGCCAGCCCCATCCGCTGGGGAAGCTTGTTCTCTTCAGCTGGTCAAAGCAGAGATGTTTCTGTGCCATGCCCAGGCTCCCTGGTGCTACCTTGCCTTTCTCTTTTACCCCTGATCCTGGCTTTCTTTCACTACAGCCCTTCCTTTAATTGATGTGACATTTGTGGTAAACACCTGTCCCAGAGAAGCTCACAAATCTCGAGGTGCTTTCCCTCCCTCAAAGGGGATTGCATGTTTTTCCTGACTTTCCTACCCTCCTCCCGAGAGCTCAATTGGAAAGGCCCTCAAGAGGCATGCTGGAACGTTAGGTCAGCCTACTGACAGCTGACAAACAATTAATGCTAAACCATGTCACACCAACTCATAGCCGTGTCCCCGCAGTCACTCCATCGCCTCAGGATTTCCCACCCACCTCAATTATTTAGACTGGTGGCTCATCAAACAGCCACTCCCAAATTTCTGTGCAGTTTTGCTCAGGTCACGCCAACAGGGAAACCTCAAGTACAATTCTAACTAGTTTTCTGGGGTCAAAAAGTTATAGGACAAATTAGATTTTATTACCTGGATCAGTTTTAAAGACAGCTGACACAGGTTGTTGTCAGCAAAACAGATAATTAGGTACAGACACATAGTTCCAAGTAGTTTAAGTCACCTGATTACAAATGACATAATCTATTGTCTCTGTAGTTCCTCTATGCAGGGACATGCACTGGTAACACACAGGTATGGGTTATGTATGACATATAAAATTACAGCTGATTTTGAGGGGTAACAACTGCTACAATCCATAGAATGAAGAATGTATTGTATTGAGGGATAGAAATCGATCATACGATGGGTAACAACCGCAAAGCTCGAAGATTTGTGATTGTGAAAACTTCTCTGGCATTTAATCATTAATAAACATCTGTGTTGTGGCAGCAGCATATTCATGGCTTACTGTGTGTGTTCTTTTTTTTTCCTTTTTTTTAAAAATTTTGGATGTGGGTTGGACAGCTCTGGAGAGCTGAGGGGGAGAGGCTAAGTGGGGGTGAGGGATGAGGGAATAAAGTGTGGGGATGAGAGGGGGGTGATGTGGAGTGAAGGGATGGAGTGATATGAAACAAAAGGAAGGAAGTGAGGGGGAATGAAGGGGAAAGGAGACATAAGGTAAAGAATAGGGGAGAGATGAGGCAAAGGAGGGGGTGACGTGGGATAAAGGGTAAATAGGGGCATGTGAGATGAGCTCAAGGGGCGGGGGTAGCGTGGAATAAACAGGAAGAGATGAGGTGGGGTGAAGGAGAGTGACAAGATTAAGGGAAGAAGGTGATCTGGAGTAAAGGTGCTGTGGAATATGGGAGAGGAGGTGATGGAGAATTAAAGGGAGGGGTGGTGTGGGATAAAGGGGATGGAGTGACGTGGAATTAAGGGGAGCAAAATGAGATAAAGAGGGAGGACTATAATAAATAAAGGGGATGACACTAATACTAGGAAGAAAGGAAATAAATAATAATCAAGAGAATAAATAATAATAAAGGACCATGAAACAAAGGGGCAGGCCATAATTATAAAAGGAACAGGGAGGAAGGAGAGATGGGAAAGGAATGAAGCTTAAGAAGGGGGTCTGCAAGAAGGCAAGCGAGCACAAAGGGGGATCACTAGGTGTTCTCCACTGAGAAATCCCCACTACATCAATGAAAAATGCAAACAAGGAAACATTGGAGACATGACTTCCAAGGGTAAGCAGAAGAACATTACTGTTTGATTGACGGGACCTGGAATCCTTCCTGAAAACTTACAGCTTCATGACATACTTGGAAATTTGCCATGTCTGGGATGGTGCCCCAACAGTGAAATGCTGTGTGTTCTTTATCTGTACACCCTTTGGACATTTTGCTGCACAGGGCTTTAGAGCCAGCAAACAAGCATTTGCCCCCTCCTATAGTCATAATTTCATACTAATGTTTAGAATGATAATTAACATGTATGGAGTTCTTCCAAAATATCTAGCCCTGTGTTAAAAGCTTTACATGTGGCATTTAATTAATATTCACAGTACCTCTATGAGATATGCACTACTGCCATCCTCATCCTATTCTTGAGGAAAATGATATGCACAGGGGTTAAACAACCTGCCTGTGTGACACAGCTGGTGAGTGGAGAAGCAGTCTCCAAAGCTGGATTCTGTTAAAAAACAAACAAACAAACAAACAAAAAAAAAACACTAGATTTTTCCTGCCCGTCCTTTTTGGGATTCTGCTTTGGACACAAAGATGCAGTGTGATGACCGCAGTAATTTTTTGGATTGGGGTTTGCACTTTTAGCAAGTAAGCTACAGGTTTCTTTCCTACATGTCCATTCTCTTTAGATGGGACAAGCTGGTAGACAACAACTGTGATATCTCAGGCAGATGCCAGCAGTTCTTTCTGGGGTCTTAGAGAGTAGAGTGAGAGGAAAACGTACTGTCTGCCCATTCCAACCCTCTTGTTATATGAATGGACATGCTAGGCTCCTGCGTAAGGGCTCACTGTAGGTCAGAGATCTGGGGATAAGATTCAGACAGGTGTTCTGCATAAGGAAAAGGGGCACAGATTGGTGCCTCCTCACTCGGGGCACCAAATGTAAGAAAAGGGGCACAGAACAGAGAGGAGACAGAATATGAACTCGCAGCCAGACCGAATCTGTTCAAAGAAAATAAACTCGCAGGGGCTGACCAACTGCCAGAGTGCACACAAACCAAACACGTGGCAGAGGGCCCAGACTCCAGGGGCTGGACTTTTTTATATTTTAGGTGGGCTAGGGGTGAGGGTGGGGGGAAGTAGGCAAAGGTGAATTCTCCATACAGGTTCTTCAACTTTGGCCTATCTGCTTTCAAACCTGGGGAAAAAAATGCAGGGGCTGGGGTGGGGAACAATTGGGTGTGAGACTGAACTGATCTCTTGAAAGAAGGCAGGGGTAGCAAGAACCTAAAATGGCTGAGGCTTATATCCTTGTTCCATCATTCTGACCGCAATTCCAGGACGTTGTGTGGCCAAAGTAGTACAATATAGCCCATGAACAGTTCAGGGAACACTTTTCCTGATCAGCTTAAAAACCGACAAATCAGCCAGATGACAAACAGAAAAAAAGATTGTTTCAAAATATTGTGTTCAGTTTCTGGCCTTCTTGAAAGTAGAGAGTGTTTGAGATGCAGGCACTATCTTTACTCCTCCCCTTGCTCTGAGGCCTGGTTCACAGGTCCCCTGACACTCCACGTCCTGTCCTCATCCTGGGTGCCCTCAACAGCACCCATGTAGAAGACCCACCCATGCACCTGACCTCACGCCTTTCTGACCTAGGATTTCTTAGCACATCCAAACACTCCAGCCGCTTGGCCTCACTGCACACAGCTCCACTCTCAAAGGTTCAAGTTCGATGTCCCGCTGACACCCATGTCCCCTGGCAGAGGCTGGCCCCCAGGATCCACTCTTGGCCTCCCTGAGGGATCCAGTGTCCCCAGCCCTTTCTTTTCCCCCCACTTCTTTCTTTACCCAGCCAGGGTCTTGGGGTACATTTATTTAGCACTGAGGGCATCTTCATCCCCCTGCCCTTTGAATACCGTGTCCACACCATTTAACCTCAGCTTTGGGTGCCTCCCAAGAGCTAAATCCCGCAACCATGCAATGGCCACTGTGGGAGAAGGGAGCACCACCCCCCAGGTTGCTGTGTTTCCCAGTCGGGATGCCCACCCTCAGCTGGCCCATCCTGTACTTGCCCCAAGTCACTTCCTTCTCCTTCTCCCTCCCACCTGTGTGCCCGGCTTCCTCCTCATGCCCTTCAAGTCTTAGCCCCCTCCACTCAACTGCTACCAACTTCCCACCATTACTTAGACTCTACCCAGAGGATATTGAAGTCATCCTCAAACCCTTGTGTCTAACATCTCTGTAGCTTCACTGCTCTCACTTCATATTATATGGCATACCTTCCACCTCACAAGTTCATATTCTCATGTCTCTACCTTTTCTCCATCTCCTCTTCCCTTTCTGCTAATTTCTCACCTCCCTTAAAACTTTGCTTACTCTAATTATCAGCTTTCTTGCCTGAATCTTCAATATCCCTTCCCTACTGGTTTCCCTAACAGACAATTCACATGATCAAATATCTACCAACTTTAGAAAACATTCTTTGACCTTTCATCATTCTGTACCAACTGCTACCTATCTCTCTTTGTTAATCTCATTGAAAGAACACTCTACTCTGTGTCTTCTTTCTTACCTCCCATTTATTTTCCCGTTCTTAACAATCAGACATTTGTTTTCACAATTCTGAGAAAAGGATGGTGGCAAAAGTCACCTTCAATAACTTATAATTACATTGAGTAAAATTTGGTGGTACTCTTTTTGCTCTTAGTAACACTCCCATCTCCTGGTTTTTCATTTACAATTTCTAAACTAAACTATAAACACTTTTGAGATAACTGTAGATTCACATGCAGTTTTAGGAGACAAGGCAGAGAGGTTCTGTGTACCTTCTATCTGCTTTCCCCAATGTTAAGATACTAAAAAACTACACTACAATGTCACAACTAGGATATGGAAATTGGTAAAGCTTAGGTACAGCAAACTTCTATGACCATGAGAATTCCTCTTGTTGCCTTTTTATAGCAAAGTACACAAACCTGTCTCTCACCCCCTACCAAAGTCTCCTCTGAGTTTGTGGTAACCTACTCTCCATTTCTACACTTTTTTCATTTTTTAAAAAGATTTATTTATTTATTTGAAAGTCAAAGTTACACAGAGAGAGAAGGAAGAGAGAAAGAGAGAGAGAGAGAGAGAGAGAGAGAGAGAGAGAATCTTCCATTTGTTGGTTCATTCTCCAAATGCCTGCAAAAGCAAGGGCTGGGCCAGGCAGATGTCAGGAGACCATAACTCATTCATATTTTCCCATGCGGGTACAGGGACCCAAATACAAGAGCCATCATCTGCCGCCTGCTACAATGTGCATTGAATGCAGGAACGGGAGTTGGAAGTAGAGTACCTTGGACTCAAACTAGCCACTTCAAATATGGAAATGGAGTACCTAAGACTCAAACCAGTCACTCCAAATACGGAATGCAGGCATCCCAAATGGTGACTTAACAGTTGCACCCCCCACCCATCCTTCATGATTGGATTTTCAGTAAGCGTATGTTTTCATTTCCTGAGGATAAATTTCCAGCTACGCAATTTCTGGATCATGGGTAATTACATGTTTAGCTTTATAAGAAACTGATAAAGTTTTCCAGCCTAGCTAAGAGATATTATGTTCCCATCACCAATGTATGAGTAAACCATTTACTCTGTCTACTTGCCAGCATTTGGTGTTGTCACCATTTAAATTTTTTATTTTTTACCTATTTGGATAGTCTAGTAATGATATCTCATTATGGCTTTAATTTGTTTTAATATGATTTTCAATCAGGTTAACATCTCTTCATGGGTTCATAATTGCCATCTGTATACTCTTCAGTAAAATGTCTATTCATATGGATAATCAATTGCTCCAGCATCATTTGTGGAAAGACTATCTTTTCTTCAATGAATTGGCTTTGTGCCTCTGAAAACGTCAGTTGATTGTGTTTGCATGGGCCTGTTTCTTGGTTTTCACTGTGTTACATTGATCTATTGATCTGCCAGTTGTACATTGTATTGATTGCAGTAGCTTTATAGTAAGTAAGTTTTGATATTGTGTACTGTGAGTTCTTATTGTGTTGATTACTATCAGGTATCTACTCATATAAATTTTAGAACCTTCTTGTTAATATCTGCAAAATAGCTTCGTGGGATTTTGCTTGGAACTGTACAGAATACATGGAACATTTTGGGAAGAATTGACATCATTGTATTGCGCTTTCTAATCTCTGAATACATTTATTTAGTCTTACATTCCTTGATTTCTCTCCTTAGTGTTTTGTATTTTTCTGCACATAGATTCTGTACATTTTCTGTTAGATTTATATATAATTTTAGCACTATTGCAAATGGTATTGTATCTTGTTTCAAATTCTAATTGTTCATTGCTGGTATATAGGTAAACAGGTGACTTTTATGTATTGATATTCTATCCCATGTTTTTGCTATACTTGCTTCTTCATTCAATGATTTTTTTCCCCCTTTTTTGTAGATCTTTTGGAATTTCTATGTAGACAATGGTGTCATCTGTGAATTTTTTATTTCTTTTTATTCCAATTCATGCATTTTTCTCCATTTCTATATTTTTGTCATTTCAAGAACATTATATAAATAATGTATACAAATATGAATGTATGATCACTTTGACTTGCTATTGCACTAGTTAGGACTTCTAGTGCAATGCTGAAAAGAAGTGGTGAGGGGGCCAGCCTTGTGGCATGTGGATAAAATTGCTGCCTGTGAGGCTGGCAATCCATATGGATGCTGATTTGAGTCCCAGTTGCTCCAGTTCCAATCCAGCTCCCTGATAATGTACCTGGGACAGCAGTGCAGGATGACCCAAGTGCCTGGGCCCCTGCACCCACATGGGAGACCTGGATGAAGTTCTTGCTCCTGGCTTTGTCCAGATCTAACCACAGTTGTGGCCATTTGAGGAGTGAAAAAACAGATGGAAGACCTTTCTCTCTGTCTGTTTCTCTCTATCTATAACTCTGCCTTTCAAATAAAATAAAATAAATCTTAAAAAATAAATGAAGTGGTGAGAGACAACACCCTTGCTTTGTTCCTGATCTTAGGGAGGACTCATTTAGTTTATCACCATTAAATCAGTTGCCTGAAGTGGTTTTTTTTTTTATTTTATTTCGTTTTGTACACATTCTTTATCAAGTTGAGGGAATTCTCCCATTCCTAGTCTGTGAAGAATTTTTTTTTATTAGAGTGATGAGTGGGTGTTGGATTTTTCTCAAGTGTTTTATTTTCATCTATTGAACATGTGGATTTTCTTCTTTAGCTTGCTGATATGATGGATTACATTTTTGATTATCAAATGTTGAAATAGCCTTGCATACCTGAAATTAATTTCATTTAGTTATCATTTTATACATTGTTATATTTGCTTTGCCAATATTTTTTGAAGATTTTGAGTATATTTTCATGAGAGATTTTGTTCTGTGGTTTTGTTTTCTTGCAATGTTGTTGTCTGATTTTTGTATGAGGATAATGCTAGCCTCATAGAATGAGTAAAGAGTGTTTTTTTCTGCTTCTGTTTTCTGGAAAAAATTGTGGAGAGTTGGTGTTATTTATTTCTTAAATGTTTGATAGAATTAATCAGTGAAACCATGTGAGCCTGGTGTTTCTAATTTAGAAAATATTAAATTACTGGTTGAATTTATGTAATACATTATGGGGCTATTTAGGCTATTTCTCCTTCTGTGAGTTTTGTTAGTAGATCTCTTTGAAGGAATTTCGCCTAAGTTATAAAATTTGTGGGCAAAAAGTTATTTGTACTTCTCTCTTATATTTTAAGGTCTATGAAATTAGTGATGATGATTTCTCTTTCATTTCTAATATTGGCAATTTGAGTTGACTTGTTTATTCTTGGTGAACCTAGCTAAGGGTTTATCTGTTTCAATGCTCTTTTCAAAGCACTGTCTTTGGTCTTTCTAAATTTCTTTCTATTGTTCTCCTGTTTTCAGCTCTATATATTTTTTTGCTTGCTTTGTTTTTAATTGTCTCTAATTTCCCAAGGAGGTAGCTTATACTATTGATTTTAATATAAGCATTTTAATATAAGTATTTAACACTATACATTTCTTTGAAATTACTACCTTTGCTGCATACCACAAATTTTGGTGAATGGAATTTTTGTTTTATTTATTTTAAAATATTTTAACCTAGGGTCTGGCATTATGGTGTAGTGGGTACAGCTGCTGCCTGTGGCACTGGCATCCCATATAAGCACTGGTTCGATTCCTGCTGCTCCACTTCTGATCCAGCTCCCTGCTAATGGCCTGGGAAAAGCTTCAGAAAATGGTCCAAATATTTGGGCCCTTGCCCCCAATGTGGGGGACCTGGAAGAAGCTCCTGGCTCCTGGCTTTGGCCTGGCCCAATCCTGGCCATTGTGGCCATTTGGGGAGTGAACCAGCAGATGGAAGATCTCCCTCTGTCTCTTCCTCTTTGTCTGTAACTGACTTTCAAAATAAATAAATAAATCTTTAAAAAGCATTTTAAGCTTTGCTGTTGAAATTTGTTCTTTGATTTGTAGACTATTTATGTAAGTTAGCTATTTAATTTCCAAACAAATATCTTTCTGCTACTGATTTTTACAAGTTGTTTAATTTCTTTTCTTTTCTTTCTTTTTTTTTTTTTGACAGGCAGAGTGTATAGTGAGAGAGAGAGACAGAGAGAAAGGTCTTCCTTTTTGCTGTTGGTTCACCCTCCAATGGCCGCTGTGGCCGGCGCATTGTGCTGATCCAAAGCCAGGAGCCAGGTGCTTCTCCTGGTCTCCCATGCGGGTGCAGGGCCCAAGGACTTGGGCCATCCTCCACTGCCTTCCCGGGCCATAGTAGAGAGCTGGCCTGGAAGAGGGGCAACCGGGATAGAATCCGGCGCCCTGACCAGGACTAGAATCCGGTGTGCCGGCGCCGTAAGGCGGAGGATTAGCCTGTTAAGCCACGGCGCCGGCCACAAGTTGTTTAATTTCATTGTCATCTAAGAACATATTTTGTGTGATTTCTTTTTTTAAATTATTTTATTTATTTATTGAGAGGTAGAGTTACAGACAGTAACCCCCAAATGGCTGCAATGGTCAGAGCTGCGCCGATCCGAAGCCAGGAACCAGGAGCTTCTTCCAGGTCTCCCAAGCAGGTGCAGGGGCCCAAGGACTTGGACCATCCTCCACTGCTTTCCCAGGCCACAGCAGAGAGCTGGACTGGAAGTGGAGCAGCTGGAACTAGAACCGGTGCCCATATGGGATGTCGGCGCAGTAGGCGGAGGATTAACCTACTGTGCCATGGCACTGGCCCCTCTGTGATTTCAATTTTTAAACATTTGTTATGTTTTTTAAAAGACTTAATTTTTAGATGATTTTTAAAAAGATTTGAAAGCTTTTTAAAATTTTATTTATTAGAAAGACAGAGACAGGGAGACACAGAGAGGAGGAGGAGGAGGAGGAGGAGGAGGAGGAAGAGGAGAGAGAGAGAGAGAGAGAGAGAGAGAGAGAGACTGGTATCTTCAATCTGCTGTTTCACTCCCAAAATGGCTGCAATGGCCAGGGTTGGGCCAGGCCAAAGCCAGGAGCTTCCTCTGGGTCTCCTGCTTGAGTGTAGGGGCCCAGGGACCTTAGCCATCCTCTGCTGTTTTCCCTGGTGCATTAGCAAGGAGCTGAATTGGAAGTGGTGCAGCCAAGAACTGGTGCTGAGATGGAATGCCAGTGTCACAAGTGGCAGCTTAACTGGCTGTGTCACAACATGGAGCCTCTTTTAGATGATTTTTGGATTCATAGCAAAATTGAGATGAATTGGTAAACATTTCCCATATACCACATGTTGCATAGCCTGCTCCGTGATCAACATCCTTCCTCAGTGCTACATTTGTTACAACTGATAAGCCTACACTGAAACATCAGTCATTACTGCCCAAAGTCTCTTGTTCACATTAAGGTTCACTCAGTGTACACTGCGTGAATTTGGAAAAATGTACAGTGAATGACATCTATCCAGCACTATACATTTGGACCTAAACATCATCTGTAATTTGTCTGTTCATCCTTGCTGCCCCACTAACTTATGGCAACCACTGATGTTTTTACTGTCTCCATAGTTTTTCCTTTCCCAGAATGTCATTTAGTTGGTAACAGACTACAGTGTAAACTTATTGACATTGGCCTCTTTTATTTAGTAACACACTTAAGCTTCTTCCATGTCTTTTCATGTCTGATTGCTCATTTCTTTTTCAATAGTGAATCATATTCCATTGTCTAGGTGCACCACAATTTATCCATTCATCTGCTGAAGGACATCTTGATTTTATGCTAGAGAGTGAGGTTCTATCTCGGTAAATGTTCTATGTATACTTGAGAAGAATGTGAATTCTGACGTTGTTGGGGATGGAGTATTCAGTAAACATCAAAGACATCAAGTTGATTAATAGTGCTGTTTAGGTAATCTATACACTGATTTTCTGCCTGCTTGGTCTATCAATTAGTACCAGTTAGGCATTGTATTCTCCAATTATACTATTGGATTTGTCTATTTCTCCTTTTAGTTCCATCAGTTTTGGACTTAGCTATTTTGACACTGTTGTTAGGTACATGCTAGTATAGAATTGCCATGCATTTTTGCAGAATTGACCTCTTGATAATCATATAGTGCCCCTCTTCATCCATTATAAATTATTTTGTTCTGCAGACTGCTTTGTTAGAATATAATATTGCTGGCCGGCGTCGTGGCTCACTAGGCTAATCCTTTGCCTGCGGCGCTGGCACTCTGGGTTCTAGTCCCGGTTGGGGCGCCGGTTCTGTCCCGGTTGCTCCTCTTCCAGTCCAGCTCTCTGCAGTAGCCTGGAAGTACAGTGGAGGATGGCCCAAGTGCTTGGGCCCTGCACCCGCATGTGAGACTGAGAGGAAGCACCTGGCTCCTGGCTTCAGATTGGCCATTTAGGGGGTGAACCAAAGGAAGGAAGACCTTTCTCTCTCTCTCTCTCTCTCTCACTGTCTAACTCTGCCTGTCAAAAAAAAAAAAAAAAAAGAAAAAGAAAAAAGAAAAGAATATAGGCCGGAGCCGCAGCTCAATAGGCTAATCATTCGCCTGCAGCGTCGGCACTCCAGGTTCTAGTCCCGGTAGGGGTGCCGGATTCTGTCCCAGTTGCTCTCTGCTGTGGCCCGGGAGTGCAGTGGAGGATGGCCCAAGTCCTTGGGCCCTGCACCCGCATGGGAGACCAGGAGGAAGCACCTGGTTCCTGGCTTCGGATCAGCGTGCCGGCCGCAGCGGCCACTGGGGGGGTAGTGAACCAATGGCAAAGGAAGACCTTTCTCTCTGTCTCTCTCTCTCACTGTCCACTCTGCCTGTCAAAAAAAAAATAATATTGCTAGTCCAACTGTCTTTTGATTAGTATTAACATGATAGGTCTTTCTCCATCCCTTTACTTTTAAACTATCTTTGTCTTTATATTTATTTATTTGTTTTATTTGAAAGGAAGGAAGGAAGGAGAGAGAGAGAGAGAGAGAGAATCTTGATTTCCCATCCACTGGTTCACACCACAAATGTCTGCAACAGCTAGGGCTGGGTCAGGATGAAGCTGGGAGCTGGAAACTCAGTCCAGGTCTCCAAAGTGGGTGACAGGGACCCAACTACTTGAGTCATCACCTGGTGCCTACCAGGCTGTGCATTAGCAGGAAGCTGGAGGAGACAGTGATGTTGGAAATCAAATCCATGCACTGTAATATGAGATGAGAGCATCCCAAGCAGTGTCTTAACTGGTAGGCTGGATGTCCATCCTTGTCTAAATTTAAAGTGGATTTCTTATAAATAATGCATAGCTGGGTCTTGTTTTTATTCACTTTGTGCTTTAATTGGTGCATTTAAATAATTCAAATTTAAAATGATTATTGCTATATTTGGATTAGCATTAACCATACTTGTGTTTTTATTCATTGCCAGAGGCACTTTTTCTGCCTTCTATGATTTAAAAATTTTTTTTTTATTTGACAGGTAAAGTTTTATATATATATATATATATATATATATAGAGAGAGAGAGAGAGAGAGAGAGAGAGAGGTGTCTTCCTTCCGTTGGTTCACTCCCCAGATGGTTGCCATGGCCGGCGCTGTGCTGATCCGAAGCCAGGAGCCTGGTGCTTCCTCCTGGTCTCCCATGCAGGTGCAGGGCCCAAGCACTTGGGCCATCCTCCATTGCCCTCCTGGGCCACAGCAGAGAGCTGGACTGGAAGAGGAGCAACCGAGACTAGAACCCGGCGCCCATATGGGATGCCAGCTCTGCAGGTGGAGGATTAACCAGGTGAGCCACGGCACCAGCCCCTCTATGATTTTAATTGAGCATTTTATATGATTTCATTTTAGCTCCTATTTAGAGTACCAATAATACTTCTTTTAAAATTTTTCCAGAGGTTGCCCTAAAGTTTATAACATGTGTTTTAACAAATTTAAACCCACCTTGCATTAGCATAGTACTAGTTCCTATTAGGTGCATGTATCATATAACATTTTATTCTCAATTCCTGTCTCCTATCTCTTCAGATAATGTTCTCATTCATTTCACTAATTCCTATGCTGTAATCACCTCTTGAATTATTATATTACTTTAAACAATTAACTATTAGACCAACTAAGAATAATAAAAACAGAGGTTTTTATTTAACCCTCATTTATTCCTTGTCCAATATTTTTTCTTTTTTAAGTGCAGATGTGAATTTCTGATCTGTATTATTTTTCTTCTACCTGAAAAGACTTAATATTTCTTGTAGGGAAGTGCTGCGGGTATGAATTCTCTTCTTTTTTTGTTCTTCTTGAAAGTCCTTTTGCCCCCTCTTTCCCCTTTGAAGGATAATTTCATTGCATGTAGTATTCTTTCACCCCTTTAACTATTTCCCTGCTTTCACTTTCTGTATGGTTTCTGGTGAGAAATTCATTGTAGTTCTTACTTTTGTTTCTCTAGGCAAAGTGTTTTTTCCCAGTGATTTCTTTCATGATTTTCTTCTTATCTTTGCTTTTCTGCAGCTTGAATACGATATGTCTAAATGTGGTAGTTTGAATACTTATCCATCTTGGTGTTCTTTGAACTTCCTGGATCTGTGGCTTGGTGCCTATCAATACTTTTGGAAAGTTTTCTGCTATTATTAGTACAAATGGGACTTTACAAATAGTACATCACACTTTCTTCTACTTCTGGTAATCCATTTGCCTGTGTTATATTTTGTGAAAATGTCTCACATTTCTTGGATATACTTCCCCTCTCTTTTTTTTTCATTCTTTTTGGGTTTCAGTTTGATACACAATTCAATATTAATCAGCCATTAAAAAGAATGAAATCTTGTCATTGGTGACAATATGGATAAAGGGTACCAAAACACAGCCAGGTGGAAGTAACAAGTTCTAGTGTTCCACAGCAGTGGGGTGACTAAAGTTCATGACAATAATGATACACTGCATGAAGACCTGGAAAAGAGGAGCTAGGAAACTGTAAAATAAATGATAAGGAAATGGAAATGTTAATTAATGGATTTGATCTGTTTACACAGTATGTATCTATTTAAAATATTCCACTGTACCCCCAGGAAGTGTACAATTATGACATGCTAATCAAAATATTGTTACTGGTAATAATATTCATAAAAAGAAACAAGATGTATGTCAGTAAATTCATTTTACATTTGTTCTATAGTTTTTTTTTTATTTCTGGCATTTAAGAAATTCTTATGTAGAATTCTCATCTCTCTGCTGACATTGCTTATCAGTTCTTGCGTGTTGTCTACTTTTGCTCATTAAACTTCTTAACATTAAAATTTATGTCTGATTTTTTTTGACAGGCAGAGTGGATAGTGAGAGAGAGAGAGAGAGAGGAAGGTCTTCCTTTTTGCTGTTGGTTCACCTTCCAATGGCCGCTGCGGCCGGCGCATCTCGCTGATCCGAAGCCAGGAGCCAGGTGTTTCTCCCCGTCTCCCATGCGGGTGCAGGGCCCAAGGACTTGGGCCATCCTCCACTGCCTTCCCAGGCCATAGCAGAGAGCTGGCCTGGAAGAGGGGCAACCGGGATAGAATCCGGCGCCCCAACCGGGACTAGAACCCAGTGTGCTGGAGCCGCAAGGTGGAGGATTAGCCTGTTAAGCCACGGCGCCGGCCTATATGTCTGATTTTAAAACACTTTTCTGATAATCCCAACATCTGTAATATATCTGAGGCTTGTTCTGATGTATATCATCTTTTTAGCCTATGATCTTTCTTACCTTTTGGTGTACCTCTGTAATTTTTGTTGAAAGCCGAACAAGCATTTGTTATTAGGAATTAAGTTAATATAAGCCTCTAGTCAAGAATTTATGTTCAACTGGCCGGCAGTTTGGGGCTTACTGAATTTTTTTCTGTAACTATAGGTGACTCAGGCTCTAAATTTTCCTAGTGTTCTTGTGTTTGTTTCCCCAATTGGCCTTGCACTTTCTTAAGTACTCCTCTGAGAGTCTATGTCTTGCATAGCCATGATACACTGAAATTATACTGGAGCCCAGTTAGTGCAGTGTTAAGATGTGGATTAGGGGAAAACTTTTATAACCATCTAATTAAATTTGTCTTTTAATGGATCTGTGCCTCTGGGCTGTGACCTTTACAAGTGTTGCTACGGTGATCGAGCTTTTTTCATCCAGTTCCCTACTTCCTTCCTTGGCTGCAGTTTTTCTAATCTATTTCCTTGCAACTCTGACCCTGGTTGACTATTTTTCCCTTACTTGAGGCAGGAAGGCTGGAGGATGCTGAAGTGTAGACAAGTTGGCTTCTCAGCTGGGACAAAGTGAGAGAATGACAAAGGCAAACCTGATGAGTTGGCCTTTGTTATGGAGAAGGCCCCAGACCTATTTCATAATAGGTTACTCTTTATTCTCCTTTCCGGAGACATGAGGGGGTTTTTCTTAGCTACTGTATCCTTATCGTGGGAACCTGGTGGGTTTCCTAGAGGGAAAGTACATAAAAATGTGGGGGCTATCCTAAGACTCTGGGTCTTATGAGTTTCCCTCTCCCACACTAGTCCACGTTCAGCCTTCAGCAACTTTTCACAATTACTATTTAAATGTTTTTACCTCCTGATAGCTTTAGTTGCTGTCTATCATTGATTGTGCTGTCCTTTCCCGATTTAAGGATGGGAGTTTGCTATGGGATCTCAGTTTTCTGAGGGGTAACAAGAAAAGATGTTGATTTTTAGTTTGTCCAGAGTTTTCTCATTGTAGACAGGAATAACAACTTCCAAGCACTTTACATGTTATAATTGGAACTAAATATCCAATATTATACTTCTAATGTCAATTTCTGCATTTTCATTTTTAGTGTGTGGAAATTGGATTGATTTTTGTGTGCTGATCATGTATTCTGCAAACTTGATGAACTTACTTATTGGCTCTAAAAGGGCATTTGTGTTTTTTGGAGATTACTTTGGATTTTCTATGTGTGCAGATTGTGACAGGGTAATATCTTCCCTTCCAATACATATGCGTTTTATTTCCTTTTTGTATCTAAAAGCAGCAACTAGACTTTTTCAGTATTATGAACTTCGAATAAAAATAGGGAGATATCCTCACATTTTCTCAGTCTTTGAGGAAAACACATTCAGTCTTTCACCATTGAATTATATTAAGTGTAGGTCTTTTGTAGATGTTTTCTATTTAATTGAGGTTGTTCCTCTTCATTTCTAACTTGCTGAGAATTTTTAAAAGTCATAAATAGAGGCTGAATTTTGTGAAACACTTTTACTGCATCTGTTGATATTATCATATGACTTTTCTTTTGGCTTGTTGATACATTTTCTGATTTGTGAATATTCAATCTGCTCACATGTCTAGAATCAATTCTACTTGGTCATGGTTCTTGGGATTTTTCACATTGATATATTCAGTATGCTAATTTTTTGAAGATTTTTGTGCCTAGATTAATGATATCTAGTTTTCTTCTTTTGTATTGTTTTTTATTTGGTTTTGGTATTAAGATAATACTGGCCTCATAAAATGAATTGGTGATTGGTAACTCTTCTGTTGTCTGGGAGATATTGTGTATAACTGGCATTAGTTCTTTGTTAAATATTGGGTCAAGTTTTCCAGTGAAGCCATCTGAGACCAGAGATTTCTTTTTTTGGGAGTTTTAAAAATTATGAATATAATTTCTTTAGAGATTAAAGCCTATTCAGATTATCTGTTTTAATTTGGGTGAATTTTGGAGTTTTTAATAATAGGTCTATTTCATCTAGGTTGTAGAATTTATGAGCATAAATTTGTTGCTAGTATTACTTTATTATCCTTTGAATGGCTGCAGGGTCTACAGTGATATAGTGTGTTTCATTCCTGTTATTAGTGATTTATGTCTTTTTTCTTTTCTAGTTGTCAATCTTGCTGGAGATTTTTCAATTTTATTGCTCTTTTCAAAGAAGCAGCTTTTTGTTTTATTGATTTTTCTCTATTGTATTGCTGTTTTCAATTTCATTTATTTCTGCTGGTATCTTTATTATTTCCTCATTTCTGTTTGCATCTGGTTTGTCTTTCTCTTCTTTTTTTTCTACTTTTTTTAGATAGGAACTTATATTATTGATTTTTCTCTTTTCTAACGTAAGTATTCAGTGCTATATATTTTCATTTAGCGCTGTTTTAAGAGTGTACCACAGTTATTGATGTGTTGTATTTTCATGTTAATTCAGTTTTATGCATTTTAAAAGATTTTCCTTGAGACAGTCTCCTTGACCCAAGGTTGGCTCAGTTTCCAAGTGTTGCAAGATTTTTCTGTTATTGATTTGCAGTGCCATCTGGCTCACCTGTTATAGGTATCATTTACATTTTGTCCAGAGGCAAAATGAGCCTATGCGGGCCACTTCTTGTTGTCAAGAAATATCAGGCTTGGGTCATCTTTATCTTTGGTGAGAGGTCATAAGATGTCCTGCCACTGTGTTGCTCCTTCAGTCCTGCATTCCAAACCAGTGCACTTTCATCTTCCACCCTGCAGAACTCCTTTAGAGCTGGCTTTTGCATTATTTCCAGTGTTGTGCTTCACATGGAGGAGCTTGGAAAGAAAAGGTTTCTGATCTTGAGCTGAGTGGAAATCTCATGGCTATTTTAAAAATATTATTTAGATATAATGTTCATATCTTACAATTTATCAGTATGTACAACACAATATTTTTAGTAAACTCACAGAGTTATGCAAGCATTGCCAAAATTTCAATAAATAGTATTTTCTTCACCTCGAAAACAAGTCCTGTGCTCATTAGCAGTCATTTTCTATTTCTCCCATCTCCCAAGCCTAGGCAATCACCAAACCACTTTCTATCTCTATAGATTTGCCTATTCTGGATACTTCAAACAAGTAGAATTATGTCATAAGTGATCTTTCGTGAACGGCTTCTTTGTAGCATGTTTTCAAGATTTACCTATGTTGTAACATGTTATCAGAACTTTGTTCCTTTTCAATATTGAATGATATTTAAATGAGTGGCTATGTCATACTTAACTTGCACTTATCTAGTAATTAATGATGTAAAACTTTTTTTTGTATTTTTCCCTATTCTTTGGAACAAATTTATCTAAATCTTTTGCACAATTTTCAACTGAAATTTGTGACTGTTAATAGTACTTTTGAACAATCTGGATAATTTTGTTTTCCAATCTATGACTTGATTTTCACATTCTTCATCATGTCTTTTGAAGGGCAGAATTTTAAAATTTTAGTGAAGCCAAGTTCTCATTTAAAAAGATTTTTGTGGATATTGCTCTTGATGTCCTTTCTAAGAAATCCCTAAATCACAAGATGACTCTCTCAGCAAGGGACACTACGGTGTGGAGATGTGGGACGTCAGGCATAAGAGTTAGGAAGGAACTCATTTTCTGGGAGTGCGAGCATCCTCAAACTTTGTACCTTAAACTCCTCAGTTGCCTCACCTGGTCCTGCTTTCTGTTGTTTTGTTCTGAATATTTTTAGAGTTTTATTTCTCTGGGCATTAATTATCAGATGGGGTATTTCCATTTTTTCCTACTATAAATATTGCTGCTGTGAACACTCATGTATGAATTTTTGCATGGAATTATGTGTTCATTTCTCTCTCTTTCTTTCTCTCTCTCTCTTAAAAGATTTATTTTATTTATTTGAAAGACAGAGTTACAGAGAGAAGTAGAGACAGAGAGAGGTCTCCCCAGATGGCTGCAACGGCTGGAGCTGTGCCAATATGAAGCCAGGAGCCAGGAGCTCCTTCCGGTTCTCCCATGTTGGTGTGCAGGGACCCAAGGACTTGGTCCATCTTGTACTGCTTTCCCAGGCCATAGCAGAGAGTTGGATCAGAAGAAGAGCAGCCGAGACTAGAACCGGTGCCCATATGGGATGCTGACGCTTCAGGCCAGGGCTTTAACCTGCTGCGTCACAGCGTTGGTCCCATGTTCATTTCTCTTAAGCATGTACCTAGGAGTGGACTTTCTGGAATTTCATTATTTCTGGAATCTCATATGCTGACTATGTTGAATTTTTTGAGAAACTGCCAATCACTTTTTAAACAGTCTCTGTACTATTTTACCTTCCTACCAAAAATGTATGGGATTTCCTACTTCCTTATATCCTTTGAATTTGTAGACAAAGGGACTTCAAAAAGTTGGTGGGAAAAATGGAATTAAAAGACAAGTTTATTTCCTGCCTCACACTCTCCACCTTGCTGCCTGCCTGTCCTGAAGAGAGCAGCTGTGCTCCCTGGGAATTGCCACAGTATAATTCTAGATACTTCCACATGTTTCCAATAACAAAGAAAATGAATACATCTGCAATGTTTTGTGGTTCTCAGTAGTCATCTTTGACTTGTGATCTGTCTTCAAGAAGTCTTATATGGGAGATTACAAGATGGCTGAACAGGGAAAAGACTGATTTGACCAGGGGGAGATAACAGAAGGAAAGCAGAGGAAGTAGATTTCCAGGGGAGAATTGGAGAGAAGTTTGCAGGGGAAATTCTACAGGAAAAAAGAGAGACACTGTGGAGCAGCATGAACAGTACACACACACAGTGAGCAGGGACACCGCTGCGACACGTGCAGCAGGGGATGGAAGAGGCAGCAGCTTCTGAAAGCCAAGTGAGAGCAGACTGTGGCAACCTTGTCGCTGGTGATACTACCAGGAGAACCTAGCAGACCACACTGACTTGGAGTCCGGTTGGAGCCCTAGCAAAGCCCCATGAAAGAAAAGCACATTTCTTTCTCCACAGCCCCCAACAAGGGCGCCCGGTGAACAGGGAGACAGCACCATCTTCATGCCAGTAGGGGCTATGGCAGCTCTCTCGTTCATACCTAGGGCATTTTATTGGAGGGAAAAATTCGCATTCCCCAATGACTTTGAGTCTTACCTGGATGATTGGCAGGGGCTGGGCATCCACTCAGGGTTCTGGGAAGCTCTCATCCTCCAACCTTGCTGCAGGCTCTAGGGCTCAAATTGCCAAGGTTCAGCACTCACGGGCAGCTGGCTCTAGGAATGCTTCTATTCTCTTGGTGGAGTGGGCAGGCACTTGGGGCTGAGAGTAGATCTCTGGCACCCTGTGACCGTGGGAGCCTTGTGCCCTCTCTCTGTGGGATCCTGAATGAACAGTGAGTGGGCCATAGTAGAAATCAAAAGGGAAATAAAAAAATTCCTGGAAACAAATGAAGATGGCAGCACTTTCTATCAAAATTTATGGGGTACAGCAAAGGCAGTATTAAGGTGGAAGTTTATAGCAATTAGTGTCTACATTAAGAAATTGGAAAGGCTTCAAATAAATGATCTGTCAATGCATCTCAAGATCCTAGAAAAACAACAATAAATCAGACCCCAAATTTGTAGGAGGAAAGAAATAATTAAAAGTACAGAATAAATAAATAAAATTGAAATGAAAAAATATGAAAGATCAATGAAATGAAGAGCTTTTTTTGGAAAAAATAAACAGAAATGTTACCCCATTGGAACAACTAACCAAAAAAAGAGGGAGAAGAACAAATCAATAATATCAGAGATTAAAAAGGAGCTGTTACCACAGAAACCACAGAAATAAATAGAATCCTCAGCTATACGCCAACAAATTGGAAAATTAGAGGAAATGGATAGATTTCTGGACATATACAATCTACCAAAATGGAGGAATGAAGACATAGAAAATCTCAATAGACCAATAACCATGACAGAGATTGAATCAGTAATGAAGATCCTCCCAACAAAGAAAACCCCAAGCTTCACTGCTGAATCCTGTAAAACTTTGAAAGAACTATTCTAATTCTATCAAATTATTTAAAATAATGGAATGGAGGCAATTCTCTAAAACTCCTTCTATAAAACCAGCATCACCTTAATTCCTAAACCAGAGAAAGATACAACAGAGAAAGAAAACTAGACCAATATCACTGATTAACACAGAATAAAAAATTCTCAATGAAATAGTAGTTAATAGAAACCAACAACACATCAGAAAGATCATTCACTTGGACCAAGAGGAATTTATCTTTGGTATGCAGGAATGGTTCAAAATATGCAAATCAATAAATATGATACATCACATTAACAAGTTGAAGAATAAAAACCATATGATTACCTCAATAGATGCCAAGAAAGCATTTGGTAAAATAAACATTCTTTCATTATAAAAACTTTAAGCAAGGGAGAGCGGCAAGGTGCAGGAATAGGTAGGGAGCACATTGATAGTTCGGCAAGACACAGGTTAATAAAAGTGGAGATACTGCAGGGTCAAGGAAGAGTAGGGAAAGAAACAGCAGAGGAAACTCTTCCGGAACCAGTGATTCACAGTGGACCTGCGTGGAGAGCGTGGGAGCCCAAGTTCGGGACACCAGCGGCAGACTCAACGCACCAGCGCTGGAACGCAAGGTGAGCCGAACCTCAATAGCCCGAGACACCAGTGGGCAAGTGGAAAAAGGAGACTAGAGGGAACGAGGCTTGAAACTCCGTGGGGAAAAGTTCACCAGGCTAGCTAGAAGAGAGGAAAAAAAAAAGTGACCGATACGGACCCGAGTTTCTCTCTCTCCACTCACCCCTCAAGGCTAGCAAGACAAAGAGCAGGCGCCATTTTGGACATACGTCATAAGCAGGGCGACCTCGGTCTGCACCGGCCCTGAGCCTAGCAGAAAAACCTGACTCTGGGGGGAGGGGTGAAATAACAGGAGATTAGCATCTAACTTGGCAACCCAGTGGGAGACTGCAGGAGAGCTGGAGCCCACACTGAGGGCAGCAGAGATTTCCTGTGTGGTCCTTGGGAAAGAGCTTCCAATCTCTGGCTCCTGTGGGTATATCATTTGCCTGCTAACTACCTCCAATTACGTTCAGCTGTGTGGAATTACTTCCCTTTTGAATCAAAAAAAAAAAAAAAAAAGAAAGAAAGAGAGATTTACCACGCCTGACCTGGGAGTGTCACCTTTGACACACCCTCAAACCTGAGGAACCAAACACAGCTCTCAGTCCACACTCATCTCAAGCCTCTAAGGCTCCACCGAAAGCAGACAGTCCACTTAATATAGAGCCATAGTATAACAAGAAAAAACACCACAGTGAAGAAACCAAATATCTCCAGCATGCCATACAACAAACGCAAAAACCGAGGTAACAAGAACAAGGAAGACACTATGATGCCCCCAAATGAAAAAGACACCCCAATTCAAGATTATGAAGATGATGAGATAGAAGAAATGCAAGAAGAGGATCTCAAAAAACTGATAAGAACATTAAGAAGTTCTCAAAAACAAATTCTTGAACTACAGAAATCCTTAATGGACAAGATAGAAAATCTCTCTCGTGAAAATGAAATATTAAGGAGGAATCAAAATGAAATGAAACAATTAGTGGAACAAGAAACTGTGATAGTGACGAGAAATCATAATGAAATGAAGAATTCAATAGATCAAATGACAAACACATTAGAGAGCCTTAAAAACAAAATGGGCGAAGCAGAAGAGAGAATATCAGACTTAGAAGACAGAGAACAGGAAAGGAAACAGGCAAACCTAAGAAAAGAAGAAGAAATTAGAAATCTAAAAAATATTGTCGGGAATCTACAGGATACTATTAAAAAACCCAACATTCGGGTTCTAGGAGTTCCTGAAGGCATGGAGAGGGAGAAAGGATTAGAAGGCATTTTCAGTGACATACTAGCAGAAAATTTCCCAGGTTTGGAGAAGGACAGAGGCATCTTAGTACAGGAAGCTTATAGAACCCCTAATAAACATGACCAAAAGAGATCCTCACCACGACATGTTGTAATCAAACTCACCACAGTGAAACATAAAGAAAAGATCCTGAAATGTGCAAGAGAGAAACGTCAGATTACTCTCAGACGATCTCCAATTAGACTCACAGCAGACTTCTCATCAGAAACCCTACAAGCTAGAAGGGAATGGCGAGACATAGCCCAGGTACTAAGAGAGAAAAACTGCCAGCCCAGAATATTATATCCTACAAAGCTCTCATTTGTGAATGAAGGTGATATTAAGACTTTTCATAGCAAACAGAAACTGAAAGAATTTGTTGCCACTCATCCTGCCCTGCAAAAGATGCTTAAAGATGTGTTACACACAGAAACACAGAAACATGGTCACCAATATGAAAGAAGGTAAAGGAAGGAAACCTCACAGCAAAAGATCACAGGAAGCTCATTTTTTCTTTGACATAGAATTAAAATCTGATGCTCTGTTAAAGCAATGTGTTAAAGTAATCTATTATGTTCTCTTGACGTCTGTTAAATTCTAATTGTTTAAAAACAGCTGAATTTTTATTAAGAGCTATGGGTTATTTAAATATGTGCTTATTTTCAGAGATTTGAATAATCACCTTGTAACAATGATCAAATTTGGTCTATGTTATGTCATGATTTTAAGAATCTTATTTCAACCAGATATTTTGGATTTTGAGCCTTCTTGGCATTCTTGACAGGCATTCAAAAAATCAAAGTTTCAAACAATCTGGACTCTAAAATTTCCAGTAAATCCTGGACTTTGGTTTTTCCAGTTTGGGCCCAACTGAAAAAATCGAAGGACCTATGTCTCTCATCTTATAGAGACACCAACTAATCAGGCTATTTGGATTATATTAGAAGTACTGTCAAGATGTGATGTGGTACCAAACTTTAAGTTTCTATAATGGAAAATGCTATTAATACAAATGATTGAGAATTAAAAAGTCTAATGATTTTGTGTTACTAGACATGCTAGTTATCTTAATGAGAAAGCCCCAGAGGCCTAAAGGGTTAAATACTTGTGAAATCCTATAGGTGCTTTCAAAAATACTGTGAAGTAAGCAAGTGCCTCTTGTTGGTTGATGAGTTTATAATGTTAAACCTGGTGACTTAAAGTCTTTTGTCATCCACAGTTATATATGATTTGCTGCTCATAAAACTAAAGTGTTGTTGGTTCTGTGTTTAGCTGTCCTCCTATAGGTTCCTATGGACTTTTTCCAGCCACTTCTATAGTATTCAGTACTTTGGGATGGCTCTGTAAACAGATGAAGCCAATAATGTATTAACAGTACCAACTGAGAGAAAGTATGGTTAACTGAGGTTACTAAAAACAAAAAGCAATTCAAATCAATTGGCAATCGACAAAAAGAGTTAAAGATTTTAAAAGCTATTATTAAAATTGCTATATTGGTCTATTATGCTATATTATATGTGTGTACATATTGTATGTCCACATGGGGAAATTTTATTAAGAGTTTTAAATGGCTTATAGATAAGATTGTCCATAAATTTAAGCTGCTAAAATCAATCAAAGATACATTTTGTGTGACCTGAATCTGTGTATCATATGTTTTAAACTTGTTGGTAAAAAGAAACTAAAAACATTTTATATGGTTGTGCTTAAGTTTACTGGTTAAACAAACTACACCATGTTAGATATTGAAGAGGTGTTTCCAAATACATGATTCTTAAACTTTATAGAAGGCATTGGACCTTCTGGTAAATGTTTTCTTAAGTTGTTATCTAATGGTTGAAACGGTTTGCTTAGTATTCATGTGGTATTGCTATTGTCAGCAAGCGATCTAGGACTTGCTCCCTCATTTCTCTATTGTAAGCCCAACTTGTTCTTTCATTTCTCTATTCTCTTCAAGGTAGGAAACTAATTCTATTATGAAGGAATCTGTAGGATGCACAATTTAATCTTTAGACCTTATAAAAGAGATGGCTAACATTTTTCTGTAATAGCATAGCCAAAATAAGAGTTTAAATAATAATCTCATCTCATAGCTAGATTGACTTAGCCATCAGCGAAGTATACAGTAAGTAGAAAAAACCTCCCTTTCAGACCAAAGGGAAAGAAAGTTTTAAAGTGAGAACATAATTTTCCTCATGGGCATTGTCTACCTTAGAAAAACTACTACAGAACATTCCTGTGACTATAGACTTGTAGTTCAGGCCACCGAAGTTTATAGATGGGACTTGGGCACTCCCTTGACTTGCATCCTCTGGTCTGCTTTAACACAAACCAGGAGGAAAAGAAAGCTAGGCATCAGAAGCAATGGGTGGCAGGCCTATTAATCGTTGATCTGTACAGTGATCTTCCCTCAAGGAGACCCAACAGGCCAGTCCACTGCAGTGGCTTTCAATGTGGTAAGCCTGGGCTTCAGCAGAAGTCAGCTTGTGAAGAGCCCTGGCAGCTCTGCCAAGAGTTGGATCACTGGAAATGGACCTGCCCTGGAGTCGAAGGATGCCCAGGTCAGAGCCACAGATCTTATTGGCTCTAAGCTGAAAAGCCCTTCACTCAGCCCAGCTTCCAAAGTGACCACTGCAGCTGAGGGGATGGTCAAGTAGGGTCAGCAACATTGCAGGCAGAACTGTAAATTTCTTGTTAGAGATGCCACCTGCCTTTACCTGGCCAGCTCTCCTCCCAGGCCAGCCAAGTAATGAAAGTCAACAGAGTGCCTTCCCCTAGGAGGTTCACACCTCCCTTAGGATATACCCCATGTGAAGAGATAGATAGGTCTGGGCCTCTGAATTTACAAGGCCTAAAGCCCACCAGATTATTATCAAGCCCCTTCTATCAGGTTCTATTTGCCTCTCAATCAGAAAACTTCATTGTAGCTTAGACAGCACCTTTCTTAGCTCCTCTAATAATGACTCTGTCCTTTGTTCTAGACCCTGTCTAGTGCACTTGGGCCTGATTCCTTTGTAATCATAACCTCTACTCTACCTCCAATGGCTCTACTCCCAACCTGTGTGTACTGATGGTCCTCTTCCCCACTTAATGCTGTATAATTGTTCAAACCTGGTAAATGCTACTCTTAGGATCATTGGTTACTATCCTCACTCTGTCTTTTATGACCTTGTCTAAATATGAGCAGAGTCGGCAAGCTTGGAAGGCTTCCATAGCCTTGGCAACTCATGACGACAGCCTAGGGTGGTTACTGGCGCCATAAACTAGAGTGTCAATTTGTTGGGTCAACAACAGGAGCCACTGTGCACTTGCTCCTCATGTGGGATCTCTGTCCTTAATGTACTGTACATTTTGATTTCATGCTATAACTAGTACTCAAACAGTATGTTTCACTTTGTGTTTCTATGTGGGTGCAAACTGTTGAAATCTTTATACTAAATTGATCTTCTGTATATAAAGAGAATTGAAAATGAATCTTGATGTGAATGGAAGGGGAGAGAGAGCGGAAGAGGGCAGGGTTGTGGGTGGGCGGGAAGTTATGGGAGGGGGAAGCCATTGTAATCCATAAGCTGTACACTGGAAATTTATATTCATTAAATGAAATTAAAAAAAAACTTTAAGCAAATTGGAACATTCCTCAACACAATCAATTCAATATATGGGGGCTAGCACTGTGGCATAGCAGGTAAACTGCTAGCTGCAGTGCCACCATCCCATATGGGCATTGGCTGCTCCACTTTTGATTCAGCTCTCTAGTATGGCTTGGGCCCCTGTACTTGCATGGGAGGCCCTGAAGAAGCTTCTGGCTCCTGGCTTTGGAACTGCCCAGCTCTGGCCATTGCAGCCATTTGGGGAGTGCTTCTGCCTCTCTGTAACTCTGACTTTCAGATAAATAAATAAATCTTTTTTTGTAAAAAAAATAAAGACAATATATGACAATCCCATTGCTAGGATCATATTGAATGGGGACAAGTTAGAAGCATTTCCACTATGATCCTGAACCAGACAAGGATGCCCACATTCACCACTGATGTCCAGTATAGTTCATTAGATGAGAAAAAAAATCAAAGGGATACAAATTGGAAGGGTGGAAGCCAAATTATCGCTATATGCAGGTGACATGATTCTATATATATGGAGGTATAGGGAAATCAAAAAACTCCACTAAGAGGCTATTACAACTCATAAGAGAGTTTGTTAAAATGGCAGGATATAAAATCAACACACAAAAATCAATATGTAAACAGAGACAAGGCCATGGCTGAGAAAGAACATGTAAAATCAGCCCTATTCACAACAGCTACAAAAAACTTGAAATACCTTTAACCAAAGAGGTGAAAGATCTCTACAATAAAAGTTACAAAACATTAAAGAAAGAAATAGAAGACACACAAAAATGGAAAAATCTTCCATGTTTGTGGATTGGAAGAAGTAATTTCATCAAACGCCCATACTAATGAAAGCAATTTAAGATTAAATGTGATCTCAATCAAAATATAAATGACATTCTTCTCAGATCTAGAAAAAGCAATGCTAAAATTCATATGGAAACACAGGAGACCCTGAGTAGCTAAAACAATTTTAGACAACAAATACAAAGCTGGAGGCATCACAATACCAGACTTCAAGACATAATACAGGGCAGTTATAATCAAAACACCCTGGTACCAGCACAAAAATATACATGTAGACCAATGGAACAGAATAGAAACCCCAGAAATTAATCCACACATCTACAACCAACTGATCATTGACAAACGAGCTGAAATCATTCCCTGGAGAGAGGACAGTCTGTTCAACAAATGGTGAGGGGAAAGTGGAACTCCACAGGCGGAAGTATGAAACAAGACCCTATATTATACCTTATACAAAAATCAATCTAAAATAGATCAAAGATCTAAATCTACAACCTGATACTATCAAATTAATATAGCAAAAAATTGGAGGAAACTCTGCGAGACATTGGTATAGGCAAAGACATATTGGAAAACACTCCAGAAGCACAGGCAATAAAGACAAAAGTAGACAAATGGGCTTACATCAAGCTAAGAAGCTTCTACACTGCAAAGGAAACACTCAACAAAATGTAGAGATAGCCAACAGAAAGGGAGAAAATATTTGCAAACTATGCAACTGATAAAGGATTACTATCCAGGATCTGTAAAGAACTCAAGAAACTCAACAACAAGGAAACAGACAATCCAGTTAAGAAGTGGTTAAAGCACATGAACAGGCATTTTTCAAAGATGAAATACAAATGGCTAACAGATACCTGAAAAAATGCTCAGGATCACTATCCATCAGGCCAATGGAAATAAAAACCATGATGAGGTATCACCTCATCCCAGTTAGGATGGCTATCATCCAAAATATGAATAAATGCTAGTGAGGATGTGGGGGAAAAGACACACTAATCTATTGTTGGTGGGAATGTAAACTAGTATAACCATTATGGAAACTAGTATGGAGACTCCTCAGAGATTTTAAAATAGATCTGCCATATTTCCCTGGGAATTTACCCAAATGTAATGCAACCAGCATATGAAAGACTTATGTGTACCCCCATGTTAATGGCAGCTCAATCCACAATCACTAAGATATGGGATCAACTGATGACTGGATAAAGTAAATTATATATATATATATATATATATATATATATATATACACACACACACTATGGAATACTACTCAGCCATAAAAAGAATTAAATACTATTTTTGCAACAAAATGTATGCAACTAGAAATCATTAAGCTTAGTGAATTTAGCCAGTCTCAAAAAAGGACAAATTTATATGTTATTTCTGATGTGTGTCAGTTAATATAGAATACCAAAAATATATAGAAATGAAATGGTCATTTGAGGATATGATTGCTGTTTTCAGCCCTTATTTATACTCCTGGAGAACTGTGGTCTCCCTAAATTTTACCTGTTGAATGTTTTGATTAGTGGTGAATTAAGGCTCTGAATATAGAGTGGATTAAAATTATGTCCTTGTCAAGCTGATGAAGAGAGTGGGTGGAAGGGGAGGATTGAGGGATCAAGAGAGTGAGGGAAATGTGGTTGTCTTCTTGGAACTGCACATATTAATGCATAAAATCTGTTCTTTTTATATTTATAAAATTTTTTAAAAGACAAGTTTATTTTGGTGCAAAATATTTTGAAATGCATGTGTCATTTTTTTTCATAATATACACTTTGTGAAGTATTCTGATGTGCATGTTTGTATGTATATGTGTGTTCTTTAAAAAAGCAATCTTGTGGAAGACGTATATGTTATATAAAATAAGATAACCCACTTTACATCTTGAATGATGCAAATTACTATTCATTTAACTTCTATCATATGAAGGATTTCCCATACCCCAAATTTTCTATGACCTTTTACAGTGAATCCTCTCCTACGTTCCGTTATAGGCAATCATCAAGCTGTGTTCTATCACTATAGAGTCATTTTTCCTATTCTGGAAATTGGATCAGCTATAATATAATTATCTTGCATGAATACGGTTTTGTTTCGTATACTGCTTTTGAACTTCATCCTTTTGTGTCGAGTGTATTGATAGTTTATTCCCTCCTATAGCTGATTGGTATTTTATTATATAAATATATCTATACTTATTTAGTTGGTTGTCTTTTGAGTTGCTTCCATTTGTTTACTATTATGAATGTGATTCCTACACATATACAGCTCTTAATGTAGTCATGTCCTTTAATTTATCTGGGGTAAATACTTAATGACAAGATTACTGGTTCATATTAGTGTTGTGCCCAACTATCCCAGTTTGCTCGAGACTGTCCTTGATTTTGTACAAGAAACCTCTCAGTCCCAATAAAACAGACAATTGGTCACCTCAATAAGTATATTTTGTCTTTACAAGAACTGCCAAGCTGTTTTCCAAAGTAGTTGATTCCATTCTGCATTTTCATGAGAATTGTATGTATATATTCATGTATGTATGTATGTATTCATGAGGAAATTTCCAGTTACTCCTTACCCAGAAAGACAAATGGCATTGCAAGTTTTTACTTTTGCTCTGTTTTGTTTTGAAATTAAATCCATTCTGGGAGACCTGCAATGGTATGTCATCACACTTTTAAAATTTGCATTCCATTGAGGACTAATGATTTTGAACATCTCTGCTTATTAGTCACTTGCACATATTCTTTTGTTAAGTGTTTGTTTAAATGTTTTGCCTATTTTAAAAAAAACCTGGATTTTCTTCCAATTGTCGATTTGCAAGAATTGGAGAACATTTTTGTAACTCTCCTTAATAGAAGTCTTTTCTCAGCCAGATGTTTCCCAAATGCTTTCTATTTGTGTTTTTTACGTCACTAATGGTGTTTTTCAGAGAAAGTCTTTAATTTTAATAAACTGGTGTTTTAGCTTTTTAAATTTGTGGGCTAGTGTTTATTTTTTCTTCACTAAGAATGCTTTTCCTATCCCAAAGTCTGATACATATACTCCTATGCTTTATTCGGGGTGCTTTTGAGTTTGTCCATTTTCCTCTTGGTCTGCCATGCATCTTCATTTAACTTTGTGTATGGTGTTAGTTTAGGCTTTCTGTTCATTGGTTTCTTATTGAAATTTAGTTGTTGCAGTACCATTTGGTGAAAAGACTACTTTTCCTTTCGTGAATTCTGTGGTGTTTGTGTCACAAGTTAGTTGGCCATATATGTGTGGGTCTAATTTTTCTATTTTCTTCCATTCATCTGTGTCTTTGATCAAACTAATGCCATAATTTCTTGCTGACTACAGTTTTGAAATTATGTTGTTTGTGTTCCTCAATTTTGCTTTTCTGGTTTAAGATCATTTTGGAAATTCTGAATGCTTTTCTTTTCTTTACAGATTTGAGATTAAAATGTCCATATCAAATATACTGGCATATAGATTGGGGTTGTATTAAATATATACATTAATTTGATGATATTATAGAAGTGAAATATTCATACTGAGTCGTTTAGTGTGTACACATCTCTCCAATAAGCAGGCACTTCAAAAGCTTTGTGAAAAATGCAATTGAATGGGCCAGCGCCATGGCCTAACAGGCTAATCCTCAGCCTTGCGGCGCCGGCACACCGGGTTCTAGTCCCGGTTGGGGCGCCGGATTCTATCCCGGTTGCCCCTCTTCCAGGCCAGCTCTCTGCTATGGCCCGGGAAGGCAGTGGAGGATGGCCCAAGTCCTTGGGCCCTGCACCCGCATGGGAGACCGGGAGAAGCACCTGGCTCCTGGCTTTGGATCAGCGCGATGCGCCGGCCGCAGCGGCCATTGGAGGGTGAACCAGCGGCAAAAAGGAAGACCTTTCTCTCTGTCTCTCTCTCACTATCCACTCTGCCTGTCAAAAAAACAAAAAAAAAAAAGAAAAATGCAATTAAAATATATTAATTTTGGTGGAATAAAAAGCTTGAAATCCTTGTATTTTTTTAAAGATTTATTTGAGAGGCAGTGTTATAGATAATAGGAGGGAGAGACAGAAAGAGGTCTTCCACTGCTGGTTCACTCCCCAAATGGCTGCAACGGCCGGAGCTGCACCGATCCGAAGCCAAAAGCCAGGAGCTTTCCCAGGATCTCCCATGTGAGTGCAGGAGCCCAAGCACTTGGACTATCTTCTGCTGTTTCCCAGGCCGTTAACAGAGAAGCGTATTGGAAGTGGAGCAGCTGGGACCTGAACTGGTGCCCATATGGAATGCCGGCAGTGCAGGTGGAGCCATAACCTACTACCACATGGCGCTGGCCCCTTTTATTCTTTTTGTTAAATAAAATTTATTTATTTATTTGAAAGGCAGTTGGGGAGGAGAGAGGGGGAGAGGGAGAGAGGGAAAGAAGGAGAGAGGGAGAGAAGAAGAGAGGGTGAGGGAGAGGGAGAGGGAGAGGGAGAGGGAGAGGGAGAGAGAGAGAGAGAGAATATCTTCCATCTCCTGGCCCACTACCCAAATGGCAAATGGCCACAATGGCCAGAGCTGGGCCAGGTGGATGCCAGGATCCTTGAACTCCATCTGGGTCTCCCATGTGGGTGGCAGGGACCCAAGCATTCAAGTCATCTTCTGCTGCTTTCCCAGGTGCATTTGCTTGGAGCTGGATTGGAAGCTGAACAGCTAGGAATCAAACCAGTGCTCATATAGAATGCTGGCACCCATGAATATTTTTTTCATAATATCAATTCTGTGTGAACTTTTTGAAACCTCCACATAATTCAATCATATTTATTTTCAGTTAGGAATATATTGGTGTTTTTCAGCATTAAGTGTTTTTTCTTTATTTGAATAAAATATTCTTTACATAGCTCAGGGTTTTTTAACACTATTAAAAGTACTTTTAACATTTCAAATTCCAATTATACATTGATACTATATAGAAACCTATTTAAAATTTTAATACTTACGCTGTATCCTGTGACTTTTCTAATATTTATACCTTAAACAATTTTAGAGATGTTATATGGTTATCTGCAAGCAAAGACTGTATTCTCTAAATTGGGAGTGTTTTACTCTTTTTTAACAATATGTATGCCTTTTATTAAGTATATTTTATTGTCTTATTGTATTGGATAGGACCTCCAAAAAAATTAAGCTTTGATATAGGGGTAGCAGAAATCATTGCCTTGTTTACAGTTTTAGAAAGAAATGGTTCAGTATTTTAACATTAAGTATGATGTTACCTTAGAATTTTTAGATTCCCTTCATTAGGTTCAGGGGAAGATCCTTTTGTTACTAATTCCCTGACATTTTTTACAGTCAAAATAAAGTTTACTTTTCACATATTTTCCTGTTATTTTCTTTATTATGTAAATATTTTCAGTTGCACTGATTGGTTTTCTAAATTTTAAGCCAATTTTATATAATCAGAATAAACTCTACTTTTTTGATATGCCATCATTTTTACACAGTTTTGGATTAAATTTGCAAATGTTGCATTACAATTTCCTTTGAATATTCATATTAAAATATTGATAAATATTTTTCTCTTGTAATATCTTTGTTCATTCAAGATTATTTGTGTTCATAAAAGTTGGAATGTTTTCCTCTCTTCTTTATTTCCTAAAAGAATTTGAGTTCGTTTGATATTTTTGTTTTAATCTTTGAGAGAATTCCTAAAGCGTGAGTACTCAAAGTTTCTTTTGGGGAGAGTTTTAATTAATAATTTAATTACTTTTATTATTATTTACTTTAAAATCATTTATATATAATAGAATTACTTTTAAATTAATTATTTTTATTAATTTAATTATTTTTTGTTCCATTTATTAAGTGGTTATAGAGTTGTTGATATTTTCATTTCATTTGTATTCCTTAAACAATTTGTGTCTTTTAATAAATTGCCCAATTTATCTCCATTGTCAAGTTTATTGAAATACAGCTGTACTTAACATCCTATTATTCTTTTAAAGTCTGTATTATGTGTAGTTACATCTTCTCTTTTAGTCTTGATATTTGAAATTTGTGATTTCTTTTTTCAACTCAACTGTATTTCTAAAGATTTTATCAAACTCATTAATATTTTCAGAGAAACATGTTTTACACTTCTTTTCTGGCAGTTCACTTTTATTGGTTGTTTCCTATTTCATTGATTTCTTTTTTTTAACAATTTATTTATTTACTTGAAAGTCAGAGTTACCCAGAGAGAGGAGAAGCAGAGTGAGGAGAGAGGTCTTCCATCCGATGGTTCACTTCCCAGTTGGCTGCAATGGCCAGAGCTGTGCCGATCTGAAGCCAGGAGCCAGGAGCCAGGAGCTTCTTCCAGGTCTCCCATGCAGGTGCAAGGCCCAAGCACTTGGGCCATCCTCCACTGCCTTCCCGGGTCATAGCAAAGAGCTGGACTGGAAGTGGATCAGCCGGGTCTCGAACCAGCACCCATATGAGATGCCAGCGCTTCAGGTCAGGGCGTTAACCCGCTATGCCACAGCGCCAGCCCCATTCATTGATTTCTAATCTTACTTTTATTATTCCTTTCTTTATACACACTTTGGGCTTATATTGCTCTTTTTAAGTTAGAAGCCAAAGTAATTTATACTAAATAAGATTTTCCCAATTTAAGCATTTAAAGCAATACATTTTTCTCTACGATTTACTTAAGTTACAGCGCACAAATTTTGATATGCTGTGTTTTTATTTTCATTCAGTTCAAAACATTTCCTATTTTTCATGTGACATCTCTTTTTTTTTTACTTTTTTTAAACATTTATTTAATGAATATAAATTTCCAGTGTACAGCTTATGGATTACAATGGCTTCCCCCTCCCATAACTTCCATCCCACCCGCAACCATCCCCTCTCCCGTTCCCTCTCCCCTTCCATTCACATCAAGATTCATTTTCAATTCTCTTTATATACAGAAGATCAATTTAGTATAAAGATTTCAACAGTTTGCACCCACATAGAAACACAAAGTGAAACATACTGTTTGAGTACTAGTTATAGCATGAAATCAAAATGTACAGTACATTAAGGACAGAGATCCCACATGAGGAGCAAGTGCACAGTGGCTCCTGTTGTTGACCCAACAAATTGACACTCTAGTTTATGGCGCCAGTAACCACCCTAGGCTGTCGTCATGAGTTGCCAAGGCTATGGAAGCCTTCCAAGCTTGCCAACTCTGCTCATATTTAGACAAGGTCATAAAAGACAGAGTGAGGATAGTAACCAATGATCCTAAGAGTAGCATTTACCAGGTTTGAACAATTATACAGCATTAAGTGGGGAAGAGGACCATCAGTACACACAGGTTGGGAGTAGAGCCATTGGAGGTAGAGTAGAGGTTATGATTACAAAGGAATGAGGCCCAAGTGCACTAGACAGGGTCTAGAACAAAGGACAGAGTCATTATTAGAGGAGCTAAGAAAGGTGCTGTCTAAGCTACAATGAAGTTTTCTGATTGAGAGGCAAATAGAACCTGACAGAAGGGGCTTGATAATAATCTGGTGGGCTTTAGGCCTTGTAAGTTAAGAGGCCCAGACTTATCTATCTCTTCACACAGGGTACATCCTAAGGGAGGTGTGAACCTCCTAAGGGAAGGCACTCTGTTGACTTTCATTACTTGGCTGGCCTGGGAGGAGAGCTGGCCAGGTAAAGGCAGGTGGCATCTCTAACAAGAAATTTACAGTTCTGCCTGCAATGTTGCTGACCCTACTTGACCATCCCCTCAGCTGCAGTGGTCACTTTGGAAGCTGGGCTGAGTGAAGGGCTTTTCAGCTTAGAGCCAATAAGATCTGTGGCTCTGACCTGGGCATCCTTCGACTCCAGGGCAGGTCCATTTCCAGTGATCCAACTCTTGGCAGAGCTGCCAGGGCTCTTCACAAGCTGACTTCTGCTGAAGCCCAGGCTTACCACATTGAAAGCCACTGCAGTGGACTGGCCTGTTGTGTCTCCTTGAGGGAAGATCACTGTACAGATCAGCCATTAATAGGCCTGCCACCCATTGCTTCTGATGCCGAGCTTTCTTTTCCTCCTGGTTTGTGTTAAAGCAGACCAGAGGATGCAAGTCAAGGGAGTGCCCGTGTCCCATATCTAATCTTCGGTGGCCTGAACTGCAAGTCTATAGTCACAGGCATGTTCTGTAGTAGTTTTTCTAAGGTAGACAATGCCCATGAGGAAAATTATGTTCTCACTTTAAAACTTTCTTTCCCTTTGGTCTGAAAGGGAGGTTTTTTCTACTTACTGTATACTTCGCTGATGGCGAAGTAAATCTAGCTATGAGATTATTATTTAAGTTCTTATTTTGGCTATGCTATTACAGAAAAATGTTAGCCATCTCTTTTATAAGGTCTAAAGATTAAATTGTACATCCTACAGATTCCTTTATAAAAGAATTAGTTTCCTACCTTGAGGATAATAGAGAAATGAAAGAACAAGTTGGGCTTAGAATAGAGAAATGAGGGAGCAAGTCCTAGATCGCTTGCTGACAATAGCAATATCACATGAATACTTAGCAAACAGTTTCAACCATTGGATAGCAACTTAATAAAACATTTACCAGAAGGTCCAATGCCTTCTATAAATTTTAAGAATCATGTATTTGGAAACACCTCTTCAATATCTAACATGGTGTAGTTTGTTTAACCAGTAAACTTAAGCACAACCATATAAGATGTTTTTAGTTTTTTTTTTACCAACAAGTATAAAACATATGATGCAGAGATTCAGGTCACACAAATTAAAATGTATCTTTGATTCATTTATCAGCTTAAATTTATGGACAATCTTATCTATAAGCCAATTAAAATAAAACTCAATATAATTTTCCCATGTGGACATACAATATGTACACACATATAACATAGCATAATAGACCAATATAGCAATTTTAATAATAGCTTTTAAAATCTTTAACTCTTTTTGTAGATTGCCAATTGATTTGAATTGCTTTTTGTTTTTAGTAACCTCAGTTAACCATACTTTCTCTCAGTTGGTACTGTTAATACATTATTGGCTTCATCTGTTTACAGAGCCATCCCAAAGTACTGAATACTATAGAAGTGGCTGGAAAAAGTCCATAGGAACCTATAGGAGGACAGCTAAACACAGAACCAACAACACTTTAGTTTTATGAGCAGCAAATCATATATAACTGTGGATGACAAAAGACTTTAAGTCACCAGGTTTAACATTATAAACTCATCAACCAACAAGAGGCACTTGCTTACTTCACAGTATTTTTGAAAGCACCTATAGGATTTCACAAGTATTTAACCCTTTAGGCCTCTGGGGCTTTCTCATTAAGATAACTAGCATGTCTAGTAACACAAAATCATTAGACTTTTTAATTCTCAATCATTTGTATTAATAGCATTTTCCATTATAGAAACTTAAAGTTTGGTACCACATCACATCTTGACAGTACTTCTAATATAATCCAAATAGCCTGATTAGTTGGTGTCTCTATAAGATGAGAGACATAGGTCCTTCGATTTTTTCAGTTGGGCCCAAACTGGAAAAACCAAAGTCCAGGATTTACTGGAAATTTTAGAGTCCAGATTGTTTGAAACTTTGATTTTTTGAATGCCTGTCAAGAATGCCAAGAAGGCTCAAAATCCAAAATATCTGGTTGAAATAAGATTCTTAAAATCATGACATAACATAGACCAAATTTGATCATTGTTACAAGGTGATTATTCAAATCTCTGAAAATAAGCACATATTTAAATAACCCATAGCTCTTAATAAAAATTCAGCTGTTTTTGAACAATTAGAATTTAACAGACATCAAGAGAACATAATAGATTACTTTAACACATTGCTTTAACAGAGCATCAGAGTTTAATTCTATGTCAAAGAGAAATTGAGCTTCCTGCGATCTTTTGCTGTGAGGTTTCCTTCCTTTACCTTCTTTCATATTGATGACCATGTTTCTGTGTTTCTGTGTGTAACACATCTTTAAGCATCTTTTGCAGGGCAGGACGAGTGGCAAAAAATTCTTTCAATTTCTGTTTGCTATGAAAAGTCTTAATTTCACCTTCATTCACAAATGAGAGCTTTGCAGGATATAGTATTCTGGGCTGGCAGTTTTTCTCTCTTAGTACCTGGGCTATATCTCGCCATTCCCTTCTAGCTTGTAGGGTTTCTGATGAGAAGTCTGCTGTGAGTCTAATTGGAGATCGTCTGAGAGTAATCTGACGTTTCTCTCTTGCACATTTTAGAATCTTTTCTTTATGTTTCACTGTGGTGAGTTTGATTACAACATGTCGTGGTGAGGATCTCTTTTGGTCATGTTTATTAGGGGTTCTATAAGCTTCCTGTACTAAGATGCCTCTGTCCTTCTCCAAACCTGGGAAATTTTCTGCTAGTATCTCACTGAAAATACCTTCTAATCCTTTCTCCCTCTCCATGCCTTCAGGAACTCCTAGAACCCGAATGTTGGGTTTTTTAATAGTATCCTGTAGATTCCCGACAATATTTTTTAGATTTCTAATTTCCTCTTCTTTTCTTTGGTTTGCCTGTTTCCTTTCCTGTTCTCTGTCTTCTAAGTTCAATATTCTCTCTTCTGCTTCGCCCATCTCTAATGTGTTTGTCATTTGATCTATTGAATTCTTCATTTTGTTATGGTTTCTCGTCACTATCACAGTTTCTTGTTCTACTAGTTGTTTCATTTCATTTTGATTCCTCCTTAATATTTCATTTTCGCGAGAGAGATTTTCTATCTTGTCCATTAAGGATTTCTGTAGTTCAAGAATTTGTTTTTGAGAACTTCTTAATGTTCTTATCAATTTTTTGAGATCCTCTTCTTGCATTTCTTCTATCTCATCATGTTCATAATCTTGCATTGGGGTGTCTTTTTCATTTGGGGGCATCATAGTGTCTTCCTTGTTCTTGTTACCTCGGTTTTTGCGTTTGTTGTATGGCATGCTGGAGATATTTGGTTTCTTCACTGTGGTGTTTTTTCTTGTTACACTATGGCTCTATATTAAGTGGACTGTCTGCTTTCGGTGGAGCCTTAGACGCTTGAGATGAGTGTGGCCTGAGAGCTCTATTTGGTTCCTCAGGGTTGAGGGTGTGTCAAAGATGACACTCCCAGGTTAGGCGTGGTAAATCTCTCTCTCTCTCTTTCTTTCTTTCTTTCTTTCTTTCTTTCTTTCTTTCTTTCTTTCTTTCTTTCTTGATTCAAAAGAGAAGTAATTCCTCACAGCTGAATGTAATTGGAGGTAGTTAGCAGGCGAATGATATACCCACAGGAGCCAGAGATTGGAAGCTCTTTCCCAAGGACCACACAGGGAATCTCTGCTGCCCTCGGTGTGGGCTCCAGCTCTCCTGCAGTCTCCCACTGGGTTGCCAAGTTAGATCCTAATCTCCTGTTATTTCACGCCCCCCCCCCCCGCGTCAGGTTTTTCTGCTAGGTTCAGGGCCGGTGCAGACCTGAGGTCGCCCTGCTTATGACGTATGTCCAAAATGGCGCCTGCTCTTTGTCTTGCTCGCCTTTGAGGGGTGAGTGGAGAGAGAGAAACTCGGGTCCGTATCGGTCACTTTTTTTTTCCTCTCTCTCTTCTAGTTAGCCTGGTGAACTTTTCCCCACGGAGTTTCAAGCCTCATTCCCTCTAGTCTCCTCTTTCCACTTGCCCACTGGTGTCTCGGGCTATTGAGGTTCGGCTCACCTCACGTTCCAGTGCTGGTGTATTGATTCTGCTGCTGGTGTCCCGAACTTGGGCTCCCACGCTCTCCACGCAGGTCCACTGTGAATCACTGGTTCCGGAAGAGTTTCCTCTGCTGTTTCTTTCCCTACTCTTCCTTGACCCTGCAGTATCTCCACTTTAATTAAACTGTGTCTTCTCGGACTATCAGTGTGCTCCCTTCCTATTCCGCCATCTTGCCGCTTTCCCATGTGACATCTCTTTTGACTTATTAGGTACTTAGAAGTGTGTAATGTTCCAAATATTCAGATGTTTTTTAGATGCCATTCTGTAATTGATTTCTAATTTAATTGCATTATGATTAGGTAACATACTGTGTATAATTTTAACGCTTATAATTTATTGAGGCATTTTAAATATTCAACATATCACCAATATTAGAGAATGCTTCAAGTTACATTTGTGAACAATATATATTCTATTGTTCTAGGGTACAATATTCTCTGAATGTCAGAAAAAATTGGTTGATGGTGTTCACACCTTCCATAAGTTTACTGATTTTCTGTCACTTGTTCTATCAATTATTGAGAATATTGTCAGAATCTTCAAATTTATTTTGGATTTATCTGTTCTCCTCAGTTCAATGCTTCATGTATATATATATAGATATAGATATAGATATAGATTTATTTTATTTACTTGAAAGGCAGTTACACAGAGAGATAGAGAGAGGGAGAGAGTGGTCTTCCATCTATTGGTTCACTCCCCAAATCACTGAACTGACCAGAGATGAGCTAATCTGAAGCCAGGAGCCAGGAGCTTCATCTGGGTCTCCCATGTGGGTGCAGGAGCCCAAGCACTTAAGCCATCCTCCACTGCCCTCCTTGGCACATTAGCATGGAAGTGGATCAGAAGTGGAGTAGCCAGGACTCAAACCAGTAACCATATGGGATGCTGGTGCTGCAGGCCAGGGCTGTAACTTACTGGGCCACAGTGCTGGCCCCACTTCATATATTTTGAAACTCTGTTACTAGTTGCACATACATTTAGCCATTCTTTATTCTTTATATTACTGTTTTAATGGTGTGCCCTCCTTCTGACATTAAGAGAGCAAATTCTGATTTTATGTGCATATTTGTGTTGATATCTTCTCTGGCATTTTAACTTATTTTTGATATTGGAAAGTTAATTTTTATAGCCATAAAATTGGGTTGCAACTTTTTAAATGAGTCTGATAACGTCTTGTATTTACTTGATGTCTTTAGTCACATTCAATACAATTGTTATTATGGTTGGGTTTCAGTCTAGCATTTTACTCTTTTTTCTTTCTCCATAGTTTTTGTTTAACTTTTTTTTTTTTGGTTTTCAGACTCTCTTTGAATGAATTGAATATTTCTTACTATTGAAATTGGTCTCCCGTGTAGGCTTATGAGCTCTAGGTTTTAGAAATTATTTTAAGCGGTAGTCTAGGAATTATTCTAGGCATCCTTAATTTATGACAGTCTACTTCAGATAATTTTATGCCATTTTGTATGAAATGAAAAGACCTCAGAATAATGTATTATTCTCCAAATTCTTTGTGCTGCCATTGTCGTATAATTTATTCATACATATGTGATACACTTCACAAGATGCTATTATTAATGTTGAGTTAACTAGGCAGTTATATTTATTAACAAATAGAAAAAAAAGCCTTATATATGCTTACATATTTATCATTTCCAGGGCTCTTCATTTCTTTATGTCGATTTTTGTTTCACAATGGCTTTACTTTCCCTTTGCTCTAAAGAACTTCACTTCTTGTTTCCTGTAGTACATATGTGCTAATAATAAATGCTGTCATGCTTGTTTTGGATGGGAATGTTTTCATTTTGTGTTCATTCCTGAGTGATATTTTTGCTGGATATTAAACTCTGCTTGCGAAGTGTTATTTTCTTTCAGCATTTTAGTCCGCATCTGGCCTCCATTGTTTTTCATTATACTTCAAAAGCTATTTTCCTTTTCCTTCTCATGGATCTTTTTCCACGGCTGAATTTAAAATTTTCTTTTTGAAATTGTTTTTCAGTAATTTGGTCATTACTTATCTTAGTTTGGTTTTATTTTTCCTTTCTGTGTGTTTATTGAACTTTGATTCATTTATATTTTCAACTAATTTGCAACACTTTCTGTCATTATGTATTCAAATATTTTTCTGTCCCATCCTCCTTTTGAGGAGTTCAAATTTCACTTAAGGTATATTGCTTGATGTTTTCCCACAAGTCATTCAAGTCTTGCTCTTAGCCCTTCTTTGAGAATCAGCTCACTAGATTTTCTTCTCTCTGAAATCACAATTCATCATTTTCTGTTGTCCTATGTACAAAGCGTTACTTCATGCATTTTATTCAGTTTTTCATGGTTGGAGAATTAGTCTTCTACAATTTATACTTCACAGATTACTAGACATTAATTTTTATTTTCTTTTTCCTACTGTTGTATTTCCATCAGATGAAACAATTTGATCATGTCTAACACTCATATCGTTTTAGAAATTTTATTGTTTCTTCGCTTTAGCTTCTGTCCATCTAATCTTTCCATACTTAATATTTATAGAGTTATTTTCCTATAATTTCTTTCATAAGCTTTATAGATTTGGCTTCCCATGTTTAAATCTTTGCTTTATCTTGCATTAGTATTTTCTTTGGTGTAAGATAGAAGTAACGTTCCATTTTTTTCTATGTATACATCCAGCATCGTTTGTTAAAAATTTCTTCCCCTTCTTGAAATGCCTTTGTGACATTTTGGTAAATCAATTGTTTTTACACAAGCGAGTCTATGTGTTCATTTTATTCTGTTTTGTGGAAATATGTGTGTTTATTTTGAGGCATATACAACACAGTCTTGTTTTCTTTAATTTACAGAAAGACTTGAAATACAGTGGACTGAATCTTTCAATAATATCTCAAAAATAATTTTATTTACTTATTTTCTTTTTGGGGATAATATATTTTAAAATTTATTTATCTTTGCTGCTATAAAGAGAACAGATTTCTTGTATTTCATAGATATAATTCTAATAATATAATACTTCTCCCCCTCCCTCCTTCCTACAATAGCATATTTTTAATTTATATTATAGTCAAAGATTCATTGGCTCCATTAAATAAAGAGTTCAACAAATGAAAAGTAAAAATACCATAGTCCAACAGGAAAATAGGCAAGGGCTATACACAATAATCAAGGCTATATTGTTTTCTTTATTTTTCCAATTAAATATTAAATCAGCATATGTTATACAATGAATATCAATGGTTTGTCTTTCTATTTTCTTTTTCTTTAGTTTATGTTATCAATGTGTCATAATTTTTTAAAATAGATTTATTTATTTTTTTGGGTCAGAGTTATAAAGAGAGATGGAGGGCGAGAAACAGAGAGAGAGAGAGAGAGAGAGAGAGAGAGAGAGAGAGAGAGAAATCTTTCATCCACCTGTTCACTCCCCAGATTGTCTCAAGGGCTAGGACCAGGTCAAATCACAGCCAGGAGCCTACATGGGTGACAGGGCCCCAAGCACCTGGGCCATCTTCTGCTGCTTTCTCAAGCACATTATCAGGGAGCTGAATCAGAAGTTAAGTAGCTGGGATATGAACCGATGTCAATATGGGATGCTGGCTTTGCCAACTGTTAGGAAAAGAGTTGCAGATTGGTGCCTCCTCACATGGGGCACCAAAACTGTTAGGAAAATAGGCACAGAGTAGAGAGGAGGCAGTGTACGAATTTATAGCCAGACTGAATTTATTCAGATAAAATAAATTTGTAGAGGTAGGTGACCAACTGCCAACATGCACATGATGGAACACGTGGCAGAAGGCCCCAAACCCCATGGGCTGGGCCTTTTTATATTTTAAGAGGGCTAGGGATGGGGTTGGGGTAGGGGGCAGCAGGCAGAGGTAAATTCCTGGGACCGACCTTTCAGGTGGGAAAGAATGCAGCCTGGGAGAATGCAAAGGCAATAGCATTTGAGACTCTTGAGATTCAAGGACAAGGAATACATTCCAATGTTTATCTATCTTTTGGGCATTGAGCAAGAATGGCTGAAGTTTATGTCTTTGTTCCATCACCAACACTGGCTTTTCCTGCTATGCCAGGACACCAGCCCAATGTGTTGAATTGTTAAGAGTAAAAGTTGTTCATGATTTTTATTAAACTCATTTCTGAGTCTTACATAATTTTAATTTCCATAGTATTTAAAATTTCTTTTTTAAATTTAAAAATATATGGCTCATATATAGCTATTCAATTAATTTTCATATATTAATATTGTATCCTACTCCCTTATAAATTCGCTTAGCAGTTCTAGGGTTTGTTTCTTTTTCTTTTTTTTCCCCAGATTTTGTGGTAGATTTCTTAGTATTTTCTATATGCACAAACATTTCATCTATACATGGTGACACTTTTCCTATTTCCTCTCCACTCTTTAAGACTTCTACTAATTTTTATGGCTTTAATGAACTAGTTAGGATCTCAAGTACAATATTAAATATATGTGGTGAAAACTAATTTCACTGTGTTTTTCTCAATAATGCAATGAAAATAACAGCATTAATGTGATATCAACCATAGGTTTTTGATGGATTCCTTTTATGACATTGAGTAAATTCCCTTCTATTTACTAGTTTTATGAAATATTTTATAATGAATTTATTTTGAATTTTGTCAAATACCTTTCTTTGCACTATCATCTATCTTTTTTCACTTTTTTGTTATTATGGAAAATTGAGATGGTCATTGATACAATCCACTGACCTTATTCATATTTTCCCAGTATTACTTGTACTGTGTGTGTATGTGTGTGTGTGTGTTCTACAAAATTTTATCATGTGTTTAGGTTCATATGTCCACTACCAAAGTGAAGATACATGACAGTGTCATTACCACTTTTGGATATAGCTATATTAGCTTCCTGTCTGCTATCCCTCTTGTTCTTAACCTTCAGCAACTACTAATTTGTTCTTGAATTTAAAAATGTTTTATAAAAGAACTCATGAATAAAACCATATGCAGTTGGCAAGTTATATGTGTCAGTAGTCTGTATCCTTTTATTGTTGAGAATATCGTACCATGCTTTGTTTAATTATTCACCTGTTGAAGAACATCTGAGCTGTTTCCAGATTTTCCCTATTATGAATAAAAGGTGCTATGAACATTGTGGAGTGGGTTTCTAGTGGGCATATGTTTTCATTTATCTAGGTGAAATGCCTAGAAGTGTAATTTCTGGGCCACATAACAGTTGCCTGTTTAACTATGTATGAGAAACTGACAAACTTCTCTGGAGTGACTGTTATGGGTTGAAGTGTGTTCTCGTAAAACTTCTATGTTGACATCCTCTCCCCCAGTATCTCAGAACGTGATCGTACGTTGAGATAGGGTCTTTACAGAGGAAATCAAGTCAATTTTTTTTTTTGACAGGCAGAGTGGACAGTGAGAGTGAGAGAGAGAGAGACAGAGAGAAAGGTCTTCCTTTACTGTTGGTTCACCCTCCAATGGCCGCTGCGGCCGGCGCATCTTGCTTCTCCGAAGCCAGGAGCCAGGTGCTTCTCCTGGTCTCCCATACAGGTGCAGGGCCCAAGGACTTAGGCCATCCTCCACTGTTCTCCCGGGCCATAGCAGAGAGCTGGCCTGGAAGAGGGGCAACCAGGACAGAATCCGGCGCCCTGACTGGAACTAGAACTCGGGGTGCCGGCGCTGCAGGCGGAGGATTAGCCTAGTGAGCCGCGGCGCTGGCCTCAAGTTAAAATTAAGTCATTAAGATGGGTTCTAATCCAATCCGACTAGTGTCCTTATTGAAAGGGGAATTTGGACATAGACGCATACAGAGAGATGACACTGTCAAGAGACACAGGGAGAAGGTGACCATATATAAGACAAGGAGAGAGGTATGGAACGGATTCTTCACCCACAGCCCTTAGGAAGGAACAAACCCTACTGAGATCTTGATTTTGGACTCGTAGCCTCCAGCATTGTGAGATGATAAATTGCTGTGCTTTAAGCTACCGAGTGTTTGGTACTTTATACAGGCTGTACCATTTCACATTGTCACCAGTAGTGAGTCAGGTCCTTCACATCCTACCATACTTTGGTGTTGTCTATATATCTATATTTGACATTCTGATAGACATATAGTGATATCTCATTGTAAGTTTCAATTTTTATTCACTGATGGCTAATGCTGTTGGATAGTTTTTTAAAAAGATTTATTTATTTATTTGAAAGTCAGAGTTACCCAGAGAGAGAAGGAGAGGCAGAGAGAGAAAGAGAGAGGAGAGAGAGAGGAGAGGTCTTCCATCCGCTGGTTCACTCCCCAACTGGCTGCAACGACTGAAACTGCGCCAATACAAATCCAGGAGCCAGGAGCTTCCTCTGCATCTCTCATGCGGGTGCAGGGACCCAAGGACTTGGGCCATCCTTTACTGCTTTCCCAGGCCATAGCAGGGAGCTTGTTAGGAAGTAAGTAGAGCAGCTGAGACTAGAACCAGCGCCCATATGGGATATGGGCACTGCAGGCGGCGGCTTTATCCGCTACGCCACAGTGCCGGCTCCTGTTGGATAGGTTTTAATGTGCCTATTTCTCATTTGTACATTTTCTTCAGTAAAATATCTGTTAACATCTTGTGCCAATTGTTTCACTGAATTTTTTAAGGTTGAGTTTTGAAAATTCTTTGTTCTCTTGTAAAATACTTGACTTGAAAATATTCTCTCCAAATGTATACCTTATATTCCATCTTCTTTACTTGAGCTTTTGCAGAAAAGTAGTTTTTAATTTCAATGTTTTATCTTATGGATCACAGTTTTAGTGTTGAGCCTAATAATCCTCTCCCTAGCCTTAAATCTTGGAGTTTTATTATTTTATAAATGTCTTTAGTTATATGTTTTATACTCAGGTTAGTGTTAAACTAATTTGGATGTGACATAGGAATTTTTAGTTGAGGTTCGTGTGTGTGTGTGTGTGTGAGTGTCTGTGTGTGTGTGTATGTATTTCCAATTGCTCCAACACTGTTTGCTGGAAGGGATGGCTTTGCTTCATTGAATTGCTTTTGTATCCTCATCAAAAATCAGCTAAACATAGTTGTGCAGGTCAATTTCCTTTTGTAAAATTTATTTATTTGAGAAGCATAGTTATAGACAGAGAGGGACAGACACACAGAGAGATCTTCCATCTGTTGGTTCACTCCCCAAATGGACTCAACAACCAGAGCTGGGCCCATCCGAAGCCAGGAGCCAGGAACTTCTTCTGGGTCTCCTGTGTGGGTGCAGGGGCCCAAGCACTTGGGCCATTTTCCACTGCTTTTTCAGGCCTTTAGCAAGGTGCTGGATGAAGTGGAACAGCCAGGACAGAAACTGGTGCCCAAATGGGATGCTGGCACCACAGGTGGAGGCTTAACCTACTATGCCACAGTGCCATCTGCCAGGTCAGTTTCTGACTTTTCTATTTTTTTCTAGAAATATAGAAAAAATACCTCAATAAATCCAAGTATATGCTATCCAGAGGAGAAATACGCTAGATTCAAAGATACAAAAAAGGGGCTGGTGCTGTGGCATAGCTGGTAAAGCCACCACCTGCAGTGCTGGCATCACATATGGGCACCGGTTTGAGTCCCAGCTGCTCCACTTCCGATCCAGCTCTCTGCTATGGCCTGGGAAAGCAGTAGAAGATGACCCAAGTCCTTGGGCCCCTGCACCCACATAGGAATCTCCTAGATGCTGGCTTTGGATTGGTTCAGCTCTGGCTGTTGCGGCCATTTGGGGAGTGAACCAGCAGATGGAAGACCTCTCTCTCTCTCTATCTCTCTCTGTCTCTGCTTCTCTGTAATTCTGCTTTTCAAATAAATAAGTGAAATCATTTAAAAAAAGATACAAACAGGTTGAAGTAAAAAGGATGGGAGGCGAGACATCTACAAAGAGCAACAATAAAGAATCAGAGTGATGATACTAACAAAATAACTTAAATTTTTTTAAAGATTTATTTATTTATTTGAAGGTCAGAGTTACACAAAAAGGAGAGGCAGAGAAAGAGAGAGAGAGAGAGAAAGGTCTTCCATCTGATGGTTCACTCCCCAATTGGCTGCAACGGCTGGAGCTGCACTGATCCAAAGCCAGGAGCTAGGAGCTTCTTCTGGGTCTCCCACGTGGGTGCAGAGGCCCAAGGACTTGGACCATCTTCTACTGCTTTCCCAGGCCATAGCAGAGAGCTGGATCAGAAGTGGAGCAGCCAGGAGCTTCTTCTGGATCTCCCACATGGGTACAGGACCATCTTCTACTGTTTTCCCAGGCCATAGCAGAGTGCTGGATCTGAAGTGGAGCCGGGTCTTGAACCGGCGCCCATATAGGATGCCAGCACCTCAGGCCAGGGCATTAACCCACTGTGCCACAGCGTCGGCCCCAAGAACTTAAATTTTAAAACAAAAAGTATCATCTGAGAAAAAGAACATTTTATAATGATTAAAAGGGCCCATTCATTAGAAAAATATAACAACTATATGCATATATATGTCTAAATCAACAGTCCCCCAATAGATGAAGTAATAACAGTGAGAACTGAAGAGGCAAATGGACAGTTCAACAATACAGTAATAGTAGGAGACTCCAAGGACCCACTTTCAGCAATGGATAGACCAACCAATCCTAAGGGACATCTATACTACATTCCACCCTGCAAGAGCAGATGGCAATTTTTCTGCAGTGCACACGAGACATTCTCGATCATAGACCATATGATAGCCTGTGAAACACACTTCTACAAATTTAAAATCACTGAAACCATATAAAGGGTATTGTATGGCAGAAAGAGAATGGACTTAGAAAGATGTAACAAATTTGATAAAGTTATTAATATGTTTTTCTGGCTGGTCTACTTCATAAGTATCATGGAGCCATCAAATATTTCTTAATTGGTTACCAACACAATTTGAATTGTTTCCAACAACACTTTAGGCTTGAAATTACCCATATACTTTAAAAGATAAAACTAGTCACCTTAGTCTAAGTTGTGGAGCTCTGTGTTCTTTGTTTCTTTTTGCTGGACACTATTTTTAAAAAATATTATCTTAATTGTACTTGCTTATAATCTGTACTGTATAGAGGTACTGTACTGTATAGAGGTACAGTATGATTATACTCTACGTGTATTCAATATATGCTTCTCAAATCAGATTAGCTTACATTTTCCTGTAGTTAAACACTTATTAACACTTACTGATTGTACATATTTATGGGATACAATGTGATATTTCAATACATGTATATGCTATATACTTACTGTAAGGGAGCAGGGAAAAGAAGAGCAGCATACATTTTAGCGCTAGGTGTAAAGGTATCGCCTGGTCTTCCCTACCTGACCCTCCCAGTGTATGACCTCTGCTTTTCTAGATAGCAGCGTCAGGTGTGTTCAGTACAGAGCATCCCATGTCTGCTATGCCTAGGGTAGAATTTCCATCCCAAGCAGACTTCAGCTGGGTGAAGGAAGACTTCCCCTCTGATTCTTCCCAGAATAGAACTTCCTTTATGGAACTTGGGACTGTGAATGATGCTAGTGGCCTGCTTCTCCCAGGACAAAACTGTAGCCCTATATGGGGGACTAGCCGGAGAGGGAACCCATGTTTTTAACTGCAGATGTCTGGGGTAGATTTTCTAAAACACGGAGCTGGTAGTGATGGAGATACAAACATGTAAAGGCTCAAATGTCACAAATCTCATTGTTCTCACCAAGATTTGGATGATTTTCTTGGCTTGATGTTTCTCTATTTGCTTTAGGTTCTTGGGACAATTTCTAATAAATTGAAAAATGATTGTCAGCAGTTAAATGGTTATTTTGCAAGGGAGAATGTCCACTGTGCTCTCAACCTTCATTCTGGAGTTCACCCAAGGTTTTTTTTTTTTTTCCTGCAGATATTCACTTGACCCAGAACCATTTATTGAACAAATCATTCTTTCACTAAAGTACTGCAGTGTCTTCTTGTCATAAATCAGATGACAACATATGTGTGAGTTTGATTCCTGACCCTAGATTTTGATCCATTAATTAGTTTGCATATCCTTTAGCTGATACTAAACTCTATTAATTACATGTCTTTATAATAGGTATTCTTATATAATAGTAAATTCCTCTGTTTGCTTCCCTTCTACAAGATATTCATTATTTTTGCCTTTTGCATTTTCTTATGAATTTTTTTTAACAGGTAGAGTTATAGACAATGAGAGAGAGACAGATAGAAAGGTCTTCCTTTCATTGGATCACTCCCCAAATGGCCGCCACGGCTGGTGCTGCACCAATCTTCCTCCTGGTCTCCCATGCGGGTGTAGGGCCCAAGGACCTTGGCCATCCTCCACTGCCCTCCCGGGCCACAGCAGAGAGCTGGCCTGGAAGAGGAGCAACTGGGACTAGACCCCGGTGCCCATATGGGATGCCAGCACTGAAGGTGGAGGATTAACCAAGTGAGCAACGGCACCGGCCAATGAATTTTTAGCTCTACCTAGTAAAGTCTGCAAAAATGTACTCAGATTTTCATTGGCATTGTTTTGAATCTATATTAATTAGAGGGGAGTTTATATTTTTTTTTAGATTTTACATCTTAGCAATATTTAGTGTCTGGATCTATAATATAGTCTCTTCCTCCATTTGTTTAAGCATCTAAAATTTTTTCTCAAAAAGAGATATTTCAGTATGAAAGTCTTTCACATATGTTATCAGGTCTATTTCTAGACAGTTGATTTCTTATATAGTTGCTATTAATGTTTGTATCAGATACAGTTCCACTTGAGAAATGGAACCAATAGTATAGTAGGAGGGGTATTCAAAAAGTTTGTGGAAAATTCATATTATAAAAGAATTTTGAATGGCTTTCAAAATGTTTTTGCACAAAAATAAATGTATTTTTCTTGATAGGCAGAGTGGACAGTGAGAGAGATAGAGAGAAAGGTCTTCCTTTGCTATTGGTTCACCCTCTAATGGACGCTGCGGCCGGCGTGCTGCGGCCGGTGCACCGCACTGATCCAAAGAAAGGAGCCAGGTGCTTCTCCTGGTCTCCCATGGGGTGCAGGGCCCAAGCACTTGGGCCATCCTCCACTGCACTCCCGGGCCACAGCAGAGAGCTGGCCTGGAAGAGGGGCAACCGGGACAGAATCTGGCACCCTGACCGGAACTAGAACCCGGTGTGCCGGCGCCGCAAGGCAGAGGATAAGCCTATTGAGCCACGGTGCCGGCCCCATAAATGTATCTTTTAACTCCACTTTTTTCCAAGAACTTTGAACACTCCTCGTGTTTGTATCTATTGTATCTAATGGTCTATTGATCATTTTTTCTTCTTTTTCTCTTTTTTAAAAGATTTATTTATTTATTTGAAAGTCAGAGTTACAGAGAGAGAAGAGGAAGAGAGAAAGAGATCTTCCATCTGCTGGCTCACTCCCTAGTTGGCCGCAATTGCTGGAGCTGAGCCAGTCCGAAGCCAGGAGACAGGAGCTTCTTCCTGGTCTCCCATGTGGGTGCAGGGGTCCAAGGACTTGAGCCACCTTCCATTGCTTTCCCAGGCCACAGCAGAGAGCTGGATCGGAAGTGGAGCAGCCGGGGCTAGAACCGGTGCCCATATGAGATGCTGGCACTGCAGGTGTTGGCTTCACTGCAGCGCCAGCCCTGGCAATTTATTTTCTTAGAATGAGCAAGTTCCCTTCTATTTGTGGTTTGCTAAAACTTTTTCAATCATTAATAAATTTGGAAGTTTTTCAAATGTTATTCCTGTTTCTAGTGAGATAATCATCTGATTCCTTTTTTTAAAATTTGCTAATAAATAAATTGCATTCAATGAGTTTTGGACCATAAACCACACACAGATTCATAGAACAAATATCACTTGATTATGATGTATCGTCTTGTTTATTGCTAGACATTACATGCTAAAATTTAAGTAAGGAATTGTTTGTATATATGCTTATGAGAGAGCTTTATCTGCAATTTTTATTTCTTGAGGTGTCCTTGTCAGACTTTTCCATCAAAGTTCTGCTGGCTTTTAAAATAATTTAGATTTATGTTTTTCTTCTTAACTCTGTACGAATTTTGCTCCTTCCTTCTTAGTTGCTGGGTCTGAGGTTTTCTTTATTTCTTCCTTTTAAAAATGTTTATTTTTTTGAAAGTCAGAATTACAGAGAGAAAGAGAGAGAGAGAGAGAGAGAGAGAGAGAGAAAGTCTTCCATCTGCTGGTTCACTCCTCAAGTGGCCTCAATGGCCAAGCTGGGCCAAGCTGAAGCCAGGAGCCAGGAACTCCTTATGGGTCTTCCACATGGGTGCAGAGGCCTAAGCTCTTGCGCTGTCTTCTATTACTTTCCCAGGTTCATTAGCAGGGAGCTGGATTGGAAGTGGAACAGCTGGGACAGGAACCTGTACCTATATGGGATGCCTGCATTGTCGGCAGCACCTTTTTCTGCTATATCACAACGATGGCCCTGGAGTTTTCTGAGTGGGAAAGTTTTTTTTTTTTTTAAGATTTGTTTATTTATTTGAAAGTCAGAGTTACACAGAGAAGGAGAGGCAGAGAGAGAGAGAGAGAGAGAGAGAGAGAGAGAGAGGTCTTCCATCGTCTGGTTCACTCTCCAGTTGGCCACAATGGCCAGAAATGCGCTGATCCGAAGCCAGGAGCCAGGAGCTTCCACGCAGGGGCAGGGACCCAAGGACTTGGGCCATGTTCTACTGCTCTCCCAGGCCATAGCAGAGAGCTGGATCAGAAGTGGAGCAGCCGTGACTTGAACCCATGCCCATATGGGATGCCGGCACCACAGGTAGTGAGTGGCTTTACCCATTATGCTGCAGCGCCGGCCCTGGAAAGTTTTTAACAATGGAGTTAATTTCTTTATAGATGTTTGAGTATTCAAATTTTCTTTATATTATTCTTTCCCTATAATATTACAAGGTTTAAATTTTAGTATTATTTTTCTAACTCCCTGAAATCTGGGAGCTTAAATCATTGATTTTTAGTCTTTCCTCAGTTCTAATATGCTACATTTGCATCTGTAAATTTCCTTGTAATATTTTCTAAAGCTACATATGATAAAATTTAGTAGTCATTATATTTCACTTTGAAATACTTTCTACTTTTATTTGTGATCGCTTCCTTTATCCCCTTGCTAGTAAATAGTAAATCATGTAATTTAGAGGGAATTTAAAACTTTCCCTTTATTATTTTGTTATTGATTTCCAGGTTACTTCCATAGAACCAAGAATTATTTCAATCTTGATAAACTTGTTAAGGTTTTCTTTATTGTCAAGCACATGATTGAATCTGTTAAATGCTCCCTGTATATTTTGCAGGAAGGTGAATCCTGCTATTATTGTGTGTAGTGTTGTAGGCATTATAATTAGGTGATATTGTTTCATTAAGGTTATCAGATTTTTTGTTTTGCCCTTACTCATTTTCGTGTGTCTCTTAGTGTTTAATCATTTTTCTTTTCTAGTATTATTGACAGGAATGCTATCCATTCCACTAGGAAGCAGAAATCCCTCCACTCCCTATATACAAATATTCCCTTTATACATTGTCAGTTCCCAAATGCATCTTTAGTCAAGACTTTTTACCTGGATCTAGGCCTGTAAATCTAAGTATCACTAAATATCTATTTATCTCTGATACTTCAAGTATATGTTACAAACTAAAATCATCCTTTCTACTCCAAATGTCTTCCTTCCATCTTCCTAACTTACTGACATAATAAATGACAGCATTAGCATTCTATTCTATTCTTGGTGTCCCATGTGTTATGGAACATCCAGAAAAGTCATTAAGCCCTTAGATTTTTACCTCTTTGACATCTCTCTGATCCATCTCTTCTCCAAGCTCACTGGCACTGCTCCATCATTTCCTGTTTGAGTCCTTTCAGAATATTTCAATTGGCCTTCCTGTTTTCAACCTTACTCTTTCTAATTCACCCTCCACGTATCTGCCAGACTTAGCTTTATAAATCATAAATCTGACTTATTACTCCTCTGCTTACCATCTTAAATTGCTTATTGCCTGCAAGGCACATTTCAAATCGCGAAGCTTTGCGATACTGTGCTTTTTCCCCCGGAGCATTTTCTTCCATTCTATCTCACCCTTATGTCCACTCAGAAAACATTTTGTATTTTTCAAGAATGAGTTTAAGTGTCATGTTCTTTGCCCACCCTTCACTAGAATGGAATGCTTCTACCATTGTTATTTATGTGCAGTGTGGCTTTCTATCACAAAACCTCTAACAATTTATTTTACTTAGTATTGCAAATATATTAGACACTTACGTACACTCAGACTCTGAACAATTCAACATGAATAACTCTGCTTCATCTTTGTATGATTCACTATTGAACTTGGTAGATGCCCTATACACTAGAAATGTTGGTTGCCTAAGTAAATAGAAATTTTAAAACTACCCACAGTTTGTTGTATTTTCACATTTTATGTTAAAAATCTTATCAGTGTTAAATAATATTAATTTATCAACCTGATCATCTCCTATTTTTGAGCAGAACCAACTTTATTTTGTGAATAGTGATGTTCTGTCTGTGAAGTCCTGACTGCTGTAGGCTGTGTCTGGTATTTCAGTTAATCAATTAAGCTACCATAGGAATGAGTGAGAGGATAAGTGGTTTAGACATCCCTCATGAGAACTGCTTCTTCATTTTACAATGTAGGAGAGTAGAGAGACTGACAGCAACCATGTAAGGTGATCCCGAGACTAACTGTCCTTAGAAATTCCACAAGCTAACTCATTGTACTCCCATGATTCACTCCCTTTTTCCATTCTCTGTCACAGTGAGTTAGGTACTGCCATCCATGCAGTTGCAAAATCAAACACACCAGGGCCATTTAGAAGCTTTACTTCTTTCCTTTACCCTATAGCTCCCAATCCATCACTAAGTTCTGTTGGTTTTCCTCCAAAATATATCCCAAGTCTACCTGTTTTATTTTATTGTCAACATCCTTGTCTAAGAAGTCATCATCTTATGGAATTATGTAATTGCTTAAAGGGCAATTTTCTGTGGATTTCATTCTTGTATCTCACCAATAGACTATGAGCTCCCTGAGAGCCATGTATATTTCTGATGCTCTGTCTCTCTAGGAATACGTTGCATCAAATGTAATAGTAGGTCCTAATAGCTACTATATTACTTTCTCCCAAATATCATATTTGCATTTTAACAGGGACTTCCCAGAGATAATGCTTTAGGATGATTTTTCTTAAATGGTGGTCCATGTGACACTAGTCATATATACCTGATGAAATAACTGAGGGGTGGGGCTGCAAAATTTTATCTCCTTTTTTGATAAGTATAGTACACATGTGTTATGTTAAAGGTTTTGAAAATACTGCAATAAAACATACAGTTTAAATCTATGTAACTGGGGCTGGCAGTGTGGCCCAACAGGTTAGGCTGCCTCTGTGACACCAATAGTCTATTGAAGAGTACAGCTTTGAATCTGGCTGCTTTGCTTCAGATCCAACTCCCTGCTGATGCATCTGGGAGGGCAGCAAAGGATGGCTCAAACTCACGTACTTGGGCCCCTCTCAGGCCAGGGCTGTGGCCTGGCCAGGACCGGACTGTGGCTATTTGGGGAATAAACCAGAAGATGGAAGTCTCTCTCTCTCTCTCTCTTCTCTCTCTCTCTCTCTCTCTCTCTTTCTCTCTCTCTCTCTCTCTCTCTCTCTCTTCTTTTCAAATCAATAAATGAATAAATAAATAAAAAATATTAAAATAAATTGATGTTGTCTGGCATTCTCTACATTTGACCAGAGAGCTTCCTTTTCTATTAACATTCTGCTGGATGGTGTGTTTGGGGCACAATCTATAAAATAACTCAAGACCAACCTCAGACACCAACTGTACAGTGTGGCACAATTACAAAGGGCTGCAGTGACTTGGTTAGTGCTGTCATCATCTTGGAACATTAATGATATCTTCCAGGGATGGGTTCTTGGCGTGGCAGTTAAGATGCCCAAGTCCTACATCGAGTGCCTGGGTTCAACTCCAGGCTCTACTCCTGACTCCAATGTCTGGCTAATTGCAGATTCTGCAGTGGTGATGGTTCAAGTAGTTGGGTTCCTGCTACCTATGCTGGAGACTTGGATTGAGATCCTGGATCCCAGGTTTGGCTCTTTACCTACCCCTGGTCATTGCTGGCATATGGGGAATGGGCCAATGGATGTGATCTCTCTCTCTCTCTCTCTTTCCCTTCCTCCCTTCTCAATAGATAAATAATTCAAAATACGTATTTAAAATATGTCTCTTAAATGACCTCAACATGCCTTAATATCATGGTATGGCTATGCAACACAAGGACCAAATCCTTAATCTGCCTTCTGGTCTCTTCTCTCCACTATTGTTTAATCCCCAAAATATCTAAGCACTCTCAATGACTTTTTACAACATATTCTTGTGAGTGTCATATAGTCCATTATTTCCCTTCTTTCTCATAAAAATAAAGTCCTTTTAAAATTGCCAATCCAAGTGTTGCACATTAGTTTGTTTGATTTTTTTCCCTGAATAGAATGAGAAAATTTGAGCTGTACTCCCAAATTGCCTTTCTTTAAATTTGACATTCTTTAAGGAAGGACATTCTTTGCTATTTGAAGAGGATTCTGGTTCGTGTGTGTGTGTGTGTGTGTGTGTGTGAGAGAGAGAGAGAGAGAGAGAGAGAGAATGAATTTGAATTATTTACAGGCCATGTCTCTTTGTGGCCATTTCTTACACTTCATATTTCCACAATGACCCAAATCAGTGCATATATTTCTTCCCTGTTGTCCAACCTCTGGTCTTATAACTGTCTTTCACACCTTCTCAGAGGAACACTGACATCACATGTGTACTCAGAGTGGAGCTGTCCCAGCAGCCCCCAAGGAGGAGCTGTCCCTTTCCTATATGACAAAGTATTCCCTTGAAAATCACCTTCCAGATTCTATGAGGGACTTTTGCTTTTTATATTTTCTATGTGTTCATGTATCCAAATAGTTACTAAACATTTCCTATGTTCCAGGCACTGTCCAGGGTACTGGAGTTGACAATGGAGAAAGAAAGTTATAACTTCTGCCCTCACGGAGTTCACTCAGTTCAAATCTTGAATGTGTCTCTCTCCACTGACTAGTTTAGCCCTCAAATATTCACAGGAGTCCCCCATATTGACAAAAGCAGTTGTCCCCTCAATGGCCATATCATCTCCTGTCTTATATTGTTTCAATTGATTTTCACACAGTTTGCAAAAGCCTAGAGCACAAATTTGAATAGTTCTTGCTATAGGTTAAAAACTCACTCCCATTTTCTGCTACCTACAGGCTCAAAACCCCAACTTCTTAATAAGGCACACAAAATCTTCTGCAATATAATTCTAGTCTTATTTCTTGATCTAATTTACCCCAAATCCCCATTATAAACCTTGTGCTCTTGGCTAGAAGTAGAGGGGGGTGCTTAGGGCATGACTCCAAGAGTGAGTAGCTTCTTTTAGTTTTTTATTTATTTCCCCCCAAAGAAACCTTTTATTTAAGGAATACAAACTTAATACATTTCATAAGTACAACTTTAGGAATATAGTGGTTCTTCCCCCCCCATACCTCCCCTCCCACCCACTCTCCCACTTCCTCTCCCTCCTTCCTCTCCCATTCCCAGTCCCATTCTCCACTAAAATCCATTTTTGATTAACTTTATACACAGAAGACCAACTCTATACTAAGTAAAGGGTTCAACAATTTGCACAAAAACAAAACAAAACAAAAGAAAACAAAAAAGAACTGTTCCTCAACTGTCAAGACAAGGGCTGTTCAAAGTCATTGCATCTTGAAGTTAATTTCACTTCTTCTCTTTTTTTTGAAACTTAATTAACTTTAAAGAAGTACCCAAGAATGATACATCTTTTGCAAGCACTTAGACACAGTTATAATACAATTCTTTGAGAACAGAGGTACTGCATGGGAAGTTAGTGCAGAATGACTTTTGTTGTTAATTTAACAATTAACACTTTTATGTTTGACATCAGTGACGACCCGAGGCTCTTGACATGATTTTCCTAGGCTATGGAAGCCTTTTGAATCTAGAAACTCTGTCAGTATTAAGACAAGGCTATAAGCAAAGTGGAAGTTCTCTCCTCTCTTCAGAGAAAAGTGTATCCTTCTTTGTTGACCACTTCTTTCCACTGGGGTCTCATCCACTGAAGTCCTTCATGTAGGACATTTTTGCCACAGTGTCTTGACTTTCCATGCCTGAAATGCTCTCCTGGGCTTTTCAGCCAGACCAGGAAGCCTTAAGGACTCATTCTGATGTCAGAGTGCTATTTAAAGCAATTGTCATTCTATGAGTCTGTTGTGTGGACTGCTAATGAGCACCTTAAACATTTGTATCCTAGGTTCTTCACTCAGCTTATCCTGGTCTTGATCCTGCTTGTATCAGAGCCCCATGTGTTGGGACCTGCGTCACCACACACATGATGCAGCTTTATATCTCTGTACCTTTTTAAAGATTTATTTATTTATTTGAAAGTCAGAGTTAAAGAGACAGAGAGGAGACACACACACATGCACACACACACACAGAGGGATCTCCCATCTGCTGGTTTACTCCCCAGATGGCTGTAACAGCCAGGGCTAAGCCAGGTAGAAGACAAAAGCCAGGAGCTTCTTCTGAGTCTTGCACTTGGGTTGCAGGGGTTCAAGGGCTTGGGACATTCTCCATTGCTTTCTCAGGTGCATTAGCAGAGAGCTCCTGCTGTGCCACAGTACAGGCCCTATCTCTGTACCTTTAAATGGTATGCTTTGTTTTCATCCCTCACCTTCTCATAATCAAATACAGTTTTTAAATTTTTTACTTATATTTATTCATTTGGGTCATACTTAAGTAGAGTATAAGCCCCAGGAGAGAAGGGGTCACATCTGTGTTTTCACCACTGTAGCTCTAGCCACTGGAAAAGGAAGGATAAAATCAATACAACTCAGAAGCTACTTTCTCCATGGAACTCACTCTGAAATTTCTGTCCCTTTGTAAATTTAGTTTCTTCTGTTTTCTGCTCACACATGTTTTAATAAATATGAATATATATGAGTTTTAATAAACATTTTAAATGTCACAGCAATTTCAGATTTACAGAATCAGTACAAAATACAGTAGAGAGAGTTTCCACATACCCCACACTCATTTCCAGCGTCATTAACATCTTACATTACCACAGCACAATTTTCACAATGAATGAACTGATATGGATCCATTATTAACTGATATCCACACTTTACCCAGTGTCTTCGGTTGTCTCCTATTGCCTTCTTTCGCTTTGCCATGATAGCCCACTGAAGAAAGCATATTACATTCCTATGCTTCTTTGTGTTGTGGCAGTTTTTCAGACTTTGCTAGTTTCTGATGTTGCAAGGGTTACTGGTCAGGTATTTTGTAGAATGCATTTCAACTGTTTTTCTTCCTGCTGTTTGTCATGATTACCCTGGGGTCATGTGTTCTTGAGAGGAAGACTTCGGAAGTAACGTGTGAGTCTCAGCACATGGTATCCAAGGTATACCATCAGTGTAGGTTCACCCTGACTACTTGGCCTGAGGTAGTGCTTGTCAGGTTTCTCTCACGGTAAAGTTTCTCTATCCCTCTTTCACCTTCCTTACTCAACTCTTTGGAAGAAAGTCACTGTGTGAAACCTACACTTACATAATGGAGTTTATACTTCACTTTCTTAAGGGTGAAGCAGCTGCATAAATTATTTGAAATTCTTCTGTGTCTGAGATTTGTAAATTACTGACTAGTATTCTATTGAGTGGATCTATCATAGTTGGTTTTATTCATTCAATTATTGAAAGACATCTTGGTTGCTTCCAATTGTCAATTATGAACAAAAGCAGCTATCCTCATTCACATGCAGGCTTTTTGGTGAATGTTAGATAAATACCTACAAGCATGATTATGGGGTCATATGGTGAGACTTTGTTTAGCTTTGTAGCAAACTGCCGAACTGTCTTCCAAAGAGGCTGTGCTATCTTCATTTTCACCAGCACTGAATGAGAGTTCTTGTACTGTTTACTTGCCAGCAGTTGGTATTGTCAACTTTTTGGATTCTAGCCAATTTAATACAGTTGTAGTGGTGAGTCATTGTTGTTTGAATTTGCAATTCTGTAATGATAAATAATGATAAACATCTTATATGTTTATTTGCCATCTGTATATCTTTGGCCAGGTGTCTGTCCATATTTTTTGCATATTTTCCCCTGATATTTTTATTAAAATATCCCTGCTTATGAGATAGCTTTGACATCTTTCAGGTTTGGTGGGGGGAGATGGGAAGGAGAAATTAATTATTATAAATTTAAGTTTTATTCTATTTTGAATTAACACATAGTTGTACATGTTCATGAGATACAATGAAATGTTTTGATGCATGTATAGATTGTTCAATGATTAAAACAGGATAATCAGTGTATCTCTCATTTCCAATATTTATCATTTCTCTGTGGTGAGGACATTCAAAATTCTCTTTTCTAGTTATTTTGAAATATATATTATTTTTACTATAGTTTCCCTACTGTGCAATAGAGCACCAGAACTTCCCCTTCCATCTAGCTATGACTTTGTACTCACTGACCAACCTCTCCCTAAACCCCCTCCACCTCCAATAACCACTATTCTGTTGCCTACTTCTGTGAGATCAACCTTTTTTACATTACACAGATGAGTGAGATCAAGTGGTATTTGTCCTTCTGTGCCTGGCTTGTTTTAACACAATGTCCCCCAGGTTCATACATCCCAGTTTTCATTCTTTTTTATGGTGGACTAGTATTCTGTTGTGCATGGGAATACTTCAGAAAGTTTGTGGAAATGAGTCTTGAACCATACGTAGATGTCAAAAATTTTGGAACAATATAAACTTTTAACTTAATTTTCCATGAAATTTTGAAGTATCCTCATATATAAAGTATACCACATTTTCTTTATTTATTAGTCAGAGGGTAGATATTTTGGTTGATTTAATGTCTTGGCTATTATAAATAGTGCTGCAAGAAGCATGGAAGTGCAAGTATTGATCTATTTATTTATTTCCTTTGGGCTTGCATCTAGCAGTGGGATTGTTGGATCATACTGACACGATCACTCTATTTTTAATTTTTTGAGGAACCTTCATGCTGTTACCATTGTTGGATGTACTAATTTACATTCTTGCCAACATGGTGTGTTTCCCTTTCTCTATATCCTCACAAATACTTGTCATTTTTTGTCTTTTTGATAACAATCATCCTAATGAGTATGAGATGGTAACTCTTTGTGGTTTTATTTTGCATTTCCTTAATAATGAGTGATATTGAGATGTTTTCATAAGTGTGTTTGCCATTTGTATGTCTTTGTGAAATATCTTTTCAGGTCAGTTCATTTTTTTTCTTTTTCTTTTTTAATAGGCAGAGTGGACAGTGAAAGAGAGAGAGACATAGAGAAAGGTCTTCCTTTGCCATTGGTTCACCCTGCAATGGCCGCTACGGCTGGCGCGCTGTGACCTGCGCACCACACTGAGCTGAAGCCAGGAGCCAGGTGCTTCTCCCGGTCTCCCATGTGGGTGCAGGGCCCAAGGACTTGGGCCATCCTCCACTGCCTTCCCGGGCCACAGCAGAGAGCTGGCCTGGAAGAGGGGCAACTGGGACAGAATCCGGCGCCCCCACCGGGACTAGAACCTGGTGTGCTGGCGCCACAGGTGGAGGATTAGCCTATTGAGCCGTGGCGCCAGCCAAGCCAGTTCATTTTTAATTGGACTATTTTTTTTCTATTAAGTTGTTTGAGTTCCTTGTATATTCTGAGTGTAAATCTTCCATTTACAAGTGTGACCAAAAGCATGAAATGATGTTGAAGAATGTCCAGACTATAGTACTTGTGGCACTGCCATTGGAATAAATGACCTGACTGATTCCATGGAGCTAGAGATATTTGTTGTAGTTAGAGATGCCATATGGAGTGTCTGGTGAACTCTAGTAGAATCACAAATCTCTAGGGTCTCAAAGCAAGTGCATACTGTCTGCAGCAGAGTATATCCAATTCAAAAAGCAGCTACAGTTGTGCTATATCCTGGTAGAGAATGAGTGAATGTGCATGCGACATCAGTTGACTGTGCAGCCAGAGCTTCCTTTATGAATTGAGTTCTATAATACTCAACAGCTCATATAGTTAGTCATAGCAGCAGTTTATAATATCATAGAAGCAGTATATTCAGAATTAGATATGAGTATGCCCAGAAGGCATGAGACAGCTACATGAGCTAGTGGGCCAGTCCCCACTGTTATAATAAGGCCTATCTGTCTCTTAGCTCGCATGGGACATTTTCCATGATGGGTTGACAAAGAAAGAATGAGCCTGAGCCTTTTTTGTGTGTTAATGTGAGCCAAAATGGACAACAGCTGTACTGTAAGCCAACTCAGAAATATAGAAGTAAGGGAAAATGGAAAATCCTTCAAGTGTGCAGAACTTGTCAGTCATTGACTTTGGTTAAGATCTAAGTGGCTCAAGGTGTCAGAATATGGACTTTTTAGGTAGTGGGAAATATTTTGATTCATTTGTTCATGTGTTAGGAAAGGCAGGATTAGAAGAACAAGGCCACAAAAAGGGACATGTGGTTGGACCTATGGGGGTGGGGACAAAGTGTGAGAATCTTTACAGTTCCAATAATGCCCATGAAACAGCATTCACTAAAAAACTAGACAGGTCAACAGGATGACTTTTTCAGTAGATGTCAGCCAGTCTGTGTGTTTGTCACATGAGTGTTTATACAGTACAACTATGAACAAAGTTACCACAATATCACAGATAGAGGTCATGCATTGGAGCTACAATATGGACTCTTTCTTACCAAGGCTAATTAGGCACTATCACTTAGTGTTGTGAGTAAATATATTTCTATTCTTTCAGTGCTAGAGATCCACGCTAAAACCTCAGAAGGATACTATCCATTGAAGCAACAAACAAGCCATTTGATGACAGATTGGTTACATCTTGCCCTGGGGCAGGTAATGATTTATCATAACCAGGATTTACTTGTATTCTCAGTATGAATTTGCCTTTCCTGCTTTGCAGTGCTTCGGACCACTATCCTATCTGATACCTGCCTGAGTCTTATTTACTAATGTGAGGTTCTGCATAATATCACCTTGCATTAACACATTTATTTTACACCAATTGGTATGTAACCGCGGGACCCTGGCTCTACAATATATCACATTATCTAGAAGCTACTAGTGTAGTACAGCACTATCAAGGTCTGTTGAAGTTATAGACAAGGCTACCTCTTAAAGATGATGACGGTGATTTGGGAGGGGAGTTTGTTCCTTTTATGGTACTTAATATCCAATAGACAGAATACACTGATCTGGGGAAAATGGGTGGAAGTAGGAAGGCCCCTACTCACCACGTTCCCAATAAAACATTTGAAAACTTTCAGTTCTATGTTTCTGTAAGTCTGTGGTTTCCAGAAGGTGGATGCTTTCACTAGAGGACACTTTAAGATTCTTACTGCACTTTAAGTTATGGTTGCCATCTGATAATTTTGGGTTTCTCATGCCACTACAACAGCAAAAAATGAAAGAAGTTAACACGCTAATATTAACAAGGCTAATAGACCTTGATCGTCATGAGTAAATAGGGTTATTGCTCCTGTACTCATTTTTAAAAATATTTATTTATTCATTTGAAAGGCAGAGTTACAGAGAGACAAAGGCAAAGAGAGAGAGAGAGAGAGAGAGAGAGAGAGAGAGAGAGAGAGAGAGAGAGAAAGGTCTTTAAAGGTCTTTCATCCATTGATTCAATCCCCAAGTGGCCACAGTGGCTGGAGCTGGGCCAATCTGAAGCCAGGAGCCTCTTTGAGTCTCCCACATGGGTGCAGGGGCCCAAGGACTTAGACCATCTTCTATTGCTTTCCCAGGCCACAGTAGAGAGCTGGATCAGAAGTGGAGCAGCCGGGACTCGAACCCGCGCCCATATGGAATGCTGGCATTGCAGGCGGCAGCTTTACCTTCTATGCCATGGTGCCGGCCCCTTCCCATATTAATTTTAACTGTGAATTACCAATGGTCCTTGGAGGAAGGGGCTGGAGAACAGGGAGGCCAGTTATCTTTTTGCCATGTTCTTCCCCCCAGAGGTGTTGAACGCCTCAAGACTGATTCTGCCTCCACTGGGATGAGCTCAGAATGCAGCTAGAAAGGAAGGCATCTTTTGGGTGACCCAGGCTCATAAACCACCTCCAAAGCCACTGGTAGGAAGCATTTGCCATCATGAAAGCCCTTTGGATTGGCTTCTCTTTCAGGGAAGAGAATTCTTCATTAACAATGAGCCAAATGTGGATATAGCAGTAGGGATCTGAGTGCCAGGAAACAGTGCTACAGGTAGAATTAAATCCCTAATCAAAAAGCAAAATTGAAGAAGTTATTCAATGCTAGTTGAGGAAGTTATTCAATGGAGGACACTTCTGGGGCTTGTGATGGGTTGATTCCCTCAACCAGAGGGATCAGCTTGCAGAATCACAGGTTCTACTTAAAAATGCATTGGGAAATTGGATTCTTCTTTTTGTATATCCTGTTTCTGTGTCCGTTCACTTGACATGTAGTATCTGTTGCATTGTACCCTATTTATTCCAACTTCCTTGTTGAGTGCCTACAGTGTGCTAGACAATATTGCAAGTTCAACTAGTAGTGGGATTGGGGGAGTGGCTATGGAGCTGGGGTAAGATACAATGCTGAGATAGCCAGGGCATCTTATGTTGCAAATCTTGAGATTCCAAAGGGCAGACTGACATTGATTGAAAAAAAAAAACAAACCAACATGAAGGATGATAAAGCAGAAGTCTAATTACAGAGCCATGCAACTCCAAAAGAAGGAGTTGCTGGGCTTCCTGGAAGTCAGAGAAGGTTTAACTAAGGAGAGAACACTAATGTGAAGGCTTGATTAATAAATTGAAGTTTGCTAGGTTGAGAAGAGGGAGGAAGTCATTCTGGGCAGAGGGAACAAATTCACAAAAATCAGAAACATGGCTTTATTTTTGTGGAATGGTGAACGAGCTTTTGTAGGAATCAAATCCATTACAAACAGTTGTGCAGCCTGTTCTCTGCATAGGATATCTGGTCAAGAGGTCACATAGGGTCAGTTCACCAGCCTATACACAGATTGGAAAGTCAGACATCTGGTGAATAACTGTATCTTGGAATTTCATCCCAGAACACTATAGAGAATGACATTGCCCCTGAGATAATCTCAGCCCCAAAGTAGACGCTGGGGCATATTCCTCTTGTGACTCTCTGCCAGGACTATGGATTGATGGCCTTCTTTTTTATTAGAAACTTTGGGATATGCTGGGGGAGGACAAACTGAAGATGTCTTCCTCAGGAGGCCTCTTGTGGCTTTAGAAAGCAGGGTGCCCAAGAAGTTCAGAGTGACTCAGGGGAGATAAGGAGAGGCGGGGAGGGAGGGACTTGGTAGATAATACAAAGAAAAATAATTTCACTCATGGCCCATTGATGATTTTCAATTTTAATTAGGCTCAATCAGCAGCACCTATAAGGATACACTAACAAGTTTATGAAAAAAATCCTTTCAAGTGTAGCTTTATCTTGGTGCAAACTTTTTTAAATCTATGCATATTTTTTCATAATATTCATTTTCCATGAACTTTTTCTAAAAATTTTTAAAATTTATTTTAATTTTATTGAAAAACAGAAAGGCTAGAAAGGCACATGTACAGAAACAGAGACAGAGATCTTTCATCCTCTTCTTCACTTCCCAAATACCCACAACGATGTGGGACCAAGCAGAATCCAGGGGCCTGGGACTCCATTCTGGTCTCCCATGCGGATGGTAGGGACCCAAGTACATGAGTTATCAATCGTTGCTTACCAGGGTTTGTATCAACAGGAAGCTGGAATCAGGAGTGGAGCCTAGGCACTCTGGTATAGTATGCAGGTATCCCAAAATTATGTCTTAACAAGTGCACCATGAACTTCTTGAATACTCCACATATTCACATATTTCAAATATTTTTGCACCAAAATAAACTTAACTTTTAGTTAGATTTTTTCATGAAGTTTTTTTTTAAAGATTTATTCATTTATTTGAAAGGCAGAGTTACAGAGAGGCAGAGGCAGAGAGAGAGGGAGAAAGAGGTCTTCCATCCACTGGTTCACTTTCCAGATGGCGGCAATGGTTGGAGCTGCACTGATCCGAAGCCAGGAGCCAGGAGCTTTTTCTGGGTCTCCCACGTGGGTTCAGGGGCCCAAGGATTTGGGCCATTTTCTATTGCTTTCCCAGGCCATAGCAGAGAGCTGGATCGGAAGTGGAGCAGCTGGGACTAGAACCATCTCCCATATGGGAAGCTGGCGCTGCAGACCAGTGCTTTAACCTGCTGCGCCACAGCACCGGCCCTGTGAACTTTTTGATACATGCTCATATTTCCTCCAACCCCGAAATGTGTGTGCACACGCATACATCCCCCCACCCAGTACATGCATATCTACATCTCTCCAAGGAGGAAAAGGAAAAAGCAGAACTAGAAACTGATGCACTATCTCTCAACAGCCTACAGTTGTAAGTCAGAAAATAAGTCCCAGTAGTAATACACAATTTCCTTTCTGCTTTGCCTCACCAGATGCACAACTTTCCTTGTGCTATTGCTTGGTTAACTCTAGGAGCATTGGGACTGGCTACCAAACAGCAATGCCTGTAGTGTCCGTGTATATGATAAAATATCATATATACAAGCTTGTATATATGATAGAATGTATGATACAGGACAGGACATATTAATGGATTAGACATAAAGGGTAAAAGAGAGAGAGAAATTCAAGCTTACACTTAGGATTTTGTCCTAAGTAACTGGATAAATAATGGCAGCATTCAGTAAGATTGGGAACATAGACATTTTTTTCCTGCTCTCTCTTTTTATACATGAGAAAACAATCCTTCAGGGATAAGTGACATACCCAACATTGCACAAAAGATTAGGGACAAAGATTCATTTTCTGGTTAATTTGTGTCCAGTACTTTTTCCAATGCACCACAAAATTCCTCAGCTCAGCAGTCTTTGCACACTGGTAAGCGATAAGTGAATCAAATTAACATCAGAAGCCCAACATCAAAGCAGAGGGGTTAGATGCTAGGGTCATAAATCTACAGTTTTGTTAACATGATTCACATTAAAGAGAATTTATTCAATTGGCATTGATTTTTTTTTATTTTAGCATTGGACTTAAAATGAGTGATTTCATCTAAAGCAAAACACATTACAACTTGTATTTAATGAGAGAAGAATCACAGCCTAGTCAGGAGGAGATGTGGTTTCCAAGCATGATGAAAAGCCTGGCTGATGAGTGAGAGAGCATTTTCATATTATAAGGAATCCCAGTCTTCAGGAATCCCCAGTCTGGAGAAGGAAATGGTGAATCCTGCAATGCATGTCGATGGAGGGCCCACCGGGTTCCAGGCACTGTCTTAGGCACTGAGGCTATGTTGGTGAGTAAAATGGCCAATGCAACTGACTTCACTGAGTTTACATTTTAGCAAATGTAATACAGAAGGAAAACATATAGTATGTTCTGTAGAGATGAGTGCTAAGGACAAATATAAAGCAGGTGTTACAGGCTGAATTGTTTCCCTCAACAATTCATATGTTGATGTCCTAACTTCTGGTACCTCAGAATGTGTCGCAGTGGACACTCCTTGCAGATCAGAACAAATGGATGGAAAAATTTCACTTTTTGAAAGTTACCTAAAGGTTGTCATTGAAGAGAACACTCGCTAGGCATAATGATTGTTTTCATTGTTGCTGTTGGCCCTAATAGAAGGAGCTGGAATGATGGAGACATTGCATGGAGAAGCTCCAGATGGTGGAATTATAAGAGCTTCATCAGAGGGCTCCCATAAGCATGAAGTGCATGTATTTATAATTATCACTTACCATAGGGTAAATTTAAATGACATATACTTTTGTAGAATTTGGCATTTCTATTACTAAGTTTCTGCTTTTCCTGCTAATTCTATTCCTCAGTGTTACATACCATTAATGGAGTTTTATACATAACATTAGGGCATTTTTTCACAAACAAATGTATATAAGTAGTTTATTTGGAAGAGTGAAATATTGGCTATGGATTTTCTATGTAGTGGACATACTTACATATACATTTGAATTTGTTTCGTTACTTGGGAATAATTTCCATGCGTTGGAGTTGCTGAGGTTAAGTGTATGCAAAATCTACATTTTGAGCACAGTTTCCCCTGATTGGAGTAAGTTTTTCCAGAGTTTGAGTGAGAGTTCCCTATTTCCTAAAACTGTATTACTGATAATGTGATATGGCACAAAATTATTTTTGTCAGCTGTAACTGTTAATTGATAACTTCATAGATAGCATTATTAATCATTTGTTTTGCTTCATTTTCCCCAGTAATGGGTTTCAAAACACAGAGGGAAGTAACAGTTTCCAATGTTTCATAGTACAGTGGGAACTATTCTATTCTTCATAATAATGTACCATATCCTGTATGAAGAACTGGATGAGAGGAGCCAGAAGGCTTCAAACACAAAGAAAAAGTAAGGAAATGGAAAGGATGGATGCATAGTTTGATTGGTTTACCATGTAGATATGTGTTGAGCTATTTCATTGCACCTCATGCAAAAGTTCAGGTATTGCATGTTAATAAAAATATTTTTAAGTAGAATAAAAAAAAGATGAAGCAGAAGAAAAAGATTGTAATTATGTTTGAAGACAGGTGCTTCTGAGAATTCATTAATTTAAATGGGGGTTACTAGGGTGAGCCTTAATCCAATTTCACTGGTGTTCTTATAAAAAAAGGAAATTTGAACATGGATATGTACAGAAAGAAGATAATGTGAAAACACAGATAGAACGTGTCCATCTGCAATCTAGGGAGAGAGGTCTCAGAGGAAACCGACTTCTCTCTTTTTTAATGATGAATTCATTTATACATTTTATTCACTAAAATAAAGAGAAGAGATTTCATGAATTTCATACATGTGATTCTAAGAATATAACCGTAATTTTCTTTTTCCTCCTTCCTTTCCTTTTTAAAAAATATTTTGCATCAACATACTTTTGATTTACTTTATAATCACAGGCTTAATATTCCCTTAAATAAAGAGTTCTATGAGTAAATATGGAAATATGGATAAGGGTTATAAATGATAATTAAATCACAAGATTTCAATTTTGCTCATATGCATTAAGTTTTTTTTTTTTGTACTCTATGTATTAGCTACCACAAATCAGAAAAAAACATATTTGTCTATTTGAGTCTGGCTTATTTCACTAAGCATAATAGTTTCCACTTGGGATGGCTGGGTCATATGTTAAATCTTTCTCAGATTTCTGAGAAATCTCCATACTGTCTTCCATAATGGCTTACTAGCTTACATTTCCAATAGTGTATTATGATACTTTTTTCTCCACATCATAGACAGCATTTGTTATTTTGTATTTTTGGATGAAAGACATTCTAATTGTGGTGAAGTGAAAGCTCATTGTGGTTTTTATTTGCATTTCCCTGATGGCTAGTAATCATGAACATTTTTTTCATGTGTCTGTTGGTCATTTGAATTTCATCCTTTCAAAAATACCTGCTCATGTCCTTTGCCCATTCTTTAACTGGATTTTTGTTTTGTTGTTGTTTCTTGAGCTCCTTATGAATTCTTTATTAGATGCATAGTTTATAAATAGTTTCATCCATTCTGTTTGTTGCCTCTTCACTTTGTTGAATGTTTCCTTTGCTGTGAAGAAGCTTCTTAGTTTTATATAATCCCATTTGTCTATTTTTGCTTTTATTGCCTGTGCTTCTGGGGTCTTTTCCAAGATGCCTTTTCCTTTGCCAATATCTTGCAGTGTTTCCCCTATGTTTTCCTCTAGTAATTTAACAGTATGAGGTCTTAGATTTATATCTCTGATCCAATGTGGTTTGATTTTTATGTAGGGTGTAAGGTAGGGGTCTTATTTCATACTTATGCATGCAGAGATCCAATTTTACCAAACCGTTTGTTGAAGTGACTGTCCTTTCTCCAGGAGTGATTTTACCTTGGTTGTTAAAGAGTAGTTGGTTGTAGATGTATGGATTAATTTATGTGGTTTCTGTTCTCTACCATTGGTCCACAGGTCTACATTCATGCCAGTACCAGACAGTTTTGAGTATAACTGCCCTGTAGTGTGTATTGAAAACCAGTATTGTGATGTCTCCAGCTTTGTTTTTTATTATAATTATTTTAGTTGCTTGGGGTCCCTTGTGTTTCCATATGTGTTTTTGGATTGTTTTTTTCTGGATCATATTAGAATGTCATGGTATTTTGATTGGGATCACATTGAACCTGTAAATTATTTTGGGTAGTATGAACATTTTGATGATGTTAATTCTTCCTATGATGAACATGGAAGATTTTTCCATTTTTTTGTTGTCTTCTTTCTTTCCTTAATGTCATGGATACAGCAAAAGTAGTGTCAAGGGCAAAGTTTATATCAATCAGTGCCTGCATCAAGAGTTGGAAAGATATCAAATAAATGATCTAACAATACATCCCATGGATTTAGAAAAACAAGAACAAATCAAACCCCAAATAAATAGTAGGAAAGAAGTAATAAAAATTAGAGAAGAAACAAAATTGAGGTTAAAAAAAACATACAAAGAAATGAAGAATTGGTTTTTTGAAAAAGTAAAAAATTTGAAAAACCATCAGCCCAACTAACCAGAAACAAAAGGGGAAACCCAAATTAATAAAATCAGAGATGAAATAGGAGATGCAATAACTGATGCTGCAGAAATAAACAGAGTCATTGGGATTTATTACAAACAACTATATACAAACAAATTGGAAAATCTAGAAGATTAGATGTATTTCTGTACACATACAATTTACCAAAATGGAGGCATGAAAATATAGAAAATCTAAATAGACCAATAACCAAGATGTATATTAAATCAATAATAAAGACCCTCCCAACACAGAAAATCACAGGACTGGATATGTTCACTACTGAATTCTACCAAATTTTGAAGAAGAACTAATCCAAATCCTTAAACTATTCAGAAACAATTAAGGCATGGGAAATAATCACTCATCTTCTCTTTCCTCTGTTGTTGGATAGATGGGGACTAGATTCTTATTCTAGGTCCTTGCCTTCTACCTGCAGAAGCATTACAAGTAGACATGTACTTAGTCCACAAAGTGGTAAAGTTTATTTAAAAGGTCTTCAGTTACCACAGATTGCAGTACCTTAGTCAAACCTTTCCTTACCTTTTGTAATTTCATAGTTTTACTTCTCCTTCCTCTGCTGAAGTGGGTTTCTTGCTGACCAAACTACACAGAGTAATGCACTAGGATTCCAAAAGTGAGTATGCCGCCTCAGAAAAGTCTGATTTAAGATTAGTGATGTGCTGGTGAATATTTAGCAGGATATTGGCAGAAAAAGTCCTGACTCACAGTATCTTCTCATTTTCATGGTGTAAATACTCCCACCAGGGTTGTTTCAAACTGTTAATAATGGGAAGTTGAGCAGGTGTGCACTGTTGGCTTCTTACAAGTCAAGTAGTAGCTGACTCTAACATATCATTCAATATATGTTAAGTGCTTAGAACATGGCCTTGAATACAGTAAGTTCTACATTAATATTTGTTTTTTTGCAAATCATTGTTGCTATTGTAATTATTACTGTGGTCTCTCTTTTTTGTGTATGCTTATAGTGATGTGCTGAAAAACAAACAAACAAAAAAAGCTAAAATTTACAACATTTGTCAATTTCTATGAAAATATCCACAGGGTGAGTGAATTCAACCTGCCACTCATTTAACACATGGTTTGCAAATTTTCTGAATACTTAACAATCAGCCCTTTGAAGCTGGTGGGAAACTTCTCCATCACACAATTCTAATAAGAATTTGTTCCAGGGAGTCCATATTGTCTGCAGGATTGTGTTCACAAACATTGAAAAGGTACATTGTAATTTTTAGATTCTATATAAGTGAACTTTTTCTCTTCTGAGTAATAGCCTATGAATGAAAGTTTTCTATATCTTTCTCCCAACTTTTTCTTCTTTTCCTACTTAAATAATTTTATCTCTTAATTTACTAAAAAATTAGAACAAAGTCTTTTATTACAAAACTAAAAAAAAAAAAAACAATTGAAAGAGAGTGAATCCTCCCAAACTCCTTCTATGAGGCCAGCATCACCTTAATTCTAAATCAGGAAAAGATGCAACAAGGAAAGAGAACTACAGACCAATATCCATGATAAACATAGGTGCAAAAATTCTCAACAAAATGTTAGGTAATCGAATCCAACAACACATCAAAAAATCATCTACTTGAACTAACTATGATTTATCTAGGGATAGCAGGGATGGCTCAACATACACAAGTCAATAAACATGATATATCACATTAATTGAAGGTTAAAAACCATGTGATTATCTCAATGGATGCAGAGAAAGCATTTGATAAAATACAACACCCTTTCATGATAAGAATCTTAAGCAAATTGGGTACAGAAGGAACATTCCTCAACACAATCCAGTCAATATATGACAAACCCACAGCCAGCATCAAATTGAATGGGGAAAAGGTGGAAGCATTTCCACTAAGGTCTAGAACCAGATAAGGATACCCACTCTCATTATGACTATTCAATATAAGCCAGAGACATTGGGCAAGAAAAGGAAATCAGAGATACAAATTGGAAGGGAGAAAGTTAAATTATCTCTGTTTGCAGATAATGTGATCCTTTATATAAGGGAACCAAAAGGTGCCACTAAGAGACTAATGGAACTCATGATAAAGTTGGGTAAAGTAATAGGATACAAAACCAACACAAAAAAATCGAAAGCCTGTGCATACATAGACTGCCATGGATGAGAAAGAACTTGTAAGATCAGTCCCATTCACAATAGCTACAAAAAAGTTTAAATATCTTGGGGTAAATTTAACTAAGTATATGAAATTTCTCTAAATTGAAACCAAATTTTCTTGATGTCAGACTTCTAATGTCTAGAAGTGTGAGGAAATAAATTTATGTAAGTTTGTGATGCTTTATCATGGCATCCCTAGAAAACTAATGCAGGGGACTAGGGAGTGCTGGAGTTGGATTACAGTTCTGATTTTACTTAGAGAGGGAATGTAACACTTGAGCATAACCTGGAAGTAGCGAAGGAGCATCACATAAAGGTGTCTGGGCTTTACCTGGCCAGCTCTCCTCCCAGCCCAGCCAAGTAATGAAAGTCAACAGAGTGCCTTCCCCTAGGAGGTTCACACCTCCCATAGGACATACCCCACGTGAAGAGATAGATAGGTCTGGGCCTCTGAATTTACAAGGCCTAAAGCCCACCAGATTATTATCAAGCCCCTTCTGTCAGGTTCTATTTGCCTCTCAATCAGAAAAATTACTTGTAGCTTAGACAGCACCTTTCTTAGCTCCTCTAATAATGACTCTGTCCTTTGTTCTAGACCCTGTCTAGCACACTTGGGCCTCATTCCTTTGTAATCATAACCTCTACTCTACCACCAATGGCTCTACTCCCAACCTGTGTGTACTGATGGTCCTCTTCCCCACTTAATGCTGTATAATTGTTCAAACCTGGTAAATGCTACTCTTAGGATCATTGGTTACTATCCTCACTCTGTCTTTTATGACCTTGTCTAAATATGATCAGAGTCGGTAAACTTGGAAGGCTTCCATAGCCTTGGCAACTCATGACGAGAGCCTAGGGCGGTTCCTGGCGCCATAAACTAGAGTGTCAATTTGTTGGGTCAACAACAGGAGCCACTGTGCACTTGCTCCTCATGTGGGATCTCTGTCCTTAATGTGCTGTACATTGTGATTTAATGCTATAACTAGTACTCAAAAGTATGTTTCACTTTGTGTTTCTATGTGGGTGCAAACTGTTGAATCTTTATACTAAATTGATCTTCTGTATATAAAGAGAATTGAAAATGAATCTTGATGTGAATGGAAGGGGAGAGGGAGCGGGAGAGGGGAGGGTTGCGGGTGGGAGGGAAGTTATGGGAGGGGGAAGCCATTGTAATCCATAAGCTGTACACTGGAAATTTATATTCATTAAATAAAAGTTAAAAAAAAAAGAGTTATCCAGGCAGCAGATATAGCAAATGCAAAGGTCCTGAGGTCAGAGTATGTCTGGTGAGTTGTGGGAAATAGAAAAGGACAACGGCATAACTACAGCAAGAGTGACTGAAGGGGAAATTGTGACCTGAAATCAGAGTTAATATATGGTGGACCAGATCATGTAGGGCCTTTTAGGTTACTGGCATTATGCTGTGAGTGAAATTTAGATCCAGTCACTGTCGAAAAGCTTTTTGGTTCCTCAACAAGTTAAAGATAGAATTACCATACAACCCAGAGTCTCTAATCATAGATATTTTCATATAGAGAATAGGTGCTTGACATTAAGATTCATAGCAGCATGATTCACAATAAACAAAAAGTGAAAACAACCCAAATGTCCAAAAAAAGGGTAACTGTATAAACAAAATATGCTGCATGGTCATGGTCATACAGTGGAATGCTATTCAACCACGAAAAGGAATGAAGTACATTCCTGTACATCATAGGAATGCTTCAACATGAATGAACCTTGAAACCCTGATGCTAAATGAAAGAAGTCAGTGACAAAAGGCTTCTTTCATATGGTTCCATTTATGTAAAATGGTTATAATAGGCCAAAAAATAGAGGCAAAAATAGGGACTTCTGTGAGCGAGGCAGAGGTGTAAATGGGATGCAATTATTGAATGGGTTTGGGGTTTACTTTTTTTTGGGGGGGAGGTAAAATAGCAAGGTTTATTAGGGAGGGACATCTGTAAGGACAGATGGGCACCTCTCCAAACAGAGCCTGAGAGACTGGGGAGGAGGAAGGAGGGAGGTTACATGTTGAGTGGAGAGATTACACCTGACCAGGTCAGGCGGGTGGCTCAGCAAAGATGCAGAGGGCTGAGCGCACAGTCCAGTTGAGGCTGGGGGTTTTTAAGGAGATGGGTTTACTTTTTTTTAAAGATTTATTTTATTTATTTGAAAGACAGTTACAGAGAGAGAGAGAGAGAGAGAGAGAGAGAGAGAGAGAGTTCTTCCATCCGCTGGTTCAATTCCAGATGGCCGCAATGGCCGGAGCTGCACTGATCTGTAGCCAGGAGCCAGGAGCTTTTTCCTGGTCTCCCACATGGGTGCAGGGGCCCAAGCACTTGGGCCATCTTCTACTGCTTTCCCAGGCCGTAGCAGAGAGCCAGATCAGAAGTGGAGCAGCTGGGACTAGAACCAGCACCCATATGGGATGCCAGAGCTTCAGGCTAGGGCGTTAAACCGCTGTGCCACAGCACAAACCCTTGGGGTTTCCTTTGGAGATGATGGAAATGTTCCTGGATTAGATGATGGTAATAATTGCACAATGTTAATATACTTACATTTTTTTTGACAGGCAGAGTTAGACAGTGAGAGAAAGAGGGACAGAGAGAAAGATCTTCCTTCCGTTGGTTCACCCCCCAAATGACTGCTATGGCCGGCGCGCTGCGCCAATCCGAAGCCAGGAGCCAGTGCTTCCTCCTGGTCTCCCATGCAGGTGCAGGGCCCAAGCACTTGGGCCATCCTCCACTGCCTTCCTGGGCCACAGCAGAGAGCTGGCCTGGAAGAGGGGCAACTGGGACAGAATCCAGTGCCCCGACCGGGACCAGAACCCAGGGTGCCAGCACCGCAGGTGGAGGATTAGCCAAGTGATCAGCGGCGCCTGCCTATACTTACATTTTCTAATGACAGGGGTTGGCACATGTGGTTATGCAGGACAAGAAGTTCACGATCTACCATCTGCATGCATGAGAACCAGAAAAGCTAGTGATGGCGTTTGGTCTGAGTCTGAAGGCCCAAGACTCAGAAGCACCAACCTCACTTTCTTCCTTCACTTTGTGCAATTCAGGTTCTCAATGGATTGGATGATGTCCACCTGCATTGGTGAGGAAGATCTTTAGTTAGCCTATTGATTCAAATGTTTACATCTTCTGGGAACACTCACAGACATGTCCAGAAATAATGCTTTACCAGATATTACTTGGGTGCAAAACATTTTTTGGAAAGCCATGCATACTGCTGGAAGAAACTCTTGCTATCCTGATGTGTTCCCTGGGTCATGGAGCAACAATGGTCCCCTTACTGTAACCTCTTCCAATCTGATTAGGGAGGCTTTATCCACCCACTCTGAGTAGTCCCCCTTACTGAGGAGAAGACTTTGGTCCCCACTGGGGAGCCTCCTTGAGTCTGATGAGGCAGGCATGACCCCTACTCCAGGCTCCCCAGTGCTTATGCTTGGTGCCCTATGTAGGGGGCACGGAGAGCAACTAGCATAGCCAAGGCATCAGTACCAACTCACAGCCCTACGATGAACAGTGAAGAGATCCATATATGTTACAGCCTAAAGCTGCATGGCAGCTAATGGCCATGGCTGGGAAGAGCAATTAGAGTTCATTCACTGAGTTGCTGGTAACACTGCCATTCTCAAGGCTAATTATCCTTAATTGGAGATGTCTACTTTGATAATAAGCATTTCGTTTCCTTCCATTCAATTTAGCAATGTTCAGGCAATATGCTAGACACTTCAGGGAATACCATATTTTAAGCAGTTCAGTGTTTAGTCATGGGATCAGCAAGGCACATAGATAACTCCAGCTTAAGTCGGAGGATAGTGAGTGCTGTAGAGAAGTATGTGCCAGTGCTAGAGCAGCACAGGGTGAGCAGATTAATTCTACCTTCATGGGGAGAGTTCTATGGAGCTTTATAGAAGAAGCATTATTTCAACTGGAATTTTGGACAATGGACAACATTTCAGCAGGTAGGAGAAAGGCATTCCAGGCAGAGAGAATAGCATAAGCAAGTGATTGGAGGCTGGAACATGCAGAGCAAATGTAATTACTTACCAGTTTATTTATTTCATTTGTCCAAGAATTTAGCAAATATTCACTTAGCACCTATTATGTTCCAGGAACTCTCCTAGGTACTTTGGGTCTATTAGTGAAGGAAAAAACCCGCATGTCCTAGAGGGTCTCACATTCTAGAGAACTGAGATAGATCATGAACAAATAAGCAAACATGTATGTAATTTGTTAGGTAATAATAAGTGCCCTGCAGAAAAGCAAAACAGAATAGTGGAGTAGACAGCGATGGAGCAGGGCTTCTGACATTTCATATAGAGCAGTTAGGGAAATCCTCTCCGCTAAGTTCTCAACTGAGTAGAGACCTGAAAAAATGAGAGAGTGAGTCAAATATATAAGGGATCTTCAAAAATTCGTGGAAAATGAGTATTACGAAAACACGATGCATGTATTTCAAAATTCTTTCCACCAAATCAAACATATCTTTTAAAAAATCATTTGAGGGGCTGGTGCTGTGACACAGCAGGTTAAAGCCCTGGTCTACAGCTCTGGTTTCACATATAGACGCCAGTTCAAGTCCTGGCTGCTCCACTTCTGACACAGCTCCCTGCTAATGTGCCTGGGAAAGCAGCAGAGGATGGTTCAGATTCTTGGGCCCCTGCACCCACTGGGAGGCCCTGAGGAGGCTCCTAGAACCTGGTTTCAGGTTGGCTCAGCTCCAGCCATCAAGGCCATCTTGAAAATGAACCAGTGGTTGGAAGACCTCTCTCTCTGTCTCTGTAACTCTTTCAAATAAATAAAAAAAAACCTTTTAAAAAAATCATTTGAGAGACAGAGAGAGTGAGAAACAAAGAAGGCTCCCATCTTCAGGTTCATAGCCCACACGTTTGCCATGGCTGTGGCTGTGCTGGAGCTGAAGGGAGAAACCACGCCAAGATCTAAATCCAGATCTCCCTCATGGGTAGTAGGGGTCTAATTACTTAATCCCTTACTACTGCCTCACAGTGTCTGCATTAATAGAAAGCTGGAGTCGGGAGCTGGAGCCAAGAATTGAACCCAGGCACTTCTACATGAGATGTGGGTGTCTTAATCTGTGTCTTAGTCGCTAGGCTAAACATTCATGCATAGACTTATCCTTCAGTTTCATTTTTTGTGAAATTTTTAAAATACCCTCACATATCTAATGACAGAATTTCAGATGGAGGAAACAAGTAGAAACACCCTGTGCAAGAATATTCTTGCTGTGTCCTGGGATTAACATAGCCTAAGAAACAAGAAGAATGGAGTCACCATTTAGTAAGGTAGGGAAGCCTGAGATTGGAGCAGACTTGGGATTTATGAAAGGCCTGGAGTTTGGTCTTGAGTGTGTTAAATTTAACATGTGTATTATTATGTGTATTATTCATCTAACTGTAGGTATTCAATAAGCAGTTGGCTATCTGTATCTGGAATTTATGGGAGATATCCAGTCTGTAGCTAAAATTTGGGGAATTGATGGCTTGTCAACAATATTTAACACACTGAAACTGAATGACATCATAAGGAAGCAACTACAGATAGAGAAATGGTCTATGGATTAAGCTCTGAGATGCTCCAATGTTAAGCATTTGGATCAATATGGAGGAATCAAAAAGAGACAAAAACAGTGGGTGAGTGGATGGCGTTCCAAAGTGAAGGGAGATGATGGTGAGGCTCTGAATTACAGTCTGGCAGTGCAGATGTAGACATGGGCTCAGAGTTTAGCAAAGCATAATGGGAGTAAAATAATCAGGATTGGACATGTAAGTTAGGACCATGAGGATGGGGGAAGGCAGAGAGACCGAACTGCACAGGAGGCCGCAGTTTGGTGGGTGGTGCTGTCATTAACTATTACAGGGGATATGAGCAAGGAAGGGGAAAATTGGCCTCAGATGAGGGAAGTAGGAGGGGTGAGGGAAATACTGAGCTCAGATCGAGACATTTGAGTTTGAGATTCTTTTAAGGCATTGAAGAAGACATGTTAGATGGACAGTTGTAAATAGAAGACCGCTAGAACAATATAAAAACTGACATTATTTTGTCAGCTACTAACCACTATGTGTCTATCACTCAGTCTCATCATGTGATGTCCACTGCTGAGTGTGAGCTGTCGGGAAGAGATACTTAATCAAAAGGGGATGCAGATTTCTGAAACTGTTTTCTTCTTATTGACTGTGGAACCCTGGAAAAGTCAGGTCGGCTCTCTGAGTCTAGGTTTTTCCTCTTTGGCAAATGGAAAAAATAGTAATACTCTTGAGCTTGCTTTAAGATTAAAAGAGATACAGCTTGGAAAAAAATCTTGAGAGAAGTAAGTGCTTACAACATTTTTCTGTTGAGCAAGTATTGATTTGCGTACTTCCCAAGAATCCCAGGAATTTCTTGATGGGGAGCTGCAAGCTAAGCGAGGCATGCATCAAGTCTGAGTGGGGAGAGGAGTAGAGAGGACCAGGTGAGTCCCTAGAAACCCTGGAAATTGGGGTGGTGACCTTCAGGAAGGGCATCTGGGTGCTCCCATATCATTTGTATAATGGGGTCCCTCTCTATTGGACAGGCCTGGTGGTATTTCTGTGTCAGGTTCCCCAGGAATTCAGCTGTCTCTGGGTACTAGGTGGGGACTTGGAGAGGAAACAAGGCCAGGAACTGAGGGCTTGGGGACTGAAGAGGTCCAAGTGGGTTAGTCAATGACTGGACTAGGACAGATAGAGATACAGAAATGGGGATAATACCAAAGGTGATATAAAATCATAGCAATAATATGAGGGGGGGGGGAGAAGAGAGGAAGACACACACACACACACACACAGAGAGAGAGAGAGAGAGAGAGAGAGAGAGAGAGAGAGACAGCGAGCCTGACTGAGGTATGGAGACTGGAAATAGAATGAAAAGTTAATTTCCTCTATAGCAGTGCCTGTCAAGAGCCTAGCAGAGGGACTGCCCCTCATCAGGCAGGCAGTATTTGTTGAATGAATGAATGTATGAATGGAGCATGGAGCAATCAGGGAGGAGAAAGACACAGAGAATAGTACGGTGGTATGAGAGTGGATCTGTAACTGAAATCAATTTGACAAACATTATTGATCCCTCTTGCCTGCCGAGCACTGACAAAGTAAGGGGTGCAGACCAAGCACTGAGTCATGAATAGCTCCAGGCCTTCAGAGGCTGGTGACTGTGTGGAAAGAGATATTAGAAGGCAGTCACTTTTCTCAATTATCTGCAGTGTGTGAGGGTCTCCAGAAAGTCCTCCCCCTGCCTGCTGCTGGATGCTTTAGTGTTCCCAGCCCTACTGAATGTGAAACTCCAGGAAAGCCAACAAACATGGTTTAACATGAGATTGCCACCTGAACTGGGAGGAAGCCTCAGTTGGAATGCTAACACTGCCACCTGATTTATCTCTTTTGCTTTGTACTAGAACTCTGAAACATGGGTACCCTTGTGCTTCTTTTAGGTCTGACAAACCTGAGTCTCATAAGCAGAAGACCATGCACAAGGCCACAAAGCAGCAGAGACAGGTCTCGCATCTAGTTCTCCTGTTTGCTGGTCAGTGCTCTATTCTTTCACCTCTGGCTGCCTTCATCAGTTAGATATGGATCCAGCCACTGCACTGCCTTCCAAAGCCTGGGTGCATGAAAATACAGCTGCTGAAGTCAACATATGTCTAATAGAGGCATACGCTGCACAAGAGCAATCTTGGCTTTAGTATAGATCTTACAGCAGGGACTCGAATGTAAAAAGGCTCCCCATGCAATTCATTCCTTTACTCATTCGGTCATTTACGTATTCATTGTGCTTCAAACGTAGGCTGATCTCATGCTATGGGTCCTAAACAGTTATGAGTATAAATAGAAGCCAGAATTGGTGAGTCCCTGGGGAAGCTCTCACTTTATTTAGTGATGAGGAAAGCAAGGGTAATAGTTAACATTTTCTAATGTGTACACTTTTCCAACTACTTCCCAGCTTTCATTATTTTCATCCTCAAAATAAGTGTATGAAGTGTACATGCTACTATTATCTCTATGGTAAAGGAACAGAGACCTAGGGAGAATATAAAAGATGTGTAAGGCCACACAGCTAGTTAAGCTGCAGAACCAGGATTTGAACCTAGGAAGTCTGGCTCCATAGTCCCCAAAATGACATTCCCTTGCTGAGATAAGTGCTAAATTCTCCATCCCTCTTTCTCTCAGTCATCCTCACTTTCCTTCTTCTCTAGTCAAGAGTATCTCTCTCCTCTCCCTGCATCATTCTCCTTGCTATCCCTGTGTTTGAGTTTCTTCTGTTACCTTGGCCTGGCATACTCTTCTCACAGCTTGATCATCTGCACTCCAACTCTCCAAACTCTTACCACACATCAAATGGTAGTTTAAATACTAACTCATTCCTGAAGAGTCACAATAAGCTACTTAACCAACGTAGTAAAGTGACCTCTTCCTCCTCCTCTTCAGGAAGCCATGGTTTTTGCCTTCGATTTTCGGTAGCACTCTCTATGTTTTCGTCCTATTTCTGTTTTTATGTCGTCGTTATCCACACACTGATTTTTCATCCCTTCACTTCCTCCCATGGTAACAAGATTGTGATTTCCTTAAGAGCTAAGACTATGTCTTAAGCCCTCAAGGTCACTAGCATTATGTTTAGGGGTTGTTGGTTGGTATTTGTTTGTGAAGAAGTAAGTTATTTGATGCTTGGTTTCCCAGATACACATGAGCTTCATGTGCTTCATCAAATGGTCTATGAATGTAAGTTCCTTTCTCTCTACATGCTTCTTGAAGGTGTTCTTTGTGTCCTTGTTGCAGGATATAGTTGTCATGAAGTATAAGTGTACTGATGCTACAGAAGACAGCAATGAACTTGTTTTTCGCTTGAAATCCATGTGAATAAGATTTTAAGTATAAAGAGTTGGCTGTGCCATAGAAGATGGCCACCAAAGCTAAATGGGAACCACAGATAGAAAAGGATATGAAGAGGTCAGGTTCACAGTGCTGGTCAAGCAGGCATTCAGAAGAGTCCACAAGTGAGGATGAAGTGGAAGGGATGAAGCAGGCTCGTGGTACTCTGAGACTGAGGTCTGTAAATATCCCAGTCTGGCTTTTACAGATGAATTAGTGAAAGATATTAGAGGCACAGTAGAATGATGACATGGCAGATGTAAATTCTCCAGTGAAGGTGTTTTCTATTTTACAGCAGCTGGCCTCCAGCCCCATGCAGACTCTCTCTACACGAGTGGCTAATGTACAGTGTTACTGAAAGCTACAGCCCAGTTGTAAGACGTGGAAGTCAGGTAGAAACATTCCATGATGCCAAGGTTATGTGTTTGGGGGGGTGTCATTTTAGGGGATGCCTTAATGGGACAGGAAGAGAATCAAATTGGAAATAAGGCCATCAGCTGCGCTCTCTCTCTCTCTCTCTCTCTCTCTCTCTCTCTCTCTTTGCAGTAGCAGATGTCCAGGAAGAAGAGATTGTAATGAAAAAAGAGGTAATAAGTAAGCCAAATGTTGATCATGAGGAAGACTTTGCCAACGGAAGACATAGGATAGACAAGCAGGATGATGCTATCTTCCGGTAATTGAATAGGTCCAGAAGAAGTTGTGACTGTAGAATTGTCTGCCCATTGCCTTCCCCAGGATTGGCTTTCTGGAGGAGATGAACATGAATCTAGGATCTGTCAGGGCCATGTGGATCAATGATTCTCCAGACCCTGGCCATATAATGAGTCTTGGAGATGGCCACAGTTGTGTTTCCTGAATACAGACTAAGTCCTTAAATGAGGGAGTTGCCTCCAATCAGAATTTGAAATGCCTTTGCTTACGTATCACCCAAGCTTCTTCTCTAATGTCATCCTCCACTATCCATATCTGGATACCTTTGCAGGAGCTTGTAATATATATGGGGCTCTTCTACAACTTCTTCCTTCCAGGTCATCAAAGTACACAAGAAGGGTGTGGTGAGTTGGTAAATTGAATGCCTGTATGAATGAATGCAGAGGCCTCTGAAATGTTTTAGTTTTTGTTTCGAGTAAGAGGGAATTTTAAAATACAGTTCATTTTTATATTCCAGCTCCCTTCAAAGTGTACCAACCCTCATGCCACTACTTTTTCTCTCTTTATTGGTAATTCATACCTTCTAGTTAGGAGATTTAATTTTCCAAGAAGGTTACTGTTGAAGTGGGACAAATGAAATAAGGAGAATGAAAAGATAAACTGACTAGACCGATGATTTCAATTTATTTGATGCAAATAGTTGACTCAATTTATTGAAAGTTATATTTGGTGTGATTATTTGGGGCCACAGGGTTATGGAGACAGAAAATTTGGCTTTTCAGCTATTCATTATTGATGTACAATACAGAACAAAGAATAAAAAATAGAGACTTGAAACTAATTTGTCCTCAGGCTAGGTTTTTAGAATCATCCAAGTAATTAGTTGTTTGATAAAAATACCAATAAGGGGCAGGCGCTGTGGTGTAGCGCGTAAAGCTGCCACCTGCTAGTGCTGGCATCCCATATGGGTGCTGGTTTGAGACCCGGCTGCTTCATTTCTGATTCAGCTCTCTGCTATGGCCTGGGAAAGCAGTAGAAGATGGCCCAAGTCCTTGGGCCCCTGCACCCACGTGGGAGACCCGGAGGAAACTCCTGGTTCCTGGCTTTAGATTGGCACAGCTCTGGCCGTTGCGGACAACTGGGGAGTGAACCAGCGTCTCTCCTTCTCTCTTTGTGTAATTATGACTTTGAAATAAATAAATAAATAAATAAATAAATATTTAAAATAATACCATCAAGCCTGGTGTAGTGTGGGATTTGGGCAGAACTGAGGTCTTAGCTTTCAGCTTGTCCTGGAGTGATATGGCTGACATAATTGTAATTGAATTATACTCTACTTGAAGTCAGCTTGATAGGTGAAAAACTAGACTCATCAAACAAATGCATATCAAGCCTTTCTGTTATAATGACTCATTCTCTTGGGGGCATTTTCAAAGAATTTCATTTGCAAATATAAAACAACCCGTGCACCATATTTCCAAGGTGGGCCAGGTCTGGCACATGAAGTAAGAGGAAATCATTACCCAGGGAATACTAACTGTAACCCATGTTCCCATTTTTTTCCCAGGGCCCAGCATCCACTTTCTAAAGATCTCAAACCTCAAGTAAAACCTCAGGTCATCCCCAGTCCCAACCTCATTGAAGAGGCCTGGGGAAAGGGAGAAGATAATTCAAATGTAGTTACCTCAGTTAAAATGCCACACTGTTAGTATTTTTGGAATAACCCATAATACTTCCAGATGGAGAAAGGATGTTTGTGCTGGGGCATACCTAGTGCCTTTGTCATTTCTTCATGGTTTTGGCACAAGCAAACAAGTATCACTTGAAATTCTCCAACAGAGCAGTACAAAGCAGGGCATGTATATGGTCTCTTTTCAAATTGTTAGTAGGTAGAAGATGGATCATCTTTCCTCCTGAATGCTGGTGGAATCACTTCTTAGCAGATAGATCTAAAAATGGAAGTGTTGGAGGTGAGAAACTTGCCCACCCCCAAGCCATAGAAGAAAGAGAAAATTATTGCTTTTGAAATATCAATTATATATATATAATTTATTATTTTATATATATATATAATTTATTTGACAGACAGAGTTAGACAGTGAGAGAGAGACAAAGGTCTTCCTTCTGTTGGTTCAACCCCCAATGGCCGCCATGGTCAGAGCTACACCTATCCGAAGCCAGGAGCCAGGTACTTCCTCCTGGTTTCCCATACGGGTGCAGATGCCCAAGCACTTGGGCCATCCTCCATTGCCTTCCCGGGCCACAGCAGAGAGCTGGACTGGAAGAGGAGCAGCCGAGACTAGAACCTGGTGCTCATATGGGATGCCGGCGCCGCAGGCGGAGGATTAGCCAAGTGAGCCACGGCGCCAGCCCTCCTTCAGTGATATTTGAATAAAGCAACTATTTCCCCACATTTGCCACTGGAAACTGTACTAGTCCAGCCTAGACATGAGGGAATCACAGTTCCAACTGAATGCAGAATGCAAAATGTAGAAGAAAAGTGGCTCTTCATTGAGCCAATGAAAAACTGCACCCTAAAGTATGCCTGCTGCAGCCTCTGCTTTTTGAAGCTGATTAAATCAGTAGCCAAGGTCTACCTTGAGCTGTTGGCTGTAGGCTCCTAAATCTCTCTCTCTCTTTTTTTTAATTTTGACAGATAGAGCTAGTGAGAGAGAGAGAGACAGACAGAGAGAAAGGTCTTCTTTCCATTGGTTCACCCCCTAAATGGCCGCTACAGCCGGTGCACTGTGCCGATCTGAAGCCAGGAGCCAGGTGCTTCTCCTGGTCTCCCATGCGGGTGCAGGGCCCAAGGACTTGGGCCATCCTCCACTGCACTCCCGGGCCACAGCAGAGAGCTGGCCTGGAAGAGGGGCAACCGGTACAGAATCCGGCACCCATATGGGATGCTGGCAATACCGGCGGATTAGTCAAGTGAGCCACGGCGCCAGCCCCTCCTAAATCTCTAATAGAGGTAAATGCAGCTGCCTGATTTTGTCTGTCTTTGAGTAGCAAAGATTAATAAAGCAGAGAATAATCTCTTCAAATTCTCTGGACTATTTGAGGCTAGGTTATCTAGGTGTCTGGCTTCCAAAAGAGAAATTAGAACATAATGGAGATCTCAGAAGAAAATTATGGAGTCACTGGCAACAGCCAAAGTAAATTTTAAACATCCCCCTTCATCCCCCTCCATTCCTCTTTCTCTGCTGTTCAATGACCAGCAGCCTGTAGGCTCTCAAATTCATGGATATCCACTTTGTGATTTTTCTTAATGAAGAGCTCATTAACATACAGATGTGATACCTGACAGAAACGTTCTAATTGATTTCTAGTTACCCTCTGAAGCCACACATAGTAAGTTTAAACTTAACAATAACAACTTTTAAAATATTCAGAATAGCATAACTCTTATTGTGCTTCATCCCCTAATACTTGGATTATTCAATATCTACCAACTGACCTACCCTTCTTTTTATTATATTAAGCAAAATTGTATTCTCCATTAAGGACCTTTTTCATCCCATCACTTCCCTGTCCAAAAGCCTAGGATGCATTCTCGTGGCTTATTTTTGGTAACTGCTTTTAAAAATTCAATTCTATTGAGGTATTATATATGTTAAAATTTACTTTTTTTCTGTACATAGATCTGAGTCTCAACAAACATATAGACTAACCATCACCACATTCATATATGTAATATTTTCATCACCCCAAATTCCCCATGTGCTTCTTTGTAGTCAATGCCCTTCATCTCTTTTGTTAACAGAAATGTTTTTATTATTCTTTAACTTTTATTTAGTAAATATAAATTTCCAAAGTACAGCTTTTGGATTACAGTGGCTTGCCCCCTCATAACTTCCCTCCCACCTGCAACCCTCCCATCTCCCGCTTCCTCTTCCTCTTCCTCTCCCATCCCATTCACATCAAGATTCATTTTCAACTATCTTTATATACAGAAGATCAATTTAGTATATGTTAAGTAAAGATTTCAACAGCTTGCACCCACTCAGAGACATAAAGTGTAAAGTACTGTTTGAGTACTAGTTATAGCATTAATTCACATGGTACTACACATTAAGGACAGAGATCCTACATGGGGAGTAAGTGCACAGTGACTCCTGTTGTTGACTTAACAATTTGACACTCTTGTTTATGGCATCAGTAATCACCCTAGGCTGTAGTCATGAGTTGCCAAGGCTATGGAAGCCTTTTGAGTTCGCCAACTCTGATCTTATTTAGACAAGGTCATAGTCAAAGTGGAAGTTCTCTCCTCCCTTCAGAGAAAGGTACCTCCTTCTTTGATGGCCTGTTCTTTCCACTGGGATCTCACTCACAGAGATCTTTCATATGTTTGTTTGTTTGTTTGTTTGTTTGCCAGAGTGTCTTGGCTTTCCATGCCTACAATACTCTCATGGGCTTTTTAGCTGGATCCGAATGCCTTAAGGGCTGATGCTGAGGCCAGAGTGCTGTTTAGGACATCTGCCATTCTATGAGTCTGCTGTGTATCCCGCTTCCCATGTTGGATTGTTCTCTGCTTTTTAATTCTATCAGTTAGTATTAGCAGATAGTAGTCTTGTTTGTGTGATCCCTTTGACTCTTAATCCTATCATTATGATCAATTATGAACTGAAATTGATTACTTTGACTAGTAAGATGGCATTGGTACATGCCACCTTGATGGGATTGAATTGGAGTCCCCTAATGCCCTTCTTCTATCCCCATTGTCCACAATTACTAATTTTACTTCTCTCCCTTTTCCAGAAACTTAAATAATTGAAATCAGAGTATACAGTCTTTTGTACTCACTTTCTTTCACATAGCATAATGCTTTTGAGATCCACGCATGTTATGCATGTATCAGTAGTTTGTTTCTTTTATTAGTACTGTTGTTCCATTGTATAAATGCACCACAATTTAATTATCCATTTGCTAGTTGATGGAAATTAGGGTTTATCTTGTTTTATTAGCTATTTTGACTAAATAGGCTATAAGTCTTTTTATATAAGTCTTTGTGGAAATGATTTTATTTCTTTTGTATGAATAACATTGGACTGAGATGACTGGATCATGAATTAAGCTATATTTTTAAGTTTATAAGAAACTGTCAAACTGTTTTTTTTCAATGAAGCTATGTTATTTTGTTCTTTCAATGGGAATGGATATAAATTCCAGTTGTTCTGCGTCCTCATCAAGTGTCATCAAGATTTCTTTGTTTTGCTTTTTTTTTAATCTATGGAGATGTATATTTATATTTACTGTGGTTTTAATTTGAATTTCCCTAAAGAAAAATTATGTTAGTCATCTTTCCTGAAGTGTCTGTTTCAAAGTTCTCAGTTTTTCTTAGGGTTGTTTGTTTTATCATTATTGGGTTGTGAGAGTCATTTTGCATTCTGGATACAAGTCCTTCACACAGATGATTTCTGACAGAGCTTCATCTCTGCCTGTGTCTTTTCTGTTTATTTCCTTAACAGTATCATTCAGATAGTTGAAATTTTGAGACATGATAAAGTCAAATTTCTCCAATTTTTCTTTTGTTGTCTGCTTCTTGTGTTTCTTTTAAGAAATATTTACCTCATCCAGGTCACAGTGAAATTGTCCGGAAGTTTTATGAGTTTTGGTTTTACATTTATAACTGTGATCCATTTGGAGTTAATTTTTATATGGTACACAGTATAAAGTTTTTTTATGCAAATGGTAGTCCAATTTTTCCAATATTATTCATTGAAAATACTATCCTTTCCACATTAAATACCTATCATCTTTGTAGAAAATCAATTGATTATATGTATTTTGGGTCTTTTTCTTAACTCTTTTTGCCAACACAACCCTTTCTTATTTACTGTAGCTTTATAGTAAATCCTGGGAGAAGTAGTGTAAGTTTCCCCCTGTTGTTCTTTTTCAAAATTGTTTTGACTATTTTAGCCATATGGTCCAATATAAAAAAAGGGATTTTTAAGGATGGAAACACCTTATGCAAGACCTATTTAGAGAAAGGGTGTTTACCCCCCAGCTTCTTCATTTAACAGCCTTGTCTGGCCTGTTCTTAAACTTGGAATGATTGACATCTCGTGGTGGATTATCTCAGCTTTAATGCTTGATTCCACTCATTAAGGTCCCTGTATCAATTTCATATACTGCTGTAACAAATTACCACAAACTTAGGGACTTAAAACAGCCCGATTTTATTTTCTTCCAATTCTGTAGGTCAGAAGTCTGATTTGCACCTCTGTGGGCTAAGATCAAAGCATTAGCAAGACTGTGTTCCTTTCTTGAAGCTCTAAGAGAACATTTGTTTTCTTTTCTGGAAGCTCTGGGAGAATTTGTTTTCTTACCTTGTTCAGATCCTGGAAGTTGCCTACATTGCATCTTTAAAGCCAGCAATCAAGTCTTTCTCATACTACAACATGGTGACACTGACTCTTTTTTTTTTTTTTTTTTTTGCAGAGAGAAAGGGAAGATTTATTTAAATCAGAAGCCTCCAGCCAGTGTGGCCTGGAAGGGAGCTCCAAGAGAGGCAAAACCGAAAGGGGCTGGTGGTAGTGGGGTTTTTAAGCACAATTTTGGGGAAAATAAAACTGACACTCAGCTAACAATCAGTTATAAGGTGGGGACCAAACCCATAAAAGACCTGATTTGTAATCTTATTGGCCCTGTCTCTCTTACTCACATATAACAAAAGTGGAATCACCATTCCCTTTCTATTCTCATGATAAGATTGGAAGCTCCCAAGGAGTGGGGCAGGCACTTTTGTTTTGCTAAAAGCAGTTTTTGGGGAGAAGTTTACAGTAGGATTTGGCATCTTGATCTTGCTAAAGATAACTTTTGGGGAAGCAAGTGTTTTACACTCTCAATTTCCACGGGGACCAACCTGACTGCCTAGTAACTCTTCAGACTTTCCATATTCCCTACCCCAGAAGAACGACCCTAACTTCTGTTATGGGGTATGAGGATGTGGGATGATGACTACTCTGGTTTCTCCAAACTGAGTAACGGCAGAGTAGGGAATGACAGTCAAGACAGGGTTCCCGCAGGAGGAGGACAGCAGTGCCAGCTTGCAGGAACTGCTTCCATCTGAAGTTTCGTGTGCATGGCCATCTAGAACTTCACTGTTTCAAGTCTGGAGAAAATGAATCTAAGAAGCAGATTAAATGCACAGGGTCTAAAACAAAGAACAGAGTCATGATTAGAGGACCTACGAAAAGTGCCGTTCAAACCACTAGGAAGTTTTCCCTTTGAGAGGCAAATAGAAACTGACAGGAGGGGCTTGATAACAATCAGGTGGGTGTTAAGGCCTGACCATGTGTATATATATATATATATATATATATATATATATATATATATTTCAGATCATCTCTCTCTTCACCCGGGGAACTAAAAGTTCCATCATAATAGAACCTCCCTAGGGAAGACACCCTGTAACTTCCATTACCTAGCTGGCCTGGGGGGAGAGCTGGCTTGAATAGAAGGTAATCCCCTCAACAGTTTTGGTTACTTTGGAAGTTGGGAAGAGTGAAGGGCTTTTTTCAGCTTAGAGCCAATAGGGTCTGCAGCACTGACCTGGGAGTCCTTCCACTCCAGGGCAGTCCATTTCCACTGACTGAGCTCTTGGCTGGCAGAGCTGCCAGGGCTCTTCAGAGACTGACTTCTGTCATGACTGCTGCCCATTGAAGCCCTGGCTTTGCACATTGAAAACCAATACCATTTGGTGGTGGACTCCTTGATGGCAGGTCACTGTATATAGCTATTATTAATTTTCCTGCTACCTATCCTTACATTGCTCCTGCTGCCTAGCTTGCTCCTTTTCCTCCTGGTCTCTGTTAAAATAGAACAGAGGAAGCCTTTTGGATTTCAGCTAAAGGGATCTCCAACACCATCCCTAAATTTTGGTGGCCTGAGCTAGAAATCTGTGGTCACCGGCATGTTCTCACAATGTCCTTCCTATGAGATAAAATGATGCCCATGAGAAGAGCTCTGTCCTAGGTAAGCTCAAACATGATAACCACCTTATCCAACCTGCCTATAAGTTTTGAAGTCATTGGTAAAATTTCTCTCCCTTAGTTTGGTTTGAAAATGGAGGTTTTGCCTGTTTACTGTGCCCATGGCAAAGTAAATCTTGCTGTGAAATCATAATTTCTTCTATGTGTGACCAGGCTATCATTACAGAAAATTGTTAGCCATCCATTTTATAAGGTCTGAAGATCAACTATACATCTATATTTTTCTTCTTTTTTAAAAAAATATTTATTTATTTATTTGAAAGCCAGTTACACACAGAGAGAAGGAGAAGCAGAGAGAGAGAGAGAGAGAGAGAGAGAGAGAGAGAGAGATATGTCTTCTATCCGCTGGTTCACTCCCCAGTTGGCTGCAATGGCCGGAGCTGTGCCAATCCGAAACCAGGAGCCAGGAGCTTCTTCTGGATCTCCCACATGGATGCAGGGGCCCAAGGACTTGGGCCATCTTCCACTGCTTTCTCAGGTCATAGCAGAGAGCTGGACTGGAAGTGGAGCAGCCAGGACTCGAACCAGTGCCTATATGGGATACCTGCTATGCCACAGCACTGGTCCCCAACTGTACATCTTGATGGAGAGTCCTTCAGAATAGAATCAGTTTTCCATCTTAAAGAGAATAGAGGAGAAATGAGGGAACACTTCCCAGATTGCTTGCTCTCAATAACTTAATAGGAAGTAAAAACAATTTTAACTGTCAAATAACAACTCAATTCAATTTTCTAAAGTTCTATCTTAAGAAACTGGAAAAATATACAAAAATAAATTCCAAAGCCAGAAGGAAGTAAGAAAATGCAAAGAGCACAAATCAATGGCAGGGGAAACAGAAGAACAATAAAAAGAAATTAAAGCATTTACCAAAAGTTCCAATGCCTTCTATAAATTTTAAGAGTACATGTAATTGGATATATTTCTTAGACATTAACACTTCTTTGGTCTCTCTATTCTACTTCTTTTTTTTTTTTCTTTTTTTTTTTTTTAACTTTTATTTAATGAATATAAATTTCCAGTGTACAGCTTATGGATTACAATGGCTTCCCCCCCCCCATAACTTCCCTCCCACCCGCAACCCTCCCCTCTCCCGCTCCCTCTCCCCTTCCATTTGCATCAAGATTCATTTTCAATTCTCTTTATATACAGAAGATCAATTTAGTATAAAGATTTCAACAGTTTGCACCCACATAGAAACACAAAGTGAAACATACTGTTTGAGTACTAGTTATAGCATTAAATCACAATGTACAGCACATTAAGGACAGAGATCCCACATGAGGAGCAAGTGCACAGTGGCTCCTGTTGTTGACCCAACAAATTGACACTCTAGTTTATGGCGCCAGTAACCATCCTAGGCTGTCGTCATGAGTTGCCAAGGCTATGGAAGCCTTCCAAGTTTGCCGACTCTGATCATATTTAGACAAGGTCATAAAAGACAGAGTGAGGATAGTAACCAATGATCCTAAGAGTGGCATTTACCAGGTTTGAACAATTATACAGCATTAAGTGGGGAAGAGGACCATCAGTACACACATGTTGGGAGTAGAGCCATTGGTGGTAGAGGTTATGATTACAAAGGAATGAGGCCGAAGTGCACTAGACAGGGCATAGAACAAAGGACAGAGTCATTATTAGAGGAGCTAAGAAAGGTGCTGTCTAAGCTACAATTAAGTTTTCTGATTGAGAGGCAAATAGAACCTGATAGAAGGGGCTTGATAATAATCTGGTGGGCTTAAGGCCTTGTAAGTTAAGAGGCCCAGACCTATCTATCTCTTCACATGGGGTATATCCTAAGGGAGGTGTGAACCTCCTAGGGGAAGGCACTCTGTTGACTTTCATTACTTGGCTGGCCTGGGAGGAGAGCTGGCCAGGTAAAGGCAGGGGGCATCTCTAACAAGAAATGTACAGTTCTGCCTGCAATGTTGCTGACCCTACTTGACCATCCCCTCAGGTGCAGTGGTCACTTTGGAAGTTGGGCTGAGTGAAGGGCTTTTCAGCTTAGAGCCAATAAGATCTGTGGCTCTGACCTGGGCATCCTTCGACTCCAGGGCAGGTCCATTTCCAGTGATCCAACTCTTGGCAGAGCTGCCAGGGCTCTTCACAAGCTGACTTCTGCTGAAGCCCAGGCTTACCACATTGAAAGCCACTGCAGTGGACTGGCCTGTTGGGTCTCCTTGAGGGCAGATCACTGTACAGATCAGCCATTATTAGGCCTGCCACCCATTGCTTCTGATGCCGAGCTTTCTTTTCCTCCTGGTTTGTGTTAAAGCAGACCAGACGATGCAAGTCAAGGGAGTGCCCGTTTCCCATCTCTAATCTTCTGTGGCCTGAACTACAAGTCTATAGTCACAGGCATGTTCTGTAGTAGTTTTTCTAAGGTAGACAATGCCCATGAGGAAAATTATATTCTCACTTTAAAACTTTCTTTCCCTTTGGTCTGAAAGGGAGGTTTTTTCTACTTACTGTATACTTCGCTGATGGCGAAGTGAATCTAGCTATGAGATTATTATTTGAGTTCTTATTTTGGCTATGCTATTGCAGAAAAATGTTAGCCATCTCTTTTATAAGGTCCAAAGATTAAATTGTGCATCCTACAGATTCCTTCATAATAGAGTTAGTTTCCTACCTTGAAGAGAATAGAGAAATGAAAGAACAAGTTGGGCTTAGAATAGAGAAATGAGGGAGCAAGTCCTAGATCGCTTGCTGACAATTTAAAATTATAAACTCATCAACCAACAAGAGGCACTTGCTTACTTCATAGTATTTTTGAAAGCACCTGTAGGATTTTACAAGTATTTAACCCTTTAAGCCTCTGGGGCTTTCTCATTAAATAACTATCATGTCTCCAAAATATCTGGTTGAAATAAGATTTCTTAAAATCATGACATAACATAGACCAAATTTGATCGTTGTTACAAGGTGATTATTCAAATTTTTGAAAAAAGCACATATTTAAATAACCCATAGCTCTTAATAAAAATTCAGCTGTTTTTGAACAATTAGAATTTAACAGACATCAAGAGAACATAATAGATTACTTTAACACATTGCTTTAACAGAGCATCAGAGTTTAATTCTATGTCAAAGAGAAATTGAGCTTCCTGTGATCTTTTGCTGTGAGGTTTCCTTCCTTTACCTTCTTTCATATTGGTGACCATGTTTCTGTGTTTCTGTGTGTAAGACATCTTTGAGCATCTTTTGCAGGGCAGGATGAGTGGCAACAAATTCTTTCAGTTTCTGTTTGCTATGAAAAGTCTTAATTTCACCTTCATTCACAAATGAGAGCTTTGCAGGATATAGTATTCTGGGCTGGCAGTTTTTCTCTCTTAGTACCTGGGCTATGTCTCGCCATTCCCTTCTAGCTTGTAGGGTTTCTGATGAGAAGTCTGCTGTGAGTCTAATTGGAGATCCTCTAAGAGTGATCTGACGTTTCTCTCTTGCACATTTTAGGATCTTTTCTTTATGTTTCACTGTGGAGAGTTTGATTACAACATGTCGTGGTGAGGATCTCTTTTGGTCATGTTTATTAGGGGTTCTATAAGCTTCCTGTACTAAGATGCCTCTGTCCTTCTCCAAACCTGGGAAATTTTCTGCTAGTATCTCACTGAAAATGCCTTCTAATCCTTTCTCCCTCTCCATGCCTTCAGGAACTCCTAGAACTCGAATGTTGGGTTTTTTAATAGTATCCTGTAGATTCCCAACAATATTTTTTAGATTTCTAATTTCTTCTTCTTTTCTTTGGTTTGCCTGTTTCCTTTCCTGTTCTCTGTCTTCTAAGTCTGATATTCTCTCTTCTGCTTCGCCCATTCTGTTTTTAAGGCTCTCTAATGTGTTTGTCATTTGATCTATTGAACTCTTCATTTCATTATGATTTCTAGTCACTATCAGAGTTTCTTGTTCCACTAGTTGTTTCATTTCATTTTGATTCCTCCTTAATATTTCACTTTCACGAGAGAGATTTTCTATCTTGTCCATGAAGGATTTCTGTAGTTCAAGAATTTGTTTTTGAGAACTTCTTAATGTTCTTATCAATTTTTTGAGATCTGCTTCTTGCATTTCTTCGATCTCATCATCTTCATAATCTTGAATTGGGGTGTCTTTTTCATTTGGGGGTGTCATAGTGTCTTCCTTGTTCTTGTTAGCTTGGTTTTTGCGTTTGTTGTTTGGCATGTTGGAGATATTTGGTTTCTTCACTGTGGTGTTTTTTCTTGTTACACTATGGCTCTATATTAAGTGGACTTTCTGCTTTCAGTGGAGCCTTAGAGGCTTGAGATGAGTGTGGACTGAGAGCTGTGTTTGGTTCCTCAGGGTTGAGGGTGTGTCAAGGATGACACTCCCAGGTTAGGTGTGGTAAATCTCTCTTTCTTTTTTTGATTTAAAAGGGAAGTAATTCCGCACAGCTGAACGTAATTGGAGGTAGTTAGCAGGCAAATGATATACCCACAGGAGCCAGAGATCGGAAGCTCTTTCCCAAGGACCACACAGGGAATCTCTGCTGCCCTCAGTGTGGGCTCCAATTCTCCTGCAGTCTCCCACTGGGTTGCCAAGTTAGATCCTAATCTCCTGTTATTTCACCCCTCCCCCCAGAGTCAGGTTTTTCTGCTAGGCTCAGGGCTGGTGCAGACCTGAGGTCGCCCTGCTTATGACGTATGTCCAAAATGGCGCCTGCTCTGTCTTGCTCGCCTTTGAGAGGTGAGCGGAGAGAGAGAAACTTGTGTCCGTATCAGTCACTTTTTTTATTTTTTTCTCTCTCTTCTAGTTAGCCTGGTGAACTTTTCCCCACGGAGTTTCAAGCCTCGTTCCCTCTAGCCTCCTCTTTCCGCTTGCCTGCTGGTATCTCGGGCTATGGAGGTTCGGCTCACCTCGCGTTCCAGCGCTGGTGCGTTGAGTCTGCCGCTGGTGTCCCGAACTTGGGCTCCCACGCTCTCCACGCAGGTCCACTGTGAATCACTAGTTCCGGAAGAGTTTCCTCTGCTGTTTCTTCCCCTACTCTTCCTTGACCCTGCAGTATCTCCACTTATATTAAACTTTCTCTCCCCCCGGACTAAGTGTGCTGCCTGCCTATTCCGCCATCTTGCCGCCTCTCTCTCTATTCTACTTCTAATGACCCTGTGTTTTCATTTGGTTTCACTTGATAATCAAAGTAATCTCTCCATTTTAAGGTCACTTGAATAAAGACTTCCATCGGGGGGAAAAAAAAAAAATCTTTGTTTTTTGTTATCTCAACACACATGCACAGTACTGCAAAAAGTTCTTGGGAAATGGAATTAAAAGATAGATTTATTTTGCTGCAAATTTAGAAAAACATTATTTATTTGAAAGGCAGATTTACAGAGAGAGAGAGAGAGGTAAGTATCTTTCATCTGCTGGTTCATTCCCCAAATGGCCACAACCACTGCAGCTGGGCCAATCTGAAGCCAGGAAGTAGGAGTTTCATTTGGATCTCCTATATGGGTGCAGGGGCCCAAGCACTTGGGCCATCTTCTGCTGTTTTCCCAGGTGCATTAGCAGAGAGCTGGATCGAAAGAGGAGCTGCCTGGACTTGAACTGGTGCCCATATGGGATGCTGGTGCTGCAGGTTTACCTGCTATGTCATAGTGCCAGCCCTCTGACAAATAGTTTTGAAATATATACATATTTTTTGTAGTGTGCATTTATAGTTTATATAAATATATATTGTTTTATTCAGTCTGTTAATATGTTCCTAAAGTTTTCTGCATTTTGTTACCTAAGGATATTGTTCTATATTTTTCCTTAACTTATTATATGCTTGTCCAGTTTGGTATCAGCAATGATGGTTTTTAAGAGTAACATGTTAGGCAGTGTTTCTTACATTTTTGTTTTCTGGGAGAACTTATAATTGATCTCATTTCTTCCTTTAATGTTTGGAAGAATTTGCCACTGAAGTTATATGTGAGTGACGTGTTTGTGTTTTGTTTTTTGCTGCTCCTGCACATTTTTGGGAGGTTTCAAAATTTGGATTTACTTTCTGTAGTAGATACAGGAACATTTAGGCTGTTTTTTAAATTGACTTAGATATGATAGTGTCTTCTAAGAAATTTATTCATTTCATCTAAGTGATCAAATTTGTTGACACTAATTTTTCAAAATAGCCACTTATTATCATTTTTAATTTCTATAAGATCTGTAGTAATGCCTTTACTTCCTTTCTACTATTTGCAAGTTCTGTATTCTTTCTTCTTGATACTACTGGCTTTACGTTTATAAATTTTGTTGTTCATGTCTCAGAATCAGGCTTTGTTTTAATTTATTTGTATTATTCTTCTGTTATCCCTGCCATTGATTTGTGCTTTTTGTGTCTTCTTACGTTCTTCTGGTCTTGGAATTTATTTTTTGTTTATATTTTCTAGTTTCTTAAGATGGAACTTTAGAAAATTGAATTGAGTATTTTTATATTTCTAATATAAGCTTTTTCTGCTACAGATTTCCCTCTAAGCAATTTTATATCTTACATATTTTGATATAATGTGCTTCCATTTTAATTAAATTAAAATATTTTTTGTGTGACTTATTTTTTGACCCATGGACTTTTAAAAAAAGATCTAATTTAATTTCTACCTAATTAGGTATTTTCTAGAATCACGATTTCTAATCTAATTAAATCAGAAAAGAATTTCTAAGATTTCGATTATTTTTAATTTACTATGTTTCCTTTAATGGCCAAGAAATATAGACTGCTTTAGTTAATGCATCACGTGCGCCTGAAAACAATGAATATTCTGTTGTTGGGTGAAGTGTTACATAATATTAGGTCAAGTTTATTGATAGTATTGTACAAATCTTCTGTATCTTTATTTATTATCTACTTGTTCTATAGTCAAATGAGACATTGAAGTACACCACTGTAATAGTGTATTTGTCTTTTTCTTCTTTCTGTTCTAACAATTTTTATGTCATGAACTTTTAAATTCCGTTGATGGATACAAATACATTTAGGATCATGATGTCCTCTTAACAAAATGAATTCCTTATCATTACACAATGACCCTTTTTATCCATGTTAGTAATGTAGTTCTGAAGTGTTCTTGGTCTGTTATTAATTATTTTAAAGACTTATTTTTATTTACTTGAAAGACAGAATGTCAAGAGAGAGATTGAGAGAGAGAAAATTATCTTTCATCCACTGGTTCACTTTTCAAATGGCTTCAATAGCTGGTTGAAGCCAGGAATCAGGCTATCCAGGTCTCCTACATGGGTGGCAGGGACCCAAGTACTTGGACCATCATTTGCTTCTTTCCACGGTGCATTAGCAGGGAGCTGGTTAGAAGTGGAGCAGCCAGGATTGAAACCAGCACTCTGATATGGGATACAGGCATCAAACATAGTGGCTTAACCCCACTACAAGAAACATTCCATCTTTCCTTTGGCTAAGGTTTACATGATGTATCTTATTTTTCTTCATTTTATTTCTCATATGTTGATATTCCATGTAAACAATGTATAGCTGAGCCTTGCTTTTTTTTAACTTTTATTTAGTAAATATAAATTTCCAAAGTACAGTTTATGGATTGCAATGGCTTCCCCACCCCAATAACTTCCCTCCCACTTGCACCCCTCCCATCTCCCGCTCCCTCTCCCCTTCCATTCACATCAAGATTCATTTTCAATTCTCTTTATATACAGAAGATCGATTTAGTATATATTAAGTAAAGATTTCATCAGTTTGCACCCACACAGAAACACAAAGTGTAAAATACTGTTTCAGTGCTAGTTATAGCATTACTTCACATTGGACAACACATTAAGGACAGATCCCACATGAGGAGTAAGTACACAGTTAAGTCAACTGTTGTTGATTTAACAATTTGACACTCTCATTTATGGTGTCAGTAATCTCCCTAGGCTCTAGTCATGAGTTGCCAAGGCTATGGAAGCCTTTTGAGTTCGCCGACTTTGATCTTATTCCGACAGGGTCATAGTCAAAGTGGAAGTTCTCACCTCCCTTTAGAGAAAGGTACCTCCTTCTTTGATGGCCTGTTCTTTCCACTGGGATCTCACTCGCAGAGATCTTTCATTTAGGTCTTCTTTTTTTTTTTTTTTTTTTTTTTTCAGAGTGTCTTGGCTTTCCATGCCTAAAATACTTTCATGGACTCTTCATCCAGATCTGAATGCCTTAAGGGCTGATTCTGAGGCCAGAGTGATGTTTAGGACATCTGCCATTCTATGAGTCTGCTGTGTATCCCGCTTCCCATGTTGGATTGTTCTCTCCCTTTGTGATTCTATCAGTTAGTATTAGCAGACAGTAGTCTTGTTTGTGTGATTCCGTTGACTCTCAGACCTATCAGTGTGATCAATTGTGAACTGAAATTTATCACTTGGACTAGTGAGATGGCATTGGTACGTGCCACCTTGATGGGATTGTATTGGAGTCCCCTGGCACATTTCTAACTCCACCATTTGGGGCAAGTCTGATTGAGCATGTCCCAGATTGTACATCTCCTCCCTCTCTTATTCCCACTCTTATATTTAACAGGGATCACTTTCAAAATGGCTTTTATAGCCATTCTGATAATGTCTACCTTTTCTGTGGGTTTAGGACATTTACATTTAATGGAATTAATGATAGTTACATTTGCATCTATCTTGTTAGTTGCCTTTTGTTTGTCTCACATGTTCTTCATTTATTTTTCTGTCTTTCTGTTTTCTTTCAAATAAATTGAGCAATCATTATGATTCCATTTTATTTACTCTATTAAAAGATCATTTATTTTGAAATCCATTCTATTGACTTATTTATGCTTCTTTTAAAAAATTTATTGATATCACCATGGTTTACAATGTACATCTTTAATTAATCAGAGTCCAAATTCAAATAATATTATAGGATTTCACATACAGGATAAAAAGCTTCACCAATATGTTTCTAATTTGTCCTTCCCAGCTGCTGTCTGATTGCTACCATTGCTACCATATATATGTTATAAATTCTACCATACATTGTTGCTATTTTTTTTCCTTGAAGCTACTTATTATCTTTTATAGAGATTGATTAAAAGATGCCTTTCATGTATACTTTTTATTTTTACTATTTCTGGCACTCTTCATTTCTTATTTCTAAGTTCAAATTTCCATCTGGTATCATATTTGTTCTGCCTGAATAATTTTTTAAGTATTTGTTGAAGCACAAATTTACTAGAAGTAAATTATCTAAGTTTTCATTTGTCTGAAAAAGTCTCAATTGGGCTATCGGGCCCGGGCCATCTTCCACTGCCATCCCAGGCCACAGCAGAGAGCCGGATCGGAAGAGGAGCAGCCAGGACCAGAACCGGCGCCCATATGGGACTCTGGTGCTGCAGGCCAGGGCCTCAACCCACTGCGCCACAGTGCCGGCCCCTCATTATTTTTTAAAACTCTCAGTCATTGGGGCCAGTGCTGTAGTGCAGTGGGTAAAGCCACCGCCTGTGGTGTCTGCATGCCTGCATCCCATATGGGTGCCAGTTCGAGTCCCAGCTGCTCCATTTCTGATCCAGCTCTCTACTATGGCCTGGGAAAGCAGTGGAAGATAGTCCAAGTCCTTGGGTCCCTGCACCCACGTGGGAGACCTGGAAGAAGCTCCTGGCTCCTGGCTTTGTATCGCCGCAGCTCCGGTTGTCGCGGCCAATTGGGTGGGTGAACCAGCGGATGGAAGATCTCTCTCTCTTGCTCTTTCTCTCCTTGCCTCTCCTCTCTCTGTGTAACTCTGACTTTCATATAAATAAATAAATCTTCAAAAAAAAAAAAACCTCTCAATCATCTATTTTCAAGTAATTCTTTTTTTCTCCTTTTTTTTTCTGAGACTCAAATTACTTGTACTTTAGTTGACTGTATGTTGTCTCACAGCTTTTGGATATTTCTTGTTTTCAACCTACCTTTCTTTTGCATTACAGTCTGGATAATTTACAATGATTTATCTTCAAGTTTACTGATTCTTCTTTGGCTGTATCATTCTATTAATTAGTGCATCAAAGGCCTTCTTCCTCTGTGTAACTTTTTTACAGTACTGCTTTGTTATTATGGATTTTAATTTCTTGTGTTTCCATTCATCTACTTCATATTGTTTTGATTTTTATGCTGAAATCTTCCATCCGTACAAGCATGTATATCTGTATTCTCTGTTAGGTCATTTATCATATCAATCACAATTATTTTAAAGTTTCTATCTGATATTTCCAATGTCTGCATAATCTCTAAAACAGGTTTCATGGATTGCTTTAGTTTTTGGCAATGAGTTTTTTTCTCTCTTGCTTTTGTGTTTGCCATTTAATTTTTAAAATTTAATGCCAGAAAATGTGTTCAGAAATTGTAGCCCCGTCTCTTCTATAAGTCCAGTTAGTTGTGAAATTGAGTCAGTCCATTAAGGAAGTGAGCAGACTTTATGATTTGTGCTGTCATTACTATCGGTATACCACGGCTTTTGAATTCCTCTAGTGGTAGGCTGCTGCAACCATATGCTTAGAGTGGGAGCTGTGTTTCTAGAGGTTTTTTTTTTTTTTCCTGTGTGTTCCTGCTTCCCTCTCGGCCTTTGGCTGCCCTTGCACACCTAGACCACAGAGGGGAGTCTCTCTCCATGCTCTTGTGACCCTCCACCAGCAGAAAAATGCTGTTGCTTGTTAAGTGTTGTGCAGTTGCTCAGTCATCACAGTCCAGTCTCAAATCTCAGGCAGGCTCTGTGCTCCTGGGCTTCAGGAATGAAACTTCTTAGCGTTCTTATCTGTCCTTACAGTGACAATGAAATTCTGCCTTGTACAAAGATGCATTAAAAAGTTCACGAAGAAGTGGAATTAAAAGATAAGTTTGTTTTGGAGCAAAAAAACCTTGAAATACATGCATAAGTTTTTTTCATAATACATATTTTTCATGAAATTTTTAAAGATCCTGTGTATGCTTGTATTTCAAAATTTTTTGGCTCTGAAATAAAATTATCTATTACTTCTATTTTCTACAAACTTTTAAAAATAGTCCCCTATCTGTAGTTGGTTTGAGCAGGAGTTCCCTATCTCTCCCCCAATAGTAGCAGACCTATCTTTGCAGGATCCTGGGCTCAAGAAAATTCCTTACCCCTCCTCTAGAGGCAGAAGGTTTGCTTAAATTCTTGCTTCAGGAGCAATGGATTTTTCTTGGATGTGAGAGAGTTCCCTACCCTTCACCCAGAGACAGATAAGTTGGTTTCTATTCCTTCCTAGAGGATTTAGATCTTTGCCTGTGTCACAGCATTCAGAGGGTTTCCTGTCCAACACTAGCATCTTAAAACTTTATTTGTTCTTCATCTACTTGAAAGGCAGAATGACAGAGAGATGGAGATGGAGATGGAGATGGAGGTAGAGGTGGAGATACGTAGAGGTAGAGGTAGAGGTATAGATAGAGATAGAGGTAGAGGTAGAGGTAGAGAGAGGGAGAGGTATCATCCATTCACTGGTTTACTCCCCAAAAGTCTACAACAGCCAGGGCTGGGTCAGGCCCAAGCCACGAGCCAGAAACTCCTTCTGATCTCCCACATTGTTAGCAGGGGCCCAACCACTTGAGTCATCATTTGCTACCCATCAGAATGTATTAGCAGAAAGCTGGATTGAAAGTGAAGTAGCCAAGAAAGAAAAAAAGGAAGGAAGGAAGGAAGAAAAAAAGAACAGGTAGAAATAAAGAAAGGAAAGAAAGGAAAGAAAGAAAGTGGAGTAGCCAGCACTCCAGCAGGCACTGTGATATGAGATGGGGGTGTCCCAAGAGGCGGTTTAACTTGCTGTGCCACAAAACCCATCCCTTTCATATTAAAACTTTTGCTTCATAGGAGAGAAAAGCCTGAGGAAAGTGGCAGTGACTGCCATCTTTTTCAAGAGCACCTAGTGCAGGCATATGGAGAATATCATGTATGTGGATGCAAACTCTCCTTGTGTCAGGGACAACCAGTTATTTCAAATTGATAAGCTATTTCAAGCTCCTCCCTAAGCCATTATCCTTTGTGGAAATGAAGCCATTCTTTTCACTGTTCCCATACATGGGATACTCAACCTGCTTTTTGTATTTGTTTACACTCATCTTCTTGTATGGAAAACCTTCTTTGCTTTCCAATACATTTCCAAATCTTTCCTAGCCAAGTTTGGCTTTAATTTCCTCCTTTATAACTCCAACCAATTCTAATTTCTTCTTTATTGATCACCCTTATAACTTATTTTTAAACTTTTATTGCTTCCAATTTATAAGTGGACATTTAAATGTATACTATTTCTTGCTTTATTACACTGTGTGTTATTGCCTGCTCATTGTGTCACAGGACCTAGCCAGATAGATACTCAGTAAGTGCCCAATGTCCTAGCGATAGAGTTTAGTTAGAAAAGAATGTATTAAGCTCCTCTTGTGTCACATTCACATAAATAACAAAACTAGCACAGCTATTCTGCTTTTTATTAGTGTTTGTATTGTGTTAGCCCATTAGCAGATTAGTTTGACAAATTAGCTCTGAAAGGCAGTGTAATACGGCTGAAAGAGCATAAGAACAAAAGCCAAATGGTTCTGGATTGCAATTTTGGCACCACTATTCATTGGCCATATGACTTTTGGCAGTCGCTTAACTTCTCCTGAAGATTAAATGAGATGATAGTGTCTATTGAGCATATTGACACTGGTCCAGGAAAAGAGAAACAAAACACATTAAGTTTTCAGGGTAAAGGAGGGCAAAATCCTGGAGCATTACTTGGAAAAGGAGAAGCCCAAATATGACTTTGCTCTATGCATGTGTGTGTGTGTGTGTGTGTGTTGGGGGATGGCATGGGGTAGGACAACAACGATGATAATAGTACAGTTTTTCAAGTATTTTTTCTTTGTATTTGCCTTTTTAAGATTCAAGAATTTTTAGCATTTTGCCAAGTTCACTTCATATGTAGATACCATACACATAAATATTAGCTTTTTTTCTTGAAAACATTAACATGTGATATTAATATCACATAACATGGGATTCATGATGACCATAAAGTGAAGAAAGAAAGAAGGAAAGAAATTATACAATATAGACTGTGTATAATTCAGTAAAAACAATATTTATAACAATCTGTATTCCATATTATATGACATCTACAGATTTTAAAATATCCTGTCTCTATATTATTAACTTCCACATATGAGAGAAAGTATGTCACATTTCTCTTTCTATGTCCAGATTATTTCTCTTACCATAATCATCTAAAGTTCCATCCATCTTGTTGCAAATGTCAAGATTTCATTCTTTTTTATAGCTTAGTAATATTCCATTGTGTATAATACCATAGTTTCTTTATTCAGTCATCAGTTGATGGGCACTGATTGATTTCACATTATTGCTACTGCGAATTGGGCTGCAATAAACATGGGCATTCAGGTATCTCTTTCCTATGCTGACTTTATGTTTTTTGGATATTTTCACAGAAGTGGGATAGCTGGGTCCATTTATAGGGTTTTTTAAAGATTTATTTATTTATTGAAAGTCAGACCTACAGAAGGAGAGAGAGAGAGAGAATCTTCCATCTGCTGGTTTATCTCCAAGATGGCCACAACTGCAAGAGCTGAGCCAAGTTGAAGTCAGGAGCCAGAAGTTTCGTCTGGTCTCCCATGTGGATGCAGGGACTCAAAAACTTGTGAAATCTGCTGCTGCTTTTCCCAGGGCATGAGCAGGAAACTGAATCAGAAGTGGAGAAGCTGGGACACAAACCAGTGCCCATATGGAGTGCTGGCATTGCAGATGGCAGCTTAACCCGCTGTGCTACAATGGCAGTCCCCATTTATAGTTTTTTGAGGATTCTTCCTATTGTTTTCCATAATGGTTGTACTAATTTGCATTTCTAGCAACAGTGTATTAGGGTACCCTTTTCTCTCTGCAATCATGCATTTACTATTTTTTTTTAGTTTTATTTGTTATTTTTTGACTTTTGGATAATAGCCACTCTAACTGGGGTGAGATGCATTTCTCCGATGGCTAGTCATACCGAGCATTTTTTTGTGTTTTTTTTTTTTTACCATTTTTTATGTCTTCTTCTGAAAAAATGTTTATTCATATCTTTTACCCATTTTTTAAAAGATTTATTTATTTATTTGAAAGTCAGAGCTAGAGAGAGGGAGGGAGGGAAGGAGAGAGAGAGAGGGAGAGAGAGAATCTTCTATCCACCAGTTTACTCCCTGTATCTGAGCTAGGTGGAAGTCAGGAGCTTCATCTGGGTCTCCCACATGGATGGCAGGAGCCCAAGTGCTTGGGCCATCTTCTGCTGCTTTCCCAGGTGCATTAACAGGGAGCTGAATTGGAAGCGGAGCATCTGGGACATGAACTGGCATACCCTGTGTGGCTTGCTCAAGATAAAACACAAGAACCATCAGAAGGGTGGGATATCTAATTCGTTTTATAGTAAACTGGGAGCTCAGAAACAATCACCACTTCCTTGCTATCCTCAGAGTAAAGTTGGAAATTCCTAATAAATGGGCAGGTATTTTGACCTTGCTAAAGTTAACTTCAGGGGGAAAGCAACCATTTCGCACCCTTAATTCCGCCGGGACCACCCTGACTGCTATTAATCCATCTGACTCCACAGTAGCTTGAACAGACTAAGACATTGTCTCAACAGAGACAGAATTGGAAATCAAGGATTTGGAAGACACCATTTCAAAAGCGAAACTTTGTGCCGGCGCCACGGCTCACTAGGCTAATCCTCTGCCTGCAGCGCCGGCACACCAGGTTCTAGTCCCGGTTTGGGCGCCAGATTCTGTCCCGGTTGCCCCTCTTCCAGGCCAGCTCTCTGCTGTGGCCTGGGAGTGCAGTGGAGGATGGCCCAAGTGCTTGGGCCCCTGCACCCGCATGGGAGACCAGGAGGAAGCACCTGGCTCCTGACTTCGGATCAGCGCAGCTCGCCGGCTGTAGTGGCCAGGTGGGGGGTGAACCAACGGAAAAAGGAAGACCTTTCTGTCTCTCTCTCTCTCACTGTCTAACTCTGCCTGTCAAAAAAAAAAAAAGCGAAACTTGGTTTAGAAAATTTGTGTCTGGTCAGGATATCTTATAGACATTGGAGTGTGATATGGGAGGGTTGATTTGTCATTTAATAGTATAACGGGGAAAAATCTCACCTATGAGATTTTTCTATTTCTAGCTCTGTTTTACTTTATTCTAGAGAATGGTATCTTAATTTAAGTAAATATTCTGATAGGTCATTTTTAAAAGATCATGGAAAGTGGAGTTAAAAGATAAGTTTATTTTGGTCAAAAAGTTTTAAAATCCATGCGTACAAAGGTATTTCAAAAAATCCACAAGAATGCATACTATGAAAAAATCTGCATGGATCTCCATTTTTCCACCAAAATGAACTTATCTTTTAGTTCCATTTTCCACAAACTCTATGGTCCTCTAACTCTGGCTTTCAATTGCCCAAGGATAGCAAATAAACGGTATAGAGACTTGTTATAACATTTTTTTTTTTACTTGAACAAGTTATGGAAAACCTTAAGTGCTGGGGCAGAAAGAGGAAGGATTGGGAGTAGAGCAAATTAGCAATCTGGGAGCATTCTGTTTGTCCAGTTAGCCCAGGAACTATTGTCATTTTTGTGTCTGAAAGTAATTGTGCTGCGCCTGCCAGTGTGTGTGCCCCTATGTGTGATCATGTGTAAGTTTTTATCTGTATGTACTAAAGGATTTGTGTCCCTGTGACAACATGTTTCTTCCTGGTTGTTTTGTTACTTTTTGTATGTGTTTGAATCTCTGTGTGTATCCTAAGAATGTTGGAGTTTGTATTCGTGCGCATGTACTTATTGGGGTTCTGTGATTCTTTTTAAGGCTGTGGTGTTCTACAGACTCTTTTTTATAGGGTAAAGCTGTGATTAAGAGAAGTGCTTGTGCACTTTGAGAAAGTTACAGACTAGGTCAGAATTTATCCTGATTGTTCAAAGTCATTTTTTGCTCCCTAGCCCTACCTCCACAGCTTACGGGGCCCCCTGATTTAGCTGGCCATTTCTTTACAAATGAAAGGGTTCTGGCGATGGATGGTTGGGTGCCTTCCACACATTTCCCCTCAGTGAGTGTCCACTAAGATGTCGCTACAGCAGGGGGGCTTTTGTACTCCACTTTTGATCCCTTTCTGGTATTGAAGAATTGCAGTTCTGGCCTCAGTTCTTTCATGTTTGGTGCTTACGGTGTTTTCTTTCCTCTTGGCAAAGTTCAGAGTGGGCATCGCGATCAGACATTTATTTATTTTTTATTTTTTGTCTAGGGAGAAAGGCTTTACTTCCTCCAGAGAAAGCTTCTGACTGTAGCTTAGAAGGTGCGGCTTTAGAAACTCAGCCTTTCTCCTAGGTTTCAGGGAGAGAGGAGGAGGACTTCCCTAGGCAGATTTTGGCTCCGATTCATTCATTCAGCAAATATTTGTGAAGTACTTGTTATGCATAGCTCCTGCTCCGGGAGCTGAATTCTTCCCTGCTCTGCCATTCCTTTTTGAAGAGACCTTTCATAGGCAACTGTGGTAGAGACTGTGACCGGCCCATGAGGGAGAGTGGTGGACTCCAAGACCCCACAGGTCATATAGAACTCTATGTGGTTTCCTAATTCTCACAGGTGGCGCTGTCCACAGATCATGGCTCCGATTTTGTTTCAGCCTTTGTGTCCGAGTCGGCCACACTGTCATGGCAAATCCTGTGGACTCTAGCTTCCCTTACTCCCTCCTATGCCTTGAGCCATTTTCTTAAATACCTAGGAAGTAGCAGTTCCTGAACCCTCAGCTGTAGCTACCCAGAATCTGAATTCTGCCTTTCATTTCTGCTAACTGCTAAGGCAGGATTTGGAGCGACGTTTTCTGAGCCAGCTCCAGAAGAGTCATGGGGTCATACACACATGTGAGAGCGGGCACACTTTGATTCTAATCTGGTCCTTGCTGCAAGCCCAATAACAAGTCAGTATGCCCCTAATCTATCCATTGAGGAATTAGACATTGTTGAATTTCTAAGGTCCCTTCTGCTCTCAGTCTCTAAAAATGATTGCTTCAAGCCTCTTCAAACTGTATTATGAAGCACTAGGGAGAATGTACAACAGATATGTTCTCGGAGAACTGGAGGACGTGCCATTTCTTTATGGATTTGAAAAGGAAGGGAGATGACATTTATTAAATGCAGTGATCCAGGCACTCTCTTCTATTGTACATTATTGTTTCAATAATAGTCCAGAACTTGGAGAAATTTAGAGAGGATGAAGTGAGTGTATGTGTGAAAAACTGAGTACAGTGTCTAGCAAAGTATACACTCAATAAATGTGATTCTCTGGCTTGGGCTTTGACCTCTCTATCCAGCCCACCACCCTTTTAAAAGATGACCAAACAGAAACTCAGAAGGATAAAGTAAGGACCAAAAATCACCCAGGTTTCCAGATCCAGAGATTGTGTGAATCCTGTTGTATTACACTGCCTCTGGGGTGTGAAATTTGCAGTTACTTCCCATGGGGACCTGCTCCAGTAACAGATGAACTTGCTTGGAGGTTTGCTTGGAGGCCTCCTGCTCTCTGGCTTCGCTCCTCTTTGTGTCCTGTATTTGTGAGATAGACATCCAGAGGTTTCAGGCACAGCGGAGATTTCCCAATGCAGGGTTATACTGATCCCACAGAGCTTGAACCCTTCATCTAGGCTAAGTTATCCTCAGACTCTCATTCTGGGCCAACCACCCCCTAGGGAAGACTTCTAGCCATGCAGAAAAGAAACTCCCTGGAAACCTTGACTTCCAGCTCTGCTCCCTGATGCAAGTATGGGAAAATGACCTTAAGGGGGAAGAGCAAAAAAGATCATTTTCAAATAAAGAGAAGGGTAAGTTTTCTTTCTCAGGATTGAATGCAAGATATCATACCCTTGGCTGGCATAATTATGAGAACTGGATCAACAGTTCCAGGGGAGGATATGGGAGTTGCTCTAACTGGGGATGGGAGTCATTGCTGATCCTTTTAGGTAGGAAGTTAGAAATTAGCCTACGTGTGTGAGAGGGGCCTAAGGAAAACAAAGCATCTACAGAAGCACTCATTGGAAGCAGCCCTGTATTTTATACTTCAAAGTCCTGCCCATACCTCCATGCCCCCATACTCCTGATAATTTTCTAGGTGGTCTCAGCCTTCCCCCCCCCCCTGCCGAGGAAAGCTCCCCAGGAGAATCCTCTCTCCTCAGCACCACATGGGTTACCTGGACTAATAACATAATAAAATCTTTACATCCTTCCTCAAGGCAGGTACCCTAGGGATAGCTCCTCTGCCTGGTGCCAGGTGGGCTCCCCAGTCTGATAGCACTGAGTACTGTAAGCTGGGGAGGGGCGGAATTTCAGCTATTTCACACTCAGCAAACCCTTTGTCCTAGAGGAGGAGGAGGCGGAGGAAGGGAAGGAGAAATATTGGGAAGGACTGGACCCATTTGCCCTATAAGCTCCAGTCTGAAGACAGAGTTGTGTGCTCAGCTCTCAGCTCTCTCTTGAGCTGCCTGTCTGGCCTGCCAGGTGTACTCTCTCCATTGTTTTCCCCAGTCTGAATGGGCACTCTCTCTCAGATGCTGTCCCACCCGTCCTAATGGGTGCCCTACCCCATTAAACCTTACTTCCTTGCTTGCCACTGTTCTTTTTCTCACGTCTGAATTCTTTCTTGCACAAAGACAAGATCCTATCCCACCCATCTTTACTAACAATCTTGGGAAAGGAAGTTGGTAAATTGGTAACTGTCTGACAGTTATTGGTCCACATTTTTCTAGAGTTAAATAGGGGATATTGATGAGCAGAGTGGCAGAGGATTAATCTTGGAGGCAACTTCATGGCTTGAAAATAACGTTCTTATGAGATCCATACAAAGCCTAATTGTCCTCTAGAAGCCTTTCCTGCGTTATTCTTTACTTAGCAGGAAGGATATGGATTTCTGTTTCTAGTAGTGAAGATGGTTTTCAGGGAGTGTGTCTCTGGTCTCAAACTCACAATGTACACAGAACAATCTTGGGTTGAAGATGTCATCCAAAGATCTTTGGTATGAGATTAAGCAGTTGGGTCAGAAATGCTGTTGCATCGTGACTAGACTTGATGGTTTACTGTGTTCCCTTCCACCTCCAGAGTGACCAGCACTGAACCCTTCATCTAGGCTGAGTTAACCTCAGACTCTCATTATGGACCAACCATCCCCTAGGGCAGTCTGAATCTCTCTTCTTCTCTGCCTCCCTCCCTCCACTCCTCCTTCCATCTCTCTGAGTCCCCCAAAGTAACAGAGGGTACTCTTTCCTAGGCTATAGAGGTTAGTCCACACAACAGAGCCCTGGTGCTGGGAACCAGCAACTCTGAGTTTCCTAGCAGCATCCAATATGATTCAAAATATATAACTTTTCATATAGGGGGCCATAATTTGCCTTCTAGATGCAGCACAAAGTTCTGGAAGGATTGGAGGATTTGAAGCTAGGTAAGCTTACTTCTGAATCCAGATTCTGATATTTTCTGGCTCTATGATTTTGAGCAAATCAGTTTAATCTCCTTGAGTCCCATTTTCCTCATCTGTAAAATTGGAATATTCTTGAATCATCTGCTATGAGTGTTGTGAATATTTACTGAGACAATTTATGGAAAAGATTTAGCTCAGTGGTTGGCACCAAGTATGCATAAAAGGAATATTTGATAGGTGAATCAGTGAGTGGGTGAATATTGATGTCTTTCTTCTCTTCCACCTCTATGATGAAATGCTGTTAAAAGGGCTTTTGCTGTCCTTTAATTATGTAGCAAGAATGTCAATATAGAATTCAGTCAACTCAGGGTCTGTTGTGTGACCTCAGTACAGTTAAAGTACTGTCTGAATCTCAGTGTCCTTATAAAATCTGAATAGCAAGGCCAAGTACGTAAAGCTGTTGTGAAGATTAAAGGAAATAATGGAGGTGATGCAGAAGACCTGGCCCGTGGCACCAGATTGATAATGTTAGGCCCATTTCTCTGCCTCTTCCTGGGCACTTCTACATGTGTGGGCTCATTTAATATTCAGAACAATCATGTGAGATATGTATTACCATGACAATGAGATAATGTATGTGGAGCCACCTAGTACAATATGATGATGATGCAGGTGGTCAATAAATGTTTGTTTCCTTTCCCTTCTCTTCCTTAATTAAGTCAATTATTATCCTGCCAACAATCGTGCTTTTGCATGAACTATGTGAATATTTTAAAGAATGAGGTGCTAATCTTATACTGCTATCAATTTAGAAGGCAGTCTGGACACCTGGCCTATCATCAAAATTATGTTGATTTTAACAAGATGACAAAAGATCACAAGGTTTAGAGATGTAAAGTGCTTGCCTAATTCCTGCCTTATTAGAATGGGTTGTGAATAGATTAATTTGATATTTCAAAATGTAACAACCATTAGAAAACATTTTCATATAAATTATGGTTTTACATATTATTGCTATGCTTTCCTTAGCATTTGAAAAAAAAAATAAAGTTTTACATCTATGATTGTAGGATCGAGGATTGGTTGGGGTTGAGTTCCTCTGATTTTAACTTAGTCCCTTATCTAGTTTCCAAAAGTCACCCTCTAATATCTACTAATTTGGGTGTTAGAACACAATTTGGCCAGTGCTAAAGAGTGGGCTGTATTTGTGGGGTAGAGAGCTTCTTGGAGGAATAACATCTGATCTACCAACAAGGACTTTTTACTTTAACTTCATCATCTGCAAAATTAAATGTTAGTATTTACCTGATAAGGTTATTTTAAAGATTAAATAAGATAATTGATGAATAAATAGATTCATCTAAATGCTTTAGCCTACAGTTTGTCATGTAGTGAGGGTTCAATAAATTTTAATAGCTGCCATTGCTATGACCAACACTGTCACCACTTTGGCAACTACAGTAATCCTGATGGAACAAAATCATTGCACAATGGTTGAAGAATTGGATGTTCATCCAAAGGGAAGGCTGGCAACTACCTTCGCTTCAATCTACATTTTGGAAATCTTTTTAATGGGTATGTATCCCACTGCTTGAATTACTAGAGAGAATATGGGCTAATCATTGAATCTTGAGGCACTAATGCTCTTTCTGTGTTATATAGGGTCATTAACATCCTTTGTTATCATTGTCCAAAGCTTCTGTTGTAGAAGGTGTAAGAAACTGAGTTGAAAATGATCTGAATGCAGGAAAGCCCTTGAACATTTTTGTAATTTGAATTGTAATAGATTCTATTTTATTTTTCCTTTCTCCTCACCAAGCAGATTATATTAGACTTTCTTAGTTTTGTTGAGTCTCAACTCATCAGAATTTTGCAAGAACCTTTTCGCTGTCTCTAAATAAACCAGCCAGCCTGTTGATATAGAAGGACTGATCTAGGTGCCATGAATACTCAAGGAAGGCGGTAGAAGAGAATACAGTTAGGTTGCTTGAATTCTTTTTCTTTTGAAAACCAAACAGATTTTTGGCTGCTTTGGAGAATTGATTAATACAGGTAGGGTTTCTAAGTATCCCATTGATAGTTCAGGTGGGACTAGTGAACTTGCATGGGTAGTCTGGAAATTTTCAAAAAGTTATAGGCCCAAGGGAGAGTGTGACTTTGCTGGCAATAACATTGGAGGCAAATAGAGCCATGGAGACCTCTGTTGAACAAATCATCAAAAGAGAATGGAATGATGAGTGGTTGAGATAATCTGTGTGCATGCAGACGCCTGGGCACCAGCAGTCTCTTACAGAAGCTTCTACCTCCAGGGCCTTCGGATTCTAGAATGCCTTATTCCAGCACTACTCCTTCTTTAGACGGTTTCTTAGGTACTTCTCCCTCCCTCCTTTCCTCCCTTCCTCCCTGCCTTTCTGCCTCTTGCCTCCTTCTCTTTCTTCATTCCTTTCTCCCTCCCTCCTCCTCTCTTCCACTGCTCGCCTTCCTTCCTTCTATATCTTATGTTACTTATATTCTTCCTTCTCCCAAATACTTATTTTTCTGAGGGTGGGTTGCAGCATAATCGAGACAGACATTAATGCCAATCTCACTGGGTTGGGGATTTATAGTGTTCTGGGGTGTAGCTTACCTGAGCATAAGAAGATAGCTCTTCAGTCATGCTTGAGTTTTATCTCAATAAATAAAACTATACACACACACTATACATAACATTCCTCATGAGTGAGTTTTCTACCTGTTCTTTAGCTTGGGGGACTTAAGATGTTAGACAAAGGGGTCATTTTTACCCTGGAGAGGAGTAGGTTGAGGTGGCCTAGAACTGAGGCCATGAAGTTTAAGCAACTCAGGGACTGTCCATTTAGCTATGCTCGTCCAGATTAACAGGGGAGGCAAGGTGAAGTGTGCATAATTAAACAAGCAAGCAGGTAAACAAACATGATGACCAAGAAAAACAAAACACCAACTCATATGATAAAATAAACAAAAAGATAATAAACACATACATCTCATACATCTTTTTTCTAGTTGGCCCTACACAAGGTTTCTTTCTTTGGCTTTGAAGGGCTCAGTCCATTTTTCTTTTCATTATCTGATTTGGGATTGATCCTGCAGTATTAGCACCTAGTAAGCAAAGAAGTGGTCAATCCACTGCCCTTCTCAGAAAGAAAATTTAGGACTAGGCTGCTGGATCCCCATCCCTGGCAAAAATAAATAAATAAAATAAAATAAAATAAAATAAAATAAAGAAAGGGTGCAGGGAGGTAGGGAGAAGATTGATCTTGGCACCAGGTGCTGACACTGGCTTTCAGACATTTGTGAAATACCCTCCTGGAAAAATATAGAGCACAAGCCAGGTGTTCTGCCAGTGTAGGCTGGAATCAAGGCTTTGGATCCTGGGGCTCATCAAGCTGGCACTGTGGGGAAGGATTTGGGAACTGCAGGCCATCATGCTTAAGAAAAATACAATTCACGACAGATTTTCATCCACTTATTCATGAGTACATCTAAAGGATATTAAGCGCTGGGTAGAACTGGGAATAACAGAGCAAACCCAAACATCTTCTTTCACTTTTCCAGACCCAACAAACATCATTTTCATGTGTTAACAACCTCCAGAGGGGGCAGTAGCCATCAGCAAAGTAAACAATAATGCTGAGAACAAAAGTATGAGTCCACTGATATGGTGTTCTTCTTTTCTGTAAGCGCTCCTCAACCTATCGGTTTCCTTTTAGCCCAGAGAAAAGAAAACCTAGGTGCGAGGGTGGAACAGGAGCATAACATCTCTCTTCTATTATTTGAAAGGCTACATGCAAAAAAAGGTTAGGGCTATGTTGTGTAGAATCAGTGAGCAGACCAGGAATGAGAGAGCAGAATTTAAACAGGTTTGGATTTTGTTGTTTTTCTGATTCTTAGAACTTATCACATGTAGAATATGTGATCTGGAGAGCTAACAACAATAACAGTAATAAGATTAATGGTTGACAGTATTTTAATGTGTTTGTATAGTGCTTTACCTGACTTTGAAAACATTATTATCATTTTTAAAAACACTGGTCTCATTTCATCAGTCCCAGTAGATAACATTATTCCTATTTTAGAGAGGAAATCCCTGCAACTCAGAGAGGCTAAGAATTATCACTAATGGCCACACAACTAATATGGCACGAGCTGCAGCTCAAATCAGTGCCTGTTGATTGGTCTTGAGGAAGTGCTTAAGGAAGGTTTCGCCTGCTTGGCTTCTTTCAAAGTGTGAAGAAGCTGCCTTCAGGCAGGGAAGAATCAAATTGAGGTGCACGCTTCCAGGGAAGTAGGAGATGTTTCTCAGTGCAGAGTCCCAGGTAGAACCATGCTCTACAAACCAATCTGGAGGAAAGCGAACTATTTGGTTATTGCCATTTTTATTTTAAGGCTGTCTTCTCTGATTTCCATGTGAAAATGCAGGTCTGGGCTGGTGCCTGGAATCAAGTACTCCCTTCCCTCTCACCACAGCTACAACCGCACAGGCTCCCGTGTACACAGAGCTATGCTTGTATGTGCATAGAAAATTACTTTCCTGAGCCTGAGAACACACACAATTGTGCAGTTTGCCTAAAACAATAAAGGTGGTGATCAGAAAAAAAGGAGTAGATTTTGCTGTCCCCTGCATAAAAACAAACAGCAGCAGAAATAAGTCATTTGCTCATAATTTCTCCATTTGCTCAGTAGTTTCCTTAGCACAAGGAAGAGAACTTCTCCGTGAGTGCAGACTATATGTGTGTGTGAGTGTGTGTGTGTGTGTATGTGTGTGAGTTTCTGTGTGTGAGGGCCACCCTACGGCAGTGTTTTAAAACTTTTAGTTTTCTTTTAATATGGTTTTCAAAGTTCTGCCTGATAATCGTGGCTTGTATCTGGAGGCCCACTCACTAAAAGCAGGTTGAGTCATAAGCAGGTTGTAAGAGTCCAGGAGACCTGCAGTGATGACTAAGAGAGCCATTATTTGATAAAAAGGGAAAAAATAGGTATTGGTTTGAAAGGAAGGCTGGGGGAGCATGAAGAACTTCTTAAACAGGGAAAAAAACACTTGGAAGCTAGCTGGCAGTGTGAGTGGAGACCGGAGAAAACCGGTCTTGTGTGGTAGCACTGGCTGCTGCATTTTAATCACATCTCTATGTGACTGTTTTTTTTCCCCCTCTTTCTGTTTTTTCATCAAGCAAGAAAGGACACAGAGGGGATTCAGCGCTGATCCAGCTCTTTAAACTTTCTACTGTACTCTGTCCCCTTGCACATTTTTAAATTGACAGCTAAAATTTTTCATCATAAGTTCAAATAGGTGTAGACACGGTATGCCTTCTGTAACTTTGTAAATATTGACAGTTTAAATTAAACTCTTGCACCATTCTTTTAACATTTTCAATGGATTTTAAGAACTGTAGTATTTTAATATCTACTGTCACCCATTAAAACATAAGTGGACAAGTTCCCTAATAGCTGAACGTTTAACACTATTGCTTTTTCTTCTTCAATTCACCTGTCCATTCATTTTCCTCATGTCATACACATTTTCACACTTAAAAGTCATCTCTTGATCATCCTCTCAGACATCTCAACAAAATGGAATTTTAAGGTAAAAAATCTGTACCGAAGTCTCTAAAGCATTACAATAAATAAGTAAATAAACAAATGTTATATATCTGGCAAGCAGCAGAGTATGGATTAGAATTTAGGACTGTGCTTCAGCTCCCGGATATTATCCACTTGGCTCTGCGAGACTCTGGGATCTCAGAGGAGCAAGTGACAGCAACCATGGTAAGACCTGAGATGCGTCCTTCTCATATAAAGTGGAATATGGGTAAGTAGGAAAGCAGAGGCAGCAAAGGAGAACTAAAATGACTCTTCAACATCAAGCACATTCACAGCTCATTGATTTTCAACAGTCCACATTAAATTGGAAATTAATTCTCTTAAAACTCTTCATGTCTACATCCCTCCTTGGGAAGTTCTTGTGCTATGTCTAGGGCAGGTTCCTTAACATCACCACTGTTAATGTTTGTGTCGCAGAATTCATTGGTGTGGGGGCTGTCCTGTACATTGTAGAATACTTATTTATTTTTTAAGCATTTATTTATTTACTTGGAAGGCAGAGTTACACACACACACACACACACAGATCTTCCATCCACTGGTTCACTCCCCAAATGGCTGCAATGGCCAGAGCTGGGCCAGGCTGAAGCTAGGAGCCAGGAGCTTCCTCCGGGTCTCCCACATGGGTACTAGGGCCCAAGCATTTGGGCCACCTTCCACTGCTTTCCTGGGAGCATTAACAGAGAGATGGATCAAAAGTGGAGCAGCCGGGACTTGAACCAGCACCAGCTTAACCAGCTGTGCCACAGCTTTGGCCCACCTTGTAGGATATATAGCAGCTTCCCTGATTTCTACTCACTGGATGCCAGTAGCTCCCCCTCCACTGCGACAATCAGAAATGTGTGCAGATATTGCCAAATGTGCCCTAGAGAGTGGCAAAATCACCCCTAATTGGGAAGCACAGATCTTGGGCTATGCATGGCCTAGAGTGAAGATTGCTTGCCTATCTAGCTTGTTAAGAATGTGTAGGGGGCTGGCACTGTGGCTTAGAGGGTAAGGCCACCGCTTGTGGTGCAGACATCCCATGTGGATGCTGGTTCAGGTCCTGGCTGCTCTACTTCGAATCTAGCTCCCTATTATTGTGCCTGGGGAAACAACGGAGTGTGCCCCAAGTGCTTGGGCCCCTGCACCCACGTGAGAGACCTGGAAGAAGCTCTGGGCTCCTGGCTTCAGATTGTGTAAAAGACCTAAATCAGTCAAATGTGCTGTTTGTGCTTAGTTAGGAAAAAGGGCAAAAACCTGGTTGTTTGTGATTAAGTTCCCTTCCTGCATGACTGACGAGTTGTTGAACCTGTGGAGAAAGGGAGTTGTTGCAACCATCTCAAAGGTTTCTGGAACTGAGCAAACCATTGAGTCTTGAAGGGACTGCAATTAGGTTAAACAACAAGTCCTGTGCTGTTTAATGATGGAGACACACTCAGAGAAATGTGTCATTAGTTGATTTTGTCGTTGTGTGAACATCATAGAGTGTCTGCACAAACAAGGCAGCTCCAAGGCAATTAGGCAATATTATCTTAGGGGACCCACTACGCATATGTGGTTCATCATTGGCCAAATCTTCATTATGTACTACTTGTCTTTATTTAAAGATTCTAGGAAAAATGGAGAAGAAAGAAGTCACTGACAACAGAAATCCTAATGAAAGCTCCCATTTGTTTTGTGGCAAACCCTGCGTTAGGTGCTATATATGGGCTATCCTGATGAATAATCACAGTAACCAAGGAGGTAGTTAGAAGCATTTGTTAGCTAGGAGTTAGATCAGGCTGTTGTAATACAGAGGCCAGAAAAATGCAACAACTTATAACAGAAATGTGTGTATTTTCACGCAAAGACCAGGTAGGCAGGCAGTTGCTGGTTACTGTGGCACCCCATGCTGAGAGTCCGGGCTGCTTCTGTGCCGCTGCTCTGGCTGGCTTCAATAGCCGGTTTCCATCTCGTTGGTGAGATGGAAGCTCCAGATTCTGCTATCAGATCTGCCTTCCAACTGGTGGGAAGACTGAAGCAGGTAAGGTGAAGGATGTACTCTTCTTTTAATGGCACAATCTAAAAGTGACATGTCTCATTCTATTTGCACCTTGTTGACTTGGCCCAGCTGCCAAGGAAATGTGGACTTTCGTTGGGTATCCAGCAATGGCCTTTTTTTTCCCCAGTAAATTTTCAATGGAACACAGCCACTTCCATTCATTTGCTTGTTATTGATCCAATGGCATTGTTAAATAGTGGCCCTAAAGACTCAGTGGCCCACAAAGCTTAACATCCCAACTCTGGGAGCTGGCATTGTGGTGCAACAGGTTAAGCTGACACTTGTGACACTGTCATAGTGAATTGGAGTACTGGCTGGTTTGCTTCCTACTATTGTGAATTGGAAGACAAAGGAAGATGACATGGTTATTTTGGCCCCTACCACTCATGTGGGAGACCCAGATGGAGTTTCTGGCTCCTGGCTTCAGTGCGGCCCAGACCTAGCTGTTGCTGCCATTTGGGGAGTAAATCAATGGGTGAAAAGATGGAAGAAGATTTTCTATCTCTGTCATCCTGCTTTTCAAGTATATAAATCATTTTTAAAAATTTTACTTAAGTTATGCAAGTTTCATATATTTCATATATACAGATTTAGGAACATAGTGATACATCTCACCCTACCCTCCCTCCCGCCCACATTCCTACCCTTTTTCCTCCTCCCTCTCCCATTCCCAATCTTAATTTTTACAAAGATCTCTCAGTTTACTTAGTGATCATAAAGTTGACCATACACTAAGTAAAAGAGTTCAACAAACACTATGAAAAAAAAAACCACTGTAAATCAATAAATCTTTCTAAAAAATTATATTCTTTGGCATTTAAGAAAAAGTTTACAAATCCCTGATCTCGGAGAAGAGAATGGATATTGGGGGACACTTAATGCGTGTCAAGATTCTTGTTTTAATAGTTGACCTTGGAAAATGGAAACACAATGTTTCAGTCTGCCTCCAGAGGCAAAGCACTGTTCACCATATCGTACTGCCTTACCAATTCATTCCATAAATATCTGTTGTGTTTGCTCTGTGCCAGGCAACGTTCTAGGTGATGAGGATTCAAAAGTGAATAAAAGAGAGGCAATCGCTGCTCTTCTAGAGCTTACATTAAAGGAGATAGACTATTAGAGAGAATTAAATAAAATACTAGGAAACTTCAAAAAATTCATGGAAAACAGAATAAAAAGATAGGCATATTCTGGTAGAAACTTTTGAAATCTACACACCTGGGGAGTCTTCAAAAAGTTCATGAAAAATGCATGTTATGAAAAACTATGCCTGGATTTCAAAAGTTTTTTGCACCAAAACATCTCTTTCAATTCCATTTTCCACAGACTGATACAGTATGTGTTAGAGGTGTTAAGTGCTAGAAGTGAAAATAGATCTGGAAAGAAGGGAAGACAATGGCAGAGTGGAAGTTGGAATTCATTTTTAAAGGAAACAGTTAATGATGGCCTCAGTATTGGGAAAACCAAGGAGAGTAAGTCTGAGCCAAGGCTCTTGAGGAGGAGGCGGGAGACAGAGCTGAGAACACCCAATAAAAACTCTAAGTTCCCGTCCAAGAGTAGGTCGAACCATGGGTCAGGAGCTGGACAGGGACTGGAGCCAAGAGAACAAAGGGAACTGTGTGGATGCCCACAGCCTGTGTGCAGTGTGGAACTAGTACAGAGTGGATGTGTAGGACAAAGGCTGGCTTAAAGGTGTAAGATCATGGCAGAGAGTTTACCTTTTGCCCTTTTCAATAGGATGCTGCATACAGACAAAGAAGCGCACACGTACACATATAGGCATCCCTGTAACGAATAGCAGGCACTGCATCCGTTTGCATGCTGGAAAGATCATAACTGTTGGAATCACACAAAACCATGAATTTTAGCCATGCCCTGTGCTCCTTTGAAGACTTCAACAAATTGTTGTCAAAATTATTGTTAGCCATGATTTATTGAGCCATTTCTACGTGGCACACACTTTATATGTATGATCTCATCTCATCCTTACATAGCTCTGTAAACAGAGACCAGTGTTACTTTAAACTATCTTCAAGCGAAATTAAGTGGTAAAATTAAGTAGTGATAGGTAACAGTTAAGAAGTAATGAGAAATGTATAATTTCCCTCTTGTGAATTTATATTGCTTTTCTTAGTGATTAGTGCTTCCATGGGGCTGTTTTTATAAACAATTTTGTTTGCTTAAACAAAAATATTTAATGCCTGGGTATCAGGCATTGTTCTAATTGCATGTCCTACTCAACCCAATACTGTGAGAAGATATGTTACTATCCTCATTTTTCAGATAAGAAAACTGAGGCACAGAGAGGTTAAGTAACTTGTCTCAGGTCACACAGTCAGTGAATGGACAAGCTGGAATTTGACTCCCAGTATTCTCATTCTGGAGTTCATGTGTTTATTTGTTACACTACACTGCCTCAAAAAATAGACAGTAAAAATTGAATATGAAAAAAGTGCTAATTTCTCTCCTACTGGTGATGACGCATATGGAAAGCCTGGAATATCTGAATCACAAGCAAAGTTCCATGGAGCAAATATCCCACTTCTGACCGACTGATCTTGGAAACCTATATTTTTTCCTCTTTGTATGTGTGAATCCTTATAAATGTGCCTGTGTGTGTGTGTGTGTGTGCAGGTGTATGCGCATGCGTCCATGTGTGCCTGTGAGTCTAATCAGTCTTCTCAAATATCGGCTGCTAGGATTTCTCCTATCCCTTTATGGGATAGGATTTAAAAATAAGAACTTGTTATTCTGTTTTAAGGTGCATACTAGTTTCCTGCAGTCTACTCTTTCTCCAGAGGCCGCTGTTCTGTGTTGGGGATGTACGTGCCAACCAAGCATGGATGGCTCAGTGGCATCAATGGAATGAGTCTGTGCTTCAGTACTGGCACTTTAGACCTATTTTTTTTAAAGCCATACATACAATTTTCTATCAAAGCCTGCCATTTATTTGAATGGTCAAAATTTAAAAAGGATTTTCCTTAGGAATTTATTCTGTCCAAATGCATATAGGATTACAAACATGGGCTCCAGGTGTCTCATTTAATATAAGTTTGGGGGTCGCAATTTGCTACCCCAACTGTTGTCTTCTGGATGGCTCTCTTGGAGATGGGGATAGACTTTCTCAGAAGTTTCTTCTCCCATTTAGTCTCTTGGTACATAATTCACACCCTGATCAGATGACTAGTTCAACTGATTTCTAGAAATGATTTTCTGAGGGTGAGTTAAACTGACTCTGAAGAAGACCAATCCCCCAGAAATGCCTTCATGAGAGCCAAGCTCTAACCACTGACTGAAATGGACTATGTGAGGAATCTAAGTGGTTTAGTGATTTAACACTTTGACACAGAGAAGTCCATATTTCCTCAGGAACTGTGATTTCTGTGAGGCCGGGAAATACCAGAGGATGGCAAATGAATTTATTGTACTGGAGTTTGGAGACCTGAAGGAATTAAGTCAATGCACTTTCTGATGTTTTTGCAGTGTCTACCAAGTCACCAGTTCTGGGAATCTTCTTGTGACCCTGGTGAGCACTGAATGGGACTCTAGCATCCAACATACTTCTCTCTGGAGACACTGCCATGCCTGGAGGTCTGTTATACATCTACCACTGTGCCCAGGATGCTGGTGGACTTGTTGAACATCAGTGATCTCCATCGTGCATTATGTTTTTCAGCTCTCCTTAGGTGGGGTGATGGGCAGTATCAAGTGTTATCTTAGTGGTAGTGATGTCGTATGACCTGTCACTGGCCGTCTGCATTATCCATTAGTGCATGGAGTCATGTGTGTGTGTGTGTGGGGGGTAGTAATTTAGTCAAGCTTAACAGATTCCCAGTGGCAGTGATATTCCAGCTATAGTATCCAGCTTGACTGCCCATAGTGGTAATGAGATCGATCACTTCCACAACTCGGAACCTCTGTCAAAGTTCTCCTATCAGATCCCCATCTGCTTAACCTGGTCTGCACTAGTCTAGGGCTAACTCTAGCTTCCTACTGGGGGATTCTTTGAATGATTTTGCATCTGCTTTCTTTTCTAAAAATATTTGTTTGTTTGTTTGTTTGTTTGAGGTCTTCTGTCCACTGGGTCACTCCACAAATGCCTGTAACAGCCAGATTTGAGCCAGGCCAATGCCAGGAGAGAGGAACAATGCCAAAGGGACAGCAAGGGTCCACCTACTTGGCTGTCTTTTGCTATCCTCCCAAGCACATTAGCAGGAAGATGGACTTGAACAGGCACTCTGATATGGGATGCCTGTACCTCAAAGCAACTTAACTCGCTGAGACACAACATTATCTCCCATCTTGCATATTCCTTCTGTGACTGCTAGGTAGAAGGCATACTCCACTTGTTCTTGTCATGGAGTGGTCATAACTGTGTTTTATGAGACTTTGATCCTGAGCTACTGTGTCCTTGGCTGGTCAGACGCAAGCTTTCAACAAAACCCTCTCCAATACACTGCTGTCACTCACATGGGTGATCCCCTTATCTATGGCTTTAAAAACAAAGATGTTAAGGAAGCTCTGATAAAGCTGAAGATTTGTTTGTACAAGGATGAGCTCCATTCAACCAACAAAAATAATGGCAATCTGACAATCAAAGCATTTGTTTCCATTCTTGGTGAACTCTTAATTTGATTAGAAAAAAAAATCAATGTAGATTATAATCTTTGTCACCCAAAATATTGGCAAATCCCTCAAAGTTTTGATTTTGGGGAAGTTTTAGTCCTAGTTTCCTTGAAGTGATGTAGTTTTTCTTGAACATATTTACAGTGTCAGAGGGGAGAAATATTTCCTAGTCGGTGAGATAGATAGTAAACAATTGCTGCACACAGTCCTCCAGAAAGTCCAATGATGTTGGAAATAAAAATTGTCAAGTATGTTTCAGTGTGTTCAATTTCCTCATTTTTCTGTCTTCTTAATTTTTTAGGGCATAGAGAGTCTCATGATTTTTAAAAATTATGTATTTTCATTTTATTTGAGAGAGAGAGAGAGAGAGAGAGAGAGAGAGAGAGATCTTCTATCCATTTCTCAAGTGGGCCAGGGCAAAGCCAGGAACATAGAACTCAACCCACACTTCCTACGTGGGTGACAAGGACTCAACTACTTGAGCCATCACCTGCTGCCTCCAGAGTGAGAGTGAGCATTAGTAGGAAACTGGAGCCAGGGCTCAGCCTCAGACTCTCTGAATGGGGACTTGGGTGACCCAAGAGGTGTCCTTGCCACTGCATCAAATGCCTTTCCCTGCTGGTTTTCTTTTTTAATCAGACTGGAAGATGCTGGGGCTAGAGAAGGAGTTATAACTATGTTACCCCCATATGTATAGAGGAGCTCCTGAAGTGAAGAAGCTGTGTTTATTTCCTTCAACACCTAGGCTAGAGTTCCAGCTATAAGCCTGTGTTAAATGGTTAACAATATTGCACCTGTACTTGGCCTAGAAGTACAAAGATAAAGATGGAATCTAGTAGAATATATGTGAACTCACTAGGGACTGGTTTCTAAGAAACATACAAAAGAATTTATAGTAGAGGGAAGGGGGTGGGAATGAGGGAGGAAAGTATCATTATATTCTGAGAATTGTATCTGTGGAGTACATGAAATCTATTCTGTTTATACTAATAAATTTAAAATATAAAAAAAAACTTACAGAAATTTGTTACACATGTGGATTGCCTGAAGGCACTATTCTCTGGATTGAGTTTTCTGTAGCACTTGCAGCTACCCACTGTGTTTTCATTTGGTTCATTTTGTTCCCCTCCCAGATGCTCTTTCTGCTGTGTACCTGAGTTTGTATTGCTGGCCTCACTTATACTTCTATTTCTTATTTTTGTGTCAGTTGCCAGCTATCTAATATTATCTATCAACTGGTGCAGTCAAGCTGCGCTACAAGAGAGGGAAAGGAAGATTCTGCTCTGAAAAGGGAGAAAATACATTTATTCGTTTATTTGATCAAAAACACTTATTGAGAACCTAATATGCAGGTATTGTGCTACATTCTAGCAACAGAATGATGAAAACATAGATACAGCTTCCAACTCCAGAGATTTTACAGTCTGGTGGCTTTGGTACTCAAATTGATCAGAATTTATATTTTCCCATTATTTTCAGAATATGTAGATCTTGGAAAGAATCATCTAAAAAGAGGATGTCTATATGTAAATTCTGAATAGTTTCACTCACCTTGATTTTACGAGTGATTACATAATTAACATTCTAATTTAAATATGGAATAAAATGTTTAATGGGATGTATAAATGAACAGAAATGCTAAGAATGCCCCCTTCCTTATATAATTCTATCCTATTTCATTCTTTAAGATCCACAAGTGCTACTTTTCCTTGGAATCCTTCATTACTATTCTGCTCATGTTATTTCTCTCCCTGAGAAGTACTTTATCCACTATTGTAGCATGCACTGCTTGACACTTTTCATGTATATGGCCTATCTTCCCATGGGATTGCAAACCATCCATGGACAGATGGAAAGTCATTTCTACCTATATTGTCAAGAATCTGCACTCAGTAGACATTTGATACCCATCTTCACTGGATAATTATCCAAACTCCTCAACATGGGGGTTTAGGCTTTTCATTATCCTGCTTTTGCTTCCTTCTCCACTTTCATCTCCCACCAGGCTCCATCTTACAATTCACCATACCATTCCTGTAAATGCAAACTTTTGCCCTTTATCTGGAAAGTCCTGCCATACTTTTGTGGGACCTGACAAATGCCTTTTTGTCTTTTAACATCCCATCATCAATCTCTCTAGGAAGCTTTTCCCGACTGTTTTCCACCAACCAATACATTGAGTCACATGATATACTCCGGTGTCCTTGCGGGATTTATTGTAGAGCTAGGTTTAAACAATTACCACATTGTCTTGTGATATGTCTTCAGTACCTAGAAAAATGCTTTGCACACAGGAAACATTCAGTGAATATTTGAGTGAAGAGATGCATGGTTGTGTGTGTTCCTCCCTTAGTATACTATTATTATTTCCTTAGCTTCAAGTATCACCTGTATCTTGACAATATTTCAATAATTTAATACTGTAATAAATGTTACAAAGGAAAAATACAGGCTTCTAGGAAGGAATGTATCAAGAATACCTAATTTGGATTGGGTTTGGGATCTCAGAGAAGACTCCTCTGAAGATACGGCACTTAAACAGAGACAGAAAAGATAAATCGGCAGAAACTAGGTGAAGATAGGTTATAAGGTGGGATGAGATAGGGAAAGAGTTTGAAAAAGGGACAATCTAGCAAGGAGATCTGCAGTAGTAAACACCTTGAAGTGTGTTGGGAATAGAGAAAAGGCTAGTGAGGTTAGAATGTAGTGGTCAAGGGAGAGAACATCATGAATGGGCCTGGGAAGGTGGGCAGGACCCAGATAATCTGGAGCTTCAGTGGATTTCTTTATAAATGAGAATGAAATTTCTGAATGGTATTTAGTAGAGTGACATGATACTTTTTTTTTTTTTACGATCATTCTGGCTGCCATATGGAGGCAGATTTGATGGTAGAACAGGCTACTAAACATTGGAAAATCAATTAGGACACCGTTACCATGTTACTGGTGAGAAATGATGATGATGTGGACTAGGAGAGTAGTGGCAGAGAAGGAGAGAAAGGAATTGAACTCAGTATCATAGGGGGCAGAATTGATGGGTTTGGTGATGGATTATATAAGGAAGCATCAATAAGAACTTTCTGGTTATGGGTTTGTAAGTTGAATATGTGCTTTTTCTATATCCTGAGATGGAAGACCCTGGCATAGAGCCAAATTTTGGGAAAAGGAGATGTGATGAGATAGATTTTGTACATGAGAATTCTAATACAGCAGCAGATGTAAAGCAGGTGGTTAAATATACTGGGATAGAAATATAAATTTGGGGGGCCAGCACTGTGGTGTACTGGATAAAGCCACTAAGGTACTGGCTCCCATATTGGCACCAGTTCAAGTTCCGGCTACTCCAGTTCTGATGCAACTCCCTGCCAATGCACCTAGGGAAGCAGCGGAAGATGGTCCAAGTCCTTGGGTTCCTGCACCCATGTCAGAAACCAGAAGCTCCTGGCTACTGGCTTCGGATCAGCCCAGCTCTGGCCATTGTGGCCATATGGGGAGTGAACCAGCATATGGAATATCTCTGTCTCTCCTCTTTCTTGCTGTAACTCTGACTTTCAAATAAATAAATAAATAAACATTTAAAAAAAAAGAAATATAGGGGCAGGTGCTGTGGTATGCCACTCAAAGCTGCTGCCTGCAGTACCAGCATCCCATATGGACACCGGTTTGAGTCCTGGCTGCTCCACTTCCGATCCAGCTCTCTGCTATGGCCTGGGAAAGCAGTAGAAGATGGCCCAAGTCCTTGGGCCCCTGCACCCACGTTGGAGACCCAGAAGAAGATCTTGGCTCGTGGCTTCAGATTGGCACAGCTCTGGCCATTTTGGCCAATTGGGGAGTGAACCAGCAGTTGGAAGATTCTCTCTCTCTCTCTCTCCCCTTCTCCTTCTTTCTCTGTAATTTTGTCTTTCAAATAAATTAACAAATCTTTAAAAAAAAGAAATAATTTTGGAAAGCATCAATATGTAGGTGACATTTAAAAACATGAAGTGGGGGGAATCCTACATGTGAACAGTTGAGAATGAGGAGAGGCAAGAATAGAGTCCTGGGAATTCCATCATTGAGAGGTCATGTAGAAGAAGAATAGCAGCCAAATGAGGAGGAGACAGAGAGGTAGGAGGACAACTATTAGTGTGCAGGTGCATGTAGGTAGAGAGAAGAAAGTGTTTGAAGGAGAGCCTCGTAAACTGTGCTGACCGCAGTTGACGTGAAGAGTAAGCTGAGGACAGAAAAGAGTCCACCATATCTGAACACATGGAGGACACTGGTGACTTCAGTGAAGGCACTTTTGTGAGAGTTGATGTGTGCATGCAGGAGCCATATTGGTGTGAGATAAATGAATGGATAAAAGGTGAAGAAGAGAAGATACCATGCATAGATAATTCTTTGGAGAAGCCTGGATCTGAGAGGAAGTAGATTTGATGAGAGCTAGAACAGGAAGTTTAAGGGGAAGTGTTTGTTTTACAATGTAAACTAAAAGAAAACATTTGAACGCTAGTACAGAGGGAGAAATCGAACATGCAGGGACAGGAAGAAGATGGTCTTTGCAACCGCAGCAAGGTCCAAGGTCCAGAGCACATGGGAAATCAAAGGAGGGACACTTATACTGTGACAAATGGGCACTGAGTGCGTTCTATGTTCTTGGTTTTATTTTGAGTACTAAGGATGCAACATTGGCTAAATCATAATCCCTACCCTCATAGAGCTCACAGTCTGATGAGAGAGAGGCAATTATCATTAGTTTGGTTAATGCTTTCCTAAGTACAGGGTACTGTGGGAGCACTGGGGAGATGAATTGTTACGGATTGCATTCTGTCCCCCAAAAGAATGATATGGGATTCTTAACGCTTAGTATCTCAAAATATGACCTTAGATATAAGGCCTTTCCAGAAGTAATTATTTTAAAATGAAGTCATTAGGGTAGATTCCAATTCAATATGAGTGGTGTCTTTACAAAAGAGGAATTTGAACACAGAGATAGACACGCACACAGGGAGAATGTCATGTGAACAGGAGGGACATCAAAGATTGCCAACAAGCCACCAGAGGCCGGGAGCAAGACTTGGGGCACACTCTTCCTCACGGAAACCTCGATGTCAGATTTCCATCCTCCGGAACTGGGAGAAAAGAAATTTCTGTTGTTTAGGTCACTCCTTCATTTGCTGGTATTTTGTGATGGCAGCTGCTGAATACCAATTTGGACACCCAAAGCAATCTAGAGGGTGGTAATCAGGTTAAAAGCAGACTTCCCAGAGGAGGGATTATCGGAGCTGAATCCAGAAAAATAAGTGAGGCTGCACTGAGTGGAGCTTGGGGAGGACATTCCATGTAAAGTGGTAATCATCTGCATGTCTTGGAAGCGAAAGGGAGCGTGCATGTCCAAACGACTGCGAGTAACCTAATGTGGCCAGATGTACAGTGTGTGGGCCATGGTGGTGACAACTGAGACCTGAGAAGCTGGAGCCAATTCCCAGAAGCCCTTCCATTCCAAGCCAAGGCATCTGGACTTTTTCCTACAGCTGAATGGGTGGCTTCGAAATGTTCGTTCTCCTCTGGGCTATTCACCTGCCCTACTCCATTTTTCCAGGAAACCTTCTCTTACATTCCGTGTGGCACTTCTTACTCCAAACCGTAAACAAAACTTGTCTCTTGTTCTCCTCGAATGTGCACTGAGCTCCTGTGGGGACAGAGATGAGGTCCTATTTACTGAGACATGCACAGTGTCTGGCAAGTGCATGGCATACACCAGGCCCTCAAGAAATGACTGTATTGTGTGTTCTCAGGGATGGCAGTGGGACTTCTGGCGCACTCTGGATTGATATTCCAGGACTCTCCACATTTTCCATTTACTCTTATCTCCTCTTCTGTTCTTTCGCTGATGACTCAACTTGGCTCTCATCTTACTTCCCCACTTAGCTTTCTTTCGTCCAAGGCTTCCGAGAGCTTCAGATATACTTCCTTTCACGCCAACTCAGCAGTTTCCCCTCTAGGCAGCCTCTCATGCATACAGGTTCCTACTGTCCCCAAGGGAGCCTGGTTCACACCATGCAAAGCCCTGCAGTCCAACCTTGTCACCTTGTTTCTGCCCCTGGTTCTGCCAGGACTAGTGCTTAACTTAGCCTACGTGAGGTCATTAGGTCAGTTTCAAGGAAGTAGCTCTGGCCAGAATGGACCAAAGAACAGGTGGCAGCTCTGGCAAGAGGATGCAGTTGAAGCTACAGGATGGGGCAATGATTTTGCCGGACTTGACAGGTTGGCAGGGTCAGATGATCTGAGCAATCTCCAACTCAGCCAAATTTCACCCATGGGATCTCCACTGAAGAAGGCAAAACAGGGCACAGGGACAAGAAACCCAGTAGAAAGATGATCAAGGCGAGATGCTGGGCAGAAATCATGTGTTTGCATAAGACTGAATTCATTAAGACAAGGAATTTGTGCTTGCCATTTCTTTTCTTTTTAAGATTTATTTTATTTATTTGAAAGACAGAGTTACAGAGAGGTAGAGACAGAGAGAAATGTCTTCCATCTGCTGGTTCACTCCCCAGATGGCCGCCACAGCTGGAGCTGTGCCAATCTGAAGCCAGGAGCCAGGAGCCAGGAGCTTCTTCTGAGTCTCCCACGTGGGTGCAGGGGCCCAAGGACTTGGGCCATCTTCTACTGCTTTCCCAGGCCATAGCAGAGAGCTGGATGGGAAGTGGAGCAGCCAGGTCTTGAGCTGGCACCCATATGGGATGCCGGCACTTCAGGCCAGGGCGTTAACCCACTGCACCACAATGCCTGCCCCTGTGCTTGCCATTTCTACATGCATAAACATATCCAACTTCAACACACACACACACCACAGATACTAAATGCTGATACACAGAAGCCAGTGTGACATGCTTTGTTTAGCAGATACTGTAATACCTGATCTGTTTATAATTGGCAGGGAAGGAGATGCTCTATACAAGTTCATGTGCCAAATAATAGAAGCATCCTTTCAAGTGGTCAAGTCCTTTTCACTGAGACTGTTTCAAATGGATAGCTTTCTTTCTTTCTTCTTTTTAAATATTTATTTATTCATTTGAAATTTGGAGTTACACAGAGAGAGGAAAGGCAGAGAGAGAGAGAAAAGAGAGAGAGAGAGAGAGAGAGAGAGAGAGAGAGAGAGAGAGGTCTTCCATCCATTGGTTCACTCCCCAATTGGCTGCAACAGCCGGAGCTGAGTCGATGTGAAGCCAGGAGCCAGGAGCTTCCTCCGGGTCTCCCAAGGGCTTGGGCCATCTTCTACTGCTTTCCCAGGCCACAGCAGAGAGCTGGACTGGAAGTGGAGCAGTCTGGACTCGAACCGGTGCCCATATGGGATGCCGGCACTGCAGGTGGCAGCTTTACCCGCTACACCACAGCACCGGCCCCACTTTCTTTCTTCTTATACCATGTGGACTTGATAAAATGTAATCTTTTCTAGATGATTTTAGACCATCTTTTGCTTTAAAGATTTATTTACGTATTTGAAAGGCAGAGTGACACACATACACACACACATGCAGAGAGAGAGAGAGAGAGATCTTCCAGTTCACCCTCCAAATGCCCCAAATGGCCACAACACTGTGGCTGGGCAGCTCCATTTGGGTCTCCTATATGGATGGCAGGGGCCCAAGTACTTGGCCATGTTCCACTGCTTTCACAGGCCATGTTTATAGAAATTAGAGATGGGGGCTGGACTGAGATATAGGATGACCTTAGGAGCTATCTTGAGATGTACTTGACTCCATCTCTCCATTAAATGACCCCTGTGAAAATATCCTATTTATATAGAGACTCATACATGTTACTCTTATATATGTGTAGGTATGAGTATGAGTACACACACACACACACACACCATCTTTATTGTATGTGCCCCCCTGTAAAATGCACACACACATCATTATATATATATGTATATATATATGTATATATACATATATATATATATATATATATATATATATAAAGGTGTATATACACCAGTTACTTCCAAACTACCTATGTTCTCCTTGCAGTTAGGTTTGTAAGTAATTTCCTTTCTTATGGGCAACAGCCTACTTCTTTCATCATTTTCCTTCCTTCCTTTGCACACTAATTATTGGGATTAAAGAGTTAGCACTTCATTTACTGCAGAGTTGATGGCTTTAATTGGTCATATCTGACATAGTTAAAGAAGGCATTTTTAACTACAAAGAACTTCACTGGGACATGGGCTCAGGGGGCATTATTAAAAGTAAGTGCATAACTGCTCCTTGGGAGGTCATTATTTTGCACTTCTCCCCCTCTTGGAGAAGTTATGTTCCTTATTGGCGACAAGGTGAAAGGGAATTCCCTGACTTCATTAGAAACCCAGAGAAATAACTTTCACTTGCCAACACCTTCCTTCCTGCTGCTACTGGTTCCTTCTGGAAGGGGATACAACAAAAAGGTCTGCCTGGAACCCTTTTTGTCTAAAGGGCAGACTTAATAAACTCCCTAGAGCTTCTGGGCTCATCCCTAGAAAACAACCTATCCCCCTCCTGACACACACATACACACAGCAAAACAGCCACCTCATTGTCTCCAAGTTGGAAATAGTTTAGTCACCTCCTAGACTAGTGACATTCACAAGTGTGTCACCTCAGGGAGGGGGGAGAGAAAACATTTCACAAATAGTTTACTAGCATCTCTTTTATATACCTTTAAACAGTGCACTCATCACAAACCCTTATCTACTTACTGAGGCTGGGCTGGAAGAACCTAGCATTACATGCCTCACTTGGCAGATACTGTAACACTTGATCCATTTGGCATTGGCCAGGAAGGAGACATTTGCAAAAGCATGTCCCAAATAATAAAAGCATTGCCTGCAGTATCCAATTGTTTCAGATGGTTAGGTCTCTGTTTTGTCATGCCCAGTGAACTTGACACAATTTGCCATTTTCAAGTTGATTCCAGACCATCCTTACGGATTCTAATCATTGGGTTGGACTGGGATGTAGGAGTGGTCTTGGGAGCTATCCTGAAATATATCAGATTGTTTAGTTATCTACTAAATGGTCTCAGGCTGTTTATTTTTTAAAAAAGGTTTATTTTATTTATTTGAAAGGCAGAGCAGCATAGAGGAGAGAGGGAAGGAGGGAGGGAGGGAGGGAGGGAAGGAGGGAGGGAGGGAGAGAGAGAGAGAGAGAGAGAGAGAGAATCTTCCATCTACTGGTTAATTCCTCAAATGGCTGCAATGGCTGGCGCTGGGCCAGGCTGAAGCCAGGAGCCAGGAGCTTCATCAGGTCTCCCACGTGGGTGCAGTGGCACAAGTACTTGAGCCATCTTTTTCTACCTTCCCAGGCACCTTAGCTGGGAACTGGATTGGAAGTGAAGCTGGACTGGAACTGGTGCTCTAATATGGGATGCTGGTGTCTCAAGTGTAGGCTTAACCTGCTGGGGCACAATGCTGGCCTCAGGCTGTGTATGTTTGAAGAAGTATACTGTCCTCTTTCTAAAGTCTTTGCTTACTGATGATATTGTTTATGCCTCCAGTAGTCCTTTGACATTTTCTTTTCTATGCTAGGTTCAGAAACCAAGCTGAGCTACAATCATATGTGAAGTAGGATTGAAAGCCTGAGGGGTTTTTCTATAAGTACTCTGAGTGAGTGTTTGTGCGTAGATTTTTGTATCTTATCTTTTGACTGTCCTAAGATTTTTAGAGGTTAATTCTTAGTTTTTAACTCTGTGAGTACTATACAATTGTGTTTTCCAGGGAGGGAACTTTTAGAGAAGTGATATATCATTGTAGTAGGGTTAACACAGATTAAAGTAACCTCATTAGTCTGGACTTCACTAGTTGTGATGTGGGACTGCCTTATTTGTTTTGTTTGCTTTTTTTTTAAATGAAAACTTTTTTTATTTTTTTATTAAACTTTTATTTAATGAATATAAATTTCCAAAGTACAGCTTATGGGTTACAATGGCTTCCCCCCTCCCATAACTTCCCTCCCACCCACAACCCTCCCCTTTCCCGCTCCCTCTCCCCTTCCATTCACATAAAAATTCATTTTCAATTCTTTTTATATACAGAAGATCAGTTTAGTATATATTAGGTAAAGATTTCAACAGTTTGCCCCATATAGCAACACAAAGTGAAAAAACTACCGTTGGAGTACTAGTTATAGCATTAAATAACAGTGTACAGCACATTAAATACAGAGATCCTACATTATATTTTTTTAAAATTAATTAATTTTCTATGCCATTTCCAATTTGACACCAGGTTGTTTTTTTTTTCATTTCCAATTCTCTTTATATACAGAAGATCAATTCAGTATATAATTAGTAAAGACCTGATCAGTTCGTACCCACACAGAAACACAGAGTATAAAAATACTGTTTCACTACTAGTTATCGCATTACTTCACATTAGACAACACATTAAGGACAGATCCCACATGGGGTGTAAGTACACAGTGACTCCTGTTGCTGACTTAACAATTTGACACTCCTGTTCATGGCGTCAGTAATCTCCCTAGGCTCTAGTCATGAGTTGCCAGGGCTATGGAAGCCTTCAGAGTTCGCTGACTTTGATCTTATTCCGATAGGGTCATAGTCAAAGTGGAAGTTCTCTCCTCCCTTCAGAGAAAGGTACCTCCTTCTTTGATGGCCCTGTTCTTTCCACTGGGATCTCACTCACAGAGATCTTTCATTTAGGTCTTTTTTTCCCATGATATCTTGGCTTTCCATGCCTACAATACTCTCATGGGCTCTTCAGCCAGATCCGAACGCCTTAAGGGCTGACTCTGAGGCCAGAGTGTTGTTTAGGACATCTGCTATTCTATGAGTCTGCTGTGTATCCCGCTTCCCATGTTGGATCTTTCTCTCCCTTTTTGATTCTATCAGTTAGTATTAGCAGACACTTGTCTTGTTTGTGTGATCCCTTTGACTCTTAGACCTATCAGAGCCATCAATTGTGAGCTGAAATTGATCACTTGGACTAGTGATATGGCATTGGTACGTGCCACCTTGATGGGATTGTGTTGGAATCCCCTGGCACCTTTCTAACTCCACCATTTGCGGCAAGTCCGATTGAGCATGCGCGCCCGATCTCGTCTGATCTCGGAAGCTAAGCAGGGTCGGGCCTGGTTAGTACTTGGATGGGGGACTGCCTTATTTGTAGACAAGGCTTCCAAGTTTACCATTTCACCAGCTTCAAAAAGAAAAAAAATGTTCTGCAAACTAATACCTTAAATGAAGTCACAGGAGTAATGCACATTTCATTTATATGTGAAACATCAATTATACTTATTTTTTGCTATTGCAAATATAATCAATTCATTGTTTACATTTGGAACTAACAATAGCAAGCAGTATTATCTCAGTTAATAAAGCTACTGAGAAGAAAATTCATCTGAATGAAGCTACCCTGGTTACATGGAGACAGGGAATTAATAGAGCTCTCAGCCTTGACTAGTGGCAGTGGCAGCCAAAGACAGAGAACAGCTGAGTTCTGTTTAGTGGAGAAACTAAAGGTATGGGAAATCTCTAGCTCTGGAACAACTGATGTGGGTCATGTTGCAAGGAAAGTGAAACACATCCTGCCAGTCAGAAAGAGACACAGTCTCCCCTTGGAGTATGGTCAGAATGGAATATTGTTTCTGACATCACTCTGTGAAGAAAGCTCCTGAATAAGAAGGGTCAGTATTCACAGGTGTTATTTTATAGCTTTGAAAAATAGCCTTGACATTTTATTGTCAGACTGGATGTCCCACTGGTTAATAGTAGACAGCTCTATATGTGCCAGGTACCATGCAAAGAGCTTTGCATGTATTATTTCATTTAATCCTCACAGATAGGATATCTATTGTGTAGACAAAGAAACTTTAGCTCAGTGAAAGTATGATTCCTTTGTCCAAGTTAATGATGGTCAAATTATGTTTCAAATCCAGTTCCACCTCCAGAACCTTCTATCTTAGCCAAAACCATATATTATAATTACTCAAGAGAAAGGAGAAGACAAATATTCTAGGGGATTATGACAGGTACATGTTAGCAATTAAACTGAGACTCAGGCTAAGGGGGCCTTCCCAAACCCGACTCACCCTCCAAGCTCTTGTAGTGGTGACCTTCAGCTAGTTCTGGCTAGGCTGATGATTACAAAATGTACGAAAGAGAAAGAATAACACAAGTGTCCTAATTTCTAAAATAATCATCCTTGAGATCTTGAGATTGCATCTACAATGCCCAGGGGAAGTTGTTGCTCAATGTTTGGGACTGTAGCCAAGGCCAGTCTGGCAACATGCTTTAACTTTCAGGAACAGAACTTTCAAAGTCAGCCAATCAGTCTTGCACTAACGAGTGTTGGTCATATGTTATTTTAATGTCACCTCAAAAATGAGTGGCTATCTTTCAGAGTAAAGGATCAATATAAAATATTATGTGAAATGAACTTGTAAGGGAGGTACTTGTCTGTAGTAAGAGATGCTTCTGAGAGGATGAATGATCTCAAGAACAAGAATTGGGACTTGCATGAACGGTTTAGGAAAGGTCTCATGATGATACCCAAAATGGACATCTAGTCATCCGCAGGACCATTGGAAATATGGAAAAGATCATAGATCTGCTTCATTAAATGTCTATATCTCTTGCATCTGTAAGAATGATGGCTGAAGAACCCAATTCGGATGAAGAAGCTGACTTGTTCTGGAAGAAACTAAAACAAGCAAAGTTTCTGTAAAGATGTTAATGTGTTTCAAGTGATGAATGAAAACAGGGAAGATCTAACATTTGTTTTGAACTTTCAAGGGAAGCTTGACCAAAAAAAAAAAAAGGTGTTCTTGAACAGAACAGTAACCAAAGTGGAAAGTGACTTTTCCAGAATGACCAAGAAACAGAAGTACTAGAATCTTCAAAGGTGTACTTCATCAAGCTAGATACCTCAAAATGGCTGCAGAATCCAACCACCGAGTAGGAAAACGGAGTTGTGCTATTTTTCTAATAAGCACAGTGCTGTACAGGTAGAATTCACCATCAGAGGCAGCCCTCAGGTAAACAGGCTGGACATTCTGAGGCTCTTGAGGAATTATGTGATTGGCTTCTTCAGCGCAACAGTGCTGTGGTTGACAAATCACTCTTGCAATTTTAGTTGTGCCATGGTGGTTCCACAAGCCCTGTGAGTTCAGTTCCATCCTGAGTTCTTGGAATAAGCCTAGTCCGTCACAGGGCAAATATGAATTAAGACACAAACACTGTGCGGACATGCTGCAACATCCCAATACTCTTCAGCCTAGTTGAGACTGGTGTTTAACAAGGCTGATAAGAAACTGTGTTTTACAATAATGCTGAGGTAATAGGAGAGGTTGTGTGAAAAATCCATCAGAATTTATATATCTGAATTAGGCTTACCCTCATTAAAGAAGTTCCCTGGAAAACCATACATAAACTAAATTGATGTCCTAAAAGTTATTGGTGGGGGGTCGGTGCTGTGGAGCAGTGGGTTAAAGCCCCAGCATCCCACATGGGCTCCAGGTCTAGCCCCAGCTGTTCATCTTCTGATCCAGCTCTCTACTATGGCCTGGGAAAGCAGTAGAAGATGGCCCAAGTCCTTGGGCCCATGAACCCACGTGGGAGACCTGGAGGAAGCTCCTGGTTTCAGATCAGGCATCTCTGGCCATTGTGGCCATCTAGGAGTGAACCAGCAGATGCAAGACATCTCTCGCTCACTCTCTCTGTCAACAATGATCTTGAACTATAAATGAAGTTGAGGATGGAAGGTCAACTTGAGGAATATATAGAGCTTGAGAACAGGAAAGAACAGAGAATCGATTGAAGTTTAAAAATCTTAGAGAGTTTGCCATAATGCCTGATTACAGTTTCCCTCTATTTTTGGGTTTGTACTACAGTGAACCTGTGAACCCCACTCTGAAACCTAAGAGATTTGGCTGAGTTCCAGATGCTGCCTAAATTGGCAGTTTCCTCTTTTTTATTTTTAAAGATTTATTTATTTATTTGAAAGTCAGAGTTACACAGAGAGAGGAGAGGCAGAGAGAGAGAAAGAGAGAGAGAGAGAGAGAGAGAGAGAGAAAGAGAGAGAGGTCTTCCATCTGATGATTCACTCCCCAATTGGCCCCAACAGCTGGAGCTGTGCTGATCTGAAGCCAGGAGCCAGGAGCTTCTTCTGGGTCTTCCACGTGGGAGCAGGGGCCCAAGCACTTGGGCCATCTTCTACTGCTTTCCCAGGCCATAGCAGAGAGCTGGATCAGAAGAGGAGCAGCCAGGACTAGAACCAGCACCCATATGGGAAGCCAGCATTTCAGGCCAGGGCGTTAACCTGCTGCACCACAGCGCTGGCCCGGCAGTTTTCTCTTAAGAAGGTCTTTATGTCTTCTCTCTGGAGTTCTACTTCCAGGCATCCTGCTTTAAGACATCATTCTAAGCTTTCACCTGAAATCACTGTCATTTTCCTGAGAGCCAGGCTACCTTCCCCAGTATTGAGATAGGTAGTGTTGGCAACTTTCTTTGCCTGAATCCCATTATGCCTCTTCTTGTCCCACACTTGCCCATTTCAGCTTTCCTCTCCCTCTTTCCTGAGCAGCTGCTGAGATAGCAGCAAGCCATCTGGCCCAAGAAGTGGGGGTTAAGGTACAAACGCAAGCTGGAGCTCTTCTAATCTAGTATGACAGTTTGTACTGATCAGGTTAATGGGGATAATTTCTCCTTGGCTTGTACAGAGACATGAAAAGTTAATCTGATTTGCTATTAATTACTCTGTCCAATCATTAGCATAATGTTTCACTAAATAGAGCAAATCTACTCACATTGCAGTGGCAAGTGTATCCACGACAGCACAATAATAGGCAAGTTTTGCCTTTTGTGTTCCCCAGGGAGCTGTACCTCTACTGTGAGTAGGACGCACACTTTGCCACGTTTCTCACCATTGGGGATGGGCTGTTCTGAGCCTCCAGTTCCGTCTGTGGAATCACACACACATATTTGTAAGATGATTGGCAGTGGATTCTGAGTACATTGTGGTTTAGGGAACAGAATGAAACTAATTGGCTCACAAGAAGATTAAATAACCACATCTTGAGTGAGAGCAGCATAATGTTTTATCAAATAAATGCAATGACTTTAGATGGCTCTTTTTCATTCTTTTATCAACAAGTGTTTGTGGAACAATTATTCAGCGTTAAGATCAGTACTGGGTGATAAGGATGTAGTATTCTAGGAAAATGGACACAAATCTTGCCTTCGCAAAATTTGTAGATAAGGTAGAGAGTATATGAGTGTATGTGTGTACACACAGACAAGAGAGAGTACTTGTAACAATTCAAGACAAACGGACTAAAAAATAAGTTTATTTTGGTATGCAAATTTTGAAATCCATACATAGTTGTATATATTCACATAATTATTTAAATGCAATTGTGAAGGAGCTATAATGAGACACAGGGTGCTATGATAACATATCACAAAAGGGCTGCATGGTCCCCAAAGAATTAGCCAGATAAAAAGTAGGGTGGCATAGGAGAGAAAGAACAGCATGTGTGAAGGTTCTGATGAAGCAATCTGGTCTGAGGAACTTCCGAAAAGCCAGGGGCAGAGCAGCTCAGAGAAAGAAAGAGGCAAAAGATGAGCCTGGGAAGAGGTGTGGCTTTGTGGGCCACCCCTGAGCTCCGATGCACTACATGTACTTGCAAGTTCTGGCAGGTAATGCAAGTCACTGTCATGGAACATTTGGGGTTTCCTCCTAAGGGCAATGCGAAGGCATTCAAAGTTTCTAGGTTTAATTGATCTTGGGCTAGCAGACATTTAAAAAAAATTCTCAATGACTAATGTACTAAACAAACCCCTTAACCTATTTCAGCAACCTGAACTTGGAAGAAAAAAAAAATCCAAGTGTGGATGGAACAGATGAGGCATTTTCCCTCCACAGCTGCACAGAAGGCTAGGCAGAACCCCTGAGAGGCCGGAAAGTAATTACACTTCTACTCTGGATCCACATCTTAACCACAAGGAGTGTGTTCTGCAAGCTCTATTTCATAATTGAGGGTAATTACAAGAAGTTAAAACTAGATTAGAGACAATTAGACCCTATACAACAGGGAGCTCTGTGGGTGGTCGGAAAGGGAGTAGGAGGAACCAGCTGGGAAAGTGTTTCCCAAATTGCTTGGCATTCTTTGACACATATTGTAAGTGGTGGGTTTGGGGATATCTATCTGTGCTCCGGGTGTCTCTTTACAGATGGAGAGGGTGGGCAGGTGACATGAGGTAAACAAATCACACACACATCACTGAGAGCCAATGAAGATCACCTTTCTCCTCCAGCCAGGGGATTTCTCCCGCCAGAGGCCAATACATGGACACAGAGAGGAAAGGAAGGTGGGGACTGCACTACAATTCAATTGATGGCTTCCTAGTTGAACAGCTACTTTTTGCCTTTAAGGTGCTTCCAAGTCTATTTGAGACGTTTGCTGTGGTTGGAGCACAAAGTGGGAGAATGAGAATGGTGAGGGATGAGCTCAAGATGTGGCCAGAGGTCAGGATTAGGAGTTCTGACTTCGTCCCTGGGGCACTGGGGACCCATGGCAGGTCACAAACAAGGAAAGGACATGGTCAGGTTTAGGCTCTAGGAAGATTCATGGGGACATTGTGGAAGGATGGATGAGGGGCACAGGAAGGAGCAAGATTGGAGAGTTCAGGCAGAGCTGCCTGTGGAGGGAACTGGGGGTGTTTATAACCATGGGGAGATTGGGGAGGAAAGGCCAGTATAGGCAGAAAGAAATGATTTATTTCAGTCTGTTTGTCTACCACACATTCCATTAGTTTGATTGGTCATTGATTTATTCAATTAACAAATAATTCTTTTTGCATCTTCCCTGTGCAGAGCATCATGCTTGAGGAAATTAAGAGGATGAAGGATGATATTACTCTAGTCTTGGAAGGGCTTGATTAACTGTTCAAGTGAGTGGAACCATCAATAGATGTCCTAGGAATTTAGAGATGGTTCTGACCAGGGAGAGGCATATGATCTAAGCAACAGTAGAGGATGAGGCATGGCCGCTAGAATGCACAGAAATCCTGAAGTAAGGCACAGTGAAGGGCATTGCTGGGCAGAAGCAGAGTGTATACTAGGGAAATATTGAAAGATAAGTTTGGATTGGGTGGGGTATTGCCACTATACATGTGTATAGGTGTGTTTGGGTGAGTGTGTAAGTATACACATGGACACAAGCACATAATACAACCAAAACAACTTGGCATCAACCCGTATTCCATAACACACACACACACACACGAGAGAGAGAGAGAGAGAGAGAGAGAGAGAGAGGGAGAGAGAGAGAGAGAGAGAGAGAGAGAGAGGTTTTGTGTATAAAGCTGCTGCTACAAGTGGGGCCCTCCTACCTTGCCCTTAAAAGGCATCAACATGTGGTGGTATAGCCTGGTGGAGTCACATTTTCTTAATAAACTTAATCTTACCATGCAAGGAATGGTAAGATTGTCCCTGGGAATTCCAAGGACACTATAGGCTGTAGGACTAAGGGATGGCCCCTTACTCTGCTGAGCATTTCCCTGGAAAGAGGGAACAGCAGTGGTCTGAACGCCCAAGTGCTCAGCCTTGTGGCTGAACTCCTTCGGAGAAGCTTAGGCTCCTGAGAGAAGAGACACCCTGGGGTTAGGATGGCCCTTAGGTCTCCTTGGCACATGCCCGCCAACTCAGAGCCTATTTTCTGCCTTTTTACCATCCTTATTTCTCAAAATGTGCACGATGGGATGGATGATGGGGGTGAGTACAGTGTGCAGCAGTGAGGAGGTCTTGCTAAGGACAGCAGTCTGGGTTGCTGTGGGAATGGCATACACCGTGCCAAGTGTTCCTTAGTACAGAGTGACCACGGTGAGATGGGAGAAGCAGGTGGAGAAGGCCCGCTGCTGCCCTGACGCTGAAGGGATCCTGAGGACAGCAGCAAGCGTTCGGAGCTAGGAGGCAATAGTGAAGCAGGAGGACGAGCACCATGGTGATGAGAGAGGCCATGAGGAAAGTGGATTTTTCCACTGTCTCAGCATCTGAACAAACCAGGGGCCAGGTCACAGAAGGAGTGGTCAGTCTCATAGCTGCACAGAATGGGTTGGAAAGTCATGGGGATGGTGACAACAGGGGTTTGGAACACATCCAGCCAAGACACACTTGCAAGCAGGGTGCAGGTGTGGAGGTTCATGAGGGCTGGGTACTGGAGGAGGCTGCAGAAAGCGAGGGAGCAGTCGTAAGACATGGCTGCCAGCAGGAAGCACTCAACTACTGCCATAGGAACAAAGAAGTAAAACCGGGCCATGCTGCCTGCAAAAAAAAAAATCACCCCAGGACCCTAAAGAAGGGTCTGCAGCATCTTCGGGGCAATGGAGGTAGTGTACCAAGTCTCAAGAAAGGAGAAATTAGACGGAAAGAAGTGCATGGGGGTTTGGAAGCTGCAGTCAAGGGAAATGACTGTAAGGATGAGTATGTTTGCCAGCAAGATCATTAAATAGATGCTCAGAAATATCCCTAAAATGAAAAACCATCACCCAAGGAGCCTTCCAAATCCCATGAGGAATTCTTTGATCATGGTCAGATTACCCATATCTGTGAGATTCAGGCACCAGATTTGAGAAAAAGACAGAAAAGGAGTCAGTTGGAAAAAGATCTGTGCTACTAGACAGGAGCACTAGCACCAGAAATGCCCTTCAGCACATTAACCCCTAGTCCCTGTCTTTGCTCCCCTGGCATGCATTCCTCATTTTGATCTACTAGGTGTATTTACCTAGTAGTTGCAGAGGAATCAGAGAGTGTGCCCAGGAGAGTGAACAGAGAGGGTGACACCCAGGCTCTACTCCACTCTCCCTAGACACAGCTGGTGATGAGTCCACCTTTGGAAGGCTCATCGTGGGAAGCCAACACTTCCAAATGGGGGCACACTTGGTGCAGAACCTTCTCAACTTCATATTGAGAAGCTTCATCATGCAGCTTTTCAAGACTCAACAGTCATGCAAATCCAAAACCCTAACATAACACGGGAATTCTCCCATGGAGCCCTTAAGTCAGAGGGGGTTTCACCAGGGCATAATTGGTGGGAGTAGGGGCATTCAGAACTAGGGATCTTAAAGTACCTGTAAGAAAAATAAGAGTCTCTGCCAGGCTCAGGGGATATGTAGCTGATTGCTTCCATGGCATCAAATTCCTATGGAAATTGAGAGGGAAATGTATGTAAAGTTATTCACTTGAAATGTTAGAGAAAAATAATGTTCCATCTTTCATAAATGAAAATGACATTCCTGACTCACAAGCAGTAGGTTGTGCATTTAGAGGTTCCCCCCTCCCCAGCACCAGGAATGTGTTAGCAGTGAGTCATGGATGCAGCTTCCCCACAAGCCTCCGTGGGTGCTCAGAAGCCCATGGTCTGGTCTTAGTGCCTGGGTTGTGAGACAATGAGAGACCAGCTTGTGCTATGGTTTATATTTGGGATAAGTGTAAGGTCAGAGTTAGGGGTTTGGCTTAGTGGATGTTCTAGGCTAAAGGCTGCCTGTGGCCAGGGACGAAAGCAAAGCCATCTTTGTTACTTCGTTTTGGGCAATGATAATGTGTCCCTAAAAGACTACAGTTAAGTCATATTTTTCTAAATGAAATTCCATTTAAATGCACTCAGGGAACTGGCTCTTTAAAGAAATCTTATTAAGAATGCTTCTGTGATGGGAAAGAATTTCTCGGTAATTTACCCTTTGCATCAGTCTGGATTGTTAATCCACTGGGCATGTGTAAAGGAAGGTCTCCTTACAGTGGAGGGACTCAGGACATGTGGGCTGCCTAAGGTAGTATGAGTATGAGGACAGTGTATAAAGAAAATCAATCAGCAACTAGGATCCTCCCCGGAGGTGACAGCTGCTTCCTAATTGGGGGATTAAACGACGGTGTCCTCTTACCGTTTTGTCTTGTCTTCAGAGACTGCCAGCCAGCATTCAGAACCAACATTAACATCATTAGATTTTTATCATTCAATCCCAAGTCTCATTAATTAGTAATGGAATAAACTTGATTTTCCCCTTTGGCTTCTAGGCATGTTCCTTAGTGATTCCACATTCAAAGGCACAACAGCCTCTTTAAGTCCTCTTCCACCCTCTCTTTTCTTACAGCCAGGAGGGATTAACGTAGATACAAAATAGAGGCTTCAGCTCAGGATTCCCTTCATTCATTCACTCACTCATTCATTCATTCATCATTTGTATTTGGACACATACTATGTATTATATCGTGGTCTAGCTAAGCACTGGGAATAAAACCATGAGCAAGGAAGGAAGTCACAGCCCCCATGTCCCTAGGGCTTACATTCTATTTCCAGAGGTAGATATTAAACAGAGGGTTTTAGAAATCACTGTAAAATCTCTATTGTGATAAATACTATGAGGGAGAACCTTAGTGTCCCAAAACAAAGAATACTATCCATCTAGAGATGAGCTAATTTTTCTGAGATAGGGAAAAACTCTCTGAAGAGGAATTCATATCTAAGCTGAGATATGATAGATAAGGAATATTTGGCTATAAAAAAATCAGAAGGGAGGTGCTACAGGAAGTGAGGCAGTATGTGCAAAGGCCCTGAGTGGAATAAGCATCTGAACCATCAGAGGAATTCGAACAAACAAGCAACAAAACAGCTACTGTGGCAACAGATGAAGCAGGTGATAGGAAGTGAGTTTGTAGAAGACACAATCTGATTTGTATTTTTGAAAAGATTCCTCAGGCTTCCATGTGGAGAATCAGCTGTAGAGGGCTAAAAGGAAAAGTGGGAAAACTGATGGGGAAGCTAATGAAGTAGTCTATGCAAGAGGTGTTAGTGAGGACAGAGTTGACAGGGAGTAAAGTGGATTCATTTCAGGACTTTTCACACGGTAGCACTGACACGCCTTTGTGCACTGTTAAGAATGTATATCACACTTTTCATTAAAAAGTTTATTCTGATGAAATGACCAGCATTGCAGATGAATTGCTTTAGAAGGCACGAAACAAAAGAAGTTATTAAGGATGAATATGTCTGGCTTAAGCAACTATGAGGATGATCATTTCTTTTCCTGAGATGGGAGGATCAAGTGGTTAATTTAGTTTTGGTGAAATTTCCTCATTCTTTCCTCCCTCCCTCTCTCCCTCCCCCTCCCTCCCCTTTCCTCCCCCTCCTTCCCTCCTTTCTCCCTCCCTTTCTCCCTCCCTCCCCCCTCCTCCTCCTTTCCTCCCTTTCTCCCTCCCTCCCTTCCTTTCTTCCTTCCTTCCTTCCTTCCTTCCTTCCTTCCTTCCTTCCTTCCTTCCTTCCTTCTCCTTTGTTAGCTTATAGACTTTATCCTTTTCTGGGATGACAATTTTAATCCTCATATGGATCCGTAATCTAGTGACAGGCAAAGCTCTCCTCCTCAGAGAGAGCTCTCCTCACAGCCACAAAAAATAAGCTGTTAAGCAGAAGTCTCACAAACTCTTGCCCTCTGTCTCAAAAGGTACCAGAGAAGAGAATGGATATGTCAGTATAACCCTTACTCGCTTACTAGAAATTGTTCAAAGTCCGAGGTTAGCAACTGCATAACTGGACCAGCTTTGTTCATGTGAAGCACAGGAGAGTGCATTTTAATGGAAGCTGTTGGACTCCCTTCAGTGGGAGTCTCTGCCAAAGCCTTCATTAATAGCAATCTGACTATGCAGAGCTTTCAATTTTCTGAGACCTTTTTTTTTAAATAAAAAATTGTTTTGTCTCCATTTGCTTTTGTGTAGAGGAGACAGATGACAATGAAACAGACTCAGTTAAGAAAACAATTTTCAAGGGATGTCCTGTAGTCAGAATACATTCAGTCCTATTCTTTCTGTTTTCTCCATCTTTATTTGTAGCTCTGGCCATTGGAATTAGTGCTCAAAAGGATGGCTGCAGATTCTGAAAGATCCTCAATCAGTAGAGAGTGATTCAAGTACAAAATTATAATGCATTTGTTAAGTAGGAACAGTGGACTTAGAGATCTTAACAGATTTTTTAGAACAAATTCAAAAGAAACAGCTTTGTTCTCAACTTCCAGTTACCCAGAAAATATAACTAATCATATTCCCCCTATCCCTTTCCCCTGTTGGCCCATAATCAAGATTTACCTCAGTGTTAATTGTCCTATGCCATTATAATCACTAAAAGATACTCATTAGCATGAAAGACAGTTTGGTGGACCACATGCAATAACACCTTCTCCCTCATTCCCAAGTTCATGCTTCTCCCACGTCTGGATGTTAATACTTGGCAAAAGTGCTAGCACAAATTTGAAAATGTAGCAGCGTAAGTAGTGAATAAGAGACTAGCTACAGAAGCACAAACTCATGACCTCTTCTAAAGTCAATCCGGGAAAACCTTCTGGGAAAGAAAGCACTGCAAAGGGATCTCCGGAACAGCTGCAGGTTGGCTGCTGGCAGGGAGTGCCCCGAAGTACAGCTCCAGGAGGGCGGTGATCCCCCTGTACTCCTGGGAACCCAGCTGTACCCCTGGGCACCCAGTGCTCTCCCTTGCGCTGAGCCTCCCCCACCCCAATCCATCACAGCAAAAGTTTAGCAATGAACAAATAACATTCACATGTTCTCTTACCTCTTTATTTGCCCCCAAATGAAAATGGCTGATATCTGGGGGAACTTGTTTAATTGATAGAGATCAGGAGTAGCCCTGGTAGGGAAAGATCATCTTTCAGGGGTGGGCCATATAAGGCCCGGAAATCATTCGATCTGGCCCTGCCAAGGCAACCACAGGTGGGATTTGAAATTCAATACAACTATAGCAGGCTCATTTTTAAGTTGATCATTTTGTATGGCCCACAAATGATGAATATCCAAATGGCCCTTGGCAGCAAAAAGGATCCCCCGCTGCTGATAGGTCAACTCTTATTTCAAATGCAAATTAACCTGATCCAGAAAGTGACCTGTGAGAGACACCACCCTGGGAGCAGGAAAACTACCCAGAGCTACCCAAAGAGGGTCTTTGAGACAGCAGAATCTTTGACTATTACCAATAGTAGCTCTCCTACCTGAAGAGGAAGTTAACCATTTTTTAAAGCTCACTCTAAAGATAATGCTTTTCTTCTATAACTCGAATTTGTGTGATGCAATAAGAACATCTGGAGTAAAGTTTCTTTTTACTTTGAAATAAACTTGTGGGATATAATAGACAGCTCGCTTTTTTAAAGGAATGACACATTGAATGTGTGAAAACCTCTGGTGTGTGTGGGGGGGTGGAGGGGCAGGGGTGGGTGTGTGTGTGGGGGAGTGGGGGGGTGGTTCTGTTATTTTTGTTTCTGCACCTTGAGACCTGAAGGTAGATATTACTGAGGTCTGGAGACAGGCTTTGCTGCCATGCCTCAAACAAACATTACTGAGACCCAGAACCAGACTGGGAGCTAGGCATTATTGAGACCTGGTGACAGATATTTCTAATTCAACTCTATTTTTTGGTGCCAAATACTCCCCCCTCCACCCCGTTCTGTTCCATTTGTCAACATGACAAAGAAACAGGCCAGGAAATATCTTAGGCCAAATGATATGTGATATGTGAGCCTAAATGTGAGGAGTGGCTACAATTACCCAGATAAGTTGTGCAAGGAATAACAGTTCATACCTTTGTTCCCAATTGTTGAGATATTGCATATAATACTTGGGAGTCTGAATGATTTGGATAAATTCCTAAGATTGTCATTTCTCTGACAAATAGAGACTCTAATTATGGTTATTATTCCATAGCAGAAATCCAAAATTGATGGAATTCAGAATACAGCTAACAGAAATTCTAGGAAAAAAAAAAAGTGGCCTCCACAATGCGAAATACTCAACTTGAAGAGTACACAATTTAGCCAGCTTTATTTTTCGAATTGGCTTCTGTTCATCTTGCCCTCTGAGGTAAGAAAAAGCTTTTCTATACATTCTAGGCCTGCTCCTTTCCCTGCTATCAAGAACGGAAACACCCTCGTCCATCACTCTAATATTTATCTGCTCCTATCCTCATGGTGCTAGGCTTCTGAATAGCAGGGACATTTATTTTCTCGCATCTTTCACTCTTCATCCTGGTGTTTGACTCTGATGATGGCAAAAACCTCAGCACCTCTCTTACCTGCTATTTCTCATCGCCATCCCATAGCACTCACATTTTCTTTTCGAAGTTTCCTTCTCCTAGACTCCATTCTTCTCTGATGGTGACAAATTTACAATCGTGAGGAAGCCGCAGTAGTTACAGTGACCTGGCATCTTTGGCCTGCAAACAAGGATTTATCATGTCCCAGGGAAGGAGGATATTGAAGTAGTTGAGAGCGTTTGCTTTCATGTTGGACAACCCTGAGTTTGAGTTTCGACTTTACCATATACTATCTGTGTGACTCAGGGCAGGCAATTTAACGTCTTGCTGCTTCAATTTTCTCAGCGGTAAGATAAGGAGCACTTCTAATAATAAAATTATCTCTTAGTATTTTCTTTAGGTCTAAATAAAATCATCTATAAAAAGTGTTAGCAAAGTACCCAGCCAATCTCATTCTTGTTGTACAACGCATGCATGTTTCTATATGTTAACTCTTAAGTCATTTCATCTGTTGTCTCCAGCCCCAAATTGTAAGTACGTCAAACATAAGAGCCATGCCATCTCATAGCTTTCTATTGTTTCCCTTGGTTTCCTTCACATGTCTAACACAAAAAAGTGAATTCCCATTATGAACTCAGTAAATGCTTATTGGGATAAGTTTTTTTTTTCCATCCTAGTTAAAATTTCCAAAATCTTTTACGGTCTCCACCCAAACAAATTCAGATAGACTTTTTTTTTTTTTTTACTTTTTCCTCCTCAGAAGGGCAGGCCACTATGCTCTTGGATACTTGGTTCATCCTGATGGAGAATCCAGATGCACATTCAAGAGTACTCTCACTGTAGCTGCTGTTCTAACTGCCCAACTTAATATCCTGCCTTAACTTCCTCTCATTAGGGAGTCAGGTTCTGCCTGTTTACCTAATGTGTATTTCTCATGAAAATCAATTTCCCTTAAGCTGACTTTCCAAGGGTAATATTTCCCCCCTCCACTGGGCAAGTTCAATAAAATGGTAGAGTGTACAAAGACTCTCACAGACTGTCTCATGCCAACAAATCTCTCACCAAACCTTGAGTTCTGAAGTTTGTGGGTTCAGAGGAGCCAATTACTAAGTCAAAATTCTCTGATGTGATGAACAGTGCCAAATCTTTGCAACACTGGTATATTGGGAAAGATTTGTCTACATTTCCTGTCTCTTCCTCTAACAGGTTCTGCCTTAGCTGATCCATCTTTGGTATAGTCTATGAACCCTTTACCCCTCTCTCCACCTCTACTTCAGTACTCCTTGGAGTTTCTGCCAAAATAGTATTCTATCTTTAATTTTTAGTTAAATGCACATCAATTTTTAAGGAGCTCACTAATATAAGTGGTAGAAAATTTTGCCCATAGTAGGCACTCAATAATTGTTGACTAAACAAAAATAAAGATACAGACATATAATTATTTCCTCTAGAGCATGTTTCAGAAATGAATCAATAGCTAAGAAAGAGTTGTTTTCAAACTTCTACTCCCACACCTTCAGTTCAATATTCCTAGGAGGAGGCCACTTCAAAACATCAATCCTTCTTTTTGGGCTTTGATTTGTAATTAAATGTCTTAAACTGATTATGAAATTGGGACCCTGGGGCCGTCGCAGTGGCGTAGCATATAAAACCGCCGCCTGAAATGCCGGCATCCCATATGGGCACCAGCTTGAGTCCTGGCTGCTCCACTTCTGATCCAGTTCTCTGTTATGGCCTGGGAAAGCAGTAAAATATGGCACAAGTGCTTGGGCCCCTGCATCTGTGTGGGAGAACTGGAAGACGCTCCTGGCTCCTGGTTTCGGATCGGCCTAGCTCTGGCAATTGTGGCAATTTGGGGGAGTGAACCAGAGGATGGAAGACCTCTCTCTCTCTCTCTGCCTCTGCCTCTCTGTAACTCTTTCAAATAAATAAATAAATAAATCTTAAGGGGAAAAAAAAAGAAATTGGGACCCTTCGAATGAGACACTACAGGACCTTACTACTGTACTAGCGATGAAGGAGGGGTGTACTGAGCAAATTGATATTGTAAACAAAATCTGAAGGGTCATGCTTAATTACCTCAAGAGAACTGAGTACACCTCATATAAATCAATATTGCTGATTAAAAATGACTTAAGTATATTCATTAAAATGGATACCTTAGCTCTTTGAAAAGCTTTTAAAGCTGTTAATTCAAGTTAAGGAAAACAAATGCATTTTGGAGTCCCATTCTACTATTCAATCAGAAAAATATTTACCGAATGTCTACTACATGCATAAAGTCTCACTGTGGGCATATCTTGAGTTATACAGTGAGTAAACTCCTTAAAAAAGTGTATAACTTCAAACTTTTGTAAAACTACTCCATTTTCAAATGTGTCAAGAGAGTTTATAATAAAAAAGTAGTCCTAGAGAAAAATTTTGAAGAGTGAAGAATATTTTGTAATATGACTACTGGTCTGGTTCCTATGTGTCTATTTTATACATTTAGATTCTTAAGCACAGTAGATTTTCTTAAGCTTTTCTTTGAATTACAGTGAATCATCCTTATAATTTAAACTGATCTTTATTTCCAATTATTATAATCTTGTAATGTGGGATCTTAGATTGCTCTGGTTTTCAGATGGCATCAGGGAAACCACTACATCCCCAAAATCTTTTTTAAATTTTTTTAAAATATATTTTTGTTTTTTGACAGGCAGAGTTGACAGTGAGAGAGAGAGACAGAGAGAAAGGTCTTCCTTTTGCCGTTGGTTCACCCTCCAATGGCCGCTGCGGCCAGCGCATCGCGCTGATCCGAAGCCAGGAGTCAGGTGCTTCTCCTGGTCTCCCATGCGGGTGGAGGGCCCAAGGACTTGGGCCATCCTCCACTGCCCTCCCGGGCCACAGCAGAGAGCTGGCCTGGAAGAGGGGCAACCGGGACAGAATCTGGCACCCCGACCGGGACTAGAACCCTGTTTGCCAGCATCGCAGGCGGAGGATTAGCCTAGTGAGCCGCGGCGCCGGCCTCCCCAAAATCTTTTGAGCAAGACAAATCAAAGATCACACTTCCATTTTTTTCCCTGGAGTGTGACCTCTTTATCTAAGGAAGAGGTTAGGAGCGAAAGATGGCTTCATTTCTTCTAGAATGCATCCCTGAGGAATTTACTGGATTCAACTTTAGGGCTTTTCCCATAAAATCAGGATAAAGGGTTTCAATCTGTGTGCTTTGGTGAGTAGTGATTACACAGTAGAGGAGATAGACTGTTAGGTTCCCAGAGATGCAGCTGCCCACACAGAGGATTCAATTCAGAGGAAATGGGGCAATTGGAAGAAGCATTTTGCTTTTCATTTGGTGCTGTGGAATCACAAATGGGGAGTGGCAATGAGAACATTTGGTATCAGCGTCTATAGGAGAGGGCCCACTGTACAAATGCCAAGAAAAAGGAATTTCTCTGGATTACAGATGTTAGTAGAATGGAATGGAGAAATCTGATGCTTTGAAGTCAGAGAAAAACATCAAATCTCAACTTATCTCTTACTAGTTGAGTAACCTGGGGCAAAAGGCTGGAGTTCAGTGGGTTTCGGCTACCAGATCTGTAAAATGGGGACAAAACCCGTCTCTTTAGGTTGCTTGACAGGGAGAACCTTGTATGCAAAGTGCCTAGTGAAGTAGATACTCAATAGATATGAATTCTCACTCCCCTCTCTTCAATTGTTTTTTTTTTTTGATGAAAAGCATACAATAAAAAGATGATCACTGTCAATTTTTGTAAAGAAATACAGCTGGAATGCCAGAGTGATGCTGTGATTAGGATTCAAGAGCTGAGAGAACCAAAATTTCTTATCAAGTGGCATGCAAAATTCAAAGTTCATCAAAGTCTCATGTACTAGATGGAACATTTCTTGAGGCCGACCCTATTTTGTTTGTCTCTGTAGTCACACACTTAGCTGAATAGTTGAAAATTTAGAGAGTGTGGGGCTGGTGTTGTGGCTCACTTGGTTGATCCTCCCGCCGGCATCCCATATGGGCGCCGGATTCTAGTCCCGGTTGCTCCTCTTCCAGTCCAGCTCTCTGCTATGGCCTGGGAAGGCAGTGAAGGATGACCCAAGTGCTTGAGCCCCTGCACCCACATGAGAGACCAGGAGGAAGCACCTGGCTCCTGGCTTCAGATCAGCGCAGCACCGGCCATGGTGCCATTTGGGGGGGTGAACCAACGGAAGGAAGACCTTTCTCTCTGTCTCTCTCTCACTGTCTAACTCTGTCAAATAAATAAAAAAAAATTCAGAGAGTGCAAATCAAGCTTACAGGTGATCCTATACAGGCTTAGATTTACACTTTGAAGGATTTATTTAGGAGATGCCAAGGAAAGAAAGTTAGAAATTTGGATGACTAGTTTCCAAAATTTAGTTGTAGACAGAAAGCAAAGTTTTAGGCCTGGCAAACTTCAAGAGATGAAGAATATTATTGATACAAAGTGGTGATTGGTATCTGGTTATGCCAGTAAGTGCCGTCACATAAAGGAGTCTAATTTCCTGTTCTGCATTTTAATCACAAGTTCCAGATGGAGAATTGGATCATAAGTTTAATGAACCCCTCTTGTAAGAATTTGTCATAGATAGGAGGGTGGTTTTCATCAATGCTTAAGTGGTAAGGACAAAGGGACAAGATCTGAGGTTGTCATAGGAACTTCTTTCCCTACAAGGGCCATCAGCAGGATTAAAAAATGGCCATGGTATATACTGAGAAGTCTAACAGCCATGCATTAGGGTAAAGAACATGATGGATAAGAAGGCAAGTGGGGGTAGGAGTTGGCAGAAGAAAGGAAGCAAAGAATGGGGTGCTAGTAACATCACAGGCAATGTTAACTACTGCACAGTCATGGTTGACCCATCTCAGAACCCTCCACATGTTCTCTTGTTACTATTTGAGCATGAGTTCTCCAGCCATGGTCAGGCAACAGATATTTACTAAAGTTTCTGTCTGGAACCCCATCCTGGGGTAGGTGCTATAATGGAAATAGATATTATCCAAGCACAGAAGGCAATAGCTTTATGCCAAGGTGGGATGAAAAATACTGAGAGGAGTTCAAGCAAAGTGCTAGATTTAGAAGAAGTAGAGAAGGCGTCCTAAGGGAAGTAGCATTTGAAGTGTTCCTTGGAGGATGTGAAGGATTTCAATAGATGTGATTGGGAGAGGATATTTAAGGCAGAAAGAATGGACTGAGTGAAGAGACAGAAGAGTAGTGCAAAATATGGGTAAAATGGGAGCAAACTCCATTTTTTTTCTTTTTTCTCTGCATCCAGCACTGTGCTAAGCAGTCTATGCATTATGCCAATTTAGTTGTTATAATTAACTGCCGGAGGCAGGATTCTATTATTGTCCCTATTTTATAGATGACGAAACTGAGTCCAGAGAAGCTGTATGGAACGCACCACGTCATACCACTACATGTGGTAGAGCCAGGTTTCTCACTGGAGCCTATTTGAGTTCAGAGCTCATGCATGCAATTTATCAGCACATTATTTACAAGTCAGACCATGGGAAGGAGTGAAAGCACAGTGGTGCTGGACACAGAGCACCTGGGATGGAGGCATGGGATAGGGGATTGGAAAGGCAGCTGCAGCTAAGCTTTCCTGGCAGCCTAAGGAGTGGGGGGCTGGATCTTGTAAACAATTGGAAATCATGGGAAATTTTAAAGTAGTGGAGTGACAGTCAAAGTGGTGCTTTACAAAGATTAATCTGTCAGCTTTGCAGAGGATGGATGGGAGAGGGGAGCGAGTGAAGGCAGTTAAGAGGCTATTGCAGTACAATAGTCCAGGTGTAGGGAAGTATATTAAGTACTTGAATTAAGAAAACCATAGCGGGGAACAGATAGAGGAGAGGCATTATGACAGAGAAAAAGAAGACCATGGCTCATCAGCTGTGGGGGTGGTGAGGGATTGGCTGTGGTTAGAGACACAGAGGTTTGGAGCCATTGTGAGTAGAAGAACGGTGATGCCAGTCATAGTGTTGGGAGATAGCTACCCTGGAGAGAAATTGAGACTCAACAAGGAAATCGGGAGAAATATTATAAAAGTGATCCTTGCAATTATGAGTGAGATCAACTTGGGAAAAGGGAACAGCCAAGTGCAAAAGCTTGGAGGATATGTGTGTGTCCATTAAATTGGTGTGGGAAGAAGGAGCAGTTAGGAATGGGGACAAGCAAGACACATCATGAGGAAAGGGAAATTCTGAGAAAGGGATTTCTAGAACATTGATCAGCATTGTAAATACAGAAGAGGAATCAGAGAGAAAGAGGGATGAGAAAATATTATTCATTTTGGTGATCAGAAGATTTTTAGTGATAGGGAGCAGTTCCAGGACAGAACCAGATTTTAAGGGATGAAGAAGGGTTAGCTCTGAGCAAATTTGAGACAATGAGTAGAGAACACTAGGGAGAGATTTTGCGTTGAAATTAAAGGAGCAAAATAGATACTCAAAGGGTTCTAGGGCTACTGCTAGGTCTTCTTAGAATGTCATCTTAGAGGTCATCACACATGTTAGCTAAAGTTTGTTAACTGGCATTTCTTAGTTCATATGTAGAGATTAGAGACATAGAGTGAGGTCAAGGGTGAGACTGGTTGGCACAAATATCTTGACAAAGGTGGTAGGAGCAAGAGCTAGGTGGAATTTTTTTTTGGCAAATATGGGGATGGTATCTTCCAGAAAACACAAAGAGTTCTGCTGAACATATTGAAATATCTGGAGTTGGAGAGAGGATATTAAACAAGAAACGTTCTGAATTTTCAGATGTTTGTGTACCATGCACTGGCTCATGTTCTTGTTGCCAGCAGATCATCTGTAGGAGGGGAGGTGAGTGGACATGGAACTGAGAACTTCAGGACTATGTATCTCACAAGCTGTCACAGTATCTGGGGCTCAGAAAGTGCTCAGGAGAAATGATTTGCAAACTATGGAACTGAGAAGGATTAATAGCCAGAGTCTATAAAGAACTCAAGAAACTCAACAACAACAAAACAAACAATCCAGTTAAGAAATGGGCAAAGGATTTGAACAGCCATTTTTCAAGAGAGGAAATTCAAATGGCCAAGAAACACTTGAAAAAATGCTCAGGATCACTTGCTGTCAGAAAATTGCAAATCAAAACCACAATGAGGTTCCACCTCACCCCAGTTAGAATGGCTTTCACACAGAAATCAACAATCAATCAACAAATGCTGGTGAGAATGTGGGGAAAAAGGTACCCTAATCCACTGTTAGTGGGACTGTAAAATGGTACAGCCAATGTGGAAGACAGTTTGGAGATACCTAAGAAACCTGAATATAGCCCTACCATATGATCTAGCCATCCCATTCCTGGGAATTTGTTCAAGAGAAATGAAACCAGTTAATAAAAAAGTTATCTGTGGCGTCAGCGCTGTGGCGTAGCAGGTAAAGCTGCTGCCTACAGTGCTGGCATCCCATGTGGGCACCGGTTCGAGTCTTGGATGCTCCACTTCTGATCTAGCTCACTGTTATGGCTTGAGAAAGCAGTAGAAGATGATCCAAGTCCTTGGGTCCGTGGAACCATGTGGGAGACCCAGAAGAAGCTCCAGGCTCCTGGCTTCAGATTGGTGCAGCTCTGGCCATTGTGGCCAACTGGGGAGTGAACCAGCAGATGGAAGACCCCCCCCCTCTCTCCTCTGCCTCTCTGTGTAACTCTGACTTTCAAATAAATAAATCTTTAAAATAAATAAATAAATAAATAAATAAAAGAGTTATCTGTGCTCCCATGTTCATTGCTAATACATGGAATCAACCCAGATGTCCATCAATTGAAGACTGAAATAAAGAAATTATTGGTTATGTACAGCATGGAATACTACACAGCGGTAACAAAATGAAACCCTGTCATTAGCAACAAGATGGATGAAATTGGAAAACATCATATTTAGTGAAATAAGCCAGTCCCCAAAGGACAAATACCATATGCTCTCCCTGATCTATGGTAACTAATAGAGCACCTAAAAGGTAATCTATAGAAGCGAAGTTGACACTTTGAAATGCAATGACTTTGAAAAACCCTTGACTCAACTGTTGAGGAACAGGTTGTTTTTTTTTTTTAATACTGTTTATTGAATTCTTTACTTAGTATAGGGTCAATGTTATGTGTATAAAGTTCATTGAAAATAGATACTAGTAAAAAATAAGAGTGGGAATAGGAGAGGGAGGAGGAAGAAGAGTGGGAGTGTGGCTGGGAGGGCAGGTAGGGTGGGAAGAATCACTATGTTCCCAAACTGTATTTACGAGATTCATGGAGTTTGTATACCTTAAATAAAAGTTTTCTGGGTTAAAAAAAAAAGAACATGCTCAGTCTTTTTTTTTTTTTGGAATGAATGAGTGGACAAGAGTTAAAACAGCCACTATTGGAGCCGCCACCTGCAGCGCTGGCATCCCATATGGCCGCTGGTTCAAGTCCTGGCTGCTCATCTTCCGATACAGCTCTCTGCTAGGCCTGAGAAAGCAGTGGAAGATGGCCCAACTCCTTGGGCTCTGAACCCACATGGGAGACCTAGAGGAAGCTCCTGGCTCCTGGCTCCAGATCTGCGCAACTTCGGCCGATGTGGCCATTTGGGGGAGGGGGGTGGTTAACCAGAAGATGGGAGACCTCTCTTTCTCTCTCTGCTTCTGCCTCTCTGTAACTCTGACTTTCAAAATAAATAATTAAATCTTTAAAAAATCCAGCTACTATGAGACATGAACTATGATGTCACACAAAGTGAATACCAAGGATTGATTGCAGAACAATATTCACAGGAATGACTACCATGAGAAAGAAATGTCACCAGAATCGGTGAAGATATGGGACACCTGGATGGTGCATACAATGCTAGTGGGAGAGTAATTTGGGACAGAGACTTTGACAAACTTTGACAAGCCCTACTAAAGCTAAAAGTACTTTTGTGCCACGATCCAGCAATTCTTCTCCTAAGTATATAGCTAAGCTAAATGTTAGTTTACCAAAAGACATAAACAAGAATGTCTTTGCAGGACATGGAAAACTAATGCAGTCATAAAGGCTAAATATCCTACCTGAGTTTGCTCAGGTCATAAATAGTAAGATTAGGATTTGAACCCAGGGCTTTCATGCTACCAACTTTTCATTTTTTTCATTCGCTTCTAAACCATATTGCTTCAAATTGTTGCTAAGTCTCATGATCTTGCAGCCAGAAACTCCTTGTCCAGAGTTTCTTGCCTAACATGGTGGTTATATTTTTCCTGAGTGCTGAGATGTGAACTTAGTTTTGGCTGGCTCAGAAAGTCATGGCTTTTCCTCTACATCCAAATCGTTTATTCCCCAGAGAGTTCCCTCCGTGACCTTAAGTCATTAGTCTTTTTCAATTCAATTATTTATTTATTTATCTCAAGGGGACTCATCAGCCTTTAATAAATGTAATGCTGGAAGAAGAGATCCTAACCAAGGTGGCACGAGCCCCAGAACACAAGACTAGAAGTGAGGATACCAAGTTAGATGCTGAGGCGCTGACCTTTGCCAGGTCTTTCCCATTCTCGCAAACCAGAACCTTGCAACTCAAGCCGTATTGCTCTCTCTCTCTCTCTCTCTCTCTCTGTGTGTGTGTGTGCTTCTGTGTCCCTTCTCTCCCCTTCCCTCCTCCAAGTCAGCTTTCTCCAGCATGGAAGAGAATTAGTTGTCATGGTAACCTGTAGCTGTGCCTGATAGCCTCCCTGTCAGCCAGTTCTAGGCCCTAGACAGCTGTTCTCGGTTCACCTATTCTAATGTTCCCAAATCTAAGCCCAGGACCATATGCCAAGTCACATAGTATCTGTGTGTGGGTGACAAAGAGGCCCTCACCTGTGTCCAAGGCAAGAGGAACAATAGGGAGGGAATTAAGTAGCAGAAAACAGTGCTTAGAAGGAGCTCTCTAGGGACAAGGAGGCCAGAGCTACTAAGTAAAGTTAATCAAGGGCTTACTATCTGCCAGCCACAGTAACATCCCATCCTTTATTTCATTTCACTCTATCAAACATTGTATGAAATAAATGTGATTATTCCTACTATACAGATGAAAGGCATGGAAACTCAGAGAGGCCAAGTGACTTTCCTAACACTGAAAAGCTGCGATTCCAATTTGGTCCTTGTTTGACTTTCCAAAATCTAATCTCTTAGAAACGCTCTTTTATGGTTTCTCATTTTGGGGATGGAAAATAAAAGCTCTGGGAAGTCTTCATGCCTGAGAATCCCTCAAAGCCTCTTCCCAGGAATAGGGTTCCATCTTCAGAGGGAGCCTCTCCTTAGACACCCTCTCCTCCATAGGCGTCCCTTTCTGTCCTCATAGCGGGCTCTCCAAGTTTCTCTATGATGGCCAAATCCTCACGTTTGCTGGTAGCTCCCCACCCTTTTCTTTCTGGAGGGTCATCTCTCATGGCATGGAGAACAGAGGAGGATGGGCTGATTTCCTGACATAGGGAAAACACAGAACACCTGTATCAGTTTCCTGTTACTGCTATATATAACCAGTCACCACACAAGTAGTAGTTTCAGGCAGTATAAGCATGTTGTCCTACAGTTCTGGAGGCCAGAAGCCTGAAGTTGGTCCACAGGGCCAACGAGCAGGAGTAAGCAGGGCTCTGCTCCTGCCAGAGGCTGCAGAGCAGCCTTATCCAGCTTCTGGAGTTGCAGTCCTTGGGCAACCGGGACAGGATCGGTGCCCTGACCGGGACTAGAACCTGGTGTGCCGGCGCCTCAAGGTGGAGAATTAGCCTATTGAGCCGCGGCGCCGGCCCGCCATTTTCCCCTTATGGTAGAAACTACTTTACTTTTGGAATGAATGAACAAGGACCTCAAGAGTCATACTAGAAGACCAACATTGGGAGTTACATAAACTTGAATTTTACTGAGAGGAAGCCAAATATGAAGCAATATGTTTCCCAGGGGTGGTTTCTTGTACACTGTCCCTGCAGAGAGAGGCAGAAACAAAAGTAGGACTCAGATGTGATGACTTCCTCTTTATCCCTTCTCCAAATAGGTGCCTCACTTGTTCTTCTCTCATGTTTTGGTGCTTTCTCTGGGAAAGAAAGGTTTAAGAGCAGTAAACATTTAGCTTCGCAATCATGATGCCGGTTAAGACATCCACGTCCCATATCTGAAGGAGTGCCTGGGTTGGATTTCTGGCTCTGGCTCCTGACTCTGGCTTCTTGCTAATGCAGGCCCTGGGAGACAGCAGTGCTGGCTCAAGTGATTGGGACTGAGTTCCTAGCTACCAGCTTTGGCCCTGGCCATCATGTACATTTGGGGAGTGAACCAATAGATAGGAGGGCTCTCTTTCTCTCTCTCTCTTGCTCGCTCTCTTTGTCTCTCACATAAAAATAAACTCTCATTTTAAAAAGAAAGAGAAATTAAAGACAACTAAATTTGAGGAAAGGGTGTGCCTCTGGCTCCTGAGAAGCAGGACTGGAGCTAGAACTCCTCTCCAGCTTGACTCTCTTCTCCCTCTCCACCTCCATATTCAATCTCCTCATCCTCCCCTTTCTTGCCAATCATTGACAATCAGGCATATCCTGCTTGTTGGGAAATGAGAAGCCCAGGGCAACGAAGGCGGGGGGGGGGGGCGGGGGGAGGCTTAGGACAAGCCCCTATGTCAGTGCATCTCAGACCAGAGAGAGAAGCCTTCTCCAACAGGTTGTCTGGAGGCGTGGAATTTGGGAGGACTGCCAAGCAGATTGAGCAAGAGCTAGAGGGACATTTCTTGAGAACTCTTCAGTTCTCTTCCTTGCTGCCAAATATTGCTATCTGCTATCTGCTATGGGGGGGGGGGGGCTTCAAAAATTCACGGAAAATAGCATGAAAAGAAGATTCTATTTTTTAAATCCATGCAAAGTTTTTTATAATACGTATTTTCTGCGAGGTTTCTGAAGTCCCCTTGTATGGGGTAGGGGGGATGGAGTCTCAAAATCGCCCTTTTCACAGGCTTGTCTGCCCCATGCTTGCCCTGAGCAATGGTTTTCAACACACCTAGCAGGTCCAGGCTAAGGCTCAGAAAACAGAATGCAGAATGGGAATATGCAGAGCTCATACTCTGAAAAGCATGGAAAGCCCAGTTGGGACAGGAGTGTGGTGGCGTGCCTGCTCCCGGACCAAATTTTCATGGTCTTGGCGTGTTAGCAGCAGTATCACAAGCTCAGTGAGGCTTTGATTTATGAGCACCAGATGCAGAGTTGTGAACTGACTTTTTTTTTGTAGAGTTAGCAGCTGGCTTCCCATATTTTGTTCCTGTTCCAGGACATCATCTATTATATTCCTCAATGCTCCTCCTTATAGAAAAACTCATGACAAATTCTTCTCCAAGATCAGGGCCAGGAAAATGTTTGTTTCTCCGAGGGAACATGTCCGGTTTCTTCTGCCAGACAGTGAGAGCAATGAGAAAGCACCCCATTCACACTCCAGCAAGAGGGTTCACATCAACTCTCCAGATTTTTGAGTCTGCATATCAGAAAGAGGTGATGGGGAAGCCAAGGCGAGTGCTCACCATTCACGCAAAATTGGGGAACAAAGGCAAACCATGGCTTCTGGAGACTGATTTCCATTTCTCAAGACCAAGCAGCGAATCCAGAGAAGTCTGACAGTGATGATGGCACTTACAATGTCCAAGCTGAATTATGTTAGAGTTCAGCCTGCAGAAAATTAGGAGCTGGGCCTGGCTTCCAGGGTGAGGAAGGGACGGGAACACGTAGGGAAGAGATCTCAGACAATCTTCCCTTTGAACACTGTTGATTTGGAGGACCAAGAAGGCCTGGGAACTGATGGAATTCAGGCAGAAAAAAGGGCCTAATTGTCCATGGAATGTCCCAAAAGATTTATTAATCTAAGAGCTCCACAGAAGAGTACTCAGCCCTCTATGATAAGGTCCAGGAAATATCTGGTTTCCTAAATCCCAACTCCTTAGACCAGCTTGATTATATTTTCCTGCAAACCCTTTTTAACTGATCATGAGACAAGTGGATCATAACTTACAGAAATCCATACGAAGGTTAGCAAGAACGGCATTATCACAAATCAAGTGTAAACACCATGTTTTGATTTTTACCATGGTTGCTAGGAAACTCAGTTTCTAAAATGTATGCTTGATTGTTTTAGCATTATATAAGTATGATGGGGCCAGTAGGGTCAAGATATTTTATTTGCCCCTTTATCTTTCCTTTTATACTTCTTTTATTATTTGTTAGTAGACTTTAATCAAACTGTATCAAGAGTTAACCAATTGTAAGTCACCTCCAGTTCTTTTTGAACAAAGGCAGGGAATAAATAAGTATCCAGGTATATCATATATCCTTTGTAGGTTTATCAAATTCCTGATAAGCCCATCTTTGGACTTACTTCTTTATTTTTAAATTTTGATTGATTGATTTTATATTTTATTTTTGAAAGGCAGCGGGAGACCAGAGAGAGAGATATCCCACCTCCTGATTCACACTCCTCTAAAGCCAGGGCTGGGATACACCAAAGCCAGGAGCCAAAACACAATTCAGATCTCCTACATGGATGGCAGGGACCCAAGTACTTGAGCCATCACCTGCTGCCTCCCAAATTATGTATTATCAGGAAGCTGGAATCAGAAGTTGACCTGGGAGTCAAACCCAGGCATCCCAAAAGAGGTTGTGGACATTCCAGCTGGTGCCTTTTTAAAAAGGTTTATTTATTTTATTTGGGCTAGCGCCATGGCTCATTTGGTTAATCCTCCGCCTGTGGAGCCGGCATCCCATATGGGGGCCGGGTTCTAGTCCTGGTTGCCCCTCTTCCAGTCCAGCTCTCTGCTATGGCCTGGGAGTGCAGTGGAGGATGGCCCAAGTCCTTGGGCCGCTGCACCCGCATGGGAGACCAGGAGGAAGCACCTGGCTCCTGGCTTCGGATCGGCGCAGTGCACTGGCCTTAGCGGCCATTTGGGGGATGAACCAACGGAAGGAAGACCTTTCTCTCTGTCTCTCTCTCTCACTGTCTAACTCTGCCTGTCAAATAAAAACATGTTTATTTATTTTATTTGAAAGACAAAGTTGAGAGAGAGAGACAGAGAGAGAGAGAGAGAGAGAGAGAGAGAGAGATCTTCCATCTGCTGGTTCACTCCCTAAATGGCCACAAAGGCTGGAGCCAGGGCAGACTAAAGCCAGGAGCCAGGAGTTTCTTTTGGGTCTCCAATGTGGATAAGGGACCCAAGCACTTGAACCATTTTCTACTGCTTTCCCAGGCACATTAGAAGACAGCTGGATTGGAAGTGGAGCAGCCAGGACTTGAACTCATGCTCATATGGGATGCCAGTGCTGCTGTGCTGCCCCCCTCCCCAAGTGACATCTTAACCACTGAGTCAAATACCAAGTCCCCACCCTTCCTTGGATTTATTGTGAGTAGGATTACTGACCTTGACTCAACTAATGCTCACCTTTGATCTTCAGATTTGTTGCTATTGGCCATATGGGAGCCTGGGCCAAAGTATGTCGAGCTAGCAGTCGATGGAGACATTGCTGCAAAGGAAAGAAAGTACCTCATTTTGTTAGATGCTTTTATTACCCATGGCATTGCAATAACACTTTCCTCAGGTTTCTTGTCTTGGGAACACCTAATGGCAAGATGCTTTTGATACCTCAGTAACTAAAGCTCCTTTAATGGGGTCCATGATGGACCTGCCTTGTTTTGTTCTATAGTGAAAAATGTTATAAGGAAGTTGCAGTATATATTTTGTTGGTAACGATGCCTTAAGCTATTAAGGCCATTTGTTATTTTCTGAAAGCAAGAGAGATAATTCTCACTAATAAAATTCACTGTGCTGTGGGTAGCTCTGAGTTTCTTTGCTACAAAGTGCTCCATAGCTCTCAAGGGTCTGCCTCCCCTCCTGTATCTTTCTCATGCTCCTACAAGATGAGGAGGGGGCACGGTACTAACGAATCAGACCCTGAATCACAAAGAAGTCACCAATAAGAACCAGCTGAATGCAAACTGAATCCCCTCTTAGGAGCCCCCCACCAAGTCCTAGCTCCCAGTTTGCTTCTGCCCATCTCTCCAGAGTCCAGCTGCCTTCGGTCACTGATTCTGACATCTCCGTTTCCTTAAATCTATTTCTACTCCTTGTCTCCAACTCAAGCACCAAAGCTCCCCTTAACCCTATTTCTCCAGGAACTAAAAATGCCAGTGTGTGCTTTAAGGCCTGTGAGCATGAAGCCTCTAGGAGAGGTTTTGTGCTAGTTCTGATACTCTGTATGGGCAAATACAGGAATGTGGGAGTGCGGGAGCAGAATGGCCTCTGACCTGCCACTTGGCAGCAGGTGGAGTACGTCATACTATGCAGGCCTTTGACTGAGGCGAGGGAAGCAGAAGGGGTGGGCAGGGACAGAAGTAGGCAGAAGTACCGTGGGTATTCCATCTTGGAGCCAGAGTGAGTTGGGCCGAGGAAGTGAAAGCCATCTCAGGGACAGGAAGCTGCAATTTCCAGCTCAGCCCCGAATCTCTGAGCACCAACCTGCCTTCACAGTTCTACTGTCAGAAGAACTTCAGCTTCCAGTAATGGGAGGAAAACACCAAATGGGGTGACGAGAGAAAAACACTGTAGGTTTGCCATCTCCCTTCTGGAGAAAATGCAGTACATCAGGCAAATGTACTTTTCTGCACATACAATGCTGTGTGATGTGACACACAGGGCCCAGAGGCCAGTTCCACAGGAGTAGGATTTTCTGTCTACTGTGTGTTCCTAGTTCACCTACAATACTAATTGAAGAGGTTTATTTTGCCAGCTTCTGTTTCTAAAAGGCGCTGGAAGTTTGACGATATCGAAGTTTCAACTTTGACATTGAATGGATTAAACCCACTTTAGAGGGCTGAAATTTTATCATCGCCATCTGACTGGACACAAATGTATTATAAACAGAGGTTTTCACAAGGCAGGAAGGGTGGTGGCGGTATGCAATCCATGGAGCAACAACTGGCTTCTTTTAACAAAACATAAAAGCTATTTCCAGCTGGAATTCTCAGAAACACTATAGGAAATTAGTATAACTGATTGATGTGATCTCATCTAATAGAAATGGGAGTTGAAGCTTTATCCCTCTAGAACAGGTGATTAGAGGCAAATGAGGGGCAGGTTCCCATGGCAACCATTTGGCTATCTCAGACCCGAAGGAGGCCTCAGAAGGGGAAACTCTGGGAAGGCATATGGATTTTCAGGGACGTGATGGAGTGCTTAGGGGGTGAAGGTGATGTGGGGGCACATCTCGTGTCATTCTGTGAGTGCTGGGGACAGAGCCAAGATGCTCCAGCCCCTTCAAGTAGGAGGGTTGCTCCTCCATTCCTGTACTCCTTTCTCTGCAACCTTCCTTGAAGGGAGCTAGTACTGAAAGGTAGCAAGGTGCCTTTAGACATTGCTGCAAGCCTGTTCAGGGCCACTGTGGGTGTGGGTGTCAGCTGACTGCAACATGCCCAGACACTTCCTTTCCCCGCCTTGACCTCTCATAACCAACCAGTCCAGACTACAATGGGACTGAAGTCTCCAGAGTGGCAGTGCTTGTGCTCATGGAGGTGTAGCTGGATAGCCTGGCTGTGTTCACCGACCCCCCCACCCCCGACCCCCGAAGCCCCAGGAGATTAAGGTCCTAGTTCATGGCAGCCACCAGGGGTTAGTGATAACAAGTCAACAACAGGGGACACTGCTCTTCTTAACTCTGGGGAATTTTCCAGCTTCTTTTGATCTCTCCTAAAGTACGGCCTCTGCCCTACCAGCCTCTCTCCCTTCCCCTCCCTCCTCTCCTTAGTAAAGTATTACAAGGTCTCCTGTTATTTCCTTTCCCCAGCTATTTTTGCTATTCCATGGTTCCACTGCCTGCTCCTATCTGCTCCCCTCCTCCTCCACACTCTCAAGGCCTTTGCTGACATCCAAGATGTCAGGTTTGATGAAATGTCTGTTTGTCTTCTCCTGGAATCTCACAGGCCTTAGGGGATTCCTAATCTAGGCCAACAATGCCACTGAAGGGCAGGAATAGGAGAGAGGGTGTAACATTTTCTAAATTCCTACTAGTTTCACATAAACTGACCCACTGACTCTGCAAAACAGCCCGCTGGAGGAGACTTTTTGTCATTGCCTCTGCAGAGGAAGAAAGTGAGGCTCACAGGTTTCCACTGCCTTGCCCAAGGGACTGGAGTGTGTAAGTGGCAGAATCAGGATTTGAATCCTGGTCTTCTGGCTCCAGATCTGGTTCTTCTTTTGCACCACTAGGAGAGTGTGCAGGAGTTGAGGACCACCTATTCTCAGGAGAGGTGGTGTTGTTGGCCAAGGCTGGAAGCATGTAGGAGAGGGCTCTTTGAAGATTCTTTCTGTGTGTTACAACACCAGGGCTTTTGCAGCTGGGGTTTGCAGCAGCACTTTACCTTGAGCCCTCTAATCTCTTCCCCTTAGGGTAAAGGCAAATAACTCATTCTCAGTCTCCTATTGTACCCTGTACCCACGGTAGGCCTTAAAGACCTGAGCCAATCACATTCAGAAATCTACCAACAATAGATGCTGGAGAGGATGTGGGGAGAAAGGGACACTAACCCACTGTTGGTGGGAATGCAAACTGGTTAAGCCACTATGGAAGTCAGTCTGGAGATTCCTCAGAAACCTGAACATAACCCTACCATACAACCCAGCCATCCCACTCCTTGGAATTTACCCAAAGGAAATTAATTTGGCTAATAAAAAAGCCATCTGCACATTAATGTTTATTGCAGCTCAATTCACAATAGCTAAGACCTGGAACCAACCCAAATGCCCATCAACAGTAGACTGGATAAAGAAATTATGGGACATGTACTCCATAGAATACTATACAGCAGTAAGGAACAATGAAACCCAGTCATTTGCAACAAGATGGAGTAATCTGGAAAGCATCATGCTGAGTGAATTAAGCCAGTCCCAAAGAGACAAATATCATTTGTTTTCCCTGATCGGCGACAACTGAGCACCAAAGGGGAAACCTGTTGAAGTGAAATGGACACTATAAGAAACAATGAACTGATCAGCTCTTGTCCTGACTCTAGATGTACAATGTAATACTTTATCCTTTTCAGTATTTGTTGTTGTTGTTGTTGTTCTAGTACTAGTGGTTGAACTCTGTAATTAACACACAATTATTCTTAGGTGTTTAAATTTTAACTGAAAGGTGATCCCTGTTAAATTTAAGAGTGGAAAAAGAGAGGGAGGAGATGTACAATTTGGGACATGCACAATCAGACTTGCCCCAAATGGTGGAGTTAGAAATGTGCCAGGGGATTCCAATACAATCCCATCAAGGTGGCATGTACCAATGCCATCTCACTAGTCCAAGTGATCAATTTCAGCTCACAATCGATGGCTCCGATAGGTCTAAGAGTCAAAGGGATCACACAAACAAGACAAGTGTCTGCTAATACTAACTGATAGAATCAAAAAGGGAGAGAAAGATCCAACATGGGAAGTGGGATACACAGCAGACTCATAGAATGGCAGACGTCCTAAACAACACTCTGGCCTCAGAATCAGCCCTTAAGGCATTCGGATCTGGCTGAAGAGCCCATGAGAGTATTGTAGGCATGGAAAGCCAAGATACCATGGAAAAGAAAAAAAAAAGAAGAAGAAGACCTAAATGAAAGATCTCTGCGAGTGAGATCCCAGTGGAAAGAACAGGGCCATCAAAGAAGGAGGTACCTTTCTCTGAAGGGAGGAGAGAACTTCCACTTTGACTATGACCCTATCGGAATAAGATCAAAGTCAGCGAACTCTAAAGGCTTCCATAGCCCTGACAACTCATGACTAGAGCCTAGGGAGATTACTGATGCCATGAACAGGAGTGTCAAATTGTTAAGTCAGCAACAGAAGTCACTGTGTACTTACATTCCACGTGGGATCTGTCCTTAATGTGTTGTCTAATGTGCAGTGATGCTATAACTAGTAGTGAAACAGTATTTTTACACTTTGTGTTTCTGTGTGGGTACAAACTGATGAGATCTTTACTAATTATATACTGAATTGATCTTCTGTATATAAAGATAATTGGAAATGAAAAAAAAACCCTGGTGTTAAATTGGAAATTGCATAGAAAATTAATTAATTTAAAAAAAATATTATGTAGGATCTCTGTCTTTAATGTGCTGTACACTCTTATTTAATGCTATAACTAGTACTCCAAGAGTATTTTTTTTTCACTTTGTGTTGCTATATGGGGGCAAACTGTTGAAATCGTTACCTAATATATACTAAACTGATCTTCCGTATATAAAGAGAATAGAAAATGAATCATGATGTGATTGGAAGGGGAGAGGGAGAAGGAAAGGGGAGGGTTGTGGGTGGGAGGGAAGTTTTTGGAGGAGGAAGCCATTGTAACCCATAAGCTGTACTTTGGAAATTTATATTCATTAAATAAAAGTTTAATTTTAAAAAAATGACAAAAAAAAAGACCTGAGCCAAGAGTTCTGCACACTCTGACTTCTTTTTTTTTAACTTTTATTTAATGAATATAAATTTCCAATGTACCGCTTATGGATTACAATGGCTTCCCCCTCCCATAACTTCCCTCCCACCCACAACCCTCCCCCTCCTGCTCCCTCTCCCCTTCCATTCACATCAAGATTCATTTTCAATTCCCTTTATATACAGAAGATCAACTTAGTATATATTAAGAAAAGATTTCAACAGTTTGCACCCACATAGAAACACAAAGTGAAACATACTATTTGAGTACTAGTTATAGCATTAAATCAAAATGTACAGCACATTAAGGACAGAGATCCCACATGAGGAGCAAGAGCACAGTGGCTCCTGTTGTTGACCCAACAAATTGACACTCTAGTTTATGGCACCAGAAACCACCCTAGGCTCTCGTCATGAGTTGCCAAGGCTATGGAAGCCTTCTAAGTTCGCTGACTCTGATCATATTTAGACAAGGTCATAAAAGACAGGGTGAGGATAGTAACCAATGATCCTAAGAGTGGCATTAACCAGGTCTGAACAAATATACAGCATTAAGTGGGGAAGAGGACCATCAGTACACACAGGTTGGGAGTAGAGCCATTGGTGGTAGAGTAGAGGTTATGATTACAAAGGAATGAGGCCCAAGGGCGCTAGACAGGGTCTAGAACAAAGGACAGAGTCATTATTAGAGGAGCTAAGAAAAGTGCTGTCTAAGCTACAATGAAGTTTTCTGATTGAGAGGCAAATAGAACCTGATAGAAGGGGCTTGATAATAATCTGGTGGGCTTTAGGCCTTGTAAGTTAAGAGGCCCAGACCTATCTATCTCTTCACATGGAGTACATCCTAAGGGAGGTGTGAACCTCCTAGGGGAAGGCACTCTGTTGACTTTCATTACTTGGCTGGCCTGGGAGGAGAGCTGGCCAGGTCAAGGCAGGTGGCATCTCTAACAAGAAATTTACAGTTCTGCCTGCAATGTCGCTGACCCTACTTGGCTGTCCCCTTAGCTGCAGTGGACACTTTGGAAGTTGGGCTGAGTGAAGGGCTTTTCAGCTTAGAGCCAATAAGAACTGTGCCTCTAACCTGGGCATCCTTCGACTCCAGGGCAGGTCCATTTCCAGTGATCCAACTCTTGGCAGAGCTGCCAGGGCTCTTCACAAGCTGACTTCTGCTGAAGCCCAGGCTTACCACATTGAAAGCCACTGCAGTGGACTGGCCTGTTGGGTCTCCTTGAGGGCAGATCACTGTACAGATCAGCCATTAATAGGCCTGCCACCCATTGCTTCTGATGCCGAGCTTTCTTTCTTTTTTTTTTTTTTGAACAATAAATACCTGAGATTTATTGAGAATGCATCAAACCCACAGAATGCCTTACTTTGCATAATTTATTTATTTTTTCTTTTTCTTTTTTTTTAACATTTATTTAATGAATATAAATTTCCAGTGTACAGCTTATGGATTACAATGGCTTCCCCCCCCCCATAACTTCCCTCCCACCCGCAACCCTCCCCTCTCCCGCTCCCTCTCCCCTTCCATTTGCATCAAGATTCATTTTCAATTCTCTTTATATACAGAAGATCAATTTAGTATAAAGATTTCAACAGTTTGCACCCACATAGAAACACAAAGTGAAACATACTGTTTGAGTACTAGTTATAGCATTAAATCACAATGTACAGCACATTAAGGACAGAGATCCCACATGAGGAGCAAGTGCACAGTGGCTCCTGTTGTTGACCCAACAAATTGACACTCTAGTTTATGGCGCCAGTAACCATCCTAGGCTGTCGTCATGAGTTGCCAAGGCTATGGAAGCCTTCCAAGTTTGCCGACTCTGATCATATTTAGACAAGGTCATAAAAGACAGAGTGAGGATAGTAACCAATGATCCTAAGAGTGGCATTTACCAGGTTTGAACAATTATACAGCATTAAGTGGGGAAGAGGACCATCAGTACACACATGTTGGGAGTAGAGCCATTGGTGGTAGAGTAGAGGTTATGATTACAAAGGAATGAGGCCCAAGTGCACTAGACAGGGCCTAGAACAAAGGACAGAGTCATTATTAGAGGAGCTAAGAAAAGTGCTGTCTAAGCTACAATGAAGTTTTCTAATTGAGAGGCAAATAGAACCTGATAGAAGGGGCTTGATAATAATCTGGTGGGCTTTAGGCCTTGTAAATTCAGAGGCCCAGACCTATCTATCTCTTCACATGGGGTATATCCTAAGGGAGGTGTGAACCTCCTAGGGGAAGGCACTCTGTTGACTTTCATTACTTGGCTGGCCTGGGAGGAGAGCTGGCCAGGTCAAGGCAGGGGGCATCTTAACAAGAAATTTACAGTTCTGCCTGCAATGTTGCTGACCCTACTTGACCATACCCTCAGCTGCAGTGGACACTTTGGAAGTTGGGCTGAGTGAAGGGCTTTTCAGCTTAGAGCCAATAAGATCTGTGGCTCTGACCTGGGCATCCTTCGACTCCAGGGCAGGTCCATTTCCAGTGATCCAACTCTTGGCAGAGCTGCCAGGGCTCTTCACAAGCTGACTTCTGCTGAAGCCCAGGCTTACCACATTGAAAGCCACTGCAGTGGACTGGCCTGTTGGGTCTCCTTGAGGGCAGATCACTGTACAGATCAGCCATTAATAGGCCTGCCACCCATTGCTTCTGATGCCGAGCTTTCTTTTCCTCCTGGTTTGTGTTAAAGCAGACCAGAGGATGCAAGTCAAGGGAGTGCCCGTTTCCCATCTCTAATCTTCGGTGGCCTGAACTACAAGTCTATAGTCACAGGCATGTTCTGTAGTAGTTTTTCTAAGGTAGTCAATGCCCATGAGGAAAATTATATTCTCACTTGAAAACTTTCTTTCCCTTTGGTCTGAAAGGGAGGTTTTTTCTACTTACTGTATATTTCGCTGATGGCGAAGTGAATCTAGCTATGAGATTATTATTTAAGTTCTTATTTTGGCTATGCTATTGCAGAAATATGTTAGCCATCTCTTGTATAAGGTCTAAAGATTAAATTGTGCATCCTACAGATTCCTTCATAATAGAATTAGTTTCCTACCTTGAAGAGAATAGAGAAATGAAAGAACAAGTTGGGCTTAGAATAGAGAAATGAGGGAGCAAGTCCTAGATCGCTTGCTGACAATAGCAATATCACATGAATACTTAGCAAACCGTTTCAACCATTAGATAACAACTTAAGAAAACATTTACCAGAAGGTCCAATGCCTTCTATAAATTTTAAGAATCATGTATTTGAAAACACCTCTTAAATATCTAACATGGTGTAGTTTGTTTAACCAGTAAACTTAAGCACAACCATCTAAAATGTTTTTAGTTTCTTTCTACCAACAAGTCTAAAACATATGATACACAGATTCAGGTCACACAAATTAAAATGTATCTTTGATTGATTTTAGCAGCTTAAATTTATGGACAATCTTATCTATAAGCCATTTAAAATAGAACTCTTAATAAAATTTCCTCATGTGGACATACAATATGTACACACATATAACATAGCATAATAGACCAATATAGCAATTTTAATAATAGCTTTTAAAATCTTTAACTCTTTTTGTAGATTGCCAATTGATTTGAATTGCTTTTTCTTTTTAGTAACCTCAGTTAACCATACTTTCTCTCAGTTGGTACTGTTAATACATTATTGGCTTCATCTGTTTACAGAGCCATCCCAAAGTACTGAATACAATAAAAGTGGCTGGAAAAAGTCCATAGGAACCTATAGGAGGACAGCTAAACACAGAACCAACAACGCTTTAGTTTTATGAGCAGCAGATCATATATAACTGTGGATGACAAAAGACTTTAAGTCGCCATGTTTAAAATTATAAACTCATCAACCAACAAGAGGCACTTGCTTACTTCACAGTATTTTTGAAAGCACCTGTAGGATTTTACAAGTATTTAACCCTTTAAGCCTCTGGGGCTTTCTCATTAAGATAACTATCATGTCAAGTAACACAAGATCATTAGACTTTTTAATTCTCAAACATTTGTATTAATAGCATTTTCCATTATAGAAACTTAAAGTCTGGTACCACATCACATCTTGACAGTACTTCTAATATACTCCAAATAGACTGATTAGTTGGTGTCTCTATAAGATGAGAAACATAGGTCCTTCAATTTTTTCAGTTGGGCCCAAACTGGAAAAACCAAAGTCCAGTGTTTACTGGAAATTTTAGAGACCAGATTGTTTGAAACTTTGATTTTTTGAATGCCTGTCAAGAATGCCAAGAAGGCTCAAAATCCAAAATATCTGGTTGAAATAAGATTTCTTAAAATCATGACATAACATAGACCAAATTTGATCATTGTTACAAGGTGATTATTCAAATTTTTGAAAATAAGCACATATTTAAATAACTGATGCCTAGCTTTCTTTTCCTCCTGGTTTGTGTTAAAGCAGACCAGAGGATGCAAGTTAAGGGAGTGCCCAAGTCCCATCTCTAATCTTCGGTAGCCTGAACTACAAGTCTATAGTCACAGGCATGTTCTGTAGTAGTTTTTCTAAGGTAGACAATGCCCATGAGGAAAATTATATTCTCACTTAAAAACTTTCTTTCCCTTTGGTCTGAAAGGGAGGTTTTTTCTACTTACTGTATACTTCGCTGATGGCGAAGTGAATCTAGCTATGAGATTATTATTTAAGTTCTTATTTTGGCTATGCTATTACAGAAAAATGTTAGCCATCTCTTGTATAAGGTCTAAAGATTAAATTGTGCATCCTACAGATTCCTTCATAATAGAATTAGTTTCCTACCTTGAAGAGAATAGAGAAATGAAAGAACAAGTTGGGCTTAGAATAGAGAAATGAGGGAGCAAGTCCTAGATCGCTTGCTGACAATAGCAATATTACATGAATACTTAGCAAACAGTTTCAAGCATTAGATAACAACCTAAGAAAACATTTACCAGAAGGTCCAATGCCTTCTATAAATTTTAAGAATCATGTATTTGGAAACACCTCTTAAAAATCTAACATTGTGTAGTTTGTTTAACCAGTAAACTTAAGTACAAACATATAAAATGTTTTTAGTTTCTTTCTACCAACAAATATAAAACATATGATACAGAGATTCAGGTCACACGAATTAAAATGTATGTTTGATTAAATTTAGCAGCTTAAATTTATGGGCAATCTTATATATAAGCTAATTAAAATAAAATTCTTAATAAAATTTTCCCATGTGGACATACAATATGTACACACATATAACATAACAAAATAGACCAATATAGCAATTTTAATAATAGCTTTTAAAATCTTTAACTCTCTTTGAAAATTGCCGATTTGAATGGCTTTTTGTTTTTAGTAACCTCAGTTAACCATACTTTCTCTCAGTTGGTACTGTTAATACATTATTGGCTTCATCTGTTTACAGGGCTATCCCGAAGTACTGAATACAATAAAAGTGGCTGGAAAAAGTCCATAGGAACCTATAGGAGGACAGCTAAACACAGAACCAACAACGCTTTAGTTTTATGAGCAGCAAATCATATATAACTGTGGATGACAAAAACCTTTAAGTTGCTATGTTTAAAATTATAAACTCATCAGCCAACAAGAGGCACTTGCTTACTTCACAGTATTTTTGAAAGCACCTGTAGGATTTTACAAGTATTTAACCCTTTAAGCCTCTGGGGCTTTCTCATTAAGATAACTATCATGTCTAGTAACACAAGATCATTAGACTTTTTAATTCTCAAACATTTGTATTAATAGCATTTTCCATTATAGAAACTTAAACTTTAGTATCACGTCACATCCTGACAGTACTTCTAATATAATCCAAATAGCCTGATTAGTTGGTGTCTCTATAAGATGAGAGACATAGGTCCTTCAATTTTTTCAGTTGGGCACAAACTGGAAAAACCAAAGTCCAAGATTTACTGGAAATTTTAGAGTCCAGATTGTTTGAAACTTTGATTTTTTGAATGCCTGTCAAGAATGCCAAGAAGGCTCAAAATCCAAAATATCTGGTTGAAATAAGATTTCTTAAAATCATGACATAACATAGACCAAATTTGATCATTGTTACAAGGTGATTATTCAAATCTTTGAAATTAAGCACATATTTAAATAACCCATAGCTCTTAATAAAAATTCAGCTGTTTTTGAACAATTAGAATTTAACAGACATCAAGAGAACATAATAGATTACTTTAAACCATTGCTTTAACAGAGAATCAGAGTTTAATTCTATGTCAAAGAGAAATTGAGCTTCCTGTGATCTTTTGCTGTGAGGTTTCCTTCCTTTACCTTCTTTCATGTTGATGACCGTGTTTCTGTGTTTTTGTGTGTTACACATCTTTAAGCATCTTTTGCAGGGCAGGACGAGTGGCAACAAATTCTTTCAATTTCTGTTTGCTATGAAAACTCTTAATTTCACCTTCATTCACAAATGAGAGCTTTGCAAGATATAATATTCTGAGCTGGCAGTTATTCTCTCTTAGTACCTGGGCTATGTCTTGCCATTCCCTTCTAGCTTGTAGGGTTTCTGATGAGAAGTCTGCTGTGAGTCCAATTGGGGATCCTCTAAGAGTAATCTGACGTTTCTCTCTTGCACATTTTAGGATCTTTTCTTTATGTTTCACAGTGGTGAGTTTGATTACAACGTGTCGTGGTGAGGATCTCTTTTGGTCATGTTTATTAGGGGTTCTATAAGCTTCCTGTACCAAGATGCCTCTGTCCTTCTCCAAACCTGGGAAATTTTCTGCTAGTATCTCACTGAAAATGCCTTCTAATCCTTTCTCTCTCTCCATACCTTCAGGAACTCCTAGAACCTGAATGTTGGGTTTTTTAATAGTATCCTGTAGATTCCCGACAATATTTTTTAGATTTCTAATTTCCTCTTCTTTTCTTTGGTTTGCCTGTTTCCTTTCCTGTTCTCTGTCTTCTAAGTCCGATATTCTCTCTTCTGCTTCACCCATTTTGTTTTTAAGGCTCTCTAATGTGTTTGTCATTTGATCTATTGAATTCTTCATTTCATTATGATTTCTCGTCACTATCACAGTTTCTTGTTCTACTAGTTGTTTCATTTCATTTTGATTCCTCCTTAATATTTCATTTTCACGAGAGAGATTTTCTATCTTGTCCATGAAGGATTTCTGTAGTTCAAGAATTTGTTTTTGAGAACTTCTTAATGTTCTTATCAATTTTTTGAGATCCACTTCTTGCAATTCTTCTATCTCATCATCTTCATAATCTTGAATTGGGTTGTCTTTTTCATTTGGGGGCGTCATAGTGTCTTCCTTGTTCTTGTTACCTCGGTTTTTGCATTTGTTGTTTGGCATATTGGAAATATTCTTTAGGTTCTTCACTGTGGTGTTTTTTCTTGTTATACTATGACTCTAGATTAAGTGGACTGTCTGCTTTTGATGGAGCCTTAGAGGCTTGAGATGAGTGTGGCCTGAGTGCTCTGTTGGTCCCTCAGGGTTGAGGGTGTGCCAAAAGTGACACTCCCAGGTTAGGTGTTGTAAATCTCTCTCTCTCTTTCTTTCTTTCTTTCTTTCTTTTTTTTTATTCAAAAGGGAAGTAATTCTGCACAGCTCGTGTTCCAGCGCTGGTGTGTTGAGTCTGCCACTCGTGTCCTGAACTTGGGCTCCCACACTCTCCACGCAGGTCCACTGTGAATCACTAGTTCCGGAAGAGTTTCCTCTGCTGCTTCTTCCCCTACTCTTTCTTGAACCTGCAGTATCTCCACTTTTATTAAACTCTCTCTCCCCGGATTATCAGTGTGCTCCCTTCCTATTCCGCCATCTTGCCGCAGTCCCCCACTCTGACTTCTTGACTTCCCTTCAGTCATCTATTCCTTCATTTACCCCTTCCTTCCTTCTTTTCTTCCTTCACTTCTTCCTTCCCTCCTTCCTTCCTTCCTTCCCACATTCATTTCTTTGATCAACTCCACTGAATATCTCTTAGGTTCCAGACACTGCAGAGTTGAACATCTTAAGATCCAGGGATGATGAAGCCATAGTCCCCCTACTTTTCTGAAACTTTTATCTTGAAGGATTCAGAGACTTTGGTAGAAGATGCCAAAATAGTATAGCAGTGCTAGTAGAGACTGATTTACAGCATGGAAACTTCAGCCAGAGTGGGCAGCGAGGTCAGTTGTGAGGATTTACCTTTGTAGGAACAAATGTTCCTGACTTACAAGTTACCCCTCTTCCTTCTCCAGGTTCATGTGAGTAGCAAATTCTCAAAGTCACCATTTTATTTTAAAAATGGGGTTGTTTTTGGTGGAAGACAAGGAAATATGTTCATCATATGAATCATCAATTGAAGTCTTTCAAGAAAAATAGAGTGCTCAAATGCTGTTTTCCATTGAGATTCTGGGAAATATTCTAGGAAATTAGTCCACAACCAACTAAAGTGATCCCCTCTACCAGAAATAGTCTCATACAAATATATCCAATGATTCTGAAGAGCTTAGATTGCTTTGGTACATAAAAAAGTAAGTGGGATGCATTTTTTGTATTAACTTGCTTTGTAAATCAATGTTCCTGCATCAGGACATGATTTTTTTTGACAGGCAGAGTGGACAGTGAGAGAGAGAGAGAGAGACAGAGAGAAAGGTCTTCCTTTGCCATTGGTTCACCCTCCAGTGGCTGCCGTGTCTGGCGCGCTGTGGCCGGCACACTGTGCTGATCCGATGGCAGGAGCCAGGTGCTTCTCCTGGTCTCCCATGCGGGTGCAGGGCCCAAGAACTTGGACTATCCTCCACTGCACTCTCTGGCCACAGCAGAGAGCTGGCCTGGAAGAGGGGCAACTGGGACAGCATCCGGCGCCCTGACTGGGACTAGAACCCGGTGTGCCTGGGCCGCAAGGCGGAGGATTAGCCTGTTGAGCCTCGGCGCAGGCCTGGGACATGATCTTTAAGTGCTATCCTGTGCATAGCCCTCTTCCTGTGTCCTTCTGCCTGGAGGTAGTTACCCAGGCATACTGCAGTGACCTTTTCTTCTCTCTAATCTTGATCTTTTAAAGCTTGTGTTCCTTGGTGTTTTTCTTGGAATACACTTGATCCAGAAATTCACAATGAGGTGTAAATGGATGAAAACACCATTTGCATTTTCATCAAGACCTGCCACTTAGTCCAGAGACAGTAGTACTTCCTTTCAAATTCCCATGCTCACAAATAACCTGTTTTCCAGAAAGGCTTCCACATGACCACAAATTCCGGGTCGTGTAGACTTCAAATTCTAATGGGAAAATTTCAAGACAGCAGTAAACCTGACCCATGGTGGGGGAAATAGGGGCTCTTTCTCTTCCCTAATTAAGTCACAGCTCTAGTATGGCTGTTTGAGGTGACACTGTTGTTTTTCCCCACTTGCAGAAGCTCATTTCTTCAGATACTTTTGGAGTCAACCATTCCACACTTGTAGTCCAAGCAGAGCACACTTGAGAACTGAATGTGGGCTTTTGTCAACGTCAGAGTATGAAAACCGGGGCAGGGCACTTTACAATGCTATTGGATCACAATTGACCTGACTCTTTTTGGTTGCTAAGACAAACATCACTTGGTTTTTCCCCATGTATGAAATCTGTGAGCAGGCAAGCTCCTGTCAACTCATGTGTGCATGTGATCAGATGTTTGCACGTATTTGAGGATAAAGTCCTTGTAGGGAGATTGCTAAAAAATGGGTAATGATAATAACGGCTTACCATTTTCCACCTACTGTGCTAAACGTGTTACGTGTCCTCAAGCTCTCTCTATGAGATAGGTATTATTACTGCCATTTTCAACATGAAAAGACTGAAACTCCAATATAGTAAGTAAATTGCTTAAGATCACACAGAAAATGTAAGAGACAGAGATTTGAACTCCTGTCTTTCCCCAGAATTTGGGCTTTTTGGAAAACCATTGCACTTATGCTAGTTTTGCGTTTGAATAGGTAGATAGAAGTACCAAGCTGGAGATACACACAAGCCTGAGAAATGTCCTAGGGGTAAGAGTGGAAAAGATGTGGCCCAGTGACATTAGTAGCCTAGTGCAGTTGGAGAAGAGGCATCAATTCTTACAGGTCAGTAGAGAAAGAATTCCTGCAATGGTTATCTGAGGTCATATTGAGGAGGGTCCAAATGTTGATTCAAAGAATGTATCCTTTTTGCTTTATCTAGTATTACAATTATTAAAGACCAAGTTTCTGGAGCTAAAGAAGTTTTCAGAAACTATAAATAAAACTATTTTCAGAGCTGTACAAAGGGTTTTGCAGAAAAATAAAACACTAAAGCCCTAAGAAAAACGTATTTAATAAAAGTAGTCATTTAGCACCATGAGCATTAGATGAGGTCTACTGTGACTTGTTTTCCCCATGCACATCACAGAAAAAAATCCAATATTGTGATTACCAAGATAATTTGTCTTAAGGTTAATAGGTTGTTAGAGAAAATGCTGTTTTGTTGTCTTCCATTCTATATGAACCAGAGGGTTCTGTTTGGCCTATATAGCTTTTTTTTCTTTTTTTTTTTTAATTCCCAAGGACTTGGGCCACCTTCCACTGCTACCCCAGGCCACAGTAGAGAGCTGGATAAGAAGAGGAGCAGCAGGGACTAGAACTGGTGCCCATATAGAATACTGGCACCTCAGGCCAGGGCTTTAACCTGCATTGGTGCAGTGCTGGCCCCAGTCTGGTCTATATAGCTTTTTTTTTTTTGACAGGCAGAGTGGATAGTGAGAGAGAGAGAGACAGAGAGAAAGGTCTTCCTTTTGCCGTTGGTTCACCCTCCAATGGCTGCTGCGGCCGGCGCATTTCGCTGATCCGAAGCCAGGAGCCAGGTGCTTCTCCTGGTCTCCCATGCGGGTGCAGGGCCCAAGGACTTGGGCCATCCTCCACTGCCTTCCCGGGCCATAGCAGAGAGCTGGCCTGGAAGAGGGGCAACCGGGATAGAATCCGGTGCCCTGACCGGGACTAGAACCTGGTGTGCCGGTGCCGCAAGGCGGAGGATTAGCCTGTTAAGCCACGGGCGCTGGGCCTATATAGCTTTTACAAAGATGGCATTGGTCTAATAATTCCCAAACGACAATCCTGGTAACATCACAAAATGACTTCTATTGTTGATTGGAAGAAGTGGGATTAGAACTACTAATGGAAATGATTACCTACTTGGTGTTCCCTGGCCTGGAAGATCAGGAACCTCGAGTCCAATTTTACTTCTGCCACTAATTAACAGTGTGATCTTGAGACAGCCGCTCAGTTTGTCTTGAACTCCCTTTTCTCACTTACAAAACACCAAAGTGGAAATAGAGTCCCTACCTTTGTTCCTCATCACTTCTATTTTGAATGTATTTTTAGAAACTCAGAACTAATAAGTGAATATTTTCTCAATGTGAACATGTTAAATAATACCAATATCCTCCTTCAGTGCCCTACTTCACATCTCTTCCAAGACAGAAATTGTGCTTGGAGTGAAATCTTCCAGATAATTGTTATCTGTACACAAGCAGTTATGTGTAGTTTGGTGGGGTTATTTTTTTTTTAAATAAATCACATCAGAGTGAATCTGCTGTGCTGCAAGTTGATTGTTTTTTTCATTCAATAGCATGTCTTGAGGATATCAACATGGCAGTACATGTAAATCTATCTCATTCATTTTAACTGCAGCATAGGATATACATACCATAATCTGTTTAGCTGTTTTCCCAATGATAACTATTTAAGTTGTTTACAAATGATACTAGTTCCAATTCTGCAGTGGACAACCTGGGGCATCTTCTTGTCTGCATGTACACGTGTTTCTTTAGGGTATATTCCTTGATGGAAAATTGGTAGGTTTTTAATATTTCAGTTTTATTAAACACTAAAATTGGTCTCTAAAACGCTAGTACCAATTTATACACTTGCAGGCAGTCTCACTGCAACTTTATCAACACTTGATATGGTCCGATTTCCATTTGACAGTTTATGAATGCAAACGGCATCCCTGGTTACTTGTAACGCGGACCATTTTACCCTATCTTTATTGTCTATTGGCATTTCTTTTTGTTGGTGAGTTGCTCATCCATATCCCTGGCCCATTTATTTTAATTGTTTATATTTTGGTATTGATATTGACAATTATATTTTTATATTCATATAACAAAATGCCAATAGCTGTAAAATCATAGCTACATTGTAATTATGTTATTGCTAAATAAAATATCATTTATTTACTTGTGGTGAATAAGATACAGAAGCTAAAAATTCTTGATCTCGTCAGCTTTATCCACTTTTATCTTTAGGATTTCTGGGTTTTGAGTCTTACTTAAAATGTCGTTTTCTCCTCTTAAATTACTTCTACTATATTTTCTTCTAATCATTTAATAGTTTTGCAATTTTGTGGAGTTCTTCAATCCATATGGAATTAATTTTTGCTCATATTATGAGGTAGGGATTTCTCTTTTTGTCTCTTTGTGTCTCTATCTTTATGTGTATATAAATACATATACATGAGGATACTTCAAAAAGTTCATGGACAACTATATTAAAAGAACTTTATTTTGGTGCAAAAAAAAATTTGAAATCCGTACACAGGAGGGGTCTTCAAAAATTTTGTGGAAAATATGTATTATGAAAACCTATGCATGGATTCTCAAATTTTTACATCAAAATAACTTTTCTTTTAATTTCATTATCCATGAGCTTTTTGAAGTACTCATGTATATATACATGGATATACATACATACAGGTGTAATACATATATATGTTATATATTCAAATACACATAAGCACATATTTTTTCTAATCACCAAGTGAAACAACACTTACTGAAGAGTTCATCCTCTTCACACTGATTTGAAATACTTCTTTATTAATCATATCCTGAATTTTCATTTATACAAATGGATCTAGCTTAGGATCTGTGTTTTGTTTCACTGATATCTTCGACTATTCTTGTATGAATACTATACTATCTGAACAACTGTAGCTTTCTAAGATGTGATACCTGCTAGAATAAATGCTCACTTTTTTTTCTTTTCTAAAATTGTCTTGGCTTCTTTTATGCAGTTTCTTTTCTGGATGAGTTCTAGCATCAGCTTCAAATTATGTTGAATTTTGATTGTAACTGCATTTAATTTGTGGAATAATTTGGACAGAAACGACATTTCTTTTTTTTTAAAAGACTTTTATTTATTTATTTGAGAGGTAGAGTTACAGACAGTGAGAGGGAGAGACAGAGAAAGGTCTTCCATCCATTGGTTCACTCCCCAATTTGCCACGGCTGGAGCTGCGCCAATCTGAAGCCAGGAGCCAGGAGCTTCTTCCAGTCTCCCACATGGGTACAGGGGTCCAAGCACTTGGGCCATCTTCTACTGCTTTCCCAGGCCATAGCAGAGAGCTGGATCTGAAGAGGAGCAGCCAGGACTAGAACTGGCGCCCACCTGGGATGCCTGTGCCTCAGGCAGATGATTAACCTATTGCACCACGGCGCCAGCCCCCCACATTTCTTTTTTTTTTAACTTTTATTTAATGAATATAAATTTCCAGTGTACAGCTTATGGATTACAATGGCTTCCCCCTCCCATAACTTCCCTCCCACCCGCAACCCTCCCCTCTCCCGCTCCCTCTCCCCTTCCATTTGCATCAAGATTCATTTTCAATTCTCTTTATATACAGAAGATCAATTTAGTATAATGATTTCAACAGTTTGCACCCACATAGAAACACAAAGTGAAACATACTGTTTGAGTACTAGTTATAGCATTAAATCACAATGTACAGCACATTAAGGACAGAGATCCCACATGAGGAGCAAGTGCACAGTGGCTCCTGTTGTTGACCCAACAAATTGACACTCTAGTTTATGGCGCCAGTAACCATCCTAGCCCCCCACATTTCTATAACAGTGATTCAACCTATCTAGTAATATTGTGAGTCTCTTTGTTTCTTCTGTTCTTTTTCTATGCCCTAAAGTTTAGAATTTTCTTTAGATAGGTCTTGTATATGCCTTATTAGGTTTATCAGGTTTAAGTATGTTTTATTGCCCTTCTTTCTTTCTTTTTCAATATTTTTCCAATTGGGAATGAAACTTTTTTTTTCTTTTACATTTTCTAATTGATTTCTTCTTTTATCTTATTCATTCAACAAATATTACTTCAGTGCTCACAACAGTCCAGACTCTGTGTTTGGCCCTAGGGATTCAAAAAGAAATAAAACACGAATGAGTATTCAACCTAGGGTTTCAGCTATTGCGTGGAGATATATATGTGTGTGTGTGTGTGTGTGTGTATGTGTGTGATGGAATATTATTCAGCCATAAATAAGAATGAAGTCTTGACATCTGTAACACAATGAATGGAAATGGAGATCATTATGCTATATGAAATAAGCCAGAAACAGAAAAACAAATTCTATATGCTTTCTCTTATATGAGGATGTTGGTATATATAGAGATTGTATAAAGAATGTGAGGGTGCCATATTATTTGGTGTATATATATATATATATATATATATATTTATAAATGTTGTTTTCACTGAATTATATCCCTTATATAATGCTATACTCTTTACTCTTTTTATAATTTATGTTCTGAATCCCATATTTTATGATATTCATATTCCTGTTTTAAAGAAAAAGAACATGTGTGAGTATGTATATAATATCTACACAGAAAGTAATACAGCAAAATATAAAACTATTAAATCTAAAAATAAAAAAGAAGCTAACTCTAAAACAATAAAATCAAAAAGAACATTAGAGAAAGAGACATAAAACAAAAAAAGTTCTAAAGATGAGTTAACTTGAGGCAACCAATTCAAATACTGAGTTGTAATCCATACGGAAGAGTGCAACTTGGGCAATACATGCTATACCTCTAAGCTTAAAACACTGAATGCAAACAGTAATGTTTTATTAATACTAAAGTAAGCTCTACTAGAATTGTGTGCATCATTTTGAGCATTGCTAGTTTCATGAAATAATTTGGGATGCCTATTGAGGTGATTATATTATCTTTATCTTTCGATCTGTTAACGTAGTGACTTGCCTTAATAAATCTCACAATGTTAAGCCATATTTATGTCATGGGAAAAGTCTTACTGGTCCATGACTCATGGTGTATTTTTCAGTACACTTCCAGGTTTGAATTGCTAATATTTAATTTAGTGTTCTGCATCTATCTTCATAAACAATATTGGCCCCATAGTTTCTTTTTTTCTGCTGCTTGTCCAACTTTTGGCATCAAAATTATGCTGCACTTGCAAAATTTTTTGAGAGTGCTTCCTTCTTTGTCTGTGCTCTGGAGTATTTCATAAATCCTGAAAGGTATTTGCTCCTTGAGTATTTGAAAACTTGTCTGTTTAAACTTTTGGGCCCTGTGCTTTTTTTTAGGGGTAGATCTACAACTACCTATCTCATTATCAGTCAGTTCATATGTCCTAGCTCTTCTTGAGTCAATGTTTGCAATTCGTTTTCTCCTAGAAAATAGTTCAGTAAGTACTGATTTTCAAAATGTTATTGTCATAAAATAATACCTAAATACATTTTACAACATTTAATGTCTTTTGTAATGTACTCATTTTAGCTATTGTTGCAAATGATGTTTATTTAAACCTTGTGTTTTCATAGCTATAAAAATTATACATACTTATGGGATACCGTGTAGTGTTTCTATACACGTATACACGGTGTAGTGTTCAATCAGGGTAAATATAGCTATCTCTTCAAACATTCAACGTTTCTATGTGGTGATGACATCCAATATCCTATCTTCTAGGTATTTTAATATAGAGAAGTAAACTGTATGTTAGCATTTTTTATAGTCACCCTACTAAGCAACAGAATCTCAGAGCTGCTTATTCAAATCTAGTTGTAACCCATCAACCAACCTTTCTTGATCCTACCTCCCCACTATCCTCTGCAGTTTATATTCTGTTCCATTGATCTTTGGATCTGTTTCTATTCCCATACCTTGGCTTTGTAGTACATATAAAGCAGTGTAACTCCTTCTGGTTTTGTTCTGTTTACACAAGATTGCTTTGGCTATTTGTATTCTTCTGTGGTCCCATACAAATTTAACAGTGTTTTTCCTCATTCTGTGAAAAAATCATTAGAATTTTGATAGAGATTGCATAGAATTTGTAAATAACTTGATGTTGTATGCAAATTTCAGTGATATTTATTCCTCCAATCCTTGAACACGGGATACTTTTCATTTCTTTGTATCTTCTTCAACTTTTTTCATCAATGATTTACAGTTTTCATTGTAGAGATCTTTCACCTCTCTGATTAAATTAATTCATGGGTAATTTGTGTGTGTGGATGTGGATGTGTGTGTAACTATTGGAAATGGGATTGCTTTTTTTTTAATTTCTATTTCAGATGGCTGACTATTGGTGTGTAACAACACTACTGATTTTGCACATGGACTTTTTTTTTTTTGGACAAGCAGAGTAGACAGTGAGAGAGAGAGAGAGACAGAGAGAAAGGTCTTCCTTTTTGCTGTTGGTTCACCCCCCAATGGCTGCTGCGGCCGGCGCATTTCGCTGATCTGAAGCCAGGAGCCAGGTGCCTCTCCTGGTCTCCCATGTGGGTGCAGGGCCCAAGCACTTGGGCCATCCTCCACTGCACTCCCGGGCCACAGCAGAGAGCTGGACTGGAAGAGGAGCAACCGGGATAGAATCCGGCGCCCCGACCGGGACTAGAACCTGGTGTGCCGGCGCCGCAGGCAGAGGATTAGCCTAGTGAGCCGTGGTGCCTGCCTGGACTTTGTTTTTTTAAAGATTTATTTTATTTATTTGAAAAGCAGAGTTACAGACACAGTGAGAGAGTGAAAGAGAGAGAGAGAGAGAGGGAGAGAGAGAGAGGTCTTCCATCTGCTAGTTAACTCCCCAAATCTCTGCAATGGCTGGGGCTGCACGGGCCAAAGCCAGGAGCCAGAAGCTTCATTCAGGTCTTCCACATGGGTGCAGGGACTTAAGGACTTGGATCATCTTCCACTGCTCTTTCAGGCACATTAGCAGGGAGCTGATTGGAAGTGGAACAGCCAGGACTCGAATCTGCCCTGAAACTGGATGCTGGCACGGCAGGCAGCAGCTTTACTTGTTATGCCACAGTGCCAGCCCACACACTGACTTTGGATGCTGCAACTTTGATCAATTTGTTTATTGGGGCTAATAGTTTGTTGGTAGTCTTTAGGTTTTCTATCTTTAACATAATACCATCTGCAAACAGCAACAATTTGACTTCCTCATTTCTGATGTGCATGCCCTTTCTTTATTTTGCCTACTTGCTCTGGCTAGTTTTCTAATACAGTTATTTAGGCTATCTATTCTTTGAGTGTCATTTTGGCTGTGCTCCATCAGTTTTACTATGCAGTGTTCCCATCCTTTTTCATTTATGAATAGTTTCCAATTTTAATTTTGATGTTTTTCTTTGATCTAGAGTCAATGAGTAGAGTTTTTAAAAAACTTTTATGTGGAAATTCTTTTAAAAAGTTTTGGTTGATCATTATTGAAAATATCTAATGGTATTTATATATATTCAGTTCATCCATGTATAGTCTTAATATTTTATACTTTTCAGAATTTATTGAGAATTTTTTGGTGACCATATACATAGCTTTGTAAGTCAAATTCTGTGCATGTTCTGTTTGTGTTTATAGGATGTCTAGTCTATGCTTGCTTGGATAAAATCATGTACATAACTTTTTTATCAAACTTATTGCGTTCTCTAAATTCTCTTTATTCTTGTCTCTACTTAATTTGTTGCCAAGTTTCCAAGAGATAGACATAGAAAAGTTTCCCATTAATGTTGTGGATTGTCAATTTCTTTTTGTTTTCTTATTCATATTTAAATCAGTTATTTCAAAGCTGTGTTTTTATGAATAGTCTAATTATTAGCATATCCTCTTAGTAGATTATACCAACAAAAATGTCCCTCTTGCCCCTTTTAATTTTTGTCCGTGTTTTATTTTGGCTGACATTAATGTTGCTATACCTACTTTAGTTTTGTTGACATTTCCTTTATGTAGCTTTCTCAATTCATCTACTTCCAAGTTTCATGTGTCATTTTATTTAAGGCGAGTCTCTTTAAAGCTGCATACGGTTAGATATTGTTAATTTCTCCAATCTGAGATTATCTGTCCTTTAATAAGGGAATTCAGCCCATTCTGATATGATATGAACATTGATATTTGTGATTGTTCCTGCCATCTTATCTTTTCTCTTATCATGACTGACTTTCTTTCCTTTCCAGCAATTTGTGGGATTTTTGTCTTTTATTTGTTCTGGAGTAGTTTTTGTAAGTTTTATACTCATAAATCACTCTTAATTTCTTAAAAATTGTTCAAAGGTTTATTCTCCCCACATTTCTAGAATTTATGAATATCTGTATTCTCATCCTGAAAAAGCATCATAACAATATTTTACTTGTGTTTTTTCTTTTATTCTAAAATATATTTTTAAAACATTTATTTATTCATTTGAGACAGAATGACAAAGAGATTGGGAGAGAGAGATCTTCCCAAATGGCCACAGAAGCCAGACTTGAACCAGGCCAAAAGCAGGAGCCAGGAATTCCATCTGGGTCTCCCACATGGGTGACAAAGCCCCAAGTAACAGGGCCATCTTTTGCTGCTTTCCCAGGTGCATTAAAAGGGAGCAGATCAACCACAACTCAAACCAGCACTCCTGTATGGGCTGCCAGCATTGCAAGCAGTGGCTTAGCCAGCTCTAGCACAACATTCACCCCTTCTAAACCTCATAATTTCCTTGTTAAAATCATCTGACATTTCATTCCAAATATTTACTTGTTTACAATAACAATGACTTAGATTTATTTATAATTTTTACTGGTTTCTGTGCTCATCATTTTTTCTTTTACTCCAGATCATCCCCTTGGATTATCTTTGTGTTTTATTATAGTATGTCCTCCAGTAACTCATACAAAGATAAATTGCAGTTAGTAAAGCATCTTTAGCCCTAAACCCCAACTTAAATGTTAATCTTAGTGTACTCTTTGAAAGTATTCGAGCTTTCCAATTATCTTTGCTCATACATTTGAAGCTAATCCACTACTATTTCTAAACAGTGAATATTGCTGATAAACAATCTGCTACTAGCTGGGTTCTCATTCCTGTGTGGGTAGCCTGCTTCTCATTTTGGAAACTTTCGCAGATTTGGTTTTGTTTGTTTTGGGAGTTCTGGAATTTCATCATGATATATCTTAGTATGGATGCTTTTTATTAAGCTATTGCTCCCCATAGTTGATGTGTGATTTTTATTTGAAGATTTTTGTCTTTCCTCAACTTGGAGAAATTTTTATATTACTGTTTTAAATTTTTTTCTTTTTCACATTTTTATTAATATAAGTAGAACATATTTCATGTATTTTGTAGATGCAATTCTAAGAAAATAGTCATATTTGAGAGGGAAAGAGAGAGCACAGTCCCTTCCGCTGGTTCACTCCCCGAATGTCCATAATTGCTGAGACTAGGCTGGGGCTGCAGCAAGGAGCTAAGAATGCAATAGGTTTCATATGTGGGTGGCTGGGACCCAAACACTGGAACCATCACTGTTGCCTTCCAGGATCTGCACTAGCAAGAAGCTGGAGTGAGGAGAAAATGCAGATATTGAACCTAGACACTCTAATATGGGACACAAACATATTAACCAGCATCTTAACTGCTAGGCCAAATATTCACTCTGATTGTTGGTTTTTAGATCAATTTCCCCTTCAATTTTCTTTGCTTTTTTAACTTTTATTTAATAAATATAAATTTCCAAAATATAGTTTATGGATTACAATGGCTTCCCCTCCCATAACTTCCCTCCCACCCGCAACCCTCCCATCTCCCACTCCCTCTCCCATTCCATTCGCATCAAGATTCATTTTCAATTATCTTTATATACAGAAGATCAATTTAGTATATATTAAGTAAGGATTTCAACAGTTTGCACCCACACAGAAACACAAAGGGTTTGAGTACTAGTTATAGCATTAATTTACATTGTACAACACATTGAGGACAGAGATCCTACATGAAGAGTAAGTGCACAGTGGCTCCTGTTGCTGACTTAGCAAATTGACACTCTCGTTTATGGCATCAGTAATCACCCTAGGCTTTTGTCATGAGTTGCCAAGGCTATGGAAGCATTTTGAGTTCACTGACTTCGATCTTATTTAGACAAGGTCATAGTCAAAATGGAAGTTCTCTCCTCCCTTCAGAGAAAGGTACCTCCTTCTTTGATGGCCCTGTTCTTTCCACTGGGATCTCACTCACAGAGATCTTTCATTTAGGTCTTCTTTTTTTTTCCAGAGTGTCTTGGCTTCCCATGCCTAAAATACTCTCATGGGCTCTTCAGCCAGGTCTGAATGCCTTAAGGGCTGATTCTGAGGCCAGAGTGTTGTTTAGGACATCTGCCATTCTATGAGTCTGCTGTGTATCCCACTTCCCATGTTGGATCGTTCTCCCCTTTTAATTCTATCAGTTAGTATTAGCAGACACTAGTCTTGTTTGTGTGATCTCTTGACTCTTAATCCTATCAGTGTGATCAATTGTGAACTGAAACTGATCACTTTGACTAGTGAGATGGCATTGATACATGCCACCTTGATGGGATTGAATTGGAATCCCCTGGCACGTATCTAACTCTATCATTTGGGGCAAGTCAGATTGTCTTTGCTTTATTTTTTAAACATTCTATTGACACTGTTTCTTTGGGCATTAATCATGATTATTGAGTTTTTGATTCCATCTTTTTTTTGGTGACTCCATTTTGTGGTGTTGATTTCCTATTAATGTTTTTGGATTTTTGGTTAGTGCTTATGTTGGGTTTCCTTTTTATAAGATTTATTTATTTACTTTAAAGGCAAAGTTAAAGTGAGAGAGAGGGAGTGGGAATGAGAGAGAGAGAGAGAGAGAGAGAGAGAGATCTTGCATCTGCTGGTTCACTCCCCAAATAGCTGCAACTACCAGGATTGGACAAGCCATAGCCAGGAGCTTCTTCCAGGTCTCCCATGTTGGTGCAAGGGTCCAAGTCTTAAGCCATCTTCTGCTGCTTTCATGTGCATCAGCAGGGACCTAGAGCAGAAGTGGCACAACTGGAACTTGAATGGGTGCTCATATGGGATGCTGCTATTGCAGGTGGCAGCTTAACTTCATGCTACAACTCTGGCCCTGAATTTGTTTTTAAAATTTATTTATTTATTTATTTATTTATTTTCACTTTATTTTCATAGATAGAGAGACAAAGACAGTCAGAGAGAGACCTTTCATCCACTGGTTCATTCTGCAGATGCGCATAACAGCCAGGCCTAACCCAGGGGCCCAGAACTCCATTTGGGTTTCCCACATGAGTAGCAGGGACCAAACTATTTGAACCATTACCACTGCCTCCCAGGAAGATGGATCGAAAGCTGAGGAGCCAGGACTTGAACCAGGCACTATCATATTGGATGTGGGCATTCAAAGTGGGATTTTACCACTGCACCAAACAACTGCCCCTCACCTTGGTTTTGTTTTGTTTTTAAAGATTTATTTACTTGAAAGGCAAAGTTACAGAGAGAGAAGGAGAGACAGAGAGAGAAAGAGAGAGAGGGAGATAGAGAGAATCTTCCATCCACTGGTTCACTCCCCAGATGGCTGCAATGGACAGCAGTGGGCCAGGCCAAAGCCAGGAGCTAGGAGCCAGGAGCTTCCTCTAGGTCTCCCATGTGGGTGGCAGGGACCCAAGAACTTGGGCCATCTTCTTTGGTTGCTTGTACCAGGCCATTAGCAGGGAGTTGCCTCAGAAGTGGAGTAGCTGGGATACGAATCAATGCCCATATGGGATGCCAGTGCCTCAGATGGCAGCTTTGCCCACTATGCTACAACATCAGCCCCATCACCTTGGGTTTTAAGAACCTATTTGCCTCCAGATGATACTTCTTTCAGTCACCACCTACATACTCATCAAGGCTTTGAGGAAAGAGAGCATGCTGCTGAGAGGAATGTGTGAGTGGTTCATCTGCTGGGCATGGAGGTTCTCTGTATCTCTTGCATTTGGCTAAACACTTAATTCTCTTGACGAAACATCCATAATAATAAATCTATCCTGGCAAAAACAACTGTGCTACCCACTGCCTGACACCATTAGGCAGAGAAGACATAAGGGATAAAACCACTCAGCTGCTCAAAACTGAGTATATTAACAAATAAGTTTCTTATGGCCTTTATAAACTACCTACATCTCCTCTCTTTGGGCTTGATATCACCTGGAGTCATAGCCACCTTATTCAACCATCCTATATGACATATTCTTTAGCTGTGATTTCCTCCATTAATCTTATTCTCTCCACCTTAGCACTAAATATTATTTCTCAAAATGTATGATATGTAAATATATTTCTTATTCTTAATTTCTATTGTAGAAGTATCAATTTTATTTTTAAAAGATTTATTTACTTATTTGAAAAGCAGAGTTACAGAAAGGGAGGGAGAAACAGAGGTAGAGAACCTTCTAACTGCTGGCCGCAACAGCTGGGGTTGGACTAGGCAGAAGTCAGAAACCTGGAACTTCATCCAGGTGTCCCATGTGGGTGGCAAAGCCCCAATTATTTGGGCCATCTTTTGTGGCCTTCCCAGGTGCATTAACAGGGAGCTGAATTAAAAGTGGAGCAGCCAGGAAACAAACTGGTGCTCATATGGGATGCTGATGTCTCAGGTGGCAGCTTAATCCACTGTGCCACAATGCTGGCTCCTACAGTATTATTTATATATATATATATGTGTATATATATATATATATATATATATATATATATATACTGCTATTTGTGAGGGTTTGGGCTGCAGGGGAAACCATGTATATATGTGCATAGTTCACTTTTAGTCACTTTCCCCAGGAATAGGCCAGCGATAGTTATACTTTCTCTCAACTAGAGAAATACCTCTAATACAGCAATGACTTTGTATGAAGTGTTTCATGCAAACAGAAGTTGTGAATTGTGGGCAAAGTTTAACAACCCATGAGATGATAATTTGTGAAGAGTGCCTTGGATCCAAAGGGAATGTTTTTTATTTTAAAATTATTTATTTATTTGATGAATTTGAAAGGGAGGAGAGAGAGAGAGAGATGCCCAGAGAACAAGATAGAAACTAAGATCAGCATAACAGTGTGATGGACGAAATGAGATAGGAGAGGGAGTGAGAAATAAAAAGGAGAGTCTGGGGTCTGCAATTGGCCAGGAAGAGGCTCAACTGCTGAGGTCTCCCCCACCCACTTTGAATATCTTTCATTTGCTAGTTCACTCACCAAATGCCTACTACAGCTAGGACTGGGCCAGGGAGCCTAGAACTCAAACTGGGTCCCACACGTGGGTGGCAGAGACCCAAGCACTAGAGTAATCACTTACTTCCTCACAGGATGTACATCAGCAGGAAAGTGGACTTGAGAGCAGAGATGGGACTTCAGTACAGGAACTCCCATAGGGGATGCAGACATTCCAAGCAACAGCTTAACCACTGTGCCAAATACCTGCTGCAAAATGAGTGACTCTCAGAGACCACAAAAAGTGATCAGCAATCACTCGTACACCTGAATCCAGATACAGTGCAGAAGATACCAAATTCTTGAACAACTTTGTAGGCTGATTATCTTCATAGAGGGCTGACTTCCGAGGCCTGTATCTGGAACTTCGCTTTAAAAGGGGCGAAGGAAAGGATAGTTGGAAAATCCAAACTCATTACCATCCACATGTTAAAACATCGGCTTTTTCTACAGATACGAGATCTTCAATTTAAGACCAAGTATGACTTTAGTGTGTCAAGGCAGGGAAGTTTTAGTGGCGGCAGGTCATGTTCAAAGTGGTACTATTCAGTAATTTTGGAGGAGATGGGAAGAGAATGTTTTGCAGTGTCAGAGTATCTTCATTAAAGACAAAGAGAGAAGTGATTTGCAGCTGAAAATTTCAGATTCACAATAAAATTAACATACGAGCCTAATGGGTTCTCATCTAATAAAACTGAGAGTAGGTGCTTGGTATCCTAAAGGCAAAACAACTTAATAAAATTAATCTATTGTGCTCCGAGTGCTTAGGTACTGCAAGGCTTCAATGATGCATTTTTCATTAAGTGACTGGGTAAATATAATTCTCTGTTTTAGAATGTCTGAGTCCTTATTCTAATTTATTGAAATTAGAAATAAAGAACTTACTTAATGACTCATCAGTGTTGGGGAGAAAAAGCAGAGGACATTGAGTGGTCCCTAGGACTGGAGGAAGAAGGGTGGTCTGAGTCCTAATTGGGCTTGAACCCACATGGCTCTGCCAGAACTCATTCATTCTTCCCAAGCATCTTTGCCCGATTGGAGGGGCAAGAGAAACTCCACTACACTCATCGAACTTGCCTGATGTGTGTTATACTCTCTAATTATGAAAGGGCAGGCTGAGCCAGGGAATGAGAGCTGAGCTGGAGCCTGACCTTTCTCTGTCATGTTTCACAGAGTAATCCCAGCAAGGGGAAGAATAGGCCAGGGAAGGGCCAGCTTAGCCCGTGCTATCTTTGTGCGTGTTGGGGAGGAGGCACACGGGGCTAATGAGCAAGCTACCTGCCTGAGTTGATGTGAAGAGAATCCCAGGACAGAGGCCTCTTGTCCCAAAATATATAGCTCATCTACATGGTCTCTTTACTAGAGATTGTCAACATTAGTGATTCCGTTCTGCAAGTCTCCTTTTAACAGGCAAATGTTCCTGAAAGAAATAAATTATTCATACCTCATGAGTCCTCTTAAATTCTGAAGTCAGAGACTCGTGTCCAAATTGTCACTTGTCTTAGATTCTTAACCTGTTGTAGCTACAGTTGGCCCATCTATCAAATGGGTATGATAATCTCTACATGAAAATTTGACAGATTAAAAGAGAGAAGCAGGGTGAGCATTTGGCTTAGCAGTTAAGATACCTGTGTCCTCTATCACAATACCAAAGTTCTAATCCCAGCCCCAATTCCAGCCTCCTGTTAACGCAGACCCTGGGAAGCAGCAGGTGACGGTTCAAGTCATTGGGTCCCTACCACTCATGTCACAGACCCAGACTGAGTTCCAGGCTTCTGGCTTTGTCCTGGTCCAGTTTCAGTCATTGTAGGTGTTTGGGGAATGAGTCAATATATGGGAGCTCTGTCTATCTGTTTGTCTGTTTCTTTGCTTCTCAAATAAACAAAAACAAGAATTAAAAAAAAGAGAGAAAAGCAAATGTGAAAGTACACAGGAAAGTTCCTGACGTGCATAACATATTACTGTACCCTCTCTCATTTGATCTGTACCTGCTAACTAAGGAGGGAGGTGGTAAGGCAGGGTGCAGAAGTGGCTCCCAAAGGATCTAGAGATGTGGGGCCCAGGCAGGAAGAGAAAGATATAGAAAGGCCAACTCTGTCCAGGATGGGGATTTCTCGGGACCAAAGACCTGGAAATAACGATAGCAGAGTTCAAGCCTGCTGCTAGCTAGGACACTGGTGCAGAAAAGGGCTTCATGGCTCAGATATGGTTCTCAACTTTGTGGAGGACTCCACTTATTAGTCCTAAGACACTGGGCAGGTTTCTGATCTCTCTGAGCCTTAATTTTCTCCTCTGAAAATTGAAAATACTCTCCTTAGAGTTATGCTCAAGCTTAGATGAGTTTCTATCTACACTGGGTTTGGCACAAAGTAAGCATCCAGTAAATGTGTCTTGTGTTTATTATCATCAGTATGTCCATCATCATTCTCATCATTATCATCACCCGAATTATAATCCAGGACCAGAACATCCAGTCCTGAGATCAGATTTCAGATGATTGCAAGGGGGAAACTGAAGATTTCTTTTCTAGTACCATTCTTGTTTCAGGGTCTTTTTAGGCCTGGGGGTCGCCCTACCCCAAGGGTTCAGGGCTCCATTTCCCTTTCTGGCTCTTATTTTCTATTCTTTGCTGTAAGTGGTCCTGTAGGGAAGACCCTGACGCAAAGTCACACTATGATATGAATGGATATTAATTCAAATCCTGCACCTTCCATTGAATTTACACTTTTAATAGGGACAGTCTCTTAATTTCAGAGTCCATTAGTTATCTCATTCCATTCAACTCCAGGGATAGATTAGCAATAAACAAGCGACTCATATACGGACTTTTATGGTCAATTTTTCACACAAACTAGGAAATGAAAAACAGCTTGTAGATGGAAGAAGCTCAGACCGACGTGACCAGGGCATGTGAAGAACGACCTGGGCCTAAAGAGAGAGATTCTAATAAACCAGGAAAATGACTTTCTTAACCCCCATTGCTCATTGACGTCAAGCTGAAAAGCACAGGCCCTGATGCTGAGCAGACTTGCAAGTTTACCTGTCACACCAATTTAAGATCCTTCAATTTTGGTTTCCTTTCAGCTAGGCAAAGTGTATTTTAACACCACAAATTGGAAGGATGCTGAGATTCATCTTGGCCTTTTTCTTTGACCACTTTTTTCCCTAAAGTACTTTTAATCAGGTAGATGTTCAGCTTGAGTTCAACAGAGGAAGAGAAGACACTTTGGGCACCAGAATCAACCATTAGATTCTTTAAAGGAAAATTATATCTAAATGCTCTTTCAAGCTAAAATTCTCAGAAACACTCCAAAGAAATTAGCCCTTAACTGACTCATGTGATCTTCTCTAATCTAAATAGTCCCTTGAAAATTGGACGAAAGAGTCTAGATTACTCAGGTTCAAGGAGAGGTGAGTGGGATGATGTATTTTCTGATTAAGCAGCTTGATACATTAAAGTGTCATTGTTAGAACATGAATTGTAAATGTTCTCTCTGCTACTTCCTTGCTCCTTGTTACCTAGTCATCCCTCTCCTGCCCTCTGATGGCCTTTACCTTTTACTGGCCTTCCTCTCAAAACATGTTTTCATACACTTGTGTATTCCATGTTGTTTTTGCATTGAACCAGCCAACAAAAAATCACATTATGGTATCAATGAATAAAGAAACCCAGCTTTGGCCGGCGCCACAGCTCACTAGGCTAATCCTTCTCCTGCGGCGCTGGCACCCTGGGTTCTAGTCCCGGTTGGGGTGCCGGATTCTGTCCCGGTTTCTCCTCTTTCAGTCCAGCTCTCTGCTGTGGCCCGGGAGTACAGTGCAGGATGGCCCAAGAGCTTGGGCCCTGCACCCGCATGGGAGACCAGGAGGAAGCACCTGGCTCCTGGCTTCAGATCAGCGCAGTGCGCCGGCCGTAGTGGCCATTTGAGGGGTGAACCAACAGAAAAGGAAGACCTTTCTCTCTCTCTCTCTCTCTCTCTCTCTCTCTCTCTCACTGTGTAACTCTGTCAAAAAATAAAAATAAAAAAAGAAACCCATCTCAGCAAGACGTTTGTATTTTTTTTTTATTTGACAGGTAGAGTTACAGACAGTGAGAGGGAGAGACATTTGTATTTTAATAAGGGACATAAAGTCCTAAAGATAGCATTTCAGAACTAGTAATGAATGGAGTAGGGGACTTATTGGCTAGATGGAATTTTATTATGTTTCATTTTACCCTGTACCTACAATATTTAATTAGGCTCAAGTCATGTCTACCTGGCCTTTTTAATCATCTAGCTTGGTTCAGCACTCATAGATACCAGGCAGTAGCTGATGAGAAGAGCCTCCCACTAGGTTAACAGTAGACCTAGCAAAATGTGGGCCATGTGGGTTATCAATAGTCATTAAGGAGGTTTTGTACACCAACAGAGGAAGTTGAAGCAAGTATCTGGCATTCATCCTACATGTATTCAGCAAGTGCTATTATTTGCCAGACATGGCGTCAGATCTTGGGTAACAATAATTAATGAGGTATGGGGTCTTTTCTTGGAAGAACTCAGGGTCTAGTGAGACAAGTAAACATTAAAAAATACAAAGCAATTGGACAAGCAGCTAGCCATTTGAATTAAACATCTGGATCCCTACCTGACCCCTTCCATCAAAATAAATTCCAGATTGATGAACAATTTATATATTAAAAAAAGCACACAGTGCACTAGATGAAAACATGGTGACTGTTTTTATAATCACTCTATGAAGGAGACTCTTCCAAATAAATATGCTACAAAAAACAGATGCAATGAGGGAAATGATTGATATATTTGACTATAGAAACATAATCATTTCTGTACAGCAATGGTAACAAAGTAAGAGAGTAAAAAAAAAACAAATGACAAACTAGGAAAAAGGTGTATTATGTATTTGATAACTGATGACTTTTAAACCCATATACATAAAGCATTTTACAGTTTATGAAGAGAAAATGCTATAAAGAAAATTGGCTAAAGAATTATATAGAGATATAAATACCTAACGAATATAACAATTCTTCTTAAGCTTACTTATAATTGTTTAAAGACCTGATCTGTGGTAACCAGAGTACCTAAAATGTAATCTATTGCAGTGAAATGAACATTTTGAGATTCAATGATTGCTTACAGCCCTTGTCTCTACTGATGAAGAACAGTGGGTTTTTTTTTTTCCATACTATTTGTTGAACTCTCTACTTAGTGTAGGGTTAACCTTGTGAGTGTAAACTAAAACTAGATCTTTGCAAAAATTAAAAGCAGGAATAGGAGAGAGAGGAGGAAGAAGGGTGGGAGTGTGGGCGGGAGGGAGAGTAGGGTGGGAAGTATCACTATGTTCTTAAATAAATTTAAAAAGGAGATGTAATTTTATCCTACTGAACTCAGGTTTTAGAAAACTCAAGTTTTAAAACTCAAGTTTTTATTTATTTATTTTTTAACTCTTATTTAGTAAATATAAATTTCCAAAGTACATTTTATGGATTACAATGGCTTTTGCCCCCCATAACTTCCCTCCCACCTGCAACCCTCCCATCCATTTACATCAAGATTCATTTTCAATTCTCTTTATATACAGAAGATCAATTTAGTATATATTAATTAAAGATTTCATCAGTTTGCACCCACACAGAGCATAAAGTGTAAAATACTGTTTGAGTACTAGTTATAGCATTAATTTACATTGTACAACACATTAAGGACAGAGATCCTACATGAGGAGTAAGTGCACAGTGACTCCTGTTGATGATTTAACAAATTGACACTCTTGTTTATGGCGTCAGTAATCTCCCTAGGCTCTAGTCATGAGTTGCTAAGGCTATGGAAGCCTTTTGAGTTCGCTGACACCAATCTTATTTAGACAAGGTCATAGTCAAAGTGGAAGTTCTCTCCTCCCTTCAGAGAAAGGTACCTCCTTCTTTGATGGCCCCGTTCTTTCTGCTGGGATCTCACTCGCAGAGATCTTTCATTTAGTTGTTTTTTTTTTTTTTTTTTTTTTTTTTGCCAGAGTGTCTTGGCTTTCCATGACCAAAATACTCTCATGGGCTCTTCAGCCAAATCTGAATGCCTTAAGGGTTGATTCTGAGGCCAGAGTGCTAAAACTCAAGTTTTTTAAAAATGTGATGTTTTTGAGGGGTATGTGGATGTGCCCTTATGTACAGTTAGTGCAAGTAAAACTTGGAACTTTTTGATGTATGCATGGATTTCAAAATTGTGGGGTTTTTTTTAAAGATTTTATTTATTTATTTGACAGGTAGAGTTACAGACAGTGAGAGGGAGAGACAGAGAGAAAGGTCTTCCTTCCGTTGGTTCACTCCCCAAATGGCTGCAACGGCTGGAGCTGCACCGATCCAAAGCCAGGAGCCAGGTGCTTCTTCCTGGTTTCCCATGCAGGTGCCGGGGCCCAAGCACTTGAGCTATCTTCTATTGCTATCCCAGGCCACAGCAGAGAGCTGGACTGGAAGAGGAGCAACCGGGACTAGAACCCAAGCCCATATGGGATGCCGGCACCTAGTGCGCCATGGCGTCGGCCCTCAAAATTGTTTTGCACCAAAATAAACCTATCTTTCAATTCCATTTTCCATGAACTTTACAAGGAACCTTCGTATATTGATGGGGACACTTTGCCATATTTATCAGGTTTGTAAAAGTCCATCCCCTTTAACCTAGCAAGTCTAGTTCTAATAATTTATTCTAAGATCCTAGGCACAACTGCAAATACAGATTTGTAAAGGAAGGTTCACTGAAACAAGGTTTGTGTTAGCAAACCAAAGGAAAGCAAGAGGGGCAGCAACACAACAAAACAGCAGGAAGAAAAAAGTCTCCATTATAGGCCAGTAAATCACACATTTATATACCTTTTGAATATTGTGTGAGAGATTAGAATATACATACACACACACACATACATTGATAGAGGAAGCACTATAAAGTACATCTGATGGGAAAAGCAAAGTGCAGAACAGCAAGATCCTGTTTGTTAGGAAACAAAGCAGATATATAGATCTGTAGATCTTTTTGTATATGCATTTACCAATTCTGGAAAAAATACACAAGAAAACTGTTAACAGAGGTTACCTCTGGGGATTAAGACTCTAGTGGGAGGGACTTTGTAATCTTGTGGATTATTTGCATATTTGAACTGTGTGCATGTATTGTCATTATTATCGTTGTTATTACATAAATATGTTATCTACAAGTAGAACATGATACATGCCAAGTAAAATATATGTAATATTTATGATATGTGTATATGGCAGATAGAAAACTAGACAATACATATACTGCTGTTATAGCCCAGGGAATGGTCACCCAAACTAAACTTATATAACTGTCATGGCTGAGGGCAGAAGGAGGCTTACTGGAAGGTAGAATGCTTTAAACTGAGTTTTGATTGACAACTAAAGATTTGTCAGGTGAAAAAGAGAAGTGTCAGGGTTATTCCAAATAGAGAATAACAGAAATTGCTGAGTTGGGCTGGAGGGTGGTAGGGGAGGTTAGGATGCAAGGGGGAGCAGCAATTGTAGTTGGAGAGGGAGAAAAGGATGGGAGATTATGAAACACTTTGCTATGCTAACTACATTAGACTAAAATCTGAGTCTAGCTTTCTTGAAAATGATGAACTAAAAAATTCACACTGTGGTGTAAATGAATCAAAACAGGTATTTGCATTTTAATAAAAGACAGAATGTTCCAAAGGTCTAGTTTCCAGCATTAGTAATTAGGGAGGAGGAATCTCCCTCATGTCTCTCAATTCACACATTGATGAGAAGATGACACACCTGGTTATCTGGGTCTTTGACGGCTCTACTCAGTGGGGAGCTCCGCCACACTACTGGAGGTGGGAGAGGATTCTATTTTCCAGAAACACCCTGGTCCAGGACTGGTAATAAGAGGCTAGTGATAGATGGTGGCTCCCATGGTAACCAGCCAGCTGTGCCTCAGAACCCTGTGGACAACTGCTGTTGTGAGGGACTGGGAAGCCAAGAGGTCAGCTGGTTTCCCTCCATTGGCACTACGCAGTGCAGGAGAAAGAAGTGAATAGGTTTTGGAATTAGCCACTTGCCAGCTCTATGACTGCGGGCAAGTTACTTAATCTTTCTGAGTTGCAAGTCCCTTGTGAGGGAGTGTGAAATAATACATATTAAGCACTTAGCACAGTGCCTGACGTGTTGCGAGCAATCGATACGTGTTAGCTCTTCCAATCATAATTATTCCGTCTTCCGCTAAGGACCCCAGTAAGGATCACTATGGTCTCCGTCTTATTATAAATTGTCTTTATCCACATTTACCTCTGTGTCCCTTCCACAGCGTTTACCCTCTTTCTCAAGAAGTCCAGCAAATACTACCATTATTATTATTCCTTCTTCCCTAGGAGCCTACTGCAGAAGGCTGTTCCTTCCAGTTGTGATCATTATTATGGCAGCCACTGATGTTTTTATTTGCTCTAACTGGGAAACAGTCCCAGACTTGGACCTTCTCATCCTGTCTCCACCTCATGACTTCTCCAGGCCCCACCACTGGAGGGAGCAACAGAGCTGACACACTATTCTTGCCTTCCAGAGGCTATGCTTGCTTGTGGCAGGTGTCAAAGTGGGGTCAAGAAGGCAGAAATGCAAAGCTTTCCAATCTCTGCCTCCCATCCAACCCCTCCCTCCTGGGCTCTCCAAGGTCCCAGGGGGTCCTCTGCTTTGGGGTTTGGCTGCTTCTGCTCTTTTTCTCCTTGCTGGAGTGATTGAAAGAAGTCAGTTCAACCACTAGGTGGAAATAAGTCAGCTCAAGGTTTGTTCCCCCTCCCCCGCCCAAATGCATAGGAGGACGTTGGCAGGAAGAGAAGGTGAAAGAACTCCTCAGATGTCGCTGGAGTCTGGGAACCACGGACCCAGAATTCTGAGAAGGTGTGGACAAGAAATAATGAGAATTACTTCTTTTTCATTGAGATCTTTCATTGTGCTAGGCACAGTACATCCTTATTGCGCGTGTATGAATCAGGGACTCCTATTATTCTCTTCCTGGAGGTGAGGACACTGAGGCTGGGAAAAACTAAGGGACGTATCCAAGGTCACAGGATTGACACCTGGGCCAGGGACTTTAATCTCTACACTATACTGCAGTTTAGAGAAAAAAGAAGAAAAAAAGCCATTTTTGAAGTTGAGCAAGCCTGGGGCAGAGACAACTCAAGGTTGTTTCTATTCATGTTTCAGCGATATCCTCAAGTTGTGATTTTTTAAAAACTAAACTTTCTCTTATAGTTTCCTTTTAAATTTGTTGTGACTTAGTAGCCTTCACCTTGTGTTTGCCACCAGTATCTTTGGAAACTGGCTTGCTGTTTACTCTCTGGCTTCCAAGAGAAAAACCTATATGCAAATGACGAAAGCTGCCGTTTATTGATTACCTGCTGTATGCTAAGCGCTTTACACATGCCACGGCCAGTCCTCGGCACACAGCTCAGGATCTGATCGCGTCATCATTCGCTCCTGTTTCACATAAGGAGCCACTGAAGCCCGTGCTAAGTTTTAGTGGTTTACCTAAAAACATGCAGCTGGTAGGCAGCAAAGTAGACAAACCAGACCCCGAGCTTCCTTAGCTCCTCAGCGCCTGCTCCTCAGGGTACCAGGAGACGGTGTGTGTGTGTGCGTGTGTGTGTGTGTGTTGCTGCCTGTAACGGGTTTGTGGCTTGTTTTTGGTCAGATGAGGAAAAAGAGGAGGCTAAGGTGGGGGATTTAAAGGAGAGCGTAGAATGATGCCTAGGGTCCACGGAAGAAGGATGGTGATGAGGGACAGCTGGCAGAGTGAACGGGAGCGCGAGCAGTTTGTATTCCCAAGCCCCCCAGCCCGGAGCCTTCTCTGGCAGTAGGGTGACCCTTGAACCACTGGGTGGCATCTGGAACTGAGATGTGCTACAAGGAGGCTTTCTTTTTTTTAACTCTGACATTACCAGACTGATAGAAGATTTAGTGAAATGTCAGACGAATTCAAAGGGGCCGAGGAGTAGAGACAAGCTCAGCGCTGAAAGAGGGGTGGGCCAGTGACAATCGCATCGCGTCTCTGTCTTGGAGAGGTTCCCTGGGAGGGGATGAGTCACTGCAAAATCTTCTGCCAAGGCCTTTGCTGAAAAGCACTCAGGAAGCACTAATTCTTTCTACCGGGCCTTCCCTTTTGAAATCTTCTAAAGTGTGAGCAGTGTGTAAAGAGAAGGGATTTGTCGCAAGTTGACTCTCTGCTGTTGCAAAATGGTCCGTAGTGTAATAATAGTGACCCTATTAGCAGCACTCAGAGGCCCTTTTCCAGGCCGTCCCAAAGGATTGTCAGGTCTGGCGCCAGCAAGAATTGCTGCCGAGGGAGGAATCTTGCCTAGAACTTTTTTGAGACCTGCCACCATCCAGTCTGCTCTTTGTTCCCCTTTGAGCCTGGCCTCATTTGGCTGTTCTCCCTCTGGTATGCCCCTAGCTGGAGTGCCAGCCAAGCTGTTGCCCTTCACACACCCCACCCGCACACCGATATGCTTTCTCCCTTTGCTTGGCTGCCAGGGAGAAGATTTAGATCACGATTGCTCAACTCAGAAACGCCGACTTCTGTGAAATTCCAACACTTGCCCTCGGTTACAGTCTTGCTCTTTCAGAGTGCTGACCTTTAACCTCCATGTCAGGGAATCTTTGTGGAAGAGCCTACCTTTGAATCATTTGTCTTGGAGTCTTCGATTTAATATTCTGCGTCTCTAATTCTTTGGTTGTCTGCGCCCGCCCGGCCTCCGCTCTCATTGATCCGCTATCAATAAACACAGGGTTTGCTTAACAATAAAGCGTATTCTGTTTTATGTGTATACTCACTCTGCTCAAAAGAGACACAGCTACTAGAAGTGGAGTTCTCTGTGGAGCTCTAAACCAAACCACATTTCTATAGTACTTTCTACGTTGTCGTGTGAGTGGTAGAGTTCGATAAAACAACCCTTGGGGGGGTGTGAGTGAGTTTTCACTGCTACAAACCCATTTCTAACCTAATCTTCCTCTCACACATGGCTCCTTTCTTGTCCCTCAATTCTGATAGTAGGCATCAGTAGGAAACCAAGAGTAACCCTGGAAATCACCTACTTTAAAAAAATAAACAATCTCTCAAGGCTTCCACTGCCCTTGGTTACCGATATTTTGTCAAAACATGGTATCTTGGGATTTGGGCACTCCCTTGACTTGCATCCTCTGGTCTGCTTTAACACAAACCAGGAGGAAAAGAAAGCTAGGCATCAGAAGCAACGGGTGGCAGGCCTATTAATGGCTGATCTGTACAGTGATCTGCCCTCAAGGAGACCCAACAGGCCAGTCCACTGCAGTGGCTTTCAATGTGGTAAGCCTGAGCTTCAGCAGAAGTCAGATTGTGAAGAGCCCTGGCAGCTCTGCCAAGAGTTGGATCCCTGGAATGGACCTGCCCTGGAGTCGAAGGATGCCCAGGTCAGAGGCACAGATCTTATTGGCTCTAAGCTGAAAAGCCCTTCACTCAGCCCAACTTCCAAAGTGACCACTGCAGCTGAGGGGATGGTCAAGTAGGGTCAGCAACATTGCAGGCAGAACTGTAAATTTCTTGTTAGAGATGCCCCCTGCCTTTACCTGGCCAGCTCTCCTCCCAGGCCAGCCAAGTAATGAAAGTCAACAGAGTGCCTTCCCCTAGGAGGTTCACACCTCCCTTAGGATGTACCCCATGTGAAGAGATAGATAGGTCTGGGCCTCTTAACTTACAAGGCCTAAAGCCCACCAGGTTATTATCAAGCCCCTTCTGTCATGTTCTATTTGCCTCTCAATCAGAAAACTTAATTGTAGCTTAGACAGCACCTTTCTTAGCTCCTCTAATAATGACTCTGTCCTTTGTTCTAGACCCTGTTTAGCATCCTTGGGCCTCATTCCTTTGTAATCATAACCTCTACTCTACCACCAATGGCTCTACTCCCAACCTGTGTGTACTGATGGTCCTCTTCCCCACTTAATGCTGTATAATTGTTCAGACCTGGTAAATGCCACTCTTAGGATCATTGGTTACTATCCTCACCCTGTCTTTTATGACTTTGTCTAAATATGATCAGAGTCGGCGAACTTGGAAGGCTTCCATAGCCTTAGCAACTCATGACGACAGCCTAGGGTGGTTACTGGTGCCATAAACTAGAGTGTCAATTTGTTGGGTCAACAACAGGTGTCACTGTGCACTTGCTCCTCATGTGGGATCTCTGTCCTTAATGTGCTGTACATTTTGATTTAATGCTATAACTAGTACTCAAACAGTATGTTTCACTTTGTGTTTCTATGTGGGTGCAAACTGTTGAAATCTTTACTTAATGTATACTAAATTGATCTTCTGTATATAAAGAGAATTGAAAATGAATCTTGATGTGAATGGAAGGGGAGAGGGAGCGGGAGAGGGGAGGGTTGCGGGTGGGAGGGAAGTTATGGGAGGGGAAGCCATTGTAATCCATAAGCTGTACATTGGAAATTTATATTCATTAAATAAAAGTTAAAAAAATAACATGGTATCTTTGTGAATAGGCCTGTAGTGGGCAGGTGTGGACCTATAATTCAGCAGTTTGCCTGAGTCAGGGGATAGTTGGTGATTCCTCCTAAAGAGCAAGATGAAAGCTAACTAACTTCAGGAGAGCTTTTTTTTTTTTTTAAAGAAAGATTTATTTATTTATTTGAAAGTCAGAGTTACACAGAGAGAGGAGAGGCAGAGAGAGAGAGAAGAGAGGTCTTCCATCAGCTGGTTCACTCCCCAGTTGGCTGCAATGGCCAGAGCTGCGCCGATCCAAAGCCAGGAGCCAGGAGCTTCTTCTGGGTCTCCCACGTGGGTGCAGGGGCCCAAGGACTTGGGCATCTTCTACTGCTTTCCCAGGCCATAGCAGAGAGCTGGATCGGAAGTGGAGCAGCCAGGACTCGAACAGGCATCCATATGGAGCAGCTGGGACTCGAACCCGTGCCCATATTGGTTGCCGGCGCTTCAGGCCAGGGCATTAAGCCACTGTGTCACAGCGCCAGCCCCTTCAGGGGAGCTTCTCAACTGCAGCTGAGCATAGGCATAATCCAAGGAATTTGAAGAACACTGAGTCCTTGGTCCCTGGTCTAAGAGATTCTGGTTTATTTCTTCAGGAGGGCAGTGTGATGGTGGTGATTTTTAAGACATTTTCTTCAAGTGCTTCTAGTGTATAACTGAGGTCTAGAGCCATTCTTCTGGAGCCATGTTAGAAAAAGTGTCATCTGTGTGCCAACAGCGTGAACATCACCTGGGAGCTTGTGAGAAATATGAAAGCTTGGGTGCTGCCCCAGATCTACTGAATCAGAATCTGCATTTGACTGGGATGCCCTGGTGGTTCATGGGCACATTGGCATCTTGAGATTTGATCATTTGTCTATACTCATGAAGGACAGTGGCCTTTCTGCTTACCACTTGTCGAATTCTCTATTTAGTGGAGGATTAAGCTTATGATTATAAGGTAAGTTGAAAGTATGTCATCGCAAAAAATAGAAAAAAAATAAGAAAGGAAATAGGAGAGTGTAGGAATTATCATTATGTTCTTAAGACTGTAAATATGAAATACATGAAATCCATTCCCCTTATATAAATAAAAATAAATTTAAAAATGAATAAATTTATCTCAAGGGAAAAAAGAGACATGTTTCAAGGTCTAGTAAAAGTGTCAACTCTGTAAAGTACACTCCAGAAAGAACACTTCTGTGTACTCAAATTATCTTGCTCACTGGCATTCTGGATTCTCTAAAGTATGGTATATAAACCTTATGATCTTAGTTGCAGAATGAGTGTTTACATCAGTGTAACAAAGATGAATGTTGCCACTTAAGAAAAATGGGGAAGAAAAGATATATGCAGCTTAGCATGTTGCACTTTCTTTCTGGTCTTGTAAGCTTGGATACCTCTGTTGGTAGTCTTCAAGGATTTGTAGAGAAGGAGAGAGGTGCAAAAAGACTAAATAAAACAACAAGTTTTGTTCCCCAAAGCGAGGAGGAGAATCTAGAAATGCTAGCCTGGTGAGTTTGACGTGGATCCTTGCAAACTTTTAGAATGGATTATTAAGATGATTTCTTAGCCCTTAGAAAGAGATTTACTAATCACTAGGAACCAGCGTGGGTTCATTAAGAACAAGTCATGCCAGACTAAGCTCATTTCCTTTTGGATGGATTTGTAAGAGGAAGCTGCAAAAAATGCTTTACCTGGGCTTTAGTGAGAATCTTTGCAAGTACTTCTGTGATGTTCTTTCAAATCAGATGCAGAAATGGAGGCCAGTGATAGTACGGATAATTGAATATTTAACTCATTAAATGATTATACACAAAACATATGGGTTTAATGAATTATTGCAAACCCAGGAAGTTTGTTGGCTAAGGGTGAGATTTTGACTGAATCTGAAATGAAGATCAAACTTGGAGAGATATCTGTGCCCACTGTACAGCAGAAAACAGAAGTGCTCATCATTGTCATCATCAATCTTTATTTTGAGGAGACAATGTTATAATTGTGAAACACTTTCACATATATTGTATCATTTGATACTTACCATAGTGATACAAAGTTAGAATAATGATTACCTCCATTTTATGGGAATGAAAACTGAAGTTGAAAGACTCAATAATTTTCCAAGCAGACAAGTAGTTATGAAGCTGAACATTAAAATATATATTCTTGCCTTAATGTAGCTGTGGCAAATACAAAATTGCATCTTTTGGCTCATAAACTCAGAAAGAAGGAGAAAGTCTTAGCAGTACTACTGTAAAAGACATGGGAGTTTTAGTTAATGTCAAACTTAATAGCAGCCCACACTTTTATGCTGTTGTTAAATATGTTATTGAGGTCTCAAAGATATATTAATAGAGGCATAATGTCCATCACATTGAAAGTGATAGTTTCTTAGTGTTCAATTTTTATTAGAGCTTCTCTAAGGTATTGTTTTACTCTGGTTACTACATTTGAAGCAAATGGCAGTATCTTACTTGGAAAGTGAAGACTTAAGGAGGAGTTTTAGGTGATGCATTTTCTTTGAGCCAGCGGGTATAAAACAGGAAGACAGCAGCTTTCAGGGGTTTGATAAATGAAAAAGCACTTCCTCCGTATAGGTAATAAGCCCTGCTTCCTCTGCCTCTAGAAGGGATCAAGCAGTGGTGGGTCAGCCACTTGTTAAGTATATTGTAGAAAGTCTGCATCACATTGCCTCTGATGTACTTCCCATTCCAGAATTCTCCAAATCTAGGATTTCTTCACTGTGTCTGAATGAATATGGTCAAGTGCAACTCTGAGGTATCATTTAATAAATTCCTGAAGACTGATAGCTGGGATCCAAATGGAGTAATGACTTGAATAATGTTCTTTCAATTAAGGGAACTTTGGCTACTTTGGGCAAGTTTCCTGAAACAAGTGACCCCTTATAGAATTTGTCTCAAGCTCAAAAATAACTCTGGCTCCTGTATGTTCTACAAGCCTATGATTCCTGTAGAATGTTCCCAGATGTTTGCATAGGGTGCCAAAGATGACCTTCTGAAAAAACAAGGGGTTTCACCACAAAAGACATCCTTTACAGCTGGAGAGCTCAGGTGAATGGCTTGAATTTCTCCACAAATCCATACCACAGCCAGTTGAAAACATGACTAGGCAGGCTCCTATATGCTTAATTTACATGGAGAAGGAGAGAGTTCAAGACTAATCTGGTGGTGGTGGGGTGGGGTAGGAGGACATGCACAAGTCTTTCTTCTTAATAAGCCTGGAGATTAGCTTTCAATGATAAGGAAGGGAAACAGGGGTGAAAGGGAGCTGAGTTGGATTTCCACAGGAAAGCTGCTGGTTTAGCTCTGTGCAGTGAAGAGTGAGTAAGGCAGAGGTACCTCCTTCCCTGGAGAGTGCAAGGTCAGGATCTCAAAGAAACCTGAGATGGCATAGCTTAGCAGTTATAAACACATACTCTACAGCCAGACAGGCTGGGTCCAAATCTTGTCCCTAACACTTCCTAGCTGTGTGCCCTAGGCAGCATGCTTAACTTCTACCTGCGTCCATTTCCTGCTCTGTGATATTCGCAAATAATGATAGTCCCTACCTCATAGATGTGTGGGAAAGATCAAGATGCTTTATAAAGGCAAATCCCTGGAACAGAACTTACCAATTGTGCAATGAATATAAATGTTCAATCAATAAAACAAACAAAAGAGTATGGTAGAAAGGTTGTCGAGCTAGTAAATATTTATAGGTACTATGCTCTCCGAGATTTAAGGTGGGAAGAGTCTGACTTGGGAAGTAGACAAAATCGAATTATGATTCTAGCTCTGCTCTTGGCTATGAGCTGGGTGGCCTTGGGCACAGTCTTTAACCCCTCTGAGCCTTTGTTTTCTCATGTGTGTAGGATGGGTATAATAATAGCAAAGGGCTTCCCTCCCGTTGTGGTGAGGAGGTAGTTGAGACAGTGCCTACAGGAGTGACAAATAGAAAGAGGCTCACCAAGTGGTAATGTGTGACCTCTGCAAGCTGGGACTGCTACAATAAAACCCAACAGGAATGTATGTCAAGTCTTACATTTTAGTTAAAAACTCAATTGCAAAATAACACATTACTTGCACAAGGAAAGTACAAGACTGAATTGGCAAAAGCTTGTGCGAAAAAGAGCTGTGGGTTTCAGTTGACCACAAGTTTCCTGTGAGGCAACCGTGTGATCTGGCTGCCTGAGGACTAATGTAATTTTCGATGGCATTAATGGCAATGTTAAATTGAGATCCCAGAATGTAATCCTCTCACTGTGTTCTGTACTCTGTGCTAGTGAGATCACTGCAGGTGCCCAGCATTTCTGGATGGACCATGACAAAGTCATTGACAAACTGTCCAGAAATGGTGACCTAGGCTGGGAGGAATTGAAAACTCTTTCTTGTGGATGAGATGAAAATAATCCAGAGAGGGAAACATGAAAGCAATATTTGAAACAGTTCTTTCTTCTAATGAAAATGTTTACAGAACACACCCCACATTCAATCTGTCTGCAAATCCTGTCGACTCTTTCCTTAAATTATATCATAACAACCGACTATTTCTCATTGCCTCTTTTGCTACCATCCCAGCCTAACCCAGCCACCTTTGCCAGGATTATTGCAATAGTCTAACAAATCTCTCTGCTTTCACCTAGGCCGCTCTCCATCTGTTCTGCATGAAGAAGGCTGGAGGGTCCTATTGAAATGGAATTACACTCCTCTGGTTTCTTATTTCATTTAGGGTGTAAGTCAAAGTCCTTTCGAAGACCTATAGGGTCTTTCTTGGTCATGGTCTCATTACCTCCCTGACTTCAGCTCTTTCTTACCTTCCTCCTTGCTTGCTCTGTTCCCTCCACACTGACCTACTCACAGTTCCTCCGACTAGCCAGGCATTCTCCTGCGTCCGGGCTTTGGCACCCGCTGTCCTCTCTGACTAGAACATACTTTGCCAGACAGCTGCACGACTTAATGTCTTTTAGAAGACTTCATGTCTTTGAAATCACAACTCAAATATCACCCTCTCAGTAAGGTCTTCTAGACTACCCTTTACAATCACAGCTCCCCACAAAGTACACCTCTGTATCTTCTTCCTTTATTTCTCATCACAGCACTCATCACCATGTAATATTTCATATAATGTGTTACTGGTTCTATTAATTATGTTTTCTGCCTTGGAATGGTAGGAATTGTTGCCTCTCCCATTCACTACTGTATCCAGTGCCCACAACAGTGTCTGCCATATAGAAGGCAACCAATAAATATTTGAAGAATAGACAGAAATATAAGGCATACAATGCTTGATTGAATCTGGCAGAAGTGGCTTAAGCATGAACTTTGGTATCTCTGGAACCTGGCTAATTGAGAGTTAATTACATAGGGCCATCTACAAATGGATGTTGGCCAAACTCTGGAAGCACCACCGAGTGACAACTACTAGATTGTGTGGCCAATTCCCGTTTTACAAATTTTCTGTGATTGTTATGTGCAAGAAGTAGATGTTTGTATCGCACAGTATAATGACTGCAGATAATGTTAATGCACTGTATATTTCTATATTAAAAAATAGCAGGGGCAGCACTGTGGCTTAGAAGGTAAAGCTGCTGCCTGCAGTGCCAGCATCACATATGGGCACTGGTTCGAATCCCCGCTGCTCCACTTCTGATCCAGCTCTCTGCTATGGCCTGGGAAAGCAGTGGAAGATGGTCCAAGTCCTTGGGCCCCTGCGCCCACGTGGGAGACCCAGAAGCTCCTGGCTCCTGGCTTCAGATCTGCACAGCTCCGTCCATTGCGGCCAACTGGGGAGTGAACCAATGGATGAAAGACCTCTCTCTCTCTCTCTCTCTCTCTCTCTCCCCCTCTCCCTCTCCTTCTCTCTCTGTGTAACTCTGAATTTCAAGTAAATAAATAAATCTTTAAAAAAAATAGAGATTGCCACATGGCATAGCCGTTAATTCACCACTTGGGACACCCACGTCTCATACCAGCATGCCTCGGTTCAAGTCTCAGCTCTATTCTGATTCAGCTTCTTATTAATGTGTGCCCTATGAAGCAGTAAGTGATGATACAAGCACTTGGGTGCCTGCCACTTGTGTGGGAGACTCAGATTAAATTCTGGGCTCCTGGTTTTGCTCTTCCCCAGCTCTGGCTGTTGCAGACATTTGGGGAGTGAACCAGCAGATGGAAAACCTCTCTTCATCTGTTTCTCTGCCTTTCAAATAAATTAATAAATAGTTTAAAAATCCAGAAGACAGGATTTTGAACATTTCACTATAAGGAAATATTCAGTGTTTGAGGAGATAGATGCATTTACCCTGGCTGGACATTATACATTGTATACATGTAATGAAACATCACAAGGTACATCATAAATATGTGCAATTGTTATTTTTCTGTGTTGTAAAAAATTTAAAATAAAAGGATAAATTAAACTAAAAGCATCCAAAAGGAAAATTCTATTAAAAAAAGCAAAACAGAAGAAGAGGTAAATTTCATCTGGGTTGCACTAGAACCAGTGAGTATGAAGGTAATATAAACAGTTAGATATGGGATTAACTGAGCAATGTGAAATTCTCAGATTATCTCATGAAGTAGTGAGCTCCCTATCCCTGGATGTATACAAGAAGAAGCTGTGTATCTACCTGTCAGCTTTGATATATAGGGAATTCCATTCAGAGTGCCAGATTGGGTCACATTTACTTGACAATTTTTATAGCTCTCAGATGCTGGAGCCAAAAATGTGTGAACCCAAGATCAGGGGTAATTTACATTTATTTTTTAGGACTTGGTAGAGGTCTTTGGCCTTTCTGCCTGGAGTCCCAGAGACAAATTCTCCTCTCAAAAGTTCATTCCATCTTAATTGAGATTCCATTTCCCAGAAATTACTTGATGCTGGGCTGATGATTAGAGGCCAGCCAGGGGTAAAGGGACTGATTCCCATGGCAACCAGGTTGAAAAAACATACCATGTGGAGAATTGTCAGCAACAAGCTACGTTTGCATTATAAATAGATATTTAATTCATTGAGATAGTTTGTGAGGACTTCTGCATTATAAATAGATACTTAATTCATTGAGAGGGCTCTGACAGACTAGAAAAGTTAAATCCCAAAGCCATTCTTTGTCATTAAGTATTTCACAACTAATTGACAACTACCCCCCAAATGTGTAGAACTTGGTTCTCTAATAAAATATATGAATGTTTTCAGAAAGCCAACCAACAGTCCAGTGTCAACATGTATCTCACTCTTGGTTTCTCACTGCAAGGTTTATCAGAATTTTCTCTGATTGTGGGAGGCTCTCTGTTTGAACCTTTTTGACACAACAGACCCCAGGTTCAATGGCTGGATTTCACAAGAGTCTTTTTCTGTCGTGTTTGCTTTATCTTCATCCTGTGTTGCTAACTTGAAGGCTTCTCTAAATTTCAGTCCTCTGCTCTCTGCTCTTTTCTTCCCATTTCTCTTTATCTTCGTGAACAGCTAAAGCAATCAAGCAATTGCTTGGTAACTTGCACAGCTCTACAACTAGCCTTGACAATATATATTTTGGAACACCCAAAGATTGGAGAAAAAATCAGACCTGATCAAAAGACTTTTATCCTAAAATAAAGGATCAAGGATGGGCCTCCTTCCAGTGTTCAAAACATACAGCATGATTGAGGCTTGGAGACAGAGAGTTTGAGGGCAGAGAGTGGTGTTTGGCAAAAATCAACAATTAGTTTTGGCTACATTCAAATGTAAAAGCACTTTTGAAATGCGATTTTTAGAAACACTGTAAGAAATTAGTATAAGCAACTAATAGAATCTCATCAAATGGAAATCAGAGTGGGACTTTGTACTTCTACATTCCAGAGAGCTTACTACAAATTAGTCTATAATACTCAGAGTGTTTCATTCTGTAAAGATTAAGGGAAATGGGATGCACTTTTTTCATTAACTTGCTGGGTAAATACATTTCCTAATACAAGAATATAGCAGTTGCTTTCTAAACTTTATTGTAACCAGGGATAAATAACTCACTGTGTGCTAAACCCTTGTACATTGCTTTATTGAACAGTATTAGCTTAGAAATTAAACAATGCTGGGAACAGAGAACTTTAGGGTGTTGTTTGAAGGGGTCAGGACCTCCTCTGGGACTCACAGATCTTTTTTTCTGAGGTCTTGAACAAGGTTCAGGAACTAGGTAAGCTTCCTTCTGCAATCTCACACCCCTAATGTGTACTGAATTCCCAAACTAATGGACCAAGGGGCATGTTGATCCAAGATGAAAGGTGGCCAAGGGCTAGGAATGAGAGCCAGCCCCCATCTGGGATCCCCTGCTGTAAACCATCCACTTCACCTGCATATTCCCTGAGATTCCCACCACTAGAAGAGCACTCCTTTGGGAACACAGTCCTTCATATAGGGAGGGGCAAAGATTCAGCTTTTTTCAGTTATCTATCCCTACAAGTGAACTAATTTGCAGTCTGCAATTGTTAGATAAGGATCAGAAAGCACACTGGGCCAATTTCAGTGTTCCAAAAGGGTTAATCCTGCTGTTTGAAAGCAGGTATACCAGGGACCTGAAAGTAACATGGTATAAAGGATGCAACTTTGGTGTTAGTTATCCTTGGGCTCAGCTTGGAGGGAAACACTGCTATTCATTCATTCATTCATCTTTTCATTCATTCATTCAATCATGCAATAGAAGGACAAAAGGACCCTCTGGTCAGTGGCATGTCTTAACCAAAATTGGGAAATACCTGTTTTGCAGCCCTCCCTCCTCCCTGTTATTTGAACTTCTTTCTCTGTCCTAGTAGTTCCATGGTCTGATATTATGCCTTGGTGATCAGGCCCAATACATTGCTCCTGCTAAACTGTGAGTGGACAACAGAACAATAGAAGACCACTGCCACCATTTTTTTTGCAGTTAAATAGTGAATAGTCTCTTTATTCAGAAGAATATGTTTTTAATAGAATTTCATGCACCAGTAAATCAGTACAGTGAGGAGTTATGGGGTGGGGAACCTCTCTTCAGGAAACATCTCACCCTGGTAGAAGCCTCAACCCCCAGAATCCCCTTGACATAGCTCAGGTGATTAAAGGTCAAGGATCAGTAGATGGGGCTGACTCCCAGGGTAAGCAGTAGATTTGCAGGCATCTGAGGGTAAAAGAGAGGACAGGAAAGCTCTTGCAAAGGAAGTACTACAACGGCACTGGCAGTTCCAATGAGATTTCCTGAGAGGGTGAAGAGGGAGAGTTGGTAATGGTGCCTGGTTCTCCTTCTTGATTACACTCTTCAAGGACTATGGTCTGGTCTCTTCCGTCTATCTCTGAACCCCTGTGTAAAGAAAAAGACAGGACTAAGGGAGAATCCAGGACTGTTAACCTAAAAGCAGGCTATGTGGCAGGGCTTGGATGCTAGAGGAGCATGGGGATCCCTGTTTTTCTTGCAGCACTCAGGTGTCCCAGAAGGAGGCCGAGATGAGGCATTTACCTGGTTCGGAGTCGAGGCCACTTCTTCCACTCTATGGCTAGCACCACCCCCAAGGCTACGACAACCACCACGATCAGGCTACTCCGGACAATGTTACCCACAGTGCACTCCTGAGCAGCTGGCCCTGTGGTGATCAAAGAGCAGAGACCAAGGCCACGGAGGTTAGCACGTGTGCGTCTCCCTTGATCTCGTGTGGCCTCCTTACTCTGGCCTCCTCCAGGGTTCACGTGGGAGCCATGTGCTGAGCCTGCAGAGGGATGGTCAGTGACCCAGGAAAGGTGGAGGGAAAAGGCCTTGAAAGAATTCCTCTCACTGTCTGAGTGAACCTGAGGTCCCACCTCCTCAACATCTTGACTCCAATGCCCCTCCCTTCTCCTGTTCGGGGTGTCTCCATGGGGACTGTCCCTGGGATCCCACGTGCGTCATGCCAGGACCACCAGAGGGGGACTGTCTCCTCACCTGCTGCTCCCACCAGCTCCAGGGGGTCACTGGGTTCTGACCAGATATCTGGATAGGCCTGGAGGCGGTAGCTGCAGCTGTAGTTTCCAATGCCTTTTCCTTCTACATTGTTGATAACGAAGTCTCCATCCTCTGAGAACTGCTGGGGTGCTTCCTCTCCATCATGTTCTAGGACAAATTCAACACCTGGCAGGGGTCCCCGGCATTGAAGGGTGATGTCCTTCCCTAGCTTGAACACCGTGCTGGGCCAGGCTGACAGAGAGGGTTTGGGGGGCTTATCTGCAACCAACAAGGACATAGAGTTAGAAGAAGTGGCTCTGAGCCCAACCCTCTACTCTCTTATTTGCTAACTGCTAAAAACTACAAACTTCTAACTCTTAACTGAAGTCTCCAGGACCTTACCAGTCACCCAGATCTGCAGGGAGTCACTGTGATTTGAAGCTGCAAAGGGAGCAGAATCCAAATAATAAACACAGCTATAGATCCCAGAATCTTCACCTCTCACCACTGGCATCCAGAAGTCAGCCCTGTACCCGCTTGGCCTCTGTTGCTCTAAAGGCTCTTGAGTCCCCTCCTTCAACAGGACAAATGTTGAGTCTGGCAGTTCTCCTTGACATTGAAGGGTCATATTTTCTCCGGGGGCCACCATGGGGCCTGGCTGGGCTAGTAGGTTTGGTTTAGGGAGTAAGCCTGGAAGAAATGTACTCCTGGTCAGAGAGAAGAGGCCACTTCCCAGGGCATCACCCCTGAAGTCGGTGTTCGAGAAAGACGAAAGGCTGCTGCTTGCCTCTCCTTGAGCTCTTTGAAAACCACCTCCCCAAAACTGGTCTATTCCCTGTTTGGGACACTCTCCTGCCCGCTCCAGAGCACCTTTCCCTTACCTGTGACTATGAGCTCCAGGGTGTTGCTGGGCTGTAACTTGATAGGGCTGGTCCAGTCCGGGTGGTAGCAGCAACTATAACGCCCTATGCTAGCGCCAGACATATTGGTGATGGGGAATGCCCCGTCATTACTAGTGGATCCCCATAGTGGCACTGAAGTGGCTTCTCCTTCTTTATGCAGAATGTACCCTACTCCATGCACCGGCCCTTGGCACCACAGAGTAACATTCTCTCCCACAGGGACCACAGAACTGGGCTCCGCAAACAGTGATGGCTTGGGGAATGTGTCTAGGAGGAGAAAGAGATCAAAGATGTCAAGTGGGAAGTATGGAAAGTTATCACTCACAGAATCAAGTCTCGATCTCTCCCTTCCTGGATGCTATAGTTCTCTCTCTAACCCTTGCTTCAGTTGTCTCCATCCCATTCGCATGTTTTGTGTGCCCTTACCAGTCACCCAGATCAGAAGAGGCATACTGAGATACGATCCCCTGTTTGACATGGTGGTCTCATAATAGATACAGCTGTAGTTCCCAGAGTCCTCTGCATCAACTGTATGGAGAAGAAAGTCTGCCGTGTTCCCTGAGACACTCTGGAACTGCAAGGGAGCCTGGGCCCCCTCCTGCAAGAGGGCAAACCTCATGCCCTGGAAAGCTCCTTGGCAGCGCAGGGTCACATTCTTCCCAGGGAGCACCACGGGACCTGGCTGTGCCAGGAGAGTGGGTTTGGGGTAGAATTCTGAAATTAAAGAGATCACAACATGAGAGACGCTCTCCCCCAGCATTCTGCAAATCACTTTCTTTGTGCTATACTAAGAAATAACATATGTTTATAGTAGAAAATTAGCATATACAGGGGGGAAAAGCTAATGAAGCCAACACAATTCTATCAGTCAAACATAACCATTGTTTATATTTCTTTTCCATGTATTTTTGGCTGTGCATGCTCATGTCCATGTGGCTATAACTATTCACATAACTGAGGCCTTACCACATGCACAGTTGTGTAGTTGGATTTTTTTTCACTTTATGTTGTTAACTTCTTCCTGTGATGTTAAACAACCTTTGAAAAGTGTCGTTTGTAATGACTGCATAATGCGCAGCTGACATTTCAAGGCCTTCTCCCTTTCTCTGAGGGCTGTCCAGCCCACCAATCTCTGACAGCCCAGCTAAAGAAAAAGTGGACACTGAACCTAAAGCTTGAGGCCAAGCCACAAAAAGATTTCAGAACTAGGGCAACTGGAGCTTGGCTCTTGGAGCGGACCCCCACCCCCACCCCCCACCCCATCTGCCTCACTTCTTTCTGCAGAAGTGAATGACTTGCCTCTCCCCCTCTCCTTTGTCTCTCCTTCCTGTAATAAGAACAGCTGTTCTACATGGGACTGTTTGCCACGTGCCAGGCACTGTCCTAAGCGCTTTCTCAGTATCTTTTAGGAGGAGCCTGTCTTCCTCTCCCACTGACAGCCCTTCCACCCACTGTCCCAGGGATGGGGGCACCTCCTCCACCGGGATTCTCTCCCTCCTAACCTGTCACCACAAGCTCCACTGGGTCACTGGGCTCAGACCAGATAGCAAAGTCGTAATAGCGGCAGCTGTAGTTCCCTCCATCGCCAATACCCACTGATAGGATCAGAAAGTGAGCGGTGCTGGCCCCCGGACTTGCCCAAGACCGGTCACTGGATGCTATTTCACTTCCGTCCTTGTACAGAATAAAGCTCATGTGCTGCTGAGGGGTGGAGCAATTGAAAGTCACTCGGGCACCAGGGGTGACCACGGGGCTGCGCCATGTCTTGAAGAAAGGTTTAGGGTACATTTCTAGAAGGCAAAACAACAAAATACACCACCAACAACAACTTAAGACAAACTAAGAAAACAAGCAAACGCCAGGGCTAAGAAGCTGCTCTGCTTTCTCTGTAGTGTTTCATTCAGAAGTCAGTGCATTTAAAAATCTCCCACACAGAGCCCTGTCCTCCTCCACCCCAGCCCCCTCCTCCAGGGAATCCTGGCTGTCATCAGGGCAGGCAGCGGAGGCTGGGGAAGAAAGGAGTGAGTGCTCACTAGGGCTCTGCTGCTTCTCTGAGCCTCAGTTTGACCATTCGGACAAGAGGGGGCAAGGGGGCCTTGCTGCACCTCCCTTGAAGATCCGCCGTATGGCTCAATGAGATAATTGATGGGAAAATAATTAGAAAAATTCAATCAGCCTCCACAAACCCAAGCTATTAATAACGATTATGGCTATTAATATCGTGCAGCCAGAGGCCCTGGCACTCCCAGCGCCACGCCTGCCTGGCTCTAAGATTGGACACAGGCTCCTAGGACCAGCAGCAAAGTTTGCTGTGGGGAGAGGAGTGTCCGCTCCAGAGCTGTGCCTCCCCTCCTCCCTCGCACCCGCTTTCCAGCTCTACCTTTTATGACAAGCTGCAGGGGCTCACTGGGCTCAGACCACTTGAAGGGGCGCCTTTCAGTGTGTGTGCGGCAGCTGTAATTGCCCTGGTCTTTATCCTCCATTCTTTGGATTGTAAAGAAGGCTTCTCTCCCCGCAGCACCAACTTGCTGCACAGGTTCCTGCTCTCCCTCCTTGTACAGAGCGAACCCCAGGCCTGCCAGCCATCCTTTGCACTGGATTTGCAGCTCCTGGCCCCGGACTGGGGGAGAAGCCGAAAGCACAGGTTTGGGGAGGATGTCTGGGCAACAACATGGGATGGAAAAAAAGTCAGAAGTTTGGAGGTGCTCAGATGCCCCCCACCCCCCCACACACACCGCGTCACTTTGTCAGAACAGAGATCTAGCCTGGGCTGGCTCTCTGCTCTGGCTGTCAGTCTCTTCTCATTCTCCTCCCCTCCCCGCCCCTCCCCCAGCCTCATGCCCCTCCTCTCCTCCCAGCAGCACCAGTCCCTTGGGCTCCGGTCTCCGTGTGCATTCCCCCACTCCCAGGAACAATGCTGGAGTCCCCAAGGGTGCCGGGGACCCGCCCCCGGAGGGCCTGCTGCCTTCACTTACCTGTCCCCACCAGCTCAAGCGCCTCACTGGGCTCCGACACAGCCATCTCCTCCCATGAATGGCAGTGGTAACTCCCCGTGTGGCTCTGGGTCAGGGCACCAAGGGGGAAGGCAGCCCGGACCTGCTCTGAGGCCGGGCGAGTTGCGATCCACCCGGTACCGTCCTTCAGCAACACAAACTCCTTAGTTGAGCCAGAAGGGCTTCTGCACCACAGGGTTAAGTTCTTCCACGGGGCCAGAGGGAAGTTGGTCTCTGCCCACAGCTCAGGCTTTGGGGTTGGCATGATTATTTCTAGAAACAGCAGAGTTAATGAAGCCATCTTCTTCCTTCGCACCCCCTCCTCTTTTCCTTGCCCTTGGACCTCTGCCCCAGATCACAACCGCCCACCTCCCTTCTCAACCCCAGGCTGGACCCTTTCCTTCCTTCCTCCCCTCCTTCCTTCCTCAGGTGCTGGGGAAAAGGGGCAGCGGATGTCTCAGCTGAGGCTCAGCAAAGTGCAGAAGTTGGGGGAAATTTTGCAGGCAGGAAGGCAGAGTTGGAGAGTGAATGTTGCCAGCAGCTTTAGCAAGTGCCCCTTCCTGGCTGTCCTTCCCTCCCAACCAGTCACTCCCTGGCCACTGCCACTGACACTCTGTAGTTATTTCGGATCTCCAGAGAGGAATGTCCCAGTCTGCAGCAGGGAAAACTCACCAGTCTCTTCTGTCAATACCCCACTGCACAGTCCTGCAAAAGAAATTGCTGCCAGGGCTCTGCCCCCGCCCCCGCAGCACTTCACCCCGGCCTTCTGCCCAGGCCCCTTCCCCACCCCCTTGTACTCACCACAGCAGAGAAGGGCCGTGACTATGAAGAGCATGGTGACCCCTTGAGCTGTTCCCAGCAACCAGGCTTCTCTAGTGAGACCAGAAAAGAGAGGAGAGGAGTTGCTGGGATTAGGGGGAGGGCGGAGAGAAGGGGGCGGCAATTTATGTCATTGGTTTACTCACTACCCAATAGGAATTGGATATTCCCAGGATAATGGGATATAATCTCTGTTGACATTGATGACTTTTTCTTTTTGAGGGCCTAACCACCTGCAAACCTCTTTCTCGTTCATGACCTACGTGCCCCCCTCCCCTTTCCCCCTCCCCAGCCCATATCATATGTCAGCTCCCCGTGGCTCCTGAATAGGCTGTTGCTGGAATCGAGAGACGTCAGATGTGAAAATGCTTTTGTATCTCCTGCTCTCTGAACTCCTGGAGCTCAATGTGATCCGCATCTCTGGGTGGCATGTGTCGGGACGGCAGGAAAAAACTTGTCTGTTTCTCCATCATCAAGTTTAAGTTTGGAAGCATTTGTTATTATGGCAGCATTGGTCCTCAGACCAATTTGCCTCACCTGCCTTTGTTATGGGAGGGTTGCCTAGGCAGCCAGAGGAATTACCAGAAAAGAGTCAGTGCTGAGCTAAACTTGCCAGGGACAGGGATCCTCCTCCCTCCCTCCCCCCAGATCATCACTAGACATGTGCAGCAGTAGCTTTGTGTCATGGGTCCTGTAGAATTAGATGATATTAAGCCAGAATCCATTGGACAATTTGTACTTAGAAAATGCTGACCCTACTTCCTGATCAGGAAAACATACTTTTCAAAGCTGCTTTCTCTGAAATCTAGTTTCTGAGCTCATTATTTGATGTACTGGTCCTGGGCCCAGGTGGGGCATGTGAAGACACATTTTTTTTTCACCTAACCTCTAGCTCAAAGATTATCCTGTTGTGCATGGGCCTCAGGAAAGATCCTGACAAAAACTAGAACTTGACCTCCACTGAAACTTTTTGAAAACTCAAAGGGTGTTTTTTTTTTTTCTTTCAGAAGCCTTAGGTGCCCCCCCCCCTCATTGCCCAAACAATCTATCCCTCATATCCCACTGGAAAACACAGACACACATAACCATAGTCAGCATCCGTTGTGTATTGAACACTCTTAGACACACACAGGTCTATGATCCCGGTGGAGGAGGGTAATGCAGCCAGAAGCGGGTGGGAGGGAGTGGACAAGGCATTCAGGAGCTGAGGTCTCATTCCCAAGAACATTAGCCTGAGCACAAGGCATAGTGAGCAGGGAGAAAGGTAGCTGGACCAGAGAACACCGAAACATCAAAGGAAATGGCAGAAGAATCAATCTGGCTTCCCATTTCGTGGGTTAGGGAAAGAAGCTGAGTCCATGGCTCCGTCCACTGAGGCTCATCAGATGCCCATCCAGGTGAAGACTATGTCCCAAGAGTGCTCTGCACAGGTGGTTGGAGGCCAGAGTGACAGGCTAGCTTTGTGAAGTAACTAGGATGGAGCACAAGACCCTCTAGCCCTTGAGAGGTTGCAGTGAGGGTGGCAAGCGAGCATGGGAGTTGGATAACAACCTGAGGGGCAGGGCAGCACAACTTCTTAGAAGAGAAAAGGTTAGGGCCAAGTAAGGGGGAGGAAGTCAATCACATCAGAGGGGCAAAATGGTTTGGGAGGAGATCTTGGGGTGAGGGTAGGGGTGGCAGTCAGTGGATGTGATTCTGATCACTTCTCCAGCTCTGGAGAATTACACGATTTTCCACCCTCGGGCTTGGGTGCTGCCCCTCTGTGAGGTGAGCCCAGAAGACAGGAGACCTGTAGGATACATCCCTGTGATTTATCTCAAGCATAGCATGACCTGTTCCTGAAACTCAGAGGGAGCCTAGGCCTAGACTCATCTGGGTTCAGGAAAGAGAGGACTGAGTCAAGACAGTTACCTGATTCTGAGTCTCCGACATTTCCACCTTATCCACAGCACTACCACCAGCAAGGCAACAAGCTGCATGATTAGGGACAACCTGATAGCTTCATTCAGAACGTAATTCCAGGTGAGAAAGCCTGTGGCCAGAGAAGACCAGAAGCAGGGGCCTTGGTGGGGAGAGGGGCAGGTGAATACGTTCCATAGGGAAAGGAGAGCTGGTTACCAAAACTACTTATGATGAGAAGGTGAGGCAGAAGTGGCCGTCCTTTCCATAGAGGATGTGAACCTTGAAGGCATCCTGCTCACTGCCTTCAATTGATTGTGACACCAGCCCGGGTGGAAGGGGGGACCCCAACCCACGGGCCCAGACTTCCAAGCCCCTGACTCCATCTCTTACATCTTTCTGGGCACTGCTGTAGAATTCCAGGGGCATGCAGGGGAGCTCCTATGAAGAGTTAGCCTCTCACCTGCTGGTCCCATCAGCTTCAGAGGCTCACTGCGCTGTGACCATATGTCAGGGTGCGCCTCTATGCGATAGCTGCAGCTGTAGGTCCCTGTGCCTTTCCCTTCAACATTACTGATGACAAAGTCTCCATTCACTGAGAACTTTTGGAATGTTGCTCTTTCTTCCCATTCCAGAGAAAATTCAAGGACTGGATGAGCTACTCGGCACTGAAGAGTGATGGCCTTTCCTAGCTTGAACACGGTGCTGGGCCAAGCTGACAGGGAGGGTTTAGGGGGCTTATCTGAAACCAATCCAGAGACTAGAGTTAGAAGTGACCTTGAACCCAGGCCTCCTCTCCCTGACTTAATGCTTCTATGCTCTGCATTTGGTCTTCACTTCCTTTCCACTTCCATTTGACCAGTGACTTCAAAATTTGACTGTAATCAAAATTCCTTGGCCTATTACATGGTGCTCCAAGACTCATGGTTCCCTGCTTTCAATCAGGAAGAACTTACACATATGAACTTTCCCAGGCCTTAAGGAAAAGATTTTTTTCCCAGGGTTACAATGGAGCTTGGCCATTCTGAGAGTAATAATCCTGGGAGAGAAGGTCCCTAAAGTTTTTGGAAAAAGTTCGACACCACCCTCCAGTGTTTTTTTTCCCCTTGGCTCATAGCTCTGAGAGAGTACAGGACAACTAGTTCTTTCTTAGAACACTGTAATAATGATTTTAAAAAAACAGGCTTATGATAAAAAGCAGTTGTTAGCACTTGCCTACAACCACAAGCTCCACGGTGTTGTGTGATGTCATCTTAATGGAGGTCTTCCAGGTGAGAAGATAGTGGCAGCTGTAGATGCCAGCATCACTGAGGGTCACATTGTTGAGGATGAATGATTTGTTGTCATTGATGCTGGCAGCATCCAAGAATTGAAGTGGTTTGTCTTCTCCTTTCTTGTAGAGGGCAAGTCCCACTCCAACTATTGGTCCTCGACACTGCAGGCTCACATTCTGACCCGTTTGGACCACAGAACTGGGCTGAGCAAGTAGCCAGGTCTTAGGGAAGGTGTCTAGAATGAGACCCAAAACAGAAATGGCTAATGGGCTTCCTCTTCCTGCAGCTTAAGAGCTCTTTTCCTCCACTTCCTGCAACACACTGTTGGCAAATCCATGCCTAACCCCACTTGTACAACTTCTGTACTCTTCTCCACTGTCAGCCCTGGTTGCACGATTAGGTTTTCCAGGGAGTCCCGAAGGGAGTTTCTGTATCCTTATCCCCTAACCTGGGTTCCACAGCATACCCCTCTCTTACCAGTTACCCAGATTTCCAGGATATCACTAAGAAGTGAACCCCTGTAGGACCCGTCATAGTAAAAACAGAGGTAATGTCCAGTGTCGTGGCTCTTCAAAGACCGGAAGAAGAAATATGCCTCGTTCCTTATGGATTTCTTGTGGTAAAAGGACTTCTCCAAGTCTTCAAGCCTCATTAAAGCAAAAGCCATTCCATAGATTGGCCCTTGGCACCTGAGACTCAGGCTTTCTCCAGGTGCCATAATGTGCCCAGGATAGGCTGTCAGAGTTGGTTTGGGGTAGAGTCCTAGAAAGGCAAGAGACCCTGAAGTTAGAGGTAGGGTGATTCTTCTCTCATGGCTTTGGTTTTTATTTTCCTGGTTTCTTTGGACAAGAAATGATAGCTGAAGTTTACTGTATCCTCTCTCTGCCCCTTCTTTGGAAACTAGAGGTAATCAAGGGTAGGTCTGCTTATGCCTCTGCACTTTTACTGAACTTTATAAGCTCTACTGAGCTCTAGCCATGTGGAGGAGTGTGTGTACTGTCCTCAGTCTCTGAAATGCCAAATGGAGTTCTTCCAACCACCTGAGGAATCAAACTCTGAAAATGACTCTGCTTTAATCTCTGTTTACCCTGAGTGTCACTGCTGTATTGAGAGCTTTGGAACACTTTAACCTCACATAAGACCCTACTTCCAACATGAGTTTGGAAGAAGCCAATCAATAGAATTTGGCCAATAAGATTGTTAAATCAAAGTAAGCTCTGAGAATGAGCCCACGCCCTCATTTTCATGGATTTTACTGCAAGGAGATTGTACTACAAAAGTGAAGGCAAACCTCACCATCATACCACTCCTTCTTTCCTTCACCCCAACCCCAGGCACACCCAACAATCCATTATGGAAGACTCATCTCTGTATTATGCTTATCGAGGAATTAGGATGGTTTAGGAGTACATTGTTAAAGAAGGCATGGTCCCTGCCAGTCAAAAGTTCAGGGACTAGTTGGGAGTAATGGTGCGCAGGTAAATAGGAAAGTGTGTGCTAGTCGGATCTATGCTGGAAGGGCATGCGTACAACAAACATTCATGCATTCAGTTCAAACAGACAGCTCTTTGTTCTTTGATCCTCAATAAAAAGCTATAGTAATGAAATTAATAGCTACCATTTATTGAGAACATATATGCCAGGCACTGTACATATGTTATAATTAGGTAAATCCTCACAACAACCCTGTGAGGTAGGCATTATTTTTATACCAACTTTGTAGATCAGGAAACTGAGGAACAGAGAGGCATTACACAATAGATTGGATAGACACTGTTTTCCTGTTTTAGAGTGCAGGAAACCAAAGCACAAAGAGGTGAAATGATTTGCTCAAGATCATGCAGGGAGGCAGTGTCAGGGGTGGAACTAGAAACCAGATTACTGCTGCTTCTAAGTCCAGGGTACTTTCTGTAGCACCACAGCTTTCCCTAAGCCTATTTAGCTTGATAGAGAGACCAAAACAAATACGGCCAATTCCATCAACACCCAGGCCATGGGTCAGGAGTGGAGAGGGCTAGGACTGGGGTATGTGTCTGGTATTTGGACATTTTAGGGAGCCTTCTGTGTTTAGAGCTTGGTGCTGTCTTTCTGGTTCTATTCCTGTGGGACCAAAGTAATTTACAAAGCCATTTCTACAACATGAACTACCACTTTCTTTGCCATTTGTTTTGTTTGTTTTTAATCAGCAGCACTAGCAATTTGTTCTATTTTCCACACTTGAAAATAATAATCATAAATAGACTATATCTAAAGTTTCAAAAATTGGTTTATAAGGTTGCATTGGCTGTGCCTGGCACATATTAGGTGCTCAATAAATAATGGTTGAATGAATGAAGGCATGATATTGAACAGGTAGAGAGCAATAGAGCTGCACTGAATGAAAGCTGCTGGACAGTTTGTTGAGTTCACTCCCTAGTCAAATGATGGGCTCCCATCCATCTGACTTGCAGCGTGTGTGATTCTAATTCTTTCTCAGGAAAATGTGAGATGACTCTAGCTCACGGGCCTTGTAGGGCCTAAGAAATGGATGAGGAAGGTAAAACCAGAAGCCCTGGCTCACCCAGCCATGATCCCTGGGACAACAATTGTCAGATGCCAGCAGCCATGGCCACACCCACCTGCTACAACCAGCTTCAGGGGGTTGCTGGGCTCTGACCACAGGGTGGGGAGCATCTGGATGTGAGTGCGGCAGATGTAAACCCCTTCATTCTCAGGTGTCATGTTGTCAATGGAGAATATGGCCATTGTCCCAGTTGGGACTTGGTAATCCACGGGCTCGGCGTATCCCTCTTTAAACAGCATGAATACCAGATCCTGCAGCCAGCCATGGCAGAGGATGTTGACATTACATCCAGGAAGAGGAGGAGTCTCAGCTTGGATCCAGAAGATGGGCTTAGGCAGCTGTCCTGGAAGGAAAGAATGAACTGGAATTAGGAAGAGCAGGGACAGTGCTGCCCAAAGAGCAGCAAAGTAGAGTTTTACTTCAAATGAGGCTCCACTGCGTGATCTCTGTTCCAGAGTCACAGCCTAATACAGAGGTTCTTGTTTACTAACTGTGGAAGGCATGCATGCATACATGCATGCATTTGAGGTGAACGAACGAATGAATGAATGAAACAAATCCTGCCGTGGGAAAGCAAGTTTGAATCCCAGGAGCTGGAGTTTATGCTCAAGTACCTATCTTTGTCTTCTTACCTGGTGCCTCCAACTCCAGAACTTTGCTGGGCTTCGACCAGCCTGTCTCCTTCCAGTAACAGCACCTGTAAAGACCTGTATTGGATCCAGTAAGGGCACCTATATGAAATGACACTTGGAAGGTCTTGAAGGAAGGGCGGATCCAGGTCATCTCTGTCTTATCTTTCAGCAGCAGGAACTTGCTGGATATCCGAGAGGGGCTCCTGCACCACAGTGTGATATTCTCCCAAGGGGCCTGCGGGTAGTTGGACTCTATCCACAGCTCCGGTTGAGATTCCATCACTATTATTCCCAAAGATCAAAAAGATGTGAGTAGCCCCGCCTTCTCCCTCCCACAACATGCCCCACAATATCCCCTAAAGTTAGCTCTGACAGACATCCCTCTTTTGGCTTCCCTTAGGGACAGCAGTGTCTATTTGTGTGGGGTGTGGGATACAGACCCCAGGATACTAGCTCAAGGAATGCAAGTGTGTTGGTGAATAAAGTACAAATCTGCCTTCCTTTCCATCAGAGATAAACTTCCACACTATTCCACAGGAAGCCAGTCACGCAGTGAGGGGCTGTGCTCCCCAACCTGCCTAATCTGTCTTTGGGATCTCAAACCAGCTATGTCCAGGGTCATGGAGGCAGGCCAAAGTCTTGGATCCTTCAGGAAGGAAAGCACCTGAGAGGGCAAGACTCACTTACCTAGGGATGGCACACCCAGGCTCAGCCCTGAAAAGACAGATTATCGTAAAGGAGAGCCCCCTGCATTCTTCCACTCTACCCTCAAACCTCAACATTCTCCTCCGCCTCCCCAAAGTGCTCATTCTTGGGATACCCCCGACACGGTTGCTTTTCCCTTCACCCCTTCCTCGTACTCACGAATGCAAAAGAGCAAGATAGAGAATGTCCGCAGCATGGTGGCCTCCTTCCCTGGTCTGTGCAGGGCTGTGGGGCCTCTGGCGCCGGCTGTGCGCTCTGGGTCTTGAAGGCTTTTGCTTATCAGCAGGTGGTGGGATCTAAAGGCAGAACTGTTTTTACTCACAGGACTTGTCCTGCTCCTTAAAGTTTAGTTGAGATCACTGAACTGCCCTTGACAACACTACATTCCACTCCCTCACAGGCATGCGGGCCATTACAAGGCCACTTGCTACTTGCTCTGCTTGTCTCTTTTCCTCACTTCCCAGCATCCCCTCCAAGGTCCTTGCTGGCATGTACAATGACAGATTTATACAATGACAGATTTGGTTGAATGTCTATTTGCCCCTGGGATCTCAGAGGCCCCAAAAGGCAAACTCAAACAAGCCTTCAGAAGCCCCATGGGACAGAAGAGATGGGAGCTGGCAGTCTCTCCTTTTCAGATCCTTTGCTTACACACACACACACACACACACTGAGTCCTCCAACACACTTAGCATCCCCATTTTGCTGGTGAGGGAACTGAAGTTTAGACAGAATATATAATTTGCTCAAAGTCAAAAGATATAAAAAGTTAGGGCCAACATTAAAATGCATATTTAACACCAAGACCCATCCTCTAAAACCACTATTCCAAAGGCAGCCCTTGTCCCCCTCCTGAACTTCCCTCCCCCCCATCAAATCCTATCAAAACCTTCCCTTCTGTGAAATGCTTCAGATCATCCAAATACAAGTCTCATTCCTACCTCTTACCATCAAAGCTCAATACTCCCATCTCAAGTAGGTACTGGGGACTCAAGCTGCTTACACCTAAGTTAACATAAGGTGTAAAGGATTTCTTGGCTGCCCATAGCTTTTAACCAGTTTTGTTCATTGCCCCCAGGGAAAAGGAAATTGATTGAATTTCAGGAAATATGGCAAAGCTATTTGAGTTCGGGGAGGTCTTTGGATTTTCCCAGAAGTCATTGCTAACCATAGGCCCCCACATATACCTACAAGGTACACCCCTGAAATTTTGTGCCTTTTTCCTCTCCTCCCAGAGTGTGTCACCACTACATAAACTCGGGATAATTTTCCTCAACTAACTCTGTATTCAGCATCTGAGGGCCTAGCTGACTGCAGCTGTCTAACGCTAGCTCAGTAGAGTAGGGTAGAAGCAGTTTCCAGAACAGAGACAGGGGGTGATTTTGCTTTTCCAAACTGATCCTAGGACCTCATCCAGCAAGGTAGGATAGAGCAGCAGGTAGGATGGATGGATGGATAGATAGATGGATAGATAGATAAAGACGAAGTAGGATAGAGCAGTGAGAAGAGGAAAAGTTTCATTTTTACAATATCAGGGCTATGGAAAAGAGGTGGCCAGGGAATGATGGAAGGAGGCAGAGCTCTGCTTTTCATGTCTCACTTTGCCTGGAGAAATACTCAGTTGACCATCTCGGAACTTTCTTTATCCATTAAGGGGAGGAGTGGTAGCTGCTTAGCATTGTCGTTGTGATGAATTAGAGATTATGTTATGTACGGTGCCAGGCATAGAGTGAGAATTTCATTTTCAAAAGGCGGTTATTTGTTCTTTCCAAAGCAGGCATCCAAACCCGTGTACTGCCCTAAAGGCGCTCTTTCTATCTCAGAGCCAGGCCAAGGTTTGGGTGCCACCCTGTTGCTTTGTTCCCCTGAGGCACTGGGCCAGGATTTATTGGGAGAAGCCACGTTCTATTGCCAGAGGGAAGGTTCAACTTGGGATTCCACACAGGAAATGCCATCTGAGGTCCCAAACTTGCCACCTGGACCCCCAAAACAGGTTCTTTGCCTCCTGGGAGTTTGAGCGACTCAGGGAAGCTGGGCTTCTCAGCATGGCTGACCCCTTCTCAATCACTAAACCAGCTGCTCCATTGAATAGCCAGACCAAATGATGAATCTAATGCCCAGGCAACGTGTGAACAGCCCTAGGATGCAGGTTAATAGGCCACGCCCATTTTTGGCCTTTCACCCGCACCCCCACCCCCAACTTGGGCTCTCTGGGCCGTTTTACCCTCCCCTTTCACCTCACCCCAAGCACTTTCCCCACCCTTAGGCAGCGCCGCAGTGCTTTTGAGGGTGACAGACCCGGAAATGCCTAAAGGTTCGCCCCCTGCATAGCTTTGAGGGCTCCAGGAATCAAAGGGGTTGGGCTCGGCGGGGTGCCGGGTACCTGCTCCTCTCAGGGTTTGGAGGGAAGACTGAGAAGGATAAAGGAAGATTTCACACTGCCCAGAGATTCTCAGTAAGACAGCGCTGGGATCCGACAAGGGAGGAGGAAAGGAAGGGATGAAGGGGTGGCGAGGGCTAGTCTGGAGAGCAGTTAGAATTACGACAATTAATTACAGCAGGGAGATTATTTCGGGGTTTCATTTTGGGATCTGGTGGCCAGTAATTAATCTTCAGCCACTGGACTATGCGCTCATTTGCAGGTACTTACGGTAGTTGAAGGGCTGCTCCGACGTTGGAGATTCTCCAGTGAGCTCCTCCAGATGCAGCAAACTGCCCGGCATGCGAAGAGCTGTATAAGGACAGCCTCTCAGGCTGCGAGCCCCGCCTACCTCTCTCCCCCGCCCGCCCGCCGGCCCGCCCCGACCTCCTCCCCTCCCCCGCCAGGCTCTGGGAGCCCACCTACACCAACTCTGCCTAGCACCTACAGTCCTGTGACGCCCGCAGTTTTTACGCCCCTCCCAGCTCCCCGCCCCTCTCCCGACTGCCTGCCGAGGTTGCTGGAGCCAAACTCAGGCCCCTGCCCCCTCGCCTGTCGCTCAGAGTTTCATTGGGCCACTCTATTCTGGAGGGGGAGAGGGCCGCCTCTTAAGACATCCAGAACTGGAGAGTCTCCTCTCCAGCTCCCCAGTGTCTTTAAAGGGATCTGAGATTTTATTATGTCCCATTTATGCATAAACATCACTACTATGGTTTAAATATCTGCTGTGTGCTCCTGGGTCCCGGACATCTGTTCCTTCTGATCTTCACAGTAACCCTACAAGTCAAGTGAGTTTTTTTTCCTCAATTTTACAGGTAGGGAAACTGAGGCTCAGAGAAGACTAAGTAATGTGGACAACCTTCAAAGTCTAGCTTAATAAAAGCTGAGGCTTTCTCGAGACCCACACATTGAGATTTCCACAGCCACTAGATGCGTGACCTCAAGCAAGTGACTTCAATTCTCTGAGTCCCAGTTTCCTTGTCAAAGAAAACAGCAAAACCTATTGCACAGGGCTTAAATGAGATAATGCCAGCAAAATCGCACAGTGGGCCTGGCACATCCTAAGTACTCAATAAATGCTACCTGGCACTGCCACCACCACCACCACCAATACCGTTAATCTGTAAAACCTTCCCCGCCTGCCTCAGAATAACATGATTTTGACTATACGGCGCTACCGTTTATAACTTCTGTTGGCCATAAAATATTTTTAATCATAATGCATAGATAAGACCCTAGCTAGACCCTTGACATACATGATGGGATTAAAGTGTAGCCTCCAATGGTCTCACGGACCAATTGATAAGCAGTATCAATATTACAGACCAATTGGATAAGAAATAGCCAAGTTTTCATTCTGTGACTTTTTCCTTCACAAAAGATTGCAAATTATCTAAGGAAAGATACTTTGAGAACAAACTAAAAACATATTAACAGGTCTTTTAAAAGTAGTTTATTTTCTTTTTATGGGGGGGGGAGAGAGAGAGAGAGAGAGAGAGAGAGAGAGGGAGAGAGAGAGAATATAAATAAATAGATGTCTTCCATCAGCTAGTTCACTCCCCAAATGCTGGGCCAGGCTGAAGCCAGGCACCTGGAATGTGGAACCTGCAACACGGCATGGACTTAAGTATTTGAATCATCATCTGCTGCCTCTCAGGATGTACATTACCAGGAAGCTGGGTCAGAGTAACAAGGACTTGAACTAGGCACTCTGGTATGGGATGCAGGTGTCTTAAGTGGTGACTTTAGCCAGTGTGCCAAACGCCAGCCCCGGTAAAAGTTTCTTTGATGAGCAAATGCAATATCATAATTTCATGGATCAAGTGATATCAATTGTAGCTTCCTGGTATCCTCACCTATTTTCCATCATTATACACTGCAGATGATCGGGTAAGGAAGAGAATGGCCATGAGAACATTTATGTGCTTCTGGACAAGCCATTTAACATTTCCAAGCCTCAGTTTTCTCATTTGTGATATGAGGATAACAATTGCACTTGCTGCCATGTAGGGATCTGGGTAGGATTGAATGAGACCCCTCATGTACATCAACACACAGGGTCTGGGACACTGCAAGCAGCCACTAACTCAACACTTGATTGTTGAGTACTTTCTTTGTGGCGGGCACTGTTGTGGATGCTGATAATTTGTTAGGTAGGAAGTCAGTTATGAGCTTATGTGTGTGTGACAGGCCTAAAGAGAAGACATCTATATGCATCTGCATCTCAAAGTCATCCTAACAATGTTTCAGGGGAAGCCCAGATTTCGCATCCTGCCTGCCCTGCCCCCTTCTACCTGATAACCAGCCAGGTGGAGGCCCTCACCCTTCCTGCTTCCTGCCTGATAAATCTTCCACAATCTCCCAGGTGCAGCCCAGTATCTGCATCTCAAACACCCTGCTCCCTTCCTCAGGTCTGATAACATTTGCATCCATAAAGTCCTTTGTTTCAGACCTTCAAGAGAAGTTTTTCTATTTACATCCAAAAAGCCCTTTGTTCCAAGAGGAGCAGAGGTGGGGAAGCAAGACCCATCTCCTTAAAAACCCCCAGCCTCAACTGGACTGCGCGCTCAGCTCTGCATCTTTGCTGAGCTGCCCGCCTGGCCTGGCCGGGTGTACTCTCCACTCACCCATGCAGCCCCCCCTCTCCCCCAGTCTGAGGGACTGGGCACTCTCTCTCAGGTCCTGTCTGGAGAGGTGCCCATCCGTCCTTACAGATGTTCCTTCTTAATAAACCTTGCTATTTTACCTCCCACTACTCTCTGTCTCACGCCTGAATTCTTTCTTGCGCGAAGACAAGAACCCTGCAATTTCTCCGGTAACAAATTCAAAGATGATGGTTTCTCCTCTTGAAGAGTCTAGAATCTAAGGACACACTGTGATAGAGCATGAGCAGGAGGCAGCCAGACAAGGGGGAGCCTGCAGAGTCGAAGAGGATTGCAATAGTGCAGACCAGCAAGTAGAGCCCCGCAGGGCTGGCAGTTTGCTGTGCCTATTTGCCTAAACTAGGGCAGTGGGAACGGAAGAGATGGGGAGAACAAGAGTTCTTGAAACACTGAAGAAGCTACATTGGACAAATCTGGTGGTTGCTTAGAGCACAGTAGTGACAGTTATTATCTCTAGCGTGGAAGCATCCATGCCAATTTTCAAAACATTTATATACAAATCACCATGAGAGAATCAGGCACTAAGTGCTGTATAAATCTTAAGTCATTTCATCCCCATAGCAACACTGTAGGCTAGCTATCATTATCAGCCCCATTTTACAGATGAAGATGTTGTAACACAGAGCTATAAGCAACCTGTCCAAAGCCAACACAGCCAGAAAGCAGCAGAGCTAAGGGTCAAGTCTGGAGACTCTGTATATACAGTCCCATGTTCTGAATGATTGCCTTGTGCTGCCTCTGCAATAGATGCTTGGGATGACAAAACTAAGCTGAACAAAATGTGGAAGTATTTTTGTAAAATAGAAAAGCACCAATCAAATATACCATTAATACTGTAGAAGCAAACAATGATAGAGTCCCATGTCTCTCTACAAGCTGAAGTTGGGACTGAAGCTTGTATTTTCAGACCAGCAGTCTGAGCCCAGAACCCTCACTACCTGGCGTGGAGGCTTGAGAAGGTTCGGGAGTGCTGCCTGGGTGAGAATAACACTCCCTCTTGCCTTTTGCTCTGGGATATTTTTGAAGTCTTAAAGGGAGTTCTTACTCAGTCTTCATAAAAGTCCTTCATTCAAACTACAAGATGGCAGAAACTCTGTTTCCAGGTTAGCTTGGTAGGTTTTGAACCTTGACACCCTCCCTGGAGAAAGCTTGAGTGGTCGAAATTATAAAACCAGGCATAGTGGTCAAGAGGGTGTGAGAGTTGTGGGGGTGAGATTTATCTGAGATGGAGTTCTTCACGTTGACCCTGTTAGTCTTCCTCCATTGTGAACCTGATACACAGAGTGTATCTCTGACCCTAAGTCAGCCTCTCTCTCTCTCTCTCTCTCTCTCTCTCTCTCTCTCTCACACACACACACACACACACACTGCAAGAAGCTTGGGCTTCTCATCTGGTTTATTCTGTTATTGAATAGCTCTTTAATGGAATATTTCAGGAATGAATGACTCTCTGTGGCCCCCTGAGCTGGTAGGATGGAGAGGAAGGTGCTGGGATGAGAGCTCCAGCCTCTACTATCCTGCACAAATATTCTTGGGCCACACCCCTTCTCACTTTCAGACCTAGAACAGAGGGTTCTTCCAGCAAAGGCTTAAGAGTCACGTTTTATGGATTATGAGACACCTGTTAAACAGCAGATTTCATTAAATATACAGATGGTCCCCGACTTGTGATGGTTCAATTTACGATTTTTGAACTTTATAATGGTGTGAAGGTAATGTGCATCCACTAGAAAATGTTTTTGGATTTTCAGTGGTGATTTTTTTCCCAGGAGAGTGGCATGCAGTCTATTCTTTACCTGTGAGGTTTGGCAGCAGCGAGAGCAGCTCCCCATCAGGCTTGCATTTATAAGTGGAAGCCACCAAGACTCCAGTGCACTGTGTTGCCAAGTTGGGATGCTCCACAGGCTAGGTGTAGTAAATGCATATTTGACTTACAATGGGTGTATCAGGATATCACCATAATGTAAGTTAAAGAGCATCTGTACACCAGATTATGTGAGGTCAGGAGTATGATAATATGTAGAGGCAGCACTAAAGTGATTTGTTAGACAAGGTTTCTGGTCCTAGAGATAAGGGGCAGCTTCAAAAAGTTCATGGAAGAATGGAATTAAGATCATTTTATATGGGCACAAACATATCTTTGAAATCAATGCACACAGTTCTTTTTCCCTCAAATAGGCTTTTTCCACTAACTTGTTGAAGTTCCTTCACATTTCCAAGGCTGATCAGAGGTCAGAGCAGCACTAGAAGAGCTTCAAGGTGGAGTTTGAGGGAAGGACCTGCAATGAAGGGCCACAGGATAGTCTGTGGAGCCTTTCCCCATAATTTTATTATTATTATTATCAATCTAACTCTGTTTTTTAGTATCCCAAGCAAGAGCATCCCAAAGGCAAAGCTGGCCTATTCCCAGTGGTGTGCTGGAACTGGCTAACTCTGGCTCAGGACAGCCGAATGAGTACATCTTATCTCAACCCAGCACTGAGTGACATCACAGTGGCAGCTCAAAATCGGTCATGGTCAGAGAATTCTCCTCACTGAAGCAAATGTTACAAATCAGGATTTTCCCTCTAGAGAGTTGTGTTGAAACTGTTGCTAACGAGCCATTTCCTTACAGTTTTCTGTTTTAGGGCAGTGATTTTCTTTGGGAAGCAGAAACTTCTCCAAACAACCCAAGAATTCTGATAATTTCTATACACTCTCAAGAGAGTTATGAGCACTGTGCTGCCCCTCCCCCTGCTCCCACCTCGCTGCTGGGGGAAATCATGCCTGTGTCAGATCTCTGGAGTGTTTGGTTCATTCGAAAGTTGATAATGTATTTTAGCACCTCTCCCCACTGCTCGCTTGGTCCCAGCCACTCTCCTTCTCTGCAGCACAGAGGAGTAGCATGGGGTGCGGAGTAGATTAGAGAGGCACTCAGGCAACTGGTGTTCTGGGAAAAATGGAGGCCCAAGCAGGCAAGTGAGTTGCCAAGGGCAAAGCGCAATGTGGGGTTACTTTGGAGGTAGGAAATAGGGCTGGACAGGAAGGCTGGGGCCAACCCACAGAGGTTGGGTTTCAATGTATCCTTGGTCAAGCACTTCAGTGGTTAAGGCCATAGTTTGGTGCCTTAAGTCACTTCCAGAAGCTATATGTGACTGCATTTTCAGGGCTGTGCAGGGGGTTCGTAGAATAATTCAAAAGCAAGTGATTGACCAGACCAGAAACTTATTTAATCAGAACACTCATTGTCCTGTGTGATCAGCCTTCTGGGTGCTGTCGCAAAGCAAATGAACAGTGTGATTGCCTAGGTGAATTTAACGTAAGGTTAATGGGTAGACAGAGAAGATGGTATTTAGTTCTGTTCCAATCTAGCAGAGCCACAAAATTCTGTATGACCTGTGTACTGTCCACACACAAAAAGTAGACTACTGGCTGGTCCGCTGTCCCCAAGCAGCAAACCTCCTAGCATCACAGGATAAATGTTGCCTATGTGAGAAACAATATGCATCTGCGCACATGATGGAGTGTGGGACAGATTCAGAGACAGAGCTGGAAAATGCAGGAGGGCTCTGAAGGTGGGCTGCAAAGTGTTTTCTGTGCTGCAAGAAGTTGATGGCTGGAGAAGGAAAGCAGGTAGGTTCAGTCCCACTGCCTAGGACAGGCAGCAGGGAGGGTTCGAGGATAGTTTAAGTTGGCCCCAGGCAGAATGCTTTGAAAATCCAATTGCCAGGAAAGTAGTTTACTGCTGCAGAGGCTGACATGCCTCCGATGTGTCCACACCATAGGAATTTTCGAAGGGGAAGGCGGGGAGCAGCAGGAGAATTCTACTCAGGAATGCACAACTGGGCTCTTTTCTATTTACTTTTAATCACTTGTCCAAAGGAAAGCGCAGAAGTCAACAACTGGGTTCTTTTATTTCCATTTATTGTATGATTAATCAGCTATATAATTAAAGTTAAATAGAGATGTCTAAATTGCACAAGCAATATAAGTTAGCAATTTCAAAACACATCACTGCAACATAACCCACTGTTTACAATCTGTTTCTTAAAACAACAGAGATTCATAGGCTCTCATTTAAGTGTCCACACATCTCATTGAATTCTACTTGTTTTGTGCACTAGGACATGGGCAACTTTCCTAAGACCCATGTGCCCTTGACAGAGGGTGGGGAAGGGCTTTCTCTAAACAACTCTGCCAATTTTATATAGTTCGTTGAGTTCAAGTTGACAATTTTGGTTTCTTATTTGATCTATCATAGCTCAATGTCGTCCTAGCCAATCCATCCTGAATTACTATCTTGATGCATTCACATCCTGCTTCCCATTAATCCCTCCCTCATCCCTTCCCATTTTCCTTCTTTTTTAAAAACATTTTCCATCCTCCCTTCCCATGAAGTATGTATGTGTGCATGCATGTAGATACACACATACATATATTATAACAACTGGGTACATCATTACGTTTTTACTTCCTTTTCCACTAATGACCCTGATCACAATACAATTAATCATTAAAATAAGATCTACATTCTACTAGGAAACTTGGCTTTCTAAGTGAATTTAGTCATTTACTTGAAGAAGTACCTCCTTGCTGGCTGCAGCTCTTTTCAGTAAAGCCAGTAATTTAGGAGGGTTTTTTGTTTTGTTTTGTTTTAATTGAAACATAGAAATTGTGAATATTTCTGACTATTTAGGAATGTCACAGACCTAAGACCCTACTCCTGGGGCAGGGGGAGACCAGGGTTCTGGAACTGGCTAGCAGCTTTTGAATGAGGGATGGGGTAGGATGCAGCCGGAGTCCTGAAGGGCGGTGCGGGTTGTGAGCCCTGGCAAGCTGCAGGTCGGGGCCTTCACACTGTACATCAAGTCCTTGTGACTGTCAAAGATTCTTCACTTATTACCAAATGGGAAAGCTAGCTTGGCTTGATTGTTCACTGGGGGTTCAGACCCAAGAAAATCAGCTGATAGCAGGTTTTTTTCCAGCTTGATCTTTCTTCCACTGTTACTAAGGCATACTTGAGTGTCAGACCTATCTTTATTTTGTTGAAAATTACATCTTGGGGGCCGGCATTGTGGCTTGAGGGTAAAGCCTCTGCCTGCAATGCTGGCATCCCATATGGGTGCCGGTTCATGTCCTGGCTGCTCCACTTCCAGTCCAGTTCTCTGCTAAATGGCCTGGGAGAAGCAGTGGGAGATGACTCAAGAAAATGACTTCTTTCTCTCTGAGCAGCTTGAAGGATGATTTCTTTATTTCGTTCAAGTTTAAAAACTTTAATTATGTGCATTGGACTTTTCATGTGCAAGGCGTATTTGAGAAGATACCTGTAAGTTTCATCTGTATCTAAGCTGAAATCTCTGTTTAGTTCTGGACAAATTTTTGTCAGTAATGTCCTCAATAATGGTTGCAAGGCTGTTTTCATTTTCTGAACCTTCAGGGATGCTGCAAACATGGATATTATACTACCTTGATGTGTTTTCAACATCCATCACCTCTTCTTGCACCATGAAGAGGCGTCTGTTTAAATTTTTATCTTTGGAGACTGAAGCTCAATTTGGTCCTCGTTTATACCGATTCTCTCTTCCATGATATGTATTCGACAATTTTCCTCTCTCTGGGTTTCTTTCAATCCCTTGACCTCATTCATCAGTGCACTGCATTCTTTCATGAGCTTTTCTTGTTTGCTTTTGAAAACGTCCACAGGATCCCACATCATTCTCAGGCTGGAAACCATCAGCTCCCTCATCTTAGCCCTTTCTCTGCACTCTGCCTTCCAGTCTTCTGGGCAAACTAGAGCTCTTGAGCTCACTCAGATTTCTGGTTCCTCCTCGGTGTCACAGTACTTCTTGCTTGCTCCTAGGCTTGTTTTCTTCATTTTCCTTTTCTGTCTTTTTGCATTGCATTTACAGGGGTGAAAGGAGGAAGGGGGGGAGAGAGAGAGAGAGAGAGAGAGAGAGAGAGAGAGAGAGAGATTGAATTTCAATTTGCTGGTTCACTTCCCAAATGCCTGCAATAGCTAGGTTTGAGCAGGCTGATGCCAGGAGTCTGGGACTCAGTCTGGGTCTCCCGCATAGGTAGAAGGGACCTAAATACTGAGCCATCCCCTGCTGCCTCCTAAGGGTGCATATTACCAAGAAGCTGGATCAGAAGCAGATGAGTGAGAGCTTGCACTAGGTACTCTGATATGGGATGCAGGCGTCTCAAGCAGTGAATGCTACCAATGGCTTGGAGGGGTTTCCAAAGGATAGCCATTTTTTTCTGCACACAGGTGCACTCTCTGTCCTCTCACCCTGAAACTCAAGAGCTGGGCTCTTGTAACTGAAATGCAAGATCTGTTGTAAGCTGGAATACTCAGAAAAATGATAGGAAATTAAGATAAAATCAACTGATGTACTCTCATGTAATAGTACTGAGGGAGCTTCACAACTTCACAAGTAAGATAAAGAAAGATATAAGTGCATAAGAGAACAATAAAAGTATGCAATGTAAATATGTGCATGCATTAATACATGAATGCATAAATACGCAAACATGCACAGGGTAATATAATTACACAAATACATAAACATGGAAGCAAATGTGCACACAAAATGAGACTTATGTGTTCAAGATATTTAGCTTCTGTCTGTCTAGGCTTATACAGAGTATGTTTCTGATTTAAACAACTAAGTACATTAGAATTATAAAGCACAGGGGCCGGCGCTCTGGCATAGCAAGTAAAGACTCTGCCTGCAGTGCTGGCATCCTATATGGGCACTGGTCCGAGTCCCAGCTGCTGTGTTTCCCATCCAGCTCTCTGCTATGGCCTGGGAAAGCAGTAGAAGATGGCCCAAGTCCTTGGACCCCTGCACCCGCGTGGGAGACCCAGAAGAAGCTCCTGGATCCTGACTTTGGATCGGCTCAGCTCTGGCTGTTGCGGCCATTTGGGCAGTAAACCAGCGGATGGAAGATTCTTTCTCTCTCTCTCTCTCTCTCTCTCTCTCTGCCTCTGCCTCTCTGTAATTCTGCCTTTCAAATAAATAAGTAATTTTTTTTAAAAAAAGAATTATACAGCATAGAGTGAGAGGAGTTCACTTAAACATCTCAGTGTTTGTGGAAAGAGATTTTGACTCTGTGTCAAGGGGCTTGAATTTCAGACCTGGCAGAGACACTTACTAGCTGTGTAATCCTGTGACATTTGGCAAGCTCCTCAAAGTTATTTGAGTCTCTATCTCCTCATCAGTCAAATGATTATTCAATAACTGTGAGCTAAATCTGAATATAAAACTCTCTGTTAGTGCAACCTAATTAGTATTCTTTTATGTTTCTTTATAGTGCTATCTGGGATTCAGATGGGTGGGCATGGGGAAGGGAGCGTGATAAAGAGGGGACAACCTGAATAGGTCTCAAATGAATGCTCTCTATGATCCTATAGCATGGTATTTCTTTTTTGTAGAAGTTAAAAAAAACACATATCCAGATTGATTATACCCAATTTTTGTAGAGAAATGAGAAAATACTTTATCTTCAATATTACGATCTCATGGTTGATATATCCATGTTCATAGCTAAGGATGACGTAATATAGAGCATGGTTAAGCTTTGGAATACAGAGCATCACACAAAGCATAGAGGATATTTCATTTAGTTGTGATTTCATTTAATTGTGTATTTAAGGGTTACTCACTCGAGTCCCTCAGACTCAAAGATCCATATAATTGGGCATGGGGAGGGCACCTATGAGGCTTTCTGCTACAAAACATCTGCTTCACCTCAGCGGATGCTTCCCTGACAGTCCAGCATTGGCTTCACTTCTTTGGGCATACAGGGTAAAGAATTGCAAATTATTCTGGAGCATGTTGTGCAGAGAGAGTGGCTAGAAAAGAGGCCAGAGACATGGATGGGAGCCAGATCATTCCAAACTACATGTGCCCTGTAGCACTTCTTAGTACAGTTCCATATTCATGCCAAACTGTAAGGCCAGGTGATGATCTGGGCCCAAAGGGCACACTTCTAACGGAACAGAAAATGACCTTCTCTATCTTCTAATGCTCTCCCTGACGTTAGTTATGCTATCCTGGGCACAGATCCTCAGGGACAGGGCTCAGAGGCCACTATCTGAGCTGACAGTCCACCTGTCCCTCTAATTCGGGCTCCTAGTAGTTCAGGTTTCTGTTTCAAAAGAAAACAAAAACTGGAGATGGAAGAGTTTACAACTAGCGTCCAGCATATTAAATACTCATGTATGAAAGCGTTGGCCCTATTCGAGGATCTGGTAATTTTGAAATTGCGGCCTCTCTTAGGGTCCAAAGTCTCCAAGCAGTTAACTTAACGGGGTTTGTAAGAGGACAGTTTAGAAGAGTATGTGGTATGTTCAGAAAAGAAAATGAAAATTAGGTTCAATGAATTCAAATGCAAAAGATGATTTCATCTGGTTCTCATCTGAATTCTCAGAAATAACCAGAATTGTTATGGAAAATTAGTATAAGCTCCTGATGGGATTTGCCTAATAAAAATTAGAACAGGTGCTTGGTACCTCTACATTCAAAACAACTAGAAAATAGTCTTTTGTACTTAGAGTGCTTTGGCACTGTGAGATCTGAGGCAAATAGAACTTACTCTTTTGTACATTTATTAAAATATTTATTGCACACCCACTTTGCTCTGGCACTACCTCAGTAAACAAAACAGAAAAAAAACACTCACTTACTGGTCTAATACAGTTTTTACAAAGTATCTGGGTAAATATGTTTTCAAATGCTTGCATATAAGGGATATTTTCCTAAATTTACTGGTTGATAAGATACAGAGTTGACTCTTGCTGCAAACTATGGCAACTGCATTTTGGGACATCATTTAGTAGTGTCTGCAGTTAGTTAGAGTGTACATGACTCTGAAGAGATTTTTGGATGGCCCTATCAAGTTTCCATTCCCTGAACCCTTTCATTCAAAATCAAATGAGCAAGTAGGGCAGGAAGGGTAGGAGTGTAGGAGAAAGTATATAGAATGCCCTGTATGGGTTTTAAAAAAGATCAGAAAAAAGTTTGGGCATTGGCATTAAAGATCCTTTTGACTAACGGTGTGACCTTTACCAACAGAATTTTAACCTTCCTAGAATTTTTAAAAAGATCCCCCAAAAATCAGCATGGCACAATCCAGTGGTGAATATCAGTGCCAAGGAAGTCTACACTACAATTGTCGTTAGGCACTATGATGTTAAAAATACCCATTAACTAATGGAAATAGTGCTGGACACTAATTAAAGTATCCAAATGACTTGTCATTATTAATAACCCTGGGTTTCAACAAGGAGCACTTGCTGTGGAAGTTCTGTGACTATCCTGGGCACAGCATGACAATATTTTAAAAATATGTACACCATGAAAGAATTCCACTTGAAATAGCTGTAAGATGGCGCCAAAAAGTTACCAAGTGGAACTTAGCACAGACTCAAAATGAAGTGAGAACTTATTCTTATGATTTCTAATGATCTAAACTACAAAGGAGTATAAATTTTATATATTTTTAAATACATATGCTTTCTTAAATTCAAATGATTAACTCCAACATTCAATCACTTAAAGAACAGTTAGTGACTACCCATGGTAAAGCAGGAAACCAAAAGCATTTAGTGGAATAAGATTGGTGAAGAATGGAAAGAAAGAAAGAAAGAAAGAAAGAGAGGAAGGAAGGAAGGAAGACAAAAGAGTATAAAACCCTCTGTATAAATGTTGGCAGCTATAAGATCAAAAAAATGCATCCACTGCCATTTTTAGTAACCAAAAGTCTAGAAGTGGAGCAAAGACATGTAAGCAAATAAAAACAAAAAGCACGAAGTACTAGGTTTAATAAGAAAAGTGTGATAAAAGTGCTCAGGAAATTTAAGGACAGTCTTCTTTGCAGCTGAGGGTATCAGTGAAAGGCTTGTGATTAAAGTCACGTATGAACTGGACTCTGAAGTATGATTGGATTAGCCTGGCAGCTGTAAATACTAGTTCTCCAAGAGTAGAAAGGGTGATTTATTCACCTGTGCATCTCCTGTGCCTGATACAAAAATAAGGCTAATAATAGCTAACACTTATTAAATGCTTACTAATTGCCAGGTCTTCAAAAAGTTCACAAAGATGCGTATTATGAAAAAACATTGCAAGGAGTTCAAAATCGCTTTTGTGGCAAAATAAATTTTTCAATTTCATTTTCCATGATTTTTGAATACTTTCATTTTATAGGTATAGATATAGATAGAATCTGATAAAAGGGTATTTGAGAATTTTTAATAATACTCTTGTAACATTTCTGTCATGTCTAAATTTATTTTACATTTAGAAAAGAAATCACACTACTTTGAATAAGATGAAAGAGCCAAAATGTTTATAATTAAGAATATATATATATATATGAATAGAAAGCATATATGTGCATGTATAGTTTATATCTATGCATATGAAAATTGTAAAAATAAGAAAAATTAGCCATGAGAATAATAATAAAGTGTCTACTTTTTATATACTTTTTAACTTATATAAGGGGAACAAATTTCATGTATTTCATATATACAATTTTGTTTTTAAAGATCTATTTATTTGAAAGGCAGAGTTACAGAGACACAGAGGCAGAGAGAGAGAGAGAGGTCTTCCATCTGGGCCGATCTGAAGCCAGGAGCCAGGAGCTTCTTCTGGGTCTTCCACACGGGTGCAGGGGCCCAAGGAGTTGGGCCATCTTCTAATGCTCTCCCAGGCCATAGAAGAGAGCTGGAATGGAAGTGCTGCAGCTGGGACTCGAACCAGCACCCACATTGCATGCCGGCACTGCAGGAAGCTGTTTTTACCTGCTACGCCACAGCGCCAGCCCCCTTATAGATAGTTTTAAGAGCATGATTCTTTCTGCCCTACCCTCCTCTCCTCCGTCCCTGCCTCCCTCTCTCCTCCTTCTTTTCTTATTTGCCTTTTAATTTTTACAATGACATACTTTCAGTTGTCTTTATAATCACAAGCCCATGATATTTGAATTACCATAATTTTAAATATAGACATATAGATAGAATCTGATAAAGGGGTATTTGGGAATTTTTAATAATAATCTTGCAACATTTTTCCCATGTCTAAATTTATTTTAAATTTAGAAAAGAATCATACTAATTTGAATAAGTAAAGCAAAAAAGCCAAAAGAAAAATGTTTATATATACAAGTATATGTATGAATAGTGTGTATGTGCGTGTATAGTTATATCTATACATATTACAATTTTAAAAACAAGGAGAAATAATCATGAAAATAATAAGTTGTCTCCTCTTTTTTTTAAAGATTTATTTATCTGAAAGAGTTACACAGAGAGGTAGAGAGGTAGAGAGAGAGAGAGAGAGAGAGAGAGAGAGAGTTCCTCCATCTGCTGGTTCACTCCCCAATTGGCTGCAATGGCTGGAGTTGCACCCATCTGAAGCCAGAAGCCAAGAGCTTCTTCCTGGTCTCCCACGTGGGTGCAGGGACCCAAAGACTTGCACCATCTTCTATTGCTTTCCTAGGCCATAACAGAGAGCTAGATTGGAAGTGGTGCAGCCGGGACTCGAACTGGTGCCCATATGAGATGCCGGCACTGCAGACGGCGACTTTACCCGCTATGCTACAGTGCCGGCCCCTCTTTATACAGCACATATTTCTGTTGATTTTTCTTGCTTTCTCCCAATCTGTCCTTCCTAATGTTACCAAAAGAATCCTATTCCTAGTTTGCATAATGGGCCATGTTACCTATAATAGCACTTCAAGGACTAGATTCTGTCCAGCTTCTCAAATTCATCATGAAATAGTCCAAGTCTTAAAGGAGTTTGCCCATTTTTACTGAGCTCACTAACTAGCTGTTTAGTAGAGTTGACCTGAATATTTGGCTAAATAGGTAGTGGGAGGTGTTTTTGGAGAGTGATGTGGAGAAAATGCTGGGACAAATGAGGGACAATTAATCCAAAGGCAGAGTCTTTTATGAAAATGTAGATTGCCATGGGGACCAAAAACCACAGAGGAGGAAGAAACCAGTTATGAGTGGTTGTGAAACTGCTTTTAGTTCTGCTGTCCAATTTCCATCAGGTCAGATCTGATGACTGTTATTATTTTTATTATAATTCCTTATCTATGCATAACGCCTTTGTTTCTTCACCCCCACACACACCCAGAAATATTCTTTGGCTCATTTTGCTCATTTACTTTCACAACAATGCTGTTAAATAGAGCCTGGGTACATGGAGGCCAATGCTTATCTTCTTAACTATCTTAGTATATAGCACCTAATTGCAGAAAAACAGTCTGTTCAGAGGTAATGGTGCTTTTGTTGATGTGTCATATATAATACAGTCATTATAATTTGTAATGGACATAGCAGCTTATGATACTTCTGAAGGATGTTATTGAATAGTATTCTTAGCTGCTATAAAGGACTAGGCAAAAACTAAGGAGGACTGGAACCATACTATTTAGGTATTCTAGATTGAGAAACTTTTCTTTGTGTTGCTTCAGAATTTGGGAAAATAAAGAAAAGCTACCAGACATATGAATTTTCTCTTAAGACGAGAAGACCATTCTGTGGTTTTATAAATCCATCACCTCGACGCTTGATGTCATCTCATTCAAAAGGAAAATATTTAAGGTTTTTCTGAGACTCATATTTATCACAAGGTAATAAGGTTAGATTGGATCCTCTTAATGTAATTTTAATTTCGGCTCAAAATAATTTGCCTCTTCTTCAAGGTTAAAAATACACAAAGTGCACATAAACACTAAGATCTAAAAATTTCCTGAAGTACATCATCTACCCCATTTATATAACAAATACCTTGTTTGTTTGTAACTGTCTCAACATTAAGCTGGATAAGTAGATGTGAAAATGAAGGGAGTTTGATTTGTGACGTTGTCCATTGCCCAGCAACAAGGGACTATGGTTGTTTTTTGCAGCATTGCACCATTTGGGGAAGCTGGGGACAGTAGGCATATGCCACTTTTCCCACTTTAAGCTAAAATAGAAAAATGAAACTCCAGTCTATTGTTTGTCAAATGTCAAATTTAGGATATTTACATTTTAAAGACCAAATTTTTAAAAATCTAAATACCCTTGACTGCTTAATTATCTGTGCCTTCATTCTGAATTATTTTTTTCAGAAAAAAAAACTAAATGGGATATTTGCTTGTCTACAAAATTAATGAGAGTTATTGTCAAAAGTCTCTGAAATGAGCTTAATATTGCATCGAAAATAATTCTTAAATGTTCACAAGTATGAGACACAAATGAAAAATCCTGCATTTGCATTCAAAGCAACCAGATGCACAAGCAGAGGATGAGATTTGTGGCTAAGTAGCAATACATGTAAAAAAAAGATTTAAGGGTTTGCAGGGACTATATGCTCCATATTATTCAGTTGTGTGTTGTGGCTGCACAGAAGACGAAATCTATCTTCATCCGCATTAATAGAAAGACGGAGTCAGAAACAAGGGAGTGATAGTGCAGCCGGACTCCGTGCTTGGCAGCCCTGTACTTGAAGTAGTCAATGAAAATAGCAGGATGGGGGGGTTGCATTTGGGTAGCAGCCACAAGCCACAATGCTTCTAGAAGGGAGAGAGCATGTTGCTGAAGGCAGGAAACCTTGCGACTGAGGGGCTGGCTGCAGAGAGACCTAGGTTTACTTAGTGTGGAATTGAGAATTCTTGAGGAGAAAAGGGAGGCAGAAATTGGCTTTGAATCCTCCCTCTCCAAAGTCTCCTCCCCCCACCCCACCCCCCATTCCTCTTTCTTGCCCCACCTCCCACTCTCCTTCTATTCTTCCTTTCTAAAGCTATTTACCAAGATAGCGATGTTCCAATTTGGCTCTTTGGCATCGGGATTATTTCCATGCACATCCCAAACACCGAACTTCCCTGCAGTCCCTTTTCATTTCTCCCTTGTTCTTGTGTCTCCTCTCTCACAGCCAGCAGGATTGAACCACAGAAAGTCTCCCCACCCCCTCCACATTTCTTTCTTAGGAAGGGCTTCATGTCCCTGGGAAAGGAAGCAGAATATGAATTAACTAGCACAGACCCTTAAGCCGAGGTCTTGCAAAAAATGGCCTAGGTACAAAAGGAGCAATTCTAATAAAGCTATAAAATGAACTTCTTTAGGCCCCCTAATGCTCATTGGCATTAGACATGGGAATTTGAGCACAGCTCCTCATGGGTGGGCTGAAAGTGCACCTGTAACGCTAATCTGGGATGCTTAAATACCAGATTCCTGGTTAACAAGAAAAAGAAAAGGAAAGTTTGTTAATACAAAAGTTTGAACACAGAACCTGACTGTCTGAATGATTAAACCTATTTCAGAGGGCTGAAATACTAATGACTCCAATTTGTCAAAACATAAGCGTTTTCATGGGGGGCAGAAAGGGTTGGCAGTGGTATGCAGCATAGGAATCAACAACGGCGTCCTTTAAAGCCAAACATAAAAGCTCTATCCGGCTGAAATTCTCAGAATCACTATAGGAAATTAGATGTAATTGACTGATGTGATCGTGTGTAATAGAAATGGGACTGAGTGCTGAGTATCCTCACAGTTGCAACAAGTAAAATGAGTTGCCAATGCACAAAACGCTTATGGTGTGTAGCAGTTTATGTAAATTGACTACATCCTTGATTTAAACATTTTATAAGCAGAAATCTCTGGGCTAGAGGGTAACAGATGGAAGGGACAGAGAAAGCAAAAGGAAAAATAGAAGAAGGTAAAAAAGAAAGGAGGGACAGATGGAAAAAACTGGGGAGGTGAGCGAGGAGAGAAAATAAGAGGAGGGGAAAAGAGACATAGAAACAAAATGGAATTAAATGTAGACTGGAAAAGAGAGAAAACAGGAGAGAGGGAGAGGGAGAGAGAAGATGCAAATATTTAAGGGACTGCAAGGCATCTATATTCACAAAAGTCTTCAAAGAAGAAATGAGAAATCCAGGGTTTTTTTTCCAACTTGTAAGCACCAATCAGGACATCTTTGTAATAGCCTGGGTGGAGGGGCAGAGGAGTGTGAGTCCCGAGAGTTTCTTGGTCCATTTGCCTCTTGCAGGACCCATTCATTTCTTGTCAGGCACCTGTGCTCAGAGTGGATGGGCTAAGCCAGCATATCACCACTTCTACTTGAATGTTCACAGAAACTTTATTCATAGCAGCTCCAAACCAGAAATGCTCCCAAACTCCCATCAGCTGGCAAATGGTGAAATTCTGTTGTAGTCAAACTACAGAATACTGGTCATTGAAAAAGGAAACAAATTGCTTGTATACTTAACAACTTGGATGAGTCTCAAGGAAACCTGCTAAGTGAAAGAAGCTGGGCCCTAAGGGCTATGTATTACATGATTCGGTTTATATGGCATTCTAGAAAAAGCCATGTGATCTGTAGGTGGGATTCTGTCATATCAACTATTGAATATGGTTAATGATTAAGAATAGCTACAATGCAACTAACAAACATAGCAGGAAATGTTTAAGCTGTGTCTCAGTTTATTCAAGGAGAGAATTGATTTTAATGTGAAATTCATCAGAATGATTTAATATTTAAATGAGGAATGTTGATAGGTTATTTATAGAAGAGCTAATTCTCCTCAAGGTAAAAGACTCTTGCAAGATTTTCTAGCCCAACCCCAGAACCAGAATTCCTTCTGCAACATCCCTGCTTGTGATCATATAGGTGATACTGACATATCATTAACAACAGGGGAGTCACTATGCTCCATCTCAACTGACTCCATTTACAGACAGCTCTGAGCATTCTTCCTTATAAATAACCTAATGATGTCTCTAAAAGTAAAATGCTTGTTTCATTTATGTATTTTTCACCTGCATGTTCAAAAGAAGAGGTAACTACACTTTTACCTTACTGGTTTCTACAATCATTCTTTATTTGATGTAGTTTCGCATTTCTTACCCAGCTTGATCACTCATCTAGGTGTATGCTGGTTTATTTATAATCTTCATGTATCTTGGCACATAGAAATGAGCAAAGTATTCCAGGTATCATCTTTCAAGAATAGAGAATAATAAGATTAGCACCTCCTTCACTTTGGATATTCTATTCCTGTAAATATATTATAAGCTGATACTAACTTTTAATCTATGGCTTTGACTTTTGGCATCTGTAGTACTATGGGGTCCTCCCATGGGTCATATGGAAGCCAGTTTGCAATACAGAAATCATATTCAAAAGATTCACTGACTACTTCGCCTTTGAAGCCTAATTTCTTTGGATATAGAATTCTGTGTTGGTGCCTTTTTCTCTCAACACTTTAAAGATTTCACTTTACTCACTTTTTGCTTAAATGGTTTCTGATAAGTTCACCTTAACTCTAACCATTTTGTCTCTAGGTAAGGTGTTTTGTTTTTCCCTTTGTTTTTGTTTTTTTTTCAGTATGAATATTATATGCCTAGGTGTAGGTGTGTGTGTATAGATGTGTGTGCACACTTGATAAATATTTTGCTTGGAGTTCCTTGAGCTTCCTTGATCTGTGATTTGTTATGTGTCATGAATTTTGAAATGTTCTTGGTTATTAATTATTTAGAATTTTCTTCTACCTTGTTCTCTCTTTCTGCTATTTTAATCATACATGAGGTGGCTTCAAAAGTTCATGGACAATGAAATTAAAATGATTTTATTTTAGTTCAATTTGTTTGGAAATAAATGCATAATTTTTTTCAAAATGTGTACTTTCCACTTACTTTTTGAAGCCTCTTGTATATATTGCTGTTTTGATATTGCTGCATATATTTAGTATATTTTGTTTTTTACATGCCTCTTTCAGAGTCACTAGATGAATTTTCTGATGTTTATTATGACAATACTGTAGAGTCCCTGAACGAAAGCCCATGAAAGTGTGGAATGTCCCCCTCTGACTGCGTCCCTCAGGGATTTCTCATGGTCACAGCAGTCCATGCTTAATCTGTAGTATATTTTTTCATAATTACTAAGGAATTAAGAAACCCTACTGTTATGGCTCCCAGCAGGTCATCTCCAGGTGAGCAGATATAGATGTCTGTCTCTTGAGCTTTTGAGTGTTGAGTTGCCCTGCCCCCTCAATTCTCTCAGTCCCAGAAAAGTGATTGATTTTCTACTCATGTCCAGCATTTTCTTGTTATAAGGATGAGAAAGGGAATTTTCAAGATCTTTACATCTTAGAATTGGAAGTAGAGGGACCACTGTGGCTTAGCTGGTAGAGCTGCCGCCTGCAGTGCCAGCATCCCATATGGACATCAGTTCGAGTCCTGGCTGCTCCACTTCCCATCCAGCTCTCTGCTGTGGCCTGGGAAAGCAGTAGAAGATGCCCAAGTCCTTGGGTCCCTGCACCCACGTGGGAGACCCGGAGGAAGCTCCTGGCTCCTGGCTTTGGATCAGTGCAACTCCAGTGTTTGCGGCCATCTGGAGAGTGAACCAGTGGATGAAAGACCTCTCTCTCTCTCTCTCTCTCTCTCTCTCTCTCTCTCTGCATTTCAAATAAATGAATAAATCTTAAAAACAAAAAAAGAGTTGAAAGTAGAAGTTCCCAGTATTTTCTTAATTAAGGGAAAAGGAATATTTTATGTTTGCTAAGATCTCAACCGTTTTCAATAATCTTGAACTCTTCTAGAGTAGATGAGTTTCCAACTGGTATTATTTCTGTTCTTCCAAAGAAATTCCCTCAGCTGTTCCTATAGTGTAGCTCTGCTGATGGTCACTTTCCTTAGTTTTTTCATGTATTTTTATTGGGCTTTCATTCTTGAGGAATAACTTGGCTCATTGTAAAATTCTTGCTTTATTGTTTGCTTTTGTGTTTTAGTTCTTTAAGACATCTTTCTACTATCTTCTGGTCTCTGCAGCTTCTGATTAGAAGTCCATGGATATTTGAATTGTTGTTCGTCTGTATGAAATGTACTGTATTTCTCTGGTGGCTTTTAATATATTTCTAGGTAGAAAACATTCAATTTGGAAAAGAATCAGTGTAACTATCTCTATTTTTTTTTCAATTCAGGGGATCAGCATTTCATCCTGAATAGACTGCACAATAGACATTCAGACCAGCTGAGTGTTGCCTTCAAAATAGAATGTAACAGGGCCGGCGCTGTGGCACAGTGGGTTAACGACCTGGCCTGAAGTGCTGGCATCCCATAGGGGTGCCAGTTCTAGTCCCAGATGCTCTCTGCTATGGCCTGGGAAAGCAGTATAAGATGGCCCAAGTGCTTGGGCCCCATCATCCATGTGGGAGACCTGGAAGAAGCTCCTGGCTCCTGGCTTTGGATCAGCTAAGCTCTAGCTGTCGTGGCCATTTGGAGAGCGAACCACTGGATGAAAGACCTCTCTCTCTGTCTCTACCTCTCTCTGTAACTCTGTATTTCAAATAAATAAAATAAATCTTTTTAAAAAAAGAATGTACCAAAACTGACTAAAGATGAAACTGATATAAGAAAATTTTGATATTCCTAAATCTATTGTCAAAACTGAATTATCAAAAACATTTTTACTTTGCAACTTAAGGTTTCATTGTGAGCACTATCACAACATTAAAGAATGATATTGAAAATACTGTCACATAATAGAGGAAGAAGGCATACATCCAAATTGATTTTGTGAAGCAAACATAACTCTAATACTAAAACCTGCAAAAACATCACAAACAAGTGAAAATAACAGATAAATATCCCTCAGGAATATACACACAACAATCTTTAACAAAATAGTAACAAAATGAATGAAGCGGTATGTAAAAAGGATAATATATCGTGACAAGTCTGGTTTATCTCAAAATGCGAAATTCATTTAACATTTAAAAATCAATCATTTATCCATCACGTAGAGAGAGCAAAGGAGAAAATATGATAACTTCCATGGATGCAGAATGACATTTGACAAAATTTAACAAAAGGGAGTTTGTTTAAAAATAATGGAGGAAGCTAGGTGTGGTTAATTAATTGTGACAAATTTCTCATACTAATATGAGATGTTAATAAGGGAAGTTGGGTGTGGTTTATTGATTGTGATGAATATATCATACTAATATATGATGGTAATAACAGGAAGGTTAGCATTATGGCTTAATGGGTTAAGCTGCCACCTGCAGCCTCTGCTGGTTCAAGTTCTGGCTGCTCCACTTCTGATCCAGCTCCCTGCTAATGTGTACCCATGTGGGAAACTCATATGAAACTCCTGGCTCCTGGGTTGGGCCTGGCCCAGCCTTGGCTGTTGCAGCCATTTGGGAAGTGAACCATAGGATAGATCTCTCTCTCTCTCTCTCTCTCTCTCTCTAACTCTTTCAAATAAATAGAATAAATCTTCAAAAATTAAAAAAAATGTTAATAACAGGGAAAGCTGGATATGGGGTATATGAGCACTTTGTACTATTTCACAATTTTTTGTTTTGTAAATTTATAAATTTTTTTTGACAGGCAGAGTAGACAGTAAGAGAGAGAGACAGAGAGAAAGGTCTTCCTTTTTCCGTTGGTTCACCCCTCAATTCCCGCTGCGGCCGGCGCACTGTGATGATCTGAAGCCAGGAGCCAGGTGCTTCTCCTGGTCTCCCATGTGGGTGCAGGGCCCAAGCTCTTGGGCCATCCTCCACTGCCTTCCCGGGCCACAGCACAGAGCTGGACTGGAAAAGGAGCAACCCGGACAGAATCTGGCGCTCCGACCAGGACTAGCGGGGTGCTGGCGCCGCAGGAGGAGGATTAGCCTAGTGAGCTGTGGCGCTGGCCTTGTTTTGCAAATTTAAAACTACTCGGAAATTAAAAGTTTTTTTTTTTTTTAAAGTCACCATCAATTCATCATCATGAGGAATAGAGGGAAAATCCTTCAATTTGATAAAGGGTATGTATAAAGAATCTATAGCTAACATTTATTGGTGAATATTGAACACTTTGCCACTGATATTGGGAACAAGGCAGTTGCCCTCACAATTACTACTCAACACTATCTTGGAGACCCTAGCCAAAGCCTAAAGATTGGAAAGTAGATCCAAAACTGTCCATAATAGCAGTTGATACAATTATTTATGTAAAAATTCCTAAGGAATGTACAAAATAGCTAATAGAACTAAATGTAAGTTTAACAATGTCATAGGACATACAACTACCACACAAAAATATATATTTTAATTAGAGTCTTATAATAGCAGATTTGCATGAAAGAGTCATACATAAAATGAAAAGATCCAATGTACACTTCACTGAATTTTCCAAATGGTAGCATCTTTCAAAATTATAGGTCAGAAGCAGGTGTTTAGCACACGCCTTAAGTCATTCCACAAGTGTGATATGAATGGGGCCAAATAGCATGTGATTTTTTCTAATTGGAATGCTTTACTCACCATATCTCCCTGGATACTTGTACAAGCCATTGCATGGATCTATAGTTTCCTCCTTCTATAGCTGAGCAGTATTCTATTGTATGAAGGTGTCGCAGTTTGTTTATCCATTAAAGAACGTCTGCATAGTTTCCTTTTTTGTCTGTTATAAACAAAGCAACTGTATCCATGTTTAAGGTTTGCTTTATTCTTCAAATGGCAGCAACAGCCAGAGCTGGGCCATGCCAAAGCCAGGAGCCAGGAGATTCTTCTGAGTCTCCTATGTGGGTGGCAGGGGTCCAAGCACTTGGACCATCTTTCACTGCTTCCCAGGCCATTAGCAGGGAGCTGGATCAGAAGCGGAATAGTGGGCATTCAAACTGGCACTCCATTATAGGATGCCAGCATCACAAGTGGCAGTTTAGTCTGCTGTGCCACAATGCTGGCCTCCCATGCTTAGGTTTTTGTGTGAACAAAACTTTTTGTTTTTCTGTGATAAACACCCAAAAATGCAATTGATGGTTATATGGTAGCTGAATGTTTAGTTTTGTAAGAAACTATTTGTTTGATGGGGCCGGTGTCGTGGCACAGTAGGTTAATCCTCAGCCTGCTGCATCAGCATCCCATATGGGCGCCAGTTCTAGTCCTGGCTGCTCTTCTTCCAATCCAGTTCTCTGCTGTGGCCCGGGAAGGCAGTGGAGGATGGCCCAAGTGCTTGGGCCCCTGCACCCACATGGGAGACCAGGAGGAAACACCTGGCTCCTGACTTTGGATCGGTGCAGCTCTGGTGGATCAGAGCAGCTCTGCCGGTTGCGGCTATTTGGGGAGTGAACCAATGGAAGGAAGACCTTTCTCTCTGTCTCTCCCTCTCACTGTCTATAATTCTACCTGTCAAGTAAATAAATAAAAAATAAATGAAAAAATAAAGAAATCTTTTTTTAAAAAGAAACTATTTGTTTGCAAGAGTTGCTAGGCCCTTTTATGTTCCCTCTACAAATGTATGAGTGATCAGGTTTTTCTGTATTCTCATCTGTAGTTGGTGTTGTCACTATTTTTTTCTGACCTTTCTATTAGGTGTATAGTGGTGTCTCATTGTGGTTTTTAATTTGCATTTTCCTGATGGTGAATTTTTAACATATTTTCAAGTGTCTATTTGCTGTCTCTAAATCCTTTTTGGTGAAATATCTATTCATGTCTTTTGTACATGTGATAATTAGATTGACTTTTTTATTGCTGTGTTTTAGGTTTTTTTTTTTTAATTCCAGGTGCTTCCATTTTGTTGGAAATATATGTGATTTGCAAATAGTTTATTTCAGTCTGTAGCATGTTTTTTATCCCCTTAGCAGTGAGTGTCACAGGACACATTTTTCCAATTTATCACTTTTTCTTTTATGGATCATGTTTTTAGTGTTGAGTCTAAGAATTATTTGCCTAGCCCTAGATCCTGAAGATTTCCCTTTATTATTTTTCTGTCCAAAAGTTTTCTTGTTTTATACTTAATGTTTATATTCATGCTCCTTTCAAAGTTAATTTTTGGATGAGTCGTGAGGTTTAGGTCAAGGTACATTTTTCTTGGCTATGCATGTTGAGTTGCACCAACTCATTGAAAGGCTATCCTTCCTCCATTGAATCACAGTTGTATCTGTTCAAAGGTCAGTTGGCATATTTGCATGGGTCTATTTCTGGATTCTCTATTTTGTTCCACAGACCTATGTACCTATCCTTCTGCAATGTCAGAGGATATAATATTACTACATAAAAATAAGGTGCATTTTATGCAACACCAAAAATATTTGTAAAATGAAATTGAAAAGTAATTATTTATATATCATAAAAATAATAGAATACTTGAAGAATAAGTTTAATAAAATATGCAAAATTTCTTTAAAGAAGTCAACTAAGTACCAAATAAGTTGGATAAAATCACCATGTTCACCATGTTAATGACTTAGGAGACTTTGCTAGAAATCATTTCTTAGGGCAGATGTTTGGTGAAGCTGCTAAGATACCCCTTGGGATGCCTATATCCCATATTGGAGTGCCTGAGTTTAGTCCTCTATCTGCTTCTAATTCCAACTTCCTGCCAATGTGCACCCTGGCAAGCAGCTCAAGTACTCGGGTCTCCGAAACCCAAGTGGGAAACCTGGATGGAGTTCTGGGACCTGGCCAGCTGTTGTGGGCATTTGGGGAGTGAATGAGCAGATTTAAATAAATTCAACATAAATAAATAAATCATGGAGCTTTAAAATAATGAAATAAAATAAGGTATCTATTGTATATCAAACAAATTATTACAAATCATTTCTTCCCAATTTATCAATAGGTTCAACACAATCACAGTTAAAATATAAGCAGATTTGTTATACAAATTGACAAATTGAGCATAAAATTAATATGAATTTTTTAAAATCTAGAAAAACCTAAGCAATGGTGAAAAAGAGCATATTGAAGAACAATTGATGTAAGGAATTCACATTAAGATAAGCAATCAATACTATGTGTTATTCATCTAATAAATCACAGATATGTCATAAGAATAGAACAACCCAGAAATATACCCAAACTCATATAGTCATATGATTTTTGGTGAAGGTACCAAAGCAATCTAGTGGGGGAAAGTAGATGTTTTTATTTTGTTTTGCCTTGCTTTGCTTTTTAACAAATGGCTCTGAAGTAGCTACAAATTTATGTGGACAAATGTGAATCACAAACTGTTTGTGACAGCATATATAAATATGCACTACTTAATTCTAGATTCATCATAGGCCTAAATGTAAAGGCAAAAATCACAAAGCTTTCAGAAGAAAACATTAGAGAATACCTTTTACTTATCAAGTAGGCAAGTATTTCTTACACAGGTAAAAGAATACAATAATAATACAAAGTTGATAAAAGAGTAAAAATTAAAAACGGATTCATCAAAATATTGCTTTAGGAATAAAAGTCACTTAATGGGAGCAAATATTTGAAAACTCTGTATCTGTCAAAAAATACTATTCATGGCATGAAAAGAACTGTTACAACTCAGTGATGAAAGAATAAAAAAAAAAACAAATTGTGTAGTCAGTTTGGAAAAACAATTGGCAGTTTCTTATAGTGTTAACCATATAGTTACCATCTAAATCAGCAATCCCAATCCTTGTTATTTACCAAAGTAAATAAAAAACTTATAAGCACACAGAAAACTGTACATTAAAGAGTAAAGTGGTCTTGCTCATTATTTTCCCAATCTGGAAAAAATCCTAGATATCTTCCAACAGGTGACTGAATGAAAAAAGTGTAGTGTCGTGGCATATTACTCAGCAATCAAAAGCAAAAAAAGATGGACTTATGCAACAATACGGATGTCTCTTAAGTGCATTTTGTTAGGTAAAAGTGGCAAAACTACAAAGGTTACATATTGAAGGAATCCATTTATAGAATATTCTAGAAAAGAGAAAACTACAGGGAACACAAAACAAATCTGTGGTTTCTAGAAGCTGAGATAAGGGAGGAGTTGATTACAAAGGGACCACCCAAGGTAAGTTGAAAGGTGACAGGAATGTTCCATATGGTGTGATTGTAGCTACGTGACTACCTATTTGTCAAATCCCATAAAAGTGTACACCCTGGAGAGTGTCTTAGTGAATGCACACTTTAAAAACCAAGGGAATGCAGGATGAAGTAAAGACTATGGTGGAATGTATCTGACTTCACTATAAATATGATATAATTTCATTGAAAAAGGTGAAGAGGAAAGAAGCTCTTTTATAATTTTAGAAAACTGGTTTGTCTTGATAAAAATAAAAAGAACTGCATATAAACACTGCACAATAGTTGAGAAAGTTTAATTCTGAAACTACACTGCATGTACATTAGAATTGAAAAAACTAGCATGCATATTATAAATAGTAAGAGTCAAACTTCACTTTTAGAGAAAGAAGTAACAAATAGGAAATGGGTGTATATTAGGTTTCTATCATTACCACATAAATTGTCATAAACTTTGCAATTTAAAACAGTGAAAATTCATCATCTTAGAGTTTTGTAGCCTAGAATTCCAGAATGGGTCTCAGTGGGCTACAACTAAGGTGCCAGCAGGCCACATTCCCTTCTGACAGCTCAAGGGGCTAATCCATTCCCTTGTCTTTTCATGTTTCTAGAGGCCACTCATTTTCCTCATGGCACCCTTACTTCACCTTCAAAGCCAGAAATGTTTTATCTCTCTATGTCTCTCTTTCATAGTCACCTCTCCCTCTCACTCCCTCTCTGGCCTCCCTCATGCAATTTTAAGGACCCTTGTTACACTTTAGACCCATCCAGATAACTGAGAACAATCTCCGTATTTTGGTGTCTGCTGGATAGAAACCATAATTCCACATACAAGTTTAATTTCCTCTGGTCATGCAGAGTGACACATTCACAGACTTCAGGGATCACAAGGTAAATATCTTTTGGGAGGGTGGGAGTAGCATTACAGGAGGAATAATAAAATAAATCCTATAGTACTGGATTGAAATCTGACATATCCCTGGAAACTCATGATTATTTTAAAATATACATAGATAGGTACAAAATAGAAACATATTTTCTCTACTTCCATCCACCAAGAGAACTTAGAAACAGTAACATCACAGCACCAAAAAGCACTTCTAGGCCTAGATCTTGGTTTCTAAATACTCTTCTCTAATGAAAGCAGCTACTGCTCTTTGGAGAAATGGATAACCCTAGGTCTGTAGTAGAGAATGTATGGGACAAACCATATTTTCTTGTAGTGGCAAAAAATGCTTTTGGAAAAAACAACCACAAGGATAAAGCTGTGTCAGAATGATATAGGACTCAGCCTGAAAAAACTCCTTTATGTGCAAAAGTTGATGAACCAAAACAAGAAACTAAATAATGATAAGATTTTATTTTAAGCCAAAGAATAGTGAGTCCATATTGCGGTAAATAAATAACTGAATAAATAGCTGGGAAACAAAATACTAGTCTTCCTGATAGAATTGTATTTAATGGAGGAAGAAGGAATGAGGGAAACAGAGAACCACCATTAGAATAGCAAAGCAATAACATCTGCAGTCAAGATTACTGATGAGTGTTAAAATTAGTGAATGAAGCTTTACCGGGAAGTGAGATATTCTCCTGTCTCTCAAATATTTTAAACTTCTATGTTTTTTTAAAGATACGTTCACAAATTCTTTGGTACTATTCCCTCTAGGTAGGAGATACAGTTTACTTGTTCTTCACTTAAGTGTGAGCTATTCTTAGTGTCTTGCTTGTAATGGGAAGACTATAAAATGTTACTGAGAATGTATTATGCATGTACTGAGTAAGTATGCTACTGTGAAATGAAATTTCATGGTAAAAACAAAACAAAACAAAAAGAAAGTTAAAACAGAAGCTAACACTTTGACTATGTGGCCAAGATTAATATTGCCAGTGATAAATCCTCTGCCAATCATGTTATTCCTGATATTATATGCTGAGAAGGGTACTTTGCCTCTTTGCTACTCTTCTTAACACACAACATCAATTTTATCTTGAGAAAATATCACAGCCAAATTAATTAATATTCTACAGGAGCATGGACCAAGGAGTACTATTCAAGAGCATAAGAAATATCAAAGACAAGGGAAGACTGAGGAATTTCCACAGATTTGAGACTAAGGACCAGTGATAAGTAAACACAATGTGGCATCTGGGATTTGATATTAGGGCAGAATAAAAAGACATTAGTGGAAAAACTGGTGAAGTCTTATTAAATCTGAAGTTTAATTAATGATAGTGTGCCAGTGTTAATTTTGGGGCAATGTGCGTATATTGGTTATTTAACTTGTCAACATTAGGGGAAGCAGGATTAAATGATGCAGAAACTCTTTGTGGGAATCTTGCAACTCTTCTGTAAATCTAAACTCATTTCAAAATATTTTAAAGGGGGCAAAATATTTGAACAGACATTTCACAAAGGCAAATGTGTGAATGGCAAATATGAATCAATAGTATTTAATATCATTAGTCATCAGAGAAAAGCAAATTAAAGCCACAAGGAAATATCAATACTCTCCCACCTGACCAGCTAAAATTAAGAAAGCCATCAACAGCAATGTGGGCAAAGACATGGAGCAACTGAATTTTTCATGCATTTGGATAAAAGTATAAAATCATACAATAACTTTTGGAAAAATGTGCCATCAATTCCTTATAAAACTGAACTGTCCATGACCAAGCTACTGTATTCCCACATACTTAGTCAATATAAATAAAAAAATCATATGTCCACAGAAAGCCTTCTTCACAAACATTTATAGAAAATTTAATCATAACAGCAAAAACTAGAAACAGCCCAGAAGTCTATCAATATGAGAAAGGATAAACAAACTTAGGAGTACCCATAAAATGGAATACTGCTTGCAATCCTAAGGATCAAAGTTACAGACTATATGGAACAATACGATTGAATCTCAAAAGTGTTCTTTTGTGCTAAAGAAACCTCATATATATAAGAAAACTTAGTATCTTATTTCATTCATGTGAAGTTTCAGAACAAGTAAGATTTATCTATTGTGGGAAAAATCAGAATAGTGTTTGCCCATTGGGGATGGGGCAAGGATTGATTGGGTTAGAGAATGGGAGAACTCTGGGTTGCATTCTATATTCCAAAAGGTATGTAAGATAAACGTGTACACATTTGTCAAAACTCCACAAGTGTGTATTTAAGGATTTTGCACTTTATTGTGTATAGGTTTTATATCCAAAGAAATCTGTAAGCCAATATTTTATGCTAGTTAATAATTCAAATTCTGAAGGATTTAGGGAGGAGTGTATGAGGGTACTTTAAAAGTTTGTGGAAATAAAATATACATATATTATATCATATATTTATATAAATATAAATGTATTTTGGTGTGATTTTTAAAAACACATGCAGTTTTTTTATAATATGCATTTTACACAAACTTTTGAAGTACCCTAATACTGATGTCTTCAATTCACTTTGAAATGCATCAAAAACTAAGATGGAGAAAGGGATGGTTGGAACAATGTATATCTGATAATGCAAGTGCAGTCAAACATTAATGACAGAATTTAGGTTACATATTTACAGGTTTTTATGTAAAATATCTTCAACTTTCCCCTGTAAATTGTGAAGATTTTTCTGAAAAAAAATCTGGAAATAACAGAGTTACTAAATGAACAATTACGATTGAACAATGTCTCTGAAGCATCAAAGCAATCATAATGCACTGTATCATCACTTTAAAACACAGAGCACATTTTTGGACAGATTTAGTATCAAAACACATTAAATTAAAAAATGGTACTTAAAAACGGATGCAGATGGAATCAAGAAAACACATTAGCCATGGAATATTCCAAAGGGGAGAGGGTTTACAGGTGGCAGAAACTAAATAGTAGCCATAGACCTTATGACCATTAGTCAACATTGAATTGTTCAAAATCTACTGTTATGTATGGGCCAGTTGACTGATCTTAAGAAATAAATGACTTCCTGGACCAAAAACTGAATGGGCTGTATCAATAAGACTGTCCAGAGCGGGTAACACAGGGAGCAAAGGCTGTAGCTGGTTGCTATCACTATCATGATCTCAACACTTTGTCTCTGAGTCATAGGATTACCAGAAATACTGCAAAGTCAGGGAACTCCAACTGATGGGAATTCTCATATGCTGGGAAACCAAGTTCATGATGCTCGTTAGACTTCTCCTTAATGGGCATGCTGTAGAACACTAGTTCCCAAAGATGAGTGTTTCATCCCATAGGAGGTGTTTGGGAACTTGTGGACAGATTTTGGTTGTCACAATGCTTGGGAGGTGCTACTGACATTTAGTGGATGGGTACCAGTGGTGCTAGCTGACCTGAAATGCATAGGGTAATTCTATGTAATGATGAATTGTCCTATATCCCACAGAGCTTTCAAATATTCCAGTGAGTTCTAATAGCATAGAGGAGAAAAGCTGTTTATAGTTATCTAAATCTTGTCCTAAAAATAACCTTTATCCTACCATTTCCCTGTGTGTCTGCATTTTGTGTTTTCCTTTCTTATACATAATGACTACCAATCCTCTTACTTCTCTTCAATATAAACTTATTTAAGTTGCTACAATCATGCATTTCATTATGTTGTCTGATACAGTCTTGCCCTTGCATTTATATCTTGAAATGCATATCATTTTACTGAAAATTACTTTCCTTTCATCCCTCATCTGTATTTCAGCTAGGTCAGTCTATTGATTTCTTTTGAAACTGTATATTTAGGTAGGTTATATTATCTAGGAAACTTCATTTCAAGATAGTGAAGGGGGAATCCAAAATATTTATGAAAAGGATGTGTTAGGTCTCAGAGGACCGAGAACTACTGATCTAGAAGTAGGAATGAAAGATGACTGTAGCTAATCAGCAAAGCTTGAGGTTGAAACCATGGCTCATTATGCCCACAGTAGGAGGAATAAATCTTTAGTGTGATTGAGACACTGGGCTGGGAAGTTTGTGCCTGACAGGAATCATTACTAGTGTGTGTTGGGCACTCTTCACCACCATGTCATTTTATCCTCACAGCGATCCTGTAATAGAGATCCTGTAATTAGCCCTATTTTTCAGATGAGGTAATTGGACCTCAGATGAAGTCAGTTGTCCAAGTTCTCTTAGTTACTTAGTGGCAGAGCCTAGACTGGAACTCAAGTTTATCTGATACTAAAGCCACATGCTTTCTAATATTCTACTCAGGCTCTCCAAAAGCAAGTTTGGGAAGCAAGTGCCAGACATTCTCATCCTTCCACAGAGGAATCAGCAAGTGAGGATCCAGGAATGCAAGACTCACTCAGAGGTAGAGGAGAAATGGTGGTAGCTATATGAATAGAAACGATAGTAGTGTATGTGTGTGGACCCATTGGGTCCCCTGTATGCTTGAAGGAATCCTTGACAAAGATTTCCTGAGGGTACACAGTGTGAATGGCAAAAATTGGGGTCAGAAATTAAAGACCAGGTGAAATGTTGGGAAAGGGATTCAGTCATTTGGGAAGTGGGAGGGTAGGGGCCAGAGCACTGATGAAGAGATAAACCTACTTATCAGAGGCCAGAGGCCCACAGGAGAAGTAGACTGGAACATCAAAGAAACGTGGGAGGCAAACTAGGAAGGTATCAGCCAGACCTGTTGGGCAAAGGCCAAAGTGAAGTCATCCTTGACCATTGAGCAAGAGTTTGGTGGCGGGGGTAAATTGAGAGGCCAAGGGGACCAGAAAATGTTTGGGACATGCTGTGGGTATGAATATAACAAAAATAATTAACAATAAATGAATAAAAGATTGTGGAGCTGCCTGCATGGCTCCATGAAGGTTAAGCTGCTGGGATTTATGCATTTGTTGATTATCTACTTTGTGCTCTACCCATAGTAAATATTCAACCCCAGGTAGCTGCCCCTGTACCTTCCCCACTCTTGGCCCCCCAGCCAATGTTCTGTCTCATTTATTGCTATGTTCTGAGAAATCGAAGCAACAAATTATGAAGACAGAGCATACACACATAGGGTTTGCTGTTATAATCAAAATTTACAACAAAATTAATCTGACACATATTTAATGATATGCATAATTGTTATTGTGCTGGGTGGCAATTAGGCATAAATTGTAAACAGTTCACATAAATGCCTGTAATTAGAATTACTTCCAAACAGTTAAACCAAATTCTTAGTTTCTGTTCTGAGTTTGTCAGCCCTTGCATATCCCTCATCTGCATCCACGTCAGCAGTGCAGATACTGAGTTGGCGTTAATCATCACCTTCATCAAGCACTTGTTATTGTTATAGGAGAAAATCTGGGGTCTTTTTGCCCAACAGCTACCTCTGGCTGCCACCCACAGGTTCCTTTCATCCAAAGTGCCCATCAAGAGCCAATTTTCTCTCTGCTGTCCTTTGCCAACCTCTGACGGAGCTTGCTGTCCTCTCCAGAGGAATTTCAGGTGGAGGCAGAGGGAAAAGCTCCTGTCTAGCTGTGGCAAGATAAGCTTCTCAGACTCATAGAATGGCAGATGTCCTAAACAGCACTCTGGCCTCAGAATCAGCCCTTAAGGCATTCAGAGCCGGCTGAACAGCCCATGAGAGTATTTCAGGCATGGAAAGCCAAGTCACTCTGGCAAAAAAAAAAAATGACCTAAATGAAAGATCTCTGCAAGTCAGATCCCAGTAGAAAGAACAGGTCATCAAAGAAGGAGGTACCTCTCTCTGAAGGGAGGAGAGAACTTCCACTTTGACTATGACCTTGTCTAAATATCATCAGAGTTGGCGAACTCAAAAGGCCTCCATAGCCTTGGCAACTCATGACAAGAGCCTAGGGTGATTACTGATGCCATAAACAGGAGTGTCAATTTGTTAAGTCAACAACAGGAGTCACTGTGCACTTACTCCTCATGTAGGATCTCTGTCCTCAATGTGCTGTACATTGTGATTTAATGCTATAACTAGTACTCAAACAGTATTTTTCACTTTGTGTTTCTATGTGGGTGCAAACTGTTGAAAGATTTACTTAATATATGCTAAATTGATCTTCTGTATATAAAGAGAATTGAAAATGAATCTTGATGTGAATGGAGGGGGAGAGGGAGCGGGAGAGGGGAGGGTTGCGGGTGGGAGGGAAGTTATGGGGGGGAAACCATTGTAATCTATAAACTGTACTTTGGAAATTTATATTCATTAAATAAAAGTTAAAAAAAAAGACAAGCTTCTATCTAGTGGTGGCAACACTGGGGGACGGAAATGGCCTCTGAATCTCAGTATCTGGAACTCCAGGGGCAGATGGCTCACAGGGTACTGAAAAATGGCTGGATTCAGTGCATGCACACTCTACTCCTGCCTCTGGTCCCATGCAGTGACTAATATGGTCATTTTCACAGATGTCCTGAAGGAGATCCCTTCAATCCCCACCTCCTTTCAATAAATCAATTGCCTGAAATGCCTTTAAATTCCAGACATGTGTTGCTTTTATTTTGCCATTAAAAACAGATGGTTTTTAAAAATCCCAAGGAAGCCAGCACATGGGTAGGAGTACATGTCAGTAGACTATATTTTGGAGTCAAAAGGATCTGGATTCCACAGTTTGTATTAGCAGGGAAATTATGGTATTTACCCTCTGTGAACCTCGATTTGTTCATCTGTAAAATGGTGGCAATAATACTGTCTATCTCAAATGGCTGTGTTGAAGATTTCATTGGACATAGAAAACATCAGTATGCTACTTGAAACGTGGAATTTCATTAACTCTTAGATATGTTTGTTATGTTGGCTACTGATACTTTGAGCTGTAGCCTTGGCTTCCTGTTCCTGTGGCCCTTTCTCCCTGTGTTTCCTTCTGTAGGAAGCAGAACTGCAGGAAATGAATGTATGACATGCTAGTGGTGAAATCTGGGTGGCAAAGCCACAGATGACCTTAAATCAAACAGAACAGCACAGATGGTGCAGTCCCTCATCTATATTCCATATTCGTTAGAGGGAAGTTAGTGTTGACCTGGAACATGGCAAAACCTGGCATTTGGAGGAGACCAAAAGCAGACCAGATGAAAGTGATCAATATAAACATTCATTTCATCACCAAAGGTGTATTAACTGGACCTTCCACTGCAAGACCCTGCACGGTCAAGAGGATTATGCAAGATATTTTAGTAGGGGAGTAGAAGTGTGAGTTAGCATGTGCAATGAATATGACAGGGGCATTAATGGAGGGATGTCCTGGAACCAATGGTAACACTGAGGGTGGATGAGGTGCTCTTTTCTTCTTGGGAGGCTTGGAAAAGTTTCTCTTCAGAGAAACAAGTTTTGAGGTGAGTGTAAAAATACAGGAAATAGTACAATTTATTTTGAAAATCAAGTATCAGTCAAGAAAATTTTTCTGGACTCACTTTGTGCCTCTGAAAATGGCATGAATTCCATGGCCATAATTCTAGATACTATTAATCTATAACAAACAATTCCTAAAATCAGTCAAATAAGACTGTAATTGAATTATGCTCATCAATTCTATGGGTCAGGAGTTTGGACAGATCACGGTGGGGGTGGCTTATTTCTATCTCACAAGGTCTGTAAGCTCAGTTTGGCTAACTTTATCACTGGAGAAGACTTGACATCTAGCAAAAGATCCCATATAGGGTCATTTGCCCCCACAAATGAGTATAAACCAGTTGATGGTGGCTGTCAGAATCACACTCTGTCAGTGCCTTGGTCATGTTCTATTGGCCAAAGGCATCACAGCTCTTCCATTTTCAAGGGCGGGGACACAGACCTCACTTATCAGCGGGAAGAATATCAAGTATTTTGCAGATACAATACAGATCTTGTATCACTCTTGTCTCCCCAGGGACTGTCAACACCTCCACAGGATTCTCCACGTGGTTGGTCTTCACAGGATGTTAATTTTAGGGTAATCAAACTTCTTACATGGTACATCAATAAATATGTCAAAAGGAAGTTTACAGAGAACAAGGCAATTTTGGGAGGTTTTTTTTAACTACTCAATCTTGGAAGGCAATTGTTGTTGATTATTTTATTACTCAATATTGGAAGTCACTCTGTCAATTCTTTTTTTAAAGACATTTATTTATTTGAAAGGCAGAGTTACAGAAAGTGGGAGAGACACACACAAAGAAAGAGGGAGGGAGGCACAGAGAGACAGAGACAGAAAGAGAGAGAGAGAGAGAGAGAGAGAGAGAGAGAGAGAGAGATTCACCATCTGTTGTCCCATTCCCCAGATGGTCGCAACAGCCAGGGTTGCCCCAACAAAAGCCAGGATCCAGGAACTTCATCTGGGTCTTCCATGTGGGTGGCAGCGGCCAAAATACTTGGGCCATCTTCCGCTATTTTTCCAAGGCCATTAACAGGGAACTGGATTGGAAGTGGAGCAGCCAGGACACAAATTGGTGTCCATATGGAATGCTGGCATCAGAGGTGGTGGCTTTACCAGCTACACCACAATGATGATCCCACCCATTCAATTGGGAATACTACTTTTGTGTCCAGGATCCCCTCTGTTGTTGCTCTTGTCACACTCTGTTTTTCCAAGAGCTCATTAACCCTTTGAAGAGGGTTAATGGGAAGAGGCACTGGTCTCATCTATTGATGGGTGAAATGTAAAAGAATTTGTGAATATGTTTTAAATTTATCAAACCATAATTACTGACTAACCAGAGAGTGAAAATTCCAAAGACATTTGTTTCTTCATTTGTTCATAAAATATGTATTGACTACTTACTATGAATCAGGAACAGAAGTTCTGGGAGAAGACATGAGAAACATAAATACACAAATGATTTCATAATTACCCTTTTGCTAAATGCTAAGAATGGCAAGATATTGAAATGGAGCCTAACTAGATGAGGGTGATGGTAGTGAAAAAGAAGCTTGGATGAGGGGGCCAGGAAATGCCTAATGTCAAAGTAGAAAGATAAGAAGACAACAATTACATCAAGTTTTTGGGAAAAGCATTCTAAACAAAGAGAATAGTATATGCAAACAGTCTGAGGTACAACAAAATTTACAGATTAAAGAAACTGAAAGAGAATCCCAATGTGGCCGTAGAGAGAATAATGGTATATAATAAAGACGGAAATGGGGGCCAAACTCTTAGCAGTTTAATAGATCCACTCCTCCTCACTCTCTAGTCCTGTTAAGCAGCCCCCTTCACTTATCTTGACATTACTTCTTGTTGTTAGAAGGATTTTTAATAAGAAAACCATGGTAATTAATCAAAGAGAAAATGACATATGGTTCTTGCATAAGAAGTGAAGTGGATCCAGTCTCGTCCATCTCTGGTAGTTCAGGCTGCCATTAAATGTCAAATGTTGGACAACAGGGTCAAAGTCTCCACAAAGTTGCTCAATCAGTTGAGGCATGACATATCTCAGTGTTCAGCTTGGAATTTTGCTTGCCAGAGATGATAGTGAACTGAGATTCTGGAAACACTGAGAAACCTGAGAAGCTTGACCTGTACTTTTCTAGCCTCTGTTTTCAACTGTCAGACCACTTGACAGTTACATTTCCCTGGTCCATTTGTCTTTGCTATCTAAACACTGTAGGAAAGGGCTCAATGACATCTAATGATTATGATGGCAACAGTGAAGTTGATGATGATGATAACTATTCAAATAATAATTAACATGTATTGAATACCTCTTGTGTACCAACAGTCTTGTATGCACTGTCTCTTTTAATCCTCATAGAAGACTTGTTAGATAATATAGCACAGTCATGAGGCCCTTAATGAAGCAATCTGAGAAGTGCATGGTTAGGTGATTTCACCATTGTGCAAACATCATAGAGTGCACTCACACAAACCTAGAGGCAATGGGTCAGTCACTCGATGTGACCCTGATGCAATGAAGAGATGCAGAAAACAGGAGATGCATGAGACTGTTGCCAGCATACCATGGTGTATTGTTTTATAGTTAACATTTAAAAAAAATTAAGTAGAAAGGGTACACTTTAAAAATAAAGAGTAAGAGTGCAGTAAGTAAAGTAGTGACATTTATTATCACAGTGAAGTTTTACATATTTCATATGACTCTGTGTGTGCTATGCTTTTACATAATTGGCAGCACATGATATTATTTACACCAACATATCAACAGACATGTGGCTAATATTTTGGATTATGATATACTGGCAGCTATGATGTTACTAGGCGATAGGAATTTTTTAGTTCCATTATAGTCCTATGGGACAACCTTCATATTTACAATTGCTGTGTGGTGCATCACTGTACTAGTAGTTACATTTTACTCATGAGGCATTTGAAGATCAGGGAGGCTAAGTTGCTGGTTTATGGTCAAATAGCCAAAACTCACAAAACTGGTCTGCGTGGTGAGATCATTCTCACACTTGATCTTAGCCAAAAGGCTGAGAGGTGATATGAACTCACTCTTTTAAGCACTATTAAATACTATGATTCTTAAAGTTTGGGAAAAATGCAATTAAATATTTGGAAAACATTTTAGTTTCCAAATTCCCCTAAAGGTGAATATGTGCTGGAATATTTGGCTTTTATCCATATGTCTAGCTTCATGTAGGCTAAATCGAACTGTGGCCTCTGCAAAAGCATCTACTCTTTCTTAAGGCATCACCTTCATATTCTAACTTAGATCCTCCTTAAACAATTGCATCTTTGCATTTTGGTGCAAGAACCAAGCCCCTAAATTTACTCAAACCACCATTTTGAGTTTCAATTATCCTTGGAGAGCACGGCATGTAGTCAGCCTCTTGAAGTATTTTGAATTAAGTGATACATAAAGAACAGCTTTCCTTTAATAGATATCCTTACCTGATGTCGACAGGGCCCTGTCTCAGGTATTAAAAAGGAGAACCTCAACTAGGGCTAATTGCCACTCTCCATGGACGTGTTGCCTTCTCATTGGCAGATGGCAGCTGGTGTTGTGGAGGAAGCAATGACTCGTAATTTTCCAGGTGGCAATATCCTTCCCCCTTGCCTTTGCCATACTTCTTTTTCCCTCAGTGCATTATACAACTAATATATCTCCAAGACCTATAACTACAGAGTTAAGAATAGAAGTATTAGAAAATCAATGATCGTCTCAGTGACCTCCCAGGAGGTCAGGCCACTTGACTTTCCCCAGGCTTGTTTTAGTTGAACAAACATTTGCTGGGTGTGAGCTGTATGTCTAATACTAGGTCATGGCCCAGTAGTTAGACTGCAGAATTTTTAAGATAAATTTAAAAGAGTTTTATGCTTTTTGGGTTTAGAAGAATTCTAAACATACATGGTAGGTGATTATACTTCAGTTCATATTTAACAAATATCTTTAATAAATTTATATTTAAAAATATATCTAACACATGGATGAATGAATGAATGAATGATTTAGGCCTCCTTTCCAAGCTTTCAAGGCAATATTGGTCTCTGATTCTAAGATGAACTGCTCAAGATTTTCCACCTCTCACCATAAATTCTTCTGTCCAATTAACCCCAAGATAAATCTCCGACTTCTAGAACTGGATCTATCCTTAAGATATTATGTAGTTCAACATCTCCTTTACCCTATAGTATAAATAGCATGAATCTGTTATTAGGTAGAGAGGCAGACACATATATAAACAATTACTGTATGATGTAATCAATGCTAAAATTGAAATCTATGAGCAGTACTTTAATACCATAGGAATAAAACAGTCTAATTTTAGAAGGGTGGTGAAGGATCAAGGAATGCTGCACAGCTTTGTGACACTTGACATGTGATATTTGAAGGATGCAAAGGAGTTAATTCAGGGGAAACAAGACAGAAGCAAATGCAGGAACAGCATGTGCAAAATCTTGGAGTCATGAAGAGCATAAGATTTTTTGCTCAGTTCCTAACTTGGGATCCTTGTGGTAGAGGTTGATTAAATACTGAAAGGGTGTGGACATCTTTCCATTATAGGAAGGTCACTCTGGTAAGGAAGAGCCTACGAAACCTCACCTAGTGCCAGCCCCTTGCATTGCCATAGCACACTGAAAAAAATATCAGCCACAGCTTGTACTTTGTCCCCTGGGGATTTCCATTCTGGAAATGAGAACACACCAAGTTGTTGAGAAGTTATATGCTTGGTGGATGTAGAGCTTGTCCTATCTTGGATGTTAGTAATAAGTGTTAAATCAAACATCTATGCTATATACATTTTTTTTGCCATTTAAGGTGCTGTTGGGGAAGTAGAGAAATAGTAAGTGACAAAGTCTTCATCCTCAGAAGGCTTATAACTTGCCCGTGAGAGAAAAAGAGCCTCGTAAGTGTTTAGAAGCCCTTCGATGATGCTATAGAAAAGTGGGATGTTTAACAGTTCGGCATTGTGTATCATTAACAATGATTTGTTAAATTTTGATGACTTTTCATTGACTAGTTTAGTTTTTTCACATGATTCTCACTTCAAAAAGTACACCTCTCCCCCATTTAGTTTCCTGAGAGGCAACTGATGTCATCAAATTCATATGTATCTTTCTAGAACAGTCTATTCATCTATAATTAAGTATACCTAAATTTTTTTCTCATAAATGTTGTCAAATCATACACACTATACTATATCTTGTTTTTTAAAACCTAAGCTGTAGTACGTAGATCTTGCCATATCAGCACATGCAAGGATAACATGTTCATTTTTGTTGTTGCTGCTTCTTTTTCTTTGTTTATTGACATATTGTATTTCATTAAAGTGTGAATGCACTTTAATTTCTTGAACGAGTTATGTTGTATTAAATCTTCCATTCATAGAACTAATCCTGAAATTAAAAATTAAAATTGGCTGGCTCCATGGCTCACTTGGCTAATCCTCCGCCTGTGGCACCAGCACCCCGGGTTCTAGTCCCGGTTGGGGTGCAGGGCACTAGTCCTGGTTGCTCCTCTTCCAGTCCAGCTCTCTGCTGTGGCCTAGGAGGGCAGCGGAGGATGGCCCAAATGCTTGGGTCCCTGCACCTGTAGGGAGACCAGGAGGAAGCACTTGGCTGGCTCCTGGCTTCGGATCGGCGCAGTGCCGGCTGTAGCGGTCATTATGAGCCATGAACCAATGGAAGGAAGACCTTTCTCTCTCTCACTGTCTATAATTCTCTCTCTCTCTCTCTCTCTCTAACTCTGCCTGACAAAAAAATTAAAATTAATTTTATTATCAGGAAATTTTTATCTCTTGCATTTTTTATCAATATTTTGGTTAGGGAAAGGAGAGAGAACAGGGTTTAACTTGCACTATACTACTTTCTCCTTTCTTCTTGTCTCAGATCTAACACACATTTCTCTAAGAAAAGTCCTCTGCATTAATGGTCCAAGAAAATAATTTTTTGCATTCTGAGATTCTAGATTTCCCATAGTTAGTATAGGATCATGAGTTTGGTGTTAGGAAACCTTGGGCTCAAGTTCACATTCTGGCTTTACTACTGTCTTGCTGAATGGTCTTGTGCAAGTGAATTAATCTTTGGGTCTCAATAGTGATATTTATAAAATGAGGATAATAGTAGTAGCTGCCTCACAGGATTGTAGTGAGGATTTAGCACAACAAACCTTGTCAAGAATTTAGCATAGTGTCTGCAACTTACAAAACAGTCAACACACAGAAGCTTGACACACTTCTAATTAATTTCATTAATGTTGAGAAAGTTGGTAGAAGAAGGGAAAGTTCATGAATTTCACAGTCGCTATTCTTGGCGCTGTAGAAGGTTTCCACCTTGTTTGGGCTTCCAGGAAGTGTCAAGAGCCACTAAAATAGTCAACTTTCTTTTGTCCAAGTCTACTCTCATTGCACCCATTTTCTCAGGGCTTCTTTCACATCCTTGTTCCGTAGGGTGTAAATGATAGGGTTGAGGGCAGGGGTAAGCACCGTGTACAGAAGGGAAAGTAACTTAAGTATGTCTTTGTACTGAGGCCCCAGTGGGAAGCCATAGACAATCCCAAGCGTCCCATAGTAGAGACTGACCACTGTCAGATGAGAAGAACAGGTAGAGAAGGCTCGCTGCTTTCCCGTGGCAGAAGGAATCCTTAGGATAGTGGAGATGATGTGTGTATAAGAAGCCAGGGTCAGCAAGAAGGGTCCAAGGGCAAATAAAGTGGTGCATAAAAAAGAGGTCATTTCAGCTACTCGAGTATCAGTACAGGCCAGTTTCATAATAGGCTTCAAATCACAAAAGAAGTGGTCAATCTCATTGGCAGAACAGAATGGTAAGCGAAAAACAAGAACCACAAGAAGGATGGGGGCCAGAAATCCAGCCAACCAAGAGGCACCAGCTAGTCGTAAACAGCCCCAGTAGTCCATGAGGCTGGTGTAATGAAGTGGGTTACAGATGGCTATGTAGCGATCATAAGACATTACAGCCAGGAAGAAGCATTCTGTAGCCACCAGGGCAGCAAAAAAATAAAACTGGCAGGCACAGGCTTGGAAGGAAATAGATACATGGGTTGATAGCAATGTCCTCAGCATTATGGGCTCAATGGTAGTGATGTAGCCAATCTCTAGGAAGGAAAAGTGACCAAGAAAAAAATACATGGGCATGTGAAGGGAGTGATCGGCTGACACTACAGTTAGGATCACAACGTTGCCCATGAGAGTCATCACATAGATGGCCAGAAATAGCCCAAAAAGAAAAAATTGAAGGCCATGAAGATCCCCAAAACCCAAAAGGATAATTTCTGAAATTTGAGTCATATTTTCTTCATCAGTGCTAGTCATGATTTGCATCTAAAAATAAGTAAATAAAAATTTGAAAAACAACCATTGATCAAATACTATTTTTAGAAAAAACAAACAACTGCTTAGAGGTGTCATACATATCAAGCATAATTGACTTCTTTCTGGAAGTTCACGATTCTTGAATTTAATTAATAAATTTGCCCACAGTCTACCAGAGGTCATTTGGAAAGCTTATCTGTAATAGCAACATTCCCATAATATTTGGAATATATAGGATCTGGAAACTGTGACTATAGCACATACATATACATGTTTTTCAATATGTATTTTGAAAAGTTGGGGTAAATGTTCAAACTTTGGTGATCTTACTTTGGTTGTTACTACTGCTACTTGTGGTATTTTCCTCAGCAATGAATATTCCCAGTCATATGTGTACATTGCGTAATATCTATGATTAAATCTGTTTTCTGTTTTAGACTTTCCATATCAATTAAATTATATGTATTGTATTTCATAATGGTAAAAATATCTAATATTTAAGACTTCTCGGATAGCTGGCTCTCTAAACATTAGTAGATGAGATATGGTGAAGCAATTGTGAACTAGCAAGCCACATCCCTTCACTGACAGTCACTTTTCTCATATTTAGAATAGCATATTAACTTTATGTAACATGCTTTGCACAATTGTTGGTGTATATTTGACATTTAGTAGGCTTGTTCATCCATTCCATAAATAGTTATTTGTCCTAGGTGGTTAGAATAAAATCATGGAGAAATAAGATTTTTTTAACAAATTGGGAATACTCTCTAAATCTCACAGAATTAACATTCTAGAGTGAGAGGAAAATCAAAATCAAGTAGAGACCCAAAGAGGAATTTTGAGTTGTTCACTATGAAATTAACAAATAAAAACCAGAAATAGGAAATATGCAAATATGCTGTGTGTGTGTGTGTGTTGATAAAAAAAGGAAAGGTTAAAAAATGGAGACCTAAAAAATAAAATGGGAACAAGATAGCAATGCAAGAATTGAAAGTAAAAGTGAGAGAGAGCATATCAGGTAGAGGAAACAAGAAGATCATGTCAGGTAGAGGAAAATCTTGAGCAAGGAAAGACAATATAAATCTTAAAAAGACTAGTATAAAGGAGCGAGGGAGGAAAAGATCTAATACAAGGGCTGGATCATTAGTCCTATAGGCCACGCTATGAATTTACACACTTAAACATTGTAAGAATCCACAGGAGGATGTTAAGCAGCAATGTGATCTGATTTACAGCCTAAAGTCACTTTCGCTGCTGCGTAAGAACTGAACTGCAGGGAGAACTTTGGGAGCAGAGTGAGAGCATTAAGAGATCGTTGAAAGGCACTAGATGACAGATAATAGTATACCTGAACGAGGTGTTTATAGAAATGGTGGAAAGAGCGCTGAGACATTATGCATTTGCAACGCAGAAATGTCACGACTTATTGACAGATGTGAGGAAGGATGAAAAGTGAAAGATCAGAGATGACTCATGGGTTTCTGGTTTGAGTAGCTGGTGCCATGTACTTAGACAGTGAAGAATATGTGGAGGGAAAGTTTGGAGGAAATATTGAGTTTAATTTGTGTTAGGTTGGAGATGTCTGTGAGAACTCTGGGTAGAAAGGAGAAACAGAGTTCTGGGCTTGAGATTATGCAGCCCAGAAGAAAAGGTTGGATTCAAATATAAATTTGGGACTTATCCAACTATAGGTAGCCTTCAAATCCATGGGAGTGGATGACATGATCCACAGAGAGATTATACAGAAGAATGTCCTACACTTAGCTTTGCGAATCTTTCCATTAGGTTTGATAGAGAAGAAGAACCCAAAATAAATAAATAAATAAAGGATTCAGTCAGGTAGGATGAAAACCAGGAGGAAACAGAATAACACCATCCATGTTTCAAGAAAATTGTTGATTGTCTTAGAAGCTATTGTGTGATTCAGAGGACGACAGAGATTAGACTTTTCCATTTGGTTACATGGATAACAGATTCAGTGGTGGTGACAGAGACAGAAGGGAAACAGAGAAATTAGGTGGTAACTCTAGGGAGGTGAACATTAATTAGACGTCTTCTGTACTGATGAGAATGATTTACCATCAAAGGGATTTTGATGGTACACAAGCATATGAGGAACTACTTTGGGAACTAAAATCTTCTAGAAAGTGAGAAGAGATGGAATATAGGGCATAACTGGAGGACTTAACCCTTGATGCTAATCATCTTTTTAACAGGACGAAGGTAGGTGTAGTTGAGTTGCTGCATTTAGTCTTAAGAGGAAGAGCTATTTTGTTTCTACAGCTTCTATTTTCTCATTAAAGCATGAAAACAGGTCATCATGTATGAGTGATGGTAGCGGAGGGTATGTGGTAGGTTTCAGAGCAGAGGAAAAAGTGAAATAGTCATATGTGGAAACAAGAGGCTATGCGACTAGAACAAATACTACCATTTCTCAAGCAGTGTTGGACAGCAATTTGATCATTGAGGAAATGGATTTAAGAAAGTAATACTAGACTGCTTTCTTGAATGATCTCCTCTAGCAAGGTTTGACTGCCAGAGTGGAGTAGGCAGATAGTTGGTTTAAACCCGATTCAGGGTTGTTTGTTATGTTAAAACGATGGAAAAGATTAAGAGTGAGAGAATTGGGGGATAGTGATGAAAAAAGTTACAGTGAAGTATTACATGATAAATGTTGGGTCTCCCCTACTTCCTCCCACTCATTATGAAGTCATGGGATATTGAAGGTGGGAGGGACTTTGAAAATATCATTTGAGCAATCCTTGAACTTTGTAACCAAAAAATTAAAATGTGGACAGGTTATGTGTTTTTCTTAGGATCAGAAACCCAGTAAATAGTAAGCAAGAATTTACACCCAAGTCTCATTTTCTAATGTTTGATCATTTCATTATAACACATTCTTTTTTTGTGTGCTTTTAACCTCCTTTCAGTGCCTTGAACCAGCATATTAATGTATCACAGGGAGTTATATGAAGGAAGACTTCCCTTCCATTTAGAAATTAACATGTCTGGAGTAGAATGCTTTTTGAAGAGCCTTCAGGTCCATTATAATTTTTAATCTTCCCAATTCTTGTAGGTCTCTGATTTGTATCAATATATTTACAGATGAGGAAACTGATAGTGTTGATTGCACCATCAACACCCCATTATTCTTTCATTTCCATTTTAATTCTTTTTCCTGGAAATAAAAAGTTAATTTTATATATGTCGATGTAAATGTGGATTTACAAGACACTAATTATATTATGAACCAGGAGTTTTTGTCAGGTACCTGGCTAATAGGAGCCATATGGAAAGTGACATAATCTGAGGTGAACCACAACTGTAAAAAATTGAGGTAGATTTCCATGATGGAGACAAAACAAGAAATACACTTTAGTAAAAAGGGGTTTAGAGGGCAGAATGAAGTAACAATTTCAGAGTTATGGTGCATGTCCATCCAAAGGAATAATTTTCCTAGGAGAAGAAATGAAGGCATTCCATGTAGAAGGAATCAGTACAAAAAGGTTCGGTAACCTAAGGCTCATGTTGGCTATCGATTTTGGAGGGAAGGAGCAAAATGAGTTGGGGGGTTGAAGACACAAATGGCAGGAATACTCACAGTTCTGGAGAAAGAAGCACCAGAAAAGGGTTTTACAAATGGGTCACAGCAATGGGAGAAAGAGTGGTGTCGTAGAAGCTAAGGAAGAAGTGGAGCCATCAGAATCACTGTTACAGAGGATGCTGTGAGTATTGAAGCACTGGGCAAGACTGTTGACGGTAGTGAGGTGGAGGGGTGACAAAGGAGAAATCACAAATATGGGCTGTAATTACAATAAGATTGTTGCTAGAGTAAAGGGTGGGGAGAGAGAGAGAGAGAGAGAGAGAGAGAGAGAGAGAGCGAGCCAAACAACTGGAGGTAGAAGACAGAAGGAAGGTATATGTATTCTTGTTATGTTTTCCTTTTTAGCAAAGATTAAACTCAACCAAGATGCTAGGCAGAATCTAAGTCCAGTGGGAACGAAATATGAAAGGCATGCAAGGGGATGAGTGATGGAGCAAAGAGGGTCTGTGAGGAGCTTGAAGTGGGTGGGATGGGGAAATACACAGGTGGAGGCTTGATCTTCAGGCAGGAATGAAACACCATTCCTTCCAAGAGGGAAAGGGGTAAAGAGGGGGTGTGGGGAGTGATTATGAAGATAATTACCTCATCTTTTCCTTCCACTTGAGTTTGGAGTCTTAAGCCATGCCTAGATGGCTACGATGAGCCCATGGTGAAGATGTTCACTTTGCTTCCTCAGAGCCTGTCTTCTTATCCATCTATATATGTGGAGCCCAAAATACTTAGTGGAGACCAGGTGGAGCACAGGTAGGTGGTTTGCTGTACCACTACTGTGTATGCCTAGCAGTACATCCAGCCACAGCATGAGAGACACGTCATGATCATGCCCTTTTGAAAGATCCAGCAGGACCTTAAAAGCCACAGCTGTCTGACCTTTCCTTTTCTACCTGCGCAGTTCTACTTTTCTAACTTCCTTGCAAGGCTTCTCAAAGGAAGAACAAAGCGTATGACACCTAAGGGCACTTTTCGTTTTCGGGTGGTTGTGGCCAAAGCATTTTTGGCTCCTGCCGCGACCTCCTTAGGTTCAGAAAGAGCCTAACGCTGGCTGACGTTATCAATCTTTTAAACACTCCAGCGCCCTTCCGCACCCAAGCAGCGACTGGTAGATACAGTTGAAACAAGAAAACCAATTATCTTCAAATTTCACTCCCAGGGGAGCTGTGCTTTTTAATTGAGAGATCGATGTTGGATTCTCATGACATCCTGAACTTTCATTCAGTGACTGCTGACTAATGGTGTGAAATTGGATATTGGACTATCTGACCTGTCACATAGGTCAGAGCCACGGTCCATCCAGGTCAGCCGGCAGAGGCTGCTGACGGTACCAAGCAATAGTTTGGGAAGGGTGCAATGTAAAAAGTACTGAAATTATTGACAGGAAATCTCTGCTCTAGACCAGGCTCTCTCATTGCCTGTGCAATTCGGTATCATTTATCTTACATTTTAAATCCCTGCCCTGCCAACCTCACAGTGTTTCTGTGGGATTCATATGAGATGTGTGGGAGATCCCTTTATTAACTAAAAAGCTCATTGCTAGCATCATATTCGAGGAACATGTGAATGATGTCGCTGATAACAGAAGTTGAGGATAGCTTTGTCTTAACATTCGTAGAGGCCTGAACTCCTAAAACTGGAAGATTTTTTCCATGCCATTTTTGCATTAAATATAGCCTGAAAACATCCAAATCCCCCTCTCCCAAAGCCTTCAGTCAACCTGAAGTGAATGCCTCATTTTGATTAAAAGCACAACTGTTAGAGTTTGGCTTTTATAATCAAATTAAAAGTCCTCGTACACCAGCTGTCAGAGACAGTTTCTCAAAGCAGTTAGATTGCCACTTGCCCATCCTTGGGGCAGAGCTCGCACCTGGCCTCCTGAGTGAGTGTTCGCAGTGCCGATTTGCTATGGTTTCACTGCTTTTCAGGCTGTACAGAAAAGTGTTGGGCATGGGGAGTGGAACTTCTCTGTACAACATTTAGTGAGACCTCACTCCTGTTTCTTTGATGGTTGTGTGAGTATCCTTTAATGCTGTGTGAGCCTTGTATGAAACAGCGCTTGTGCGTGAGGAGACATGGCCTTTGCCTCTCTTATTGTCACCATTTCATTGTCACCATTCAGTCAAGGGTACATACAAAACATTGGTTCTCAACTTCTGTGTCAGACAGTATTGTGAATGCTGAGGATACAAAGGTGAACCCACAACAGAGGAATTCAGTGTCCATTGGAAGTGACATCCATGTAAACAAAGTGAGCAAATTGCAACATAATAAATGCAGCAGCAGGATTCTTGCAAATCTTCTGATACTGCAGAGAGAAGGGAATTTGGGAATCTGTTTGTAGGCAGGTAATAACAATGAAGGCCTATTGCAGGGCCAGCCATCTTCAGTGGTTTTTGTTTCTTTGTTCTCCTTTGTTTGATATACTCTTATCATTTGATTAACCTCCACAATGACTTGGGTGTTGAAGGATGAATAGAAGTCTGTGAAGCCAACAAGGAAGCAGAAAGCGTTTTGGTCAGAGGGAATAGCATATGCTAGTAAGGAGAGGCAGGAGAGGAGGCGGGAGAAACGGGCAGTCACAAGGTGGTGAGAGGCTATGCACACCGTCCTAAGGGGTGGGGGCTTTATCCTGGAGTCAGTGAGGAGCCCCTGAAGGACTTTGTAAATAGGGAAGTGGCCTAGTCAGGTTGTGTTTTAGAAAGCTACAAACTTGGGGCCAGCGCTGTGGCTCAGTGGGTTAAGGTCCTGGCCTGAAGCCCCAGCATCCCATATGGGTGCTGGTTCTAGTCCTGGATACTCCACTTCTGATCCAGCTCTCTGCTGTGGCCTGGGAAAGCAGTGGAAGATGGCCCAGGTCCTTGGGCTCCTGCACCCACGTGGGAGACCTGGAAGAAGCTCCTGGCTCCTGGCTTCAGATTGGCACAGCTCCGGCCATCATGGCCATCTGGGGAGTGAACCAGCGATGCAGGACCTCTTTCTCTCTCTTTGCCTCTCCTCTCTCTGTGTTACTCTGGCTTTCAAATAAATAAATAAATCTTAAAAAAAAAGAAAGCTACAAACTTTTGGTGGCTGGCAAACAAGAAGGAAAGGAAGAGACCTGAGGCAGAAATCCACTTAAGAGGCTACTGCTTCAACCTAGCAGACAAGAGTGGCCACTGGAAAAGGAAAGGGGGCAATGGCTTCAGACGATAGGAATGTGGCTGTCATTGTCAGCCCATCTTCTTTCATCATCACTCAACTTTATAAAAAAATACTTTCAGGAAGGAAAGAACTTTCCTGAGTGTCCCTTAATGTCTGGATGGATCATAACCCTGACGCTCGTGCATCATTTTGTTATTTGATGTCAACTCACATTTCCTGTACAAACAACAGCAGTCCCAGTCCCTCACCATGTCAGAGAAACCTATGTAAATTACAAAATGCTTCAACAGCTTTGTGTGTGTTTGCAGAAGAATACCATTGTTCTATCATAACGTGTGCTATATAAATAAATGAATGAACAAATTAAGGAATAAATGTATGGGTATAATTTACCAACACAGGCAAGTCTCTGTATTAGATAAAGGGCAAGGTTGTCTCAGATATAGCTCTTGGCCTTGAAGCAAATGAAAAAAATCTTTCAGCTGGACAGCTCACCAATGTGACACCTCCTTCCTAATTGCCAGCTTGCTGGTCACTGAGGCTCGGCAGGAAGTTTGATTAAAAGAAAACCCAATAAATGTCATGTAATCTTCCATACACAAAGATTACTAAACTAAAGATCACACAAGGTGTCAGGTTTTTTTCTGTTTGAAGCTTATGAATTTTTCCAAAACTATGTTTAATGAACAGCACACAATTTGCACATAAATAAAGCTTTCTCCAACTCCAGACCTCCAGTCTCTCTCTACAGGGGCAGCTACCAAAAATGGTTTGTGTGGGTCCTTTAAGAATGTTGTGTGCTTATTCTACCATTTATATACTTATACTTTCCCATATTTATACAACAATGATCACATAGTGCATAATAATTTCATGGAGCTTTTCTCACTTACTTTGTCTTGGAGATCTTTCTGCATCTGAACACAGATGAATCTCATTGATTTTTACATTTGCGCAGAGTTCTAGCATGTGGAAGAGCCACTGTTTGTTTATTTTTGCTTCAAAGGTTGTTTTCTAAGAAATGAAACATTATAGGTAGAGTGAAAATTCCTTTTGTCTCCAGTCTCATTTCCCTTGGACCCTAGGGGTAACCACTATGTGTGTGAAGTCGGTGTATATCCTCTACCTTTGTGTTATTAAGCTTCCACTACATATGAATGTATCCAACAACAATGTGCTAATATAGCTTTACGTTTTTACATTTCACACGAAGGACATCATAATGTTTTGCAACTGACTTTGTCCATTTCGCTTCTGTATTTTTGGACCTATACCTGTTGATATGTATAGCCCCTGCTGTTGATTTATCTCATTCGTTATTATACTGAATACTGGTGGTTGTTTGGCTTGTTTTTCTTGATAGCTTACTGTGTAAAAATAGGAATTCCACAATTGTAATTACTTTTCTTAAATCCTTGCCTTGAGATTGCACTAGGTAGATTAACAAAAGCGCGTGAGATCCTTATGAATTGAAAGAGAAAATAAATCAGAAAACCTGAAAATCTTCTGAGTCAGAAAAGAATGGACATCATGTTAATATACTTCAGCTATTACAAGGGCAGTGATGAGTGTACTTGAGCATGTTTCCAATATTTCTTTAAAGGTACCTATGTGTTGAGTCACCGGCTCAGAGTATACACACAGTTTTACTGAGTACTGCTAAATTGTTCTCGAAAAGTAGATGTATAAATTCACATGCCCACAAGCAGTGCATAATAGTTTGTTTCCTCACATTCTTCCCAGCATGTGGTATTAGCAGATGTTTTCATTTGGAGCTATTTGACAGCAACGGAATAGTAACACTATGCTAATTTAATTTGAATTTCCTTCATTGTTAGTAAGGATAAGCATGTCTTTACTGTCAAGGGTTTCTCTGTCATCCATTGTCTATTAATATTTTCCTACTGTTAATGTGCATTATTGGCTTATTAGTAAATTTAGTCCTTTATGTACTCTGTACCTCTCTGTTATATTTTGCTGCAAATACCTTCTCCCAGTTTGACCCTTGCCTGTTTTTTCTATTATAATACAAGACAGAGGCTTTTCTGTCCCCTCGATGTGATATGGTTAGTTACGGTGTGTGCTTTTTGAGTCTTAATTCCAGAAATCCTTTGCTACCCCCAATATCATGAAGATATTATTCTTAGCTGCTTTCAAAATTTAAAACATTTGTTTACATTTAGTTTTTAAATTCATCTGGAACTTATTTCTGTAGATGGTGTAATGTGGGAATCTGGTTTTATTTGTTCTGATATGATCAACCAAATGGTATTCCCACACCATTTAGTGAATGACCCATCCTTTCCTACCGTGGTTTGCAATGCCAGTTCTGTCATATACCCAGTTTCCTTAAATTCTCCAATTTCTGTCCAAGTTTCCCTTTTCCCCCATTGATATTCCTGCTTCTCTCTTTACAAATACTGTCATTTTTAAATTGTTATAGTTTTCTAAGTGTTGATATCTTCAGAACAGGTCTGGCCTCCTTGTTCTTCATAATTGACTTGAATATTCTTGATCCTTGAATTTTTCATATGAATTTTATCATCAGCTTGTTAAATGTCATTAAAAATTACTGTTGGATATTTGGTAGGAGTTGCATAGAATTTATGGATTATTTTCTCAGATAATGGCTATCTTTATTTTCAGACAATAAAATTAACCAATTATAATGTTAGCAACTTTGGAAACAATTGACAAGTTGTATAATTGTTGCTACAATAAAGATGGAGAACATTTCCATCACCCCTAGGAGTTCCTTCATGTGCCTCAAAGTCAGTGTCTCTCTCCCATCAAGTTCTTGGCAATCACTTGAAAATTCCTGTCACAATAGTTTACTTTTTTCTAGACCTTCCTATAAATGGAACAATAAGACATGAAATCTTTTGAGCCTGGCTTCTTTTGCTCAGTGTTTTTTGGGTTTCAGTCATGTTTTTGTATTAGCACTTCCTTTTTAATTTCTAAGAAGTATTCTATTGTGTGTTTTTACCATGATTTGGTTACCCATTCACCAATGTGCTACTGCAGGTTTTTGCTATAATGAATGAAGCACCTACATGGCAACATTTTGTGTGGACATGTTCTTATATCTCCTGGGTAAATTCCTGGGAGTGGGGTTGCTGGGTTATAAGGTAGATATAAGCTTAAATTTCATAACAAATTGCAATTTGTTCTTACAAAGCAGATGAACCACTTTGCCTTCCCACCAGCAATGTACACAGGTTCTGGTAGTTGTCCCACATTCTCAAAAACACTTCATATTATGTGTATTTTTTTTTTCCTTTTTAGCCGGTGAATGGTAATTTCTTAAAGTTATATTCTCTAGTTGTTTTTTGATACTGTATAAGAATAGTATCGATTAAAAAAATGTTCTGTGAAGCAATATTGATGAACTCCCTTGACAGTCAAAATAGTCTGAACACCCTCTTTAGCTTTCTATAAAGCTTAATAGTCCATGGATAATGACAAGTTCTTTATTTCCAGTGCTTAAATGTATTTCTATTCCTTGTCTGATTGAATTGACAATGATTTTGTGAGCATAATGTTAAATAGTAGTTTGGAGAGCAGGTATCATTGTCTTGTTCATGCCTTTAATGAGGAGGTTTCTAAATTTTCTACACTAATTATGTTTGCTGTGGGTTTTAGTAGATATGTTTTGTCAGATTAAATGTTTCCCTCTATTCTTGATTTATTTAGAGGTCTTTTATTCCAAGAGGGGTGTTAAATTTTATTTATTTTTCTTTATCTATTGAGATGAGTACATATTGTTTTCTCTTTAATTAGCCCAAGTAGTGACTTGTAATGGATTTTCTAAAATTAGACTATCCTTTAATCGATGGAATGGACATATGGGTCATAATGCATTTTTTATATATCTGCAACTTAATTCACTAATATTTTAATTAAGATGTTTTGAGATGTTTGATCAGAAAATGAGACTGGTTTCTAGTATTTCATGTTTCTAACAAGTTGCCTGGTTTTGGTATCAAGGTTTTACTTGCCTCATAAAATTGTTTGATCAACTTTTCTTTTGTATTGTTCTCTGGGATATTTCATATAATACAAAGTTTATCAGATTTTTGAAACTTTGATAAGACTTTTCTGCAAAACCACATGGGACTGCTGCCTTTGGTTGCAGAAGGGTTGGCCATTTATTGAATTTATTCACTATTTAATGGATCATTTATATTTTTAATTTTGGGGAGAATTTTGGTGATTTTTACTTTTTCAACAGAAATTTCCATTTCACTAAAATTGTCTTTTTTTGTTGGCATAAAATTTTTCATAGCATGCTTATTATTTTAAACATTTGAAAATTTATTTAGTAACAGTTATTCAGGCGTTCATTCATTTTATTTATTCAATCTTAGCAGAATATTGCCTAGTTTATTAATTGTTTTAAAAATTAGGTTTTGTTCTTAATATGCCCTTTAATTTTTTGTTATTGTTTCCTATTTCTTTTGTTTATGTTTTCATATTTATTTCACTTTCTTCTGATTTGCTTCATGATTGTTCTTCCAACTCATTGAGCTGAATGCTCAACATGTTGTCACTCAATTATTTAGTTTCATATTGCACTTACATTGTATTAGGCAGTATAAGTAATCTAAAGATGATTTAAAGTATATGAGCAGATATAAGTAAGTTATACACAAATAGCTTAGTAGTTTATGTATGGGACTTGACCACCTGTGGATACTGAGTGACAACTGTATTATATAGTAGTAATACTAATATGTCCAAGCATTTTCTTCTCAAGATGCTCTCAGGATAGCTTAGCTTTGGAGAGCATGGCACATGAACCAGAATGGGTCTCTGGGAAGCAACCCAACATTGAATTGGTCAGGTCACCTCACCTAGGGGGAACCTTGTGACAATTAAGTCACCTCACCTACCAAATGCAGCTGTTTCTAGAAAATGAATATGTCTTGAAGCTTCCTTCAAGTCACCTAGAGTAAGGTAAGCAATAATAGAACAATGTAAAGGAGAGATCTTGGAATTTTTGCTCTAATTCAGGAAGGCTCCAGAGCACGGAAACCTCTTGAAATGAGGACGAAAATATCAGAAGTGATATCTCTTAACACTGTGGCTAGATATTCCTTAGCAATCAGTCTAGTTGCCTTTAAACTTGAAGTAACTTCCCTTGGCCACACTTGTTTAGGCCTTGCCCAAGCCTACTTTGGAATCAGTTTTGAGTTCAGAAGTTTTGAGCAAGGGCTCATATTTGAAAGTCATCTGGGCAGTCTGAATTGGGTGGACTGTGGATGGAGAACAAAGTAAAGAAAATGGGTCTGGACCTCCAGAAAATGTGACTTTTCACTGAAAATCTAAGCATCCACACACACAAAGCCATCTTGAATCCAATTAAAATCAGAAATCCAATTCAAATCAGAAACTTATTTATATCTTTCCCACAAATGATGATAAGTGATTTTTTAGGTGTTAGTGAGGTTTATAAAGAAGGTTGCCGTAGATATAAGCTCTACCAAACCTTACACCATTTCTTCAATATCTTTTATTTCTCAATGCAGGGGCACTTCAAAAAATCCGTGGAAAATGAAATTAATAGGTAAGTTTATTTTGACACAAATTTTTTGAAATCTATGTTTAAGAGAGGTCTTCAAAAAGCTGATGAAAGATGCACATTATGGAAAAATTATGCTACTGGCACTTGGTAAGTGTTAGCTATTATTAGGATTAGGAATTGTCTGGTGGGTTTGCTCAAACAAGAAACTAACCTCTTTTAGACTCTACTACTTGCTTTCTTTTCTCCCTTCCTTATTGAGTTCCTGTTACTAATCATTGTTTGTAAGCCTCCAGTGCTTTGAGGCCACTATACAGCGTTGAGAGTTACTATTCTCATCTAAGACTGTTTCTAAAGTGGTTATATATCCAAAGGAAATGAAATCAGTATGTCAAAAAGACATCTGCACTCCCATGTTTATTGGAGGACTATTCAAAATATCCAAAAAAAAGGAATCATCCTAAGTATTCATCAACAGGTTAATGGAAATGTGGTAAATAATACAATGGAATACTTTTCAGTCATTAAAGAATGAAATCCTGTCATTTGCAGCAACATGACTGCACCTGGAGGACATCATGTTAAGTGAAACAAGCAAGGCACAGCAAAAATATATATGAGGGACTTCAAAAAGTTTATGAAAAATCAGATTTACAAATAAGTTTATTTGGATACAAAGATTTTATGAGTTCCATATATAGATTTTCCATAATACACATTTACCATGAACTTTATGAAGACTCCTTGTGTGCCTGGATTTCAAAATTTCTTTGCACCAAAGTAGATTCATCATTTAATTGCATTTTCTGTGAATTGTTATCTTCTCCTCATACTGGATGATCTATTGGAAATTGAGACTAAAATGGCAGTTACCAGAGATCAAGGCATATGGGGATGGGGAATGGGGAAAGGTTCAGCGTTGGAAAGTGTTATAGTTAGATAGGAGTAAGAAGTTCTGTGGGTTCTGTTGCACAGTAGAGTGACTACAGATAATGACCATGTCCTATCTATGTATGAAGCTTAAAAGAAATGCCTTTTGAATGGTTTTACTACAGAGAAATGATAAATGTTTGAGGAGCTATATACATGTTTATCCTATTTGAACATTACAGAATATATACATATATGGAACCATCACATGGTATTCCACAAATACAATTTTTATGCATGAATCAAAAAATTAAATAATAAATAAAATAAAACCATCCACTAACTGGATCCTAAAAAGTGAAAGGAAATTTTGCACAGTTGCTCAGGGATTTGGAGGAATGCCAGAACTGCAAGCCAGGTGCCCTATTTACAGATTGTTTCCACTGGGGGATCACAGCCTCTGACCCATCTTCTTTTACAAACATGCAATCCTTATCTTCCATGGGAGCTGTTTCACCCATAGTTCCCTGAGAAATAGTAATGCTGAATTCTGCTTAAGGCCATGTCTACCCTTTCTCTTAATCAAGGAGACTGCCAGTGTCTACACTTTATTGTAATATCGTTTTTTCCTGTTACAAGGGAGGATAGTGAAGGAGAAACTATAGCATAGCACAGAGGATTTGTCTTACGGGGTTTAGAGACAGAACACTTGGGTTTGAGTTTTGATGCATACTCTTTGAGCTCTACAGCCTTTAGTAAATCCTTTCTGAATCATAGGACCTTCATCTGTAAAATAAGAATAACATTTGCTCTTCTAATCTCATGAGTTTGCTGTAAATATGCAATAAGATTCTCTAGAAAAATGCTTTATAAACAATATCATCAGGGAAGATACTCAGAGGACAAGTACTGGGATAGCCAAATAAATTTAAAGGATGTTTGTAACAACTGTCAAATTGCTGTTAATGATGCCCCTCCTCCTTGGGTGCTGCCCTGGTGTCTGCTGTCCAACCTTGTATTTCACAACTCTGGCCTCCACCTTGTCACAAGTTCCCAGTAAGAGCCTGGAAGGGAAAACTAAATTAGCCCCTGGCATTCTTTAAAGTAAATGCCTGGTACTTTTCTGCCCCTCTGAGGCTGCAGCTACCTGCTTTTGATAGGTGTTCCATTAAAGTCACCTTCATGGTCATCTTTGGGATCTAAAATTTCCGTAGTATACAGTACCAGTTGCCAAAAACTTAACTATTATCCTGAATATAGTAATAACTATTATTAATAAAGTACCTAATAGGTGCCATGCATTGTTTTGGGAAATTAATATATATATATATATATATCACTTTATTTAATCTTCCTAAAAAACTCTAGAAGTAACTACTATTTTTATTCCCATCTTAGAAACAGGCAACTCAGGCTTGGAGAACTCTGATGCCTTCTTTAAGGTCTCATAGCTGGGTGCTTAGCAGAATCTACACTCAAAGACAAATCATCAGTATTCTACCGCTACTCTTTTATTCGTGCTATCCTTTATAAATATGGTGTCATACAATTCGGGGTTATTAAAGTTTTTTTTCAAGGGATTAACAAATCTATTCTTTCTTTTTATTATGTTAATCTTGGAAATAATGCTTTAATTTTATAAATGATGAAATCAACTTATAAAATGTTAGGTGCATTGTATTGGGCACACATATATTAATTCTTCTGAATAATCTTCAAAATGTTTATGGAATATATATTATGAAAAAAATCATGTGTGGATCTTGAAATATATTTTGCACCAAAATAAACTTATCTGTTAATGCCATTATCCACAAACTTTTGGAAGTACCCTCATAAACATTGGGTGCTTGGTGTGTTCCAGGCAATATAATGGGCCTATGGATCAAGCAGTAAATAAGATTGATGAAGTCCTTATTCTCATGGACTTTACAATCTAAAAGAAGAGATGGGAAATGAATAAATAAATATTTAACAGTAATAAAAATCTAAAGAATGTAACACAAGTTAAAGGAATATAGAGAACTCAGGGTTTGGAGGGACAACATTAGGTCTAGTGGAAGGAAAAGCCTCCTGGAAGAGGTGACATGAGAAACTGGAATCTGGATGGTAAGGGAGGAGTAGAACCTAGGTCTCTAAATTCTGCATCAGGCCACTGTCTCTAAATACCGGCATGGCTCAAGCAGAAGCTGAGTAGGGATGCCTGGATAAGTGAGACATCCCAACCCATTTCTACAAACATCCTCAGTCCTTTTTCCTCCCACTGTCCTTCTTTGACTATCTCTCAAAGGCACAAGTATTTAGCCACTTTCCTGTTTCTGCACTCATCCAAAATGCTTCAGGGTAGCTATGGTTGTTGGGCTATTTCCAGATGTTCCCTTGGCAGGCACAGAAAAGTCCATGTGCCACGACAGTAAAGCCTCTGGCACTAAGCTGCAAGTTATAATCCTTCCTCATCTCCCACTCTGGGCTTGGCCATTTCGTTGTAACTGGCAGAATTATTAATATAGCAAAGTTTCTGCCTTGTTGACTGGTGTCCCGGGATGCCCAGGAAAGTAAGCCCAGGGGCTGAGCAGCTGTGACTTCCAAGATGGCTGGAGCAGTAAGCTAAGCTATCACCAATGGAGTGTTTTCACTGACCCATACTGAGAGTTTGTAGCCTGAAGTCACCACTGAGATGTTGTAGGAAGGGTTGAAGGATAAAATTGACTATGAGATATATTGCATTATAAACTTTTTATTTAAAATGCATTCTTAGTCATCTTAAAATGCCTTAGCAACAATTAAAATACCAATTGTTTTCCCAAATGTTGAGAATCTGGGAATTATAGAAGATTATATAGAAGATGATAGTAAGAAAATATTTCATTTTACGGTCATATCAACTTGTTTACTCAACCTTTTACTCTGATGACAAACTATAAATTACTTTTAAAACAATTCTTTACTTTTAAAGAATTATTGAATTAGTATTTATCTGGTCAACAAAGTTTCTAAGTGTCAGTCAGTGTTCCAATAAAATACTTTTGTATCTAGGGTGTATATGATAGCGAGTTACCTTATACCATTTTTTCCATTTTTTAAAAATCAAATTAGAGTTGTGGAAGACGTGTTTCTATAATTCTTTTTTATTTTTTCCATTCAATAAATGTTTATGAAATATCTATCATGTACCTGTCATTGTGCTAAGAGCTGGGGAGACAAAATCAATAGTAAATTAATAGTGTCCCTTATATATATTCCATTCCCACTCCACAGAACATGCACCCATGTACCCATGGGAGCCCACACACATACACACACACACACAGAGTCTCTCATTTAAAAGGCAAAAGCAGCCTTAATCTCTTTTGGTGCTGGCTCATTAGCAGCCTTTGTAGAAAATACCGAGTTATGCATTTTAAGGGCTAATGCTATTGATTTTAAGACAAGAAAATTGTTTAAAAATAGACTTTATGAACATTTCCCTTGTGGACACATTCATTTAATTCTGTTGCTTGGCTATGCAGAATTTCGTAGTCATTTTAAGTAGAGAAATTACTCTTTTTCAAGTTAAATTGTAGTACATTAGGTGATATTTGAACCAGTTTATGAGCTTCTGCTGTGGCATGATGGGCTGACTCCACGTATTACCGAACACTGTCCCCACATTTAATTATCTTGGGGCATCGGCACCACATAGGATAAAATGAGTCATTTTGTTCACGGCATCTGCAGCCTTTACTGAAATGGAGGTTATGGGATAACAACTTAAAGGCTAACTCATTAATGCTCAGGGATGAATGAGATAATGTGTCCGCAGACCAAATTGGTGCCCAAATGTTTTCATCAAGAGACCCATATCTCTTTTCCATGTTGCGATGTATTAGTGGGGATGTCTTTATCCATTGCCACTGCCTGTAGACATTTGAATAACGCAGATGCAATACCTTCTGGGCACTCAGCCTTGTGCACTATCAATTTCTCAAACTCCAAAGGTCTCTCAGTTGCTGGAAGCAAAATTCTGATGATGCCATAAAATGCCTAAGTTGTAAGGATTCAAACCACAGCATCAGTACAGTCCCTGCTTTTTTTTTTTTTTTCTCCTAGGTGTTTACTAGTGAGCACCACAGTGTTCCCAACTATTTGATGGAGGCAATGGGGGTAAATTAGGCCTTCAAATTGTGAAGGCCGTGGATTTATGCCTTGCTGAAAGCGTTGCTGTCCTCGCAATGTCAAAGCAGGTGACCTTTCCGATGTTAATTTGTTTCTCCATCTGTGCCATGCATTTCAGGAGGACGTGAGGAACAGGTTTGATGATACCCAAATGTGTTTCCCCTTTTTGGTATTGCTGTGCTGATGGCTTGTCAGAGGACTCACCTGCACTGGGGAGAGATCTGGGGGATGTCCTTTCACCGAGTCTTCAGGGAATGAGACCAGGGAAATTCATCTTCATGGAGCCTGGAAGTGAGTGTCCTCCCTTGGTAATGATGTCATCCTGGCCAATTGCTGTCCCAAATTAAATTTTCTTCTATTTTTCCCTATCTCCTGAATGTGTATTGTGTAGCTCAGAGGTTACAATTTCATGGTACATATTTTTTAAAAGATTTATTGAGCCATTCAGTAGAAGGAACTGTGCTAAATTCAATCACAACATTTTATGTTATTCTTACCACAGCCTTATGAGGTAGGTACTATTTTTATTTGTATTTTACAGACGAAGAAAGTGAAGCTCAGACAGAGCAAATAATTCTCCCAAGATCACAAAGGTGGGTGTGTAAGTAAAAGTCTTTCTGACTCTACAACCCATGATCTCTGTGCCATAGCACACGGAAATCATCTTTTAAGAAAACTTGTCAATCTGCTCAGCCCTATTCTTTTAAACTAATGGCTCTCAGCACTGGGTACACATTTAAATCACTTGGACACTTCCAAAAATACCATGCCCAGGTCTCATTCTCCAATTCTGGTATAATTGGCCTGACATGGGACATGGGCATCCACCTTTTTGTAAAAGCTTCCCAGGTGATTCTAATGTGCTGCCAGAGTTGGAAACTGCGAATTTTGAGCTCTCTGGTAATGACTTCCTTTTCCTGTTTCCTGTTCGCAAGAAGTGCACTTAATGCCTGTTGCCCAATCCTTCACTGTGTCTGAGGAAGCATTTGGAGTTTCTATTCAATACCACAATCAAGAAGCAGTGTTTTCATAATGATTGGGTTCTGTCTTCTTCAGAGCCTCAGAAATGCCCCCTTTTCTCTAGAATCTTGGCTGTCCCTGAAATGGTGAGCTGTGATTTTGAACAAGTGCAAGAAATCATAGGAAGTAAAAGGCATTTCAGAAGTGACCGTTTTCTTGCCTTCCCTGCAAGGAGCTCTGGTGAGTCACATCCTCCATCACGATTTTCAAACTATGAGGCACCTTCATTGATCGGTGTTTTGTTTCTTTCATACAACCAACTTTTATTAAATGTCTATATGTGCTGGGCATTGTTAGTGGTTTCCACTTGAGGTGCTACTTCCCTTATAAAGGTTGTTTGGAATTGTGTGGAAGTTGTTTTATTTTCAGAATGACTGGGAAGAAATATTGACACTATTAAGTCATAGGTGGCCAGGAATGCTAAATGTTCTATTAATGCTCAAGACTGACTTGATCGACTCTCATGACAAGAATTGTCTCACGCTGAATGCCAATAGCACCTTTACTGAGAAATAATAATATACAGCCTAGGTCAGGGATTCAACGTCTTGGCCATTCAAAGGCAGTAGCTGTGATCACCATCATCCTGCTCCTGCTGTGGTTTTTGGAAGACTTTTCAGTCAGTCCCTAATTATCCTTACTGTTCATTTAAACCTTAACAGACACTCTATACAAAGGGAAAAGAGTCTTTAACTTCAAAGAGCTTAGAGTCTAATTGGAGACACAAAGTATACACTTGTGAGTAAGATTTAGGAACATCTGGCCGGCGCCGTGGCTTAACAGGCTAATCCTCCGCCTTGTGGCGCCAGCAAACCAGGTTCTAGTCCCGGTTGGGGCGCCGGATTCTATCCGGTTGCCCTTCTTCCAGGCCAGCTCTCTGCTATGGCCCGGGAAGGCAGTGGAGGATGGCCCAAGTACTTGGGCCCTGCACCCGCATGAGAGACCAGGAGAAGCACCTGGCTCCTGGCTTCGGATCAGCGAGATGCACAGGCCGCAGCGGCCATTGGAGGGTGATTCAACGGCAAAAAGGAAGACCTTTCTCTCTCTCTCTCTGTCTCTCTCTCTCTGTCTCTCTCTCTCTCACTATCCACTCTGCCTGTCAAAAAAAAAAAAAAAAGAAAGAAAAGAAAAGATTTAGGAACATCCCCCAAGCAATATGTCTATTAGTACGCATACCAAACCAAAGGTAGAGTGGCACAAGGAGATGAATATAATCTTTATAGTCTGATAGAACCCACTTCAAATTCTAGCCACAAGATTTTATTTGGGCTAATCTTGGACAGGGTCATAAATATCTGTGAAGGCCAATTTTCTAATCTGTAAAATGGGATATTTATGTTGTAGGGCTGAAATAAATATTAGTAGTAACACATGTACTTATCTAGTACAGCACTCATAACATGGAAAGCACCCAGGAAACAACATTTCCTATTGCTGTAAACGTGCTATAATAAAAATTTTAACTGAGCAACATCATCAACTAGCTGGAACTGATACTTATAGACCACTCCACTCAACTATAGCAGAATATACTCAATTATGCTGAATACAGTGACTCAGAAAAGATTTGAAAATGATTAAAATTGTATCACATGGTCTCTGAATATAATTGATTTAAACTAGAAAGTAATGACCTACAGATAAAAAAAAGATATCTAATCATTTGGAAATTAAATAACAGAATCCTAAATAATTCATGGATTTAAAAGAAAGTCTTAAATTAATTAGAAAATATTTGGAATGGAATTAAGAAGAAAATACAACATATCAAAAAAATGGTAACAAGCATTGGCAAAGATATGGAGAAACTGAAACATTTGTGCACTGTTGGTGAGAATGCAAAATGGTTCAGCTATTATAGAACAATATTGAAGTTCTTCAAAGAATTAAAAATAGAGCTACCCTAAGATCCGGCAATCCCATTTTTGGTAGAGATCCAAAATAAGTGAAATCAGTATTTCAAAGGGAGAACATCATTCTCATTTCATTTCAGTACTATTCACAATTGCCAAGATATGGAAACAAAGTGTCCATCAACAGGTGAAAATGTGGTGGGATGGGGATTTGGCACAGTGGTTAAGATGGTGCTTGAGATATCCACATCCCATATAGGAGTCCCTGGGTTTGAGCCTTGGCTCTGCCTCTAATCCAGCTTCCTGGTAGTGCACACCCTGGAAAGCAGCAGATGGCTCAAGTTCTTGGAGCCCTGTCATCCACATGGGAGACTTAGAATGAATTCTAAACTTTTAGCTTCAGACTGGTCCATCCCCAGCTGTTGCAGGCATTTGAGGGAGTGAACCAGAAGATGAAATATCTCTCTCAATTTGCTCTCAAATTAATTTTTTAAAGGAAAAGCGGTACATCTATACAAAAGACTAATATTCAGCTTAAAAAACATGTGACATATGTGACAATATGGATAAAGTTAGAGGATATTATGCTAAATGAAATAAGCCAGTCACAGAAGGACAAACACTACACAGTTCTAATTATATTTGGTATCCAAAATAGTCAAACTGACACAAGCAGAAACCCCTGGTTTCCAGGGGTTAGAAAGGAGGGAGAAATGGGGAGTTGTTCAATGTATATAAATGTTCAGTTTTACTAGATAAGTGAGTTCTAGAGATCTGTGATAGAATATGCTGCTTATAGATAACAGTACTCTTTGTATTAATATCACATTAACATGAGAATTGATGAGAATTGTGTTGTAGTAATTATCATGCATTTGCTGTGACCCAGAGAATCTAACCTATTAATGAATTATTTAAATTAAAAAAAAATTTAAAAAGAGTAAAATATTGTGTATTTCAAAATTTGTTAAGAGGGTTGATCTCATGTTATGTGTTCTTACCACAAAAGCAAAAACAAAGGCTTCCATAGCCCTGGCAACTCATGACTAGAGCCTAGGGAGATTACTGACGCCATGAACAGGAGTGTCAAATTGTTAAGTCAGCAACAGAAGTCACTGTGTACTTACATCCCATGTGGGATCTGTCATTAATGTGTTGTCTAATGTGCAGTGATGCTATAACTAGTACTGAAGCAGTATTTTTACACTTTGTGTTTCTGCGTGGGTACAAACTGATGAGATCTTTACTAATTATATACTGAATCGATCTTCTGTATATAAAGATAATTGGAAATGAAAAAAAAAAACAACCTGGTGTTAAATTGGAAATGGCATAGAAAATTAATTAATTTTTTTAAACTTTTATTTAATGAATATAAATTTCCAGTGTACAGCTTATGGATTACAATGGCTTCCCCCTCCCATAACTTCCCTCCCACCCGCAACCCTCCCCTCTCCCGCTCCCTCTCACCTTCCATTTGCATCAAGATTCATTTTCAATTCTCTTTGTATACAGAAGATCAATTTAGTATAAAGATTTCAACAGTTTGCACCCACATAGAAACACAAAGTGAAACATACTGTTTGAGTACTAGTTATAGCATTAAATCACAATGTACAGCACATTAAGGACAGAGATCCCACATGAGGAGCAAGTGCACAGTGGCTCCTGTTGTTGACCCAACAAATTGACACTCTAGTTTATGGCACCAGTAACCATCCTAGGCTGTCGTCATGAGTTGCCAAGGCTATGGAAGCCTTCCAAGTTTGCCGACTCTGATCATATTTAGACAAGGTCATAAAAGACAGAGTGAGGATAGTAACCAATGATCCTAAGAGTGGCATTAACCAGGTCTGAACAATTATACAGCATTAAGTGGGGAAGAGGACCATCAGTACACACAGGTTGGGAGTAGAGCCATTGGTGGTAGAGTAGAGGTTAGGATTACAAAGGAATGAGGCCCAAGTGCACTAGACAGGGCCTAGAACAAAGGACAGAGTCATTATTAGAGGAGCTAAGAAAGGTGCTGTCTAAGCTACAAGTAATTTTTCTGATTGAGAGGCAAATAGAACCTGATAGAAGGGGCTTTAGGCCTTGTAAGTTAAGAGGCCCAGACCTATCTATCTCTTCACATGGGGTATATCCTAAGGGAGGTGTGAACCTCCTAGGGGAAGGCACTCTGTTAATTTTTTTTTTAAATATTATGTAGGATCTCTGTCTTTAATGTGCTGTACACTCTTATTTAATGCTATAACTAGTACTCCAACAGTATTTTTTTTCATTTTGTGTTGCTATATGTGGGCAAACTGTTGAAATCTTTACTTAATATATACTAAACTGATCTTCTGTATATAAAGAGAATTGAAAATGAATCTTGATGCAAATGGAAGGGGAGAGGGAGTGGGAAAGGGGAGGGTTGTGGGTGGGAGGGAAGTTTTGGGAGGGGGAAGCAATTGTAACCCATAAGCTGTACTTTGGAAATTTATATTCATTAAATAAAAGTTTAATAAAAAAAAAACAAAGTGACATAAGGATGCTTTGGGAAGTGGTATATATATTTAATACTCTGTGGTAATGGCATGATAGCTGCTTGCATATGTCCAACATCATATCATTATACACACATCAATTAAAAATCAATAAAGCTAGGGGCAACATTGTAGCACAGTGGGGAAAGCTACTGCCTGTAACGCTGGCATCCCATATGAGCACCAGTTCAAGTCCCGCTTGCTCCACTTCTGATACAGCTTCCTACTAATGCTCTTGGGAAAGCAACAGAAGACAGCCCAAGTCCTTGAGACCCTGCAACCAAGTGGGCGATCTGAAAGAAGCTCCTGGTTCCTGGCTTCCACATGGCCCAGCTCTGGCCATTACAACCATTTTTGGGAGTGAAGCAGCAGATGGAAGATATTCATTCTCTCTCTCTCTCTCTCTCTCTCTCTCTCTCTCTTTCTCTCTCTCTCTTTCTGTGTTTCAAATAAATAAAATATTTTTTTAAATAAAGCTCAATAAAGCTGTTGAGAAATGAAAATTTTTAAATAAAATATCTGAAAAATGATCAATATCATTAAAAATCAGGGAAATGCAAGTGAAAACCACAATGAGATATCATCTCACCGCAGTTAGAATGGCTTTCATGATAAAGCCAAAAAAAAAAAAAAAGGAAAAAAAAGAAAAAGAAAATGAGAAATGCTAGTGAGGATACAGAGAAAGGGGAAGTCTTTACACTGTTGTGGGAGTGTAAATTAGTTCAGTCACTATGGATAACAGTATGGAGATTCCTCCAAAAAACTAAACATATATCATATGATCCGGCTATCCCCCTTCTGGGTACACTTGCAAAAGAAAGGACACAAGATCAGCACATCAAAGAGATACCTGCACCCTTCTACTTATTGTGACATTTCACAATAGCCAAGACCTGGAATAAACCTACGTGTCCATCATCAACAAATGAATTAAGAAAGCATGATATATACATATACATATATACATACACACACATATATATATACTGTAAAGAAAGATGAAATCCTGTCATTTGCAGCAAAATAAGTGTAATGTGAAGACAGTATATCAAGTGAAATAAGACAGACACAGAAAGACACATAACATATATTTTCTTCCTATGAGGAAGCTGAAAAAAATAAAGTTAACCTGAATGCAGAAGAGTGATTACTAAAGGTTCAAAAGGGTGTAAGGAAGAGTAGAGGGAAAATGGAAAACAGGAACCAAACCACAGTTAGATAAAAGGGATGTACTAGAGTTCCATAGCACAGTAGGGTCACTATAGTTCACATTCTCTATTACATATTTTATGAGAAACTAGAAGAGAAGAGATCAAAGTTTCCAAAGATAAAGAAATGAGGCAGAGATAGAAGCACTAATTTCTGTTATTTGAATAGTACATGCTATACAAATGTCTTAAAACAGTCACAATGTGTCCTCCAATTATGTACAATTATTACATCAATAAAAATGTATGCAACCCTTGTGGGATGTGAAGTAATTAATTAGAATTATAAAATATAGCTAAAATTAAATTTTTAGGAATAAAAAGAATGGGAGGGAGGAAGAGAGGGAAGAAGGGAGGGAGAGAGGGAAGAAGGGAGGGAGGGAGGGAGGGAGGGAGGAAGGAAGGAAGGAAGGACAGACATACAGATGGGAAAGAAATTTTTCATTTGCAAACAATATGATTAGTTATTTTGAAAATTCCAGGGAATGTATTTTTTTTTAATTTTATTTATTTATTTTTGACAGGCAGAGTTAGACAGTGAGAGAGAGAGACAGAGAGAAAGGTCTTCCTTCCGTTGGTTCACCCCCCCCCCCCCCAAAATGACCGCTACAGCCGGCACTGCGCCGATCCGAAGCCAGGAGCCAGGTGCCTCTTCCTGGTCTCCCATGCAGGTGCAGGGGCCCAAGCACTTGGACCATCCTCCACTGCCTTCCCGGGCCACAGCAGAGAGCTGGACTGGAAGAGGAGCAACCGGGACAGAATCCGGCGCCACAACCGGGACTAGAACTGTGGGGTGCTGGCGGTGCAGGCGGAGGATTAGCCTAGTGAGCCACGGCACTGGCCTTGAAAATTCCAGGGAATGTAAAAAGAAGACCTCCTAAAACTGTGAAATGAATTTGGCAGGGTCACAGCATACAAGCTCAATACAGCACATTTCTCAATATGGTCAATGAATAGTTGGGAATCAAAATTATAAAATATACTCTTTCAATGGCTCTCAAAATGAAATTGTTAAATATTAATAAAACAAGATATGTGCAAGGTGTCTGTGCTTAAAACAGTAAATTTCTGGTGAAAGATACAAAAAAAAAAAAAACAAAATAAATGGAGAGACATACCATATCGTGAGTATGGATTAGAGGATCCAACATAATAAAGGCATCAATTCTCCCCAAAGTGATCTATATATTTAATGCAATAGCAATAAAAATCCCAGCAGGATTTTTGTGTTTCTTGCTGCTACAGACAATAGAAATTTCTAAAACTCTAAGTTCTAAAATTTATATGATAGGACAAGCAAAATAAAGCAGCTAAAACAATTTTTAAAAATAATAAAGTTGGAGAACTCATACTGCTCAGTTTTAAGACTTACTATAAAAGTACAGTGATGAATACAGTATACATTGGCAAAGGAATAAACAATTGGATCAATAGAACAAAATAGAGAGTTCAGAAATAGATCCACACAAATAAGGGCATTTGGTCTTTGAAAAAGTTGTGAAAGCAATTCATTGGAGAATGAGTAGGTTTTTTTTTTAAACAAATAGTTATCTATACACAAAAAAGCAAAAATGAAACCCTTCTCCACCTCATGCCTATAAAAGGATGAATTAAAATGGTCCATAGATATAAACATAAAACTTTAAAACTTCTATAAAACATAGGAGAAAATCTATACAACCTGAGTTTAAGAAAAAAGTCCTTAGAAAGGAAATCAAAAGCACAACACCAAAAAGAAAAAAAAAATTAGTTCATTATTAAAATTAAAGAACTTTTTCTTTGTGGAGGGCACTGTCATGAAAAATGAAAAGTTAAGCCAGAGACTGAGAAAATATTTGCAATTCAATTATCCAACAAAAAAACTTTTATCCAGAGTATGTTAACAACTGTGAAAATTCAACAATAAAAAAAAACAAAAAAGTGAGCAGAAGACACAAACAGACTTTTCACTGAAGAGGGCATATAATTGGAAAATATATACAGGAAAAATATATTTAATATTATTAGCCATTAAGTGAGTGCAAAGCAAAACGAAGAAGAGATAACACTTCCTATCCATTACAGAGTCTTAAAAAACACTAGGGTATAAGTGCTGGTGATGATATGGAGCAACTAGAACTCCAATACATTACTGTTGCGTTTGCATTTGCTGTTGCAAAAATGGTACAGGCATTGTATTAATGGAAGTTAATTATGCATTTGCCATAAAATCAAGCAATTGCATTCATAAGCATTTTTCCTAGAGAAAGGAGAACCTGCATTCAGAAAAATATATGAATATAAGTGTTAATAACAGCTTTATTCATAATAGTGAAAAGCTCAAAACGACATAAATGTCCTTCAGAGTGGGTAGTTAAACAAACTGGCACATGCATATAATGGAATAGTACTCAGCACAGACAAGCAAACAACCACAACAACAGTAAAACACCAGTTTCTTCACTGAAGGCTCTTAAAATCTCAGACAAGAGGCAAGCATTGTACTGTGGTGAGTTAAGCTGCTGTTTGGGACATTCACCTTCCATATCAGAGGGCTAGTTCAAGACCCAACTATTCCACCTCCAATCCAGCTTCCTGGTAATGCATCCTGGTGGCAGCAGATGATCACTGACATGCTTGGGTCCTTGTCATCCACATGGGAGACCATGATGGTGTTTCAGGATCCTGGCTTCAGCCCTGGCTGTCTGGCCCCTCCTCCAGTCATTCTGCCTTTCCAGTGGACGAAAAAAAAAAAATAAAAACAAACATGAGAAAAGCCTCAGGCCAATGGATACGAATGTAAATGGTATATAGACATCAGAATAGACATTTGACTAAATCATAACTCCAAGGAGATCATGATGATTCTGATTGCAATGTTGTGAATGAGGCTGTCTCATGGTGGAATGGAAGGGATTCGGAAATAGGGAAATTTGAGTAAGGGAGAGTCATCGGAAATTTATGCAGGACCCCCTGAGCTATGCAGTGCACAGTCATAGCATGGGGACTGGTAAGCTTTAAATTTATTGTACAACAACAAAATGTATGAGGGATTGCAGTAGGAAATCAGGTACCAGTCATGCAGGGCTTATAGATGAAGTGCATTCATAACACTTTGAGTGTAAAGTGAATAGCCTACCATATATAAAATCATGTTTTTTCACTGGCTTCCTTTATGACTGGAGAGATGTAGGAATTTTATTTCACCTTGGCTAAAATAAACATCACATTCTAGGGCACAAATGTTTGATTTAAAAGGCACACAACTTTGTTGCTACATGTGAGGTTTAAGTCTCTCATAATCTTTATCAGAAGCTGTCAAATGGTCAATAAAGCCACTTGGAATTTCAAGCTCTTTTAAAGCATCATAGGAATGATATACCACCAAGTTAATTCCTATTTGATGGGCATTCTCCCTGATCTTGGTTACGGGTATGTAGTGGAAGGAACAGAAACTCTGTAAATAGACACAGGGAGGTTAGAGTCCCAGCACTACTAGAGCTCTGCCGCGATAGGATCCGTGTGACTTTGGGATTTAACCTCTCCATGTCCCAGTTTTCTCTTATCATGGGCCTTGTTCTGAGGGCTCATGAGATACAAGGATCCAGCTCTGCTAGTGAAAAAGCTTAGTACAAATTTGCACCTATATGAGTCATGGAGAGATTACTGAGATTCAGCAGACAATAAAGCAAGCCCTGATTTGCATATTGACATTTTAATAACTAAGATTTGAACACACCTCTTACCATCAAGCAAATCTTTCATTGCTGGTAGTATATTAAAAGCAAATCCTCTGATATGAGATGTGTTACTTCACTGAACTTCATCAAATGCTGAAATAGTCTGCAGTAAGGGAATATATGCAAAATATTGCTTACTTTAAGTGAACTAATCTAATGATACCTCAAAAAGTTTAATGAAATTTTCAAATGACCGGGAAGAAACAAACTATGATTGGAGCTATGAAAAAAAATTCTATGAAAACTTTGCACTTCAGATCTTTTGATTTGTTGTAGTATGACCAAGTATAGAACCAGGAAATATTCTTTCTTCCCAGGAAGTAACCACTTGAAAATGATAGGGTGGTGGCAGGTTGTTCTATTGCACAGGCTGATAAAAGCCACACTGGAGTTAACAAAATCGGGGAGTTGAAAGTTGAAAGTCAAGCTTCTGAGAAGCACAGCTTGAACTAGGAAGGTATCTCACCAACATAAGCACAAGTGTGAATGGAAGAGGGGGCAGAGGAGCTGGGGTGACTGCTGAGTTGAAGGCCCTAATATATAGTTTTCCTTAATCAATTGCCAGTTGAGAGTCTGGTGACTGAGGAGAAAAAGGGGTCACAGATGGTGACACGTCATCCTAGGACATTGATGCCAACAGATAGATGAGATACTAAAGGAGATCATAAGTGCTCCAGGACTCCAAAAAGAAAATGGCAGCATCATGCCTGGAAAATATCTTTGCTGGAATTTGGAGTGTGGAAATAGTTAATGGTACAAATCTAGGCAGGACAGATGGATAAACAGAGACTGATCCAGTGAGGGTGACCATGCCAAACTTCCTCATCATGATGACAGTGTACAAGAGAACACAGTCCAAAGAGAAAGGGGTTAAACTAAAAGCAATGCTGAGGAGGATTAGTCATCCTTTGGAGAAGGAATCTTTCAATCACACTGGGGTTTCTCTCCCATTGTTTCAAAAAGACATCTGAGAGAAAATCCCAGAGTCAAGTCTCAGTGGTCTGGATAGGAATCTAATTGGAAAAATCTGCGTCAGTGCCTAGCCTTCAGGCTGGTGAGGGTCTCAACATGTGATTGTGAATCCCAATTCTAACATTTCTGTGCAATCTCAATGATTTCTTACGGCATGGGAGTACTTTTAACTCCACCTTTATTAACATTTGTGGTTTATTCATAATTCCTTCTGTGAAGGGCCAACCTCCAAATTATAGGAGATGAAAGTTAAATTTAATGAAGCTCTGGAGACTGTAAAGAGACCAGGTACACAACATCCTCTACTTTTGTCTTATGTTTATGCTTGCACTTTGGTCCAGGCTTAGACAGCAGGAAAAGAGACAGATCTGTGACCCAATCATGCTGCAGCTTTCAAGTAACAATCAAAACCCAAAGGATTAAAAGGCTCAAAACCAAGATTTTGTTTCTGTTTCCTACTTCTAAAGTGCAGTTATCACTGTCATTTCCTTCTCAATATACATATTGTCCATTAATTACAATGGTTCCACTTACTATTTTTTGAATTTATGATTGTGGAAAACCCATATGCATTTAGTAGAAACAACACTTCGCATTTTGAATTGTTATCTTTTCCCAGGCTAGAAATATGTAGTGCAATCTTCTCCCATGATACTGGGCAAAAGCAGTGAGTGGAGCTCCCAAACAACCCATGGTCACCAGGGCAAAACCTGCAGTGCCCTGTGTTGCTTTGCTTAGGGTATTCTATAGGTTAGAAACCTTCAAAGCATTTTTGACTTAAAATATTTTCAATTTACAATGTGTTTATTAGGACATAACCCCATCATAAGTCAGGGAGAATCTCTATCCCATTCTCACCAGGTCAGGTTCCAATTTCAGTTTGACACTGAAAACCCTCCTTCTACAATCCCTTATAGATTTCCAACCATGACCATTAATTCCCATATTTGCAAACCTACAGTGCAGATTTCAACTAGTAAGAATTATAGTGGCTCTGTTTGGAGCATCCTAATTATAACATGAGGAATAAGAAACTCCACCTGCCTCACTCTGTTACCTGGCCCTGGGTCAACTGTTGAGGAGCAAAGCCTGGTGGGAGAAGAGAAGGCCAAGATACTAACAGACAATACAATTTCCCGGTGATCAGACTGGGGCATTGGGACAATGATGGTGCTACAACGGGTCTGCAGTGGCATATGTGAGATTATATTAACCCAACTGTTTAGGATGTTCCAACTTTGGCTCCCTTTGAGTCAGTATCAAGTTCTGTGCCTTTATGTGACCAATTCATTTATGTGTGCTAAGTGTGTTTTTCTTTCCCTTCCTTTCAGCATTCCAACCTTCTTCAAGTTCCAGCTTGAAATGCTCTCCTTCAGAGGAAGTTTCTCTAACTGATGCTCTCTTGGGTGTTCCTACTCTTCTTTCCTTGTTGTTTGTAGAGTTTAATAACAATTGTGGATATGCTGCTACCATAAGTGACTGAATTCAGGACTCCAAGCGAGATCTCAAGGCTCTCAAGGAAATTTCCCGTTGCCCTTCTACTCCGTTCTTCATCCTCTTCCAGTCTCAAAATGTTATTTTCTTCTGGTTTGCATGGCTCAATTCCCTCTAGGAGGTTCTACTTCTCTCAGCATTCTTTTTCGGCCTTTTGCTGGCTCCTCTTCTACTCAACCTTCAATTGTTGACCTTTTTTTAATTCACTTGTTTGTACCTTAATGTAATTTATAGTCATAGTTATTGTGCACCTACTATGTGTCATGACACGGTTTGTGCATATTATCTATGGCTCCTTTCCCTTCTCCCCTCCCCTCTCCTCTTTCCCCTTTCTCCCCCTCCCTTCCCTTCCTTTCTTCTCCCCTCCTTTTCCTCTCTTCTTTCATCCATGCTTTGTAATACATACACAGTCTAAGTCTTGTATTTTAGCTTTCACCTACTTAGAAGAGCTGAAGATCCCGAATCCCCAACTTTAATCTAAGTGTTTGTCTTCAACTTCAGTCCTGGTTCTAGCAGCTCATTCAGTATTTTCTTGGGGGATATTATAGAGTTATCTCAAGATCAGTGTATCCCAAATGAAATATCATCTACCTCCTTCCTGGTTCTACCTTCTTCCTGGTTCTCCATTTCCATTAATTGTGTAATGTCTTACCAATTCAGTATCATCATTGACTTTTTTAGGTTTACCCCCTATAAAGTCTTACTAATGCAATTCTCCAATTTGCAGCTGTATTTATACCTATTCTTGTGTTTCTGTACTGTTATTATCTTAGCTCTGCCTTTATCTTCTCTCATATAGGCTACTGCAATAGCCAGTTCAATAATCTTTCTTCTCAGTTTCCTTCTCCCCTACTCATCCTCCAGCTGCTCTTAGAGTTATCTTGTTAAATGAATGCGACCATGCCATTAGCCTGCCATAGAAATGTTTATAATTCTCCACTGTATACAGTACAAAGTCTACTCAATTTGGCATAGCATTTTCAATATAGGACAATCTGGGCCCAAATCAATTTTCAAGATATTCGTCCAATCATTATCTCCATGTGTCATATCCTCCAGTTCTATATAAACTATCATTATCCTGACATGAACATGTAATTTAACGTGAAAACTTCTATTTTAACACATATTTCATTGTTTCAAGGAAATTATAAGTATTCTGGGGGCAAAGAATATGTATTATGCCTTGTCACCCACTGCTTGCCATAAGTAGATCTCCAAACAATATTATATAAACTCATGAACAAATGATAACCAGGGTTTGAATTTCATTTCTGCCATTCCTTAGTAATGTGACATTTGGCCACTATTAAGCCTCAGGCTCCTCATCTGTAAATAGTAATAATTGCTCACCTAACCCTATAGATTTTGAGGGGACTTCTCATGGCCCTTTTATGTTTTATCTTTAGTTCCTCATGACCCTTCCTGGCTTTGGCAAACAGTGGCAAAAGCAGAAAGAAGAGGACTGTGGGGCCTAACTCTGAACAGCAGCTGCAATGATTCTGCCTCACAGCTGCTGGTCAGCCTCTTGGAAACTTGTGCTGTTAACCCTTTGGGTTTAGTTCTTTGAGAACCCTGTGGCTTATTCAGTCTCTACCTCTTAGCTTCCTGGTTTCCGGGTAACCAACATAGATTATTTACCTACCCACTTGATTCATCCTTCCTGGGAAAACTTTGTCTGATTAGTGACAACACTTTCACCCGTGAAATGACTTCTTACATTTTCCCCATGTTGTTGACTATCGTGTAGCGATGTTGCTCTCCTGCAGTGAACACAATGCTCCATATATGGTTTGACCTATACAAAGAACTGTTTGACTTAAACCGCTATTGCTTTGGACATTCAGATTATACCCTTGTTAGCTCAATTTCTATGGCTTTATTTAGCCTCATATCAGGTCATGTGCAAGTGAAAACCCTACTGGCATGACAAACCAGCTTCAACTTGTGCACCTGATGTTCTGCACCTTGAAGGAGAACTAAGAAATTGTTAATTTCCACTCATTATTCCAGTATATTTTCTTTAGAATTATGACTATATTATCCATGTTTTCAGTTCTCCTCTCTTTCTTTTTTCTTTTTCTTTTTTTATTTTTGACAGGCAGAGTGGACAGTGAGAGAGAGAGACAGAGAGAAAGGTCTTCCTTTTGCCGTTGGTTCACCCTCCAATGGCCGCCGCGGTAGCGCGCTGAGGCCGGCGCACCGCGCTGTTCCGATGGCAGGAGCCAGGTGCTTATCCTGGTCTCCCACGGGGTGCAGAGCCCAAACACTTGGGCTATCCTCCACTGCACTCCCTGACCACAGCAGAGAGCTGGCCTGGAAGAGGGGCAACCTGGACAGGATCGGTGCCCCGACCGGGACTAGAACCCGGTGTGCCGGCGCCGCAAGGCGGAGGATTAGCCTGTTGAGCCACGGCGCCGGCCATTTCTCCTCTCTTTCTATCTGCCCACTTAATCATTTATCTTTGTCCTCATTCACATATATTGTATATTTTACCAATTCCTTTTTTCCTTCACCTTAACATTTTATTTATTACTTTTTGAGATACTCTATTTTTAATTTGCATTATAGTTTTAAAAAGCTTATTGGCTCCACTAAATCATGAGTTCAACAAATAAAAAATATAAAGATCATAGTTGAGCAGGAAAATAGGCAAGGACTATATGCAATAATCAAATGAAAAGATGTCCAACTTCTCTCATATAAAGTAAATTTTAAAATAGTCACAAAATATCAAAACTATAGTAGCATATAATTCCTATCAATTTGTTTGACCAAGATTTAAAACAAAGTTTGAAAGAAAGAAGTATTTTCCCAATCCTTATGTAGAAAAACACACACAATTTAAAATTTACCACATTAGTCAATGTATATAATCCTGGCACATTACCTATACTTTATGTTGAACATGTTAGAATTTATGAAGTACAATAAATGCTTATGTGTGCTTTACCTAGTAGCTCAACTAACATTTTGCTACAATTGCTTTTTCTTTCTCACTCTCTCTCTCCTCTACATATATTAATTACACACATACACACACACACAAGGACACGCACACACACACATGCACACTCACATACATATACAAATACTTTTACTTATTGGAGGTTCTGACCTTAATAGTGTCCTCTGGCTCTCAGATGCAGAAATGTATTCCAGAAAGGAGACACAAGACAGCACATTTGGCAATATCCAGGTGAGTGGAACAAGGTGAGTGGTTAGTGCTTGGTGCTTATCAATCTAGTAGCAAGAATTGAGTACCTATTACAGTTATATGTCTAACACTGAGAAATCATGAAAGAAGCTTCTGGTATTAATGTGCTAATAATGTGCTTTTTAGCATGTTGAAATATTTCTGGGTTTTATCTCTCCTGGAATATTGCAATAGCTCGCTACTCTTTAATGACTGGCTCACCTCTAACCTCACCCTTCCTGAGACCCCAATGCATCATGCAAATGATCTTGAAAAAAAACCCTCTGTGCTCATTTTCTCAACCTTGGATACACCAGAGGACAATTTTAAAATGCCCAAATCTTTGCTTGGACACAGTTCGCCTATACGAGAGTCCCATGTGTGATGACTCTGATGTATAGTGAGGGCTGGCAACCACTCTTACGGAATGATTATGTCTTTCCTTTCACAAACTCCTACCCTCTTGTGGCTCCTTCTTCTGAGGTGCCTTCACATGGCCACAGTGGCTTCCATAAACTAGCTTGGATTTTATTTTCTAGTGCTGTTCCAGTCACTCCGCATCATCCAGTGACCTACTCTCTGTAGACCCATGCAGCTTCATGACTTTGCATCTTCTCATGTCTTGCACTCTGTGTATGGACTAGCCTTACTTTGGTACCCATTATATTAACCAACATCTCTCTAGGAATGCTTTCCTGAGCATGCTGTCTCTGTAGCTTCTAAACATTTTTATTGTTACATTTATTGCACAGAATAAATTCTACAAATTTGTATACACGTCTCCCCCTTTGCTCCCCACACACACATATACACTCAACCCGGAAGTTTTTGATGGCTAGGAATGGGCCTTATTCACCTCTGAATCCCCAAGACTTAAGCACTAGCACCAGTACACATTAGGTACCCATTACCTATTTGTAAAATGAGTCGATGAGTGAATGAATTTTTGGGAAAGTGTTTACATCTCTAAGACATAAAAATGGGCAAGGAAGAACGAAGCAGATTAGAAAGAAATGGTGTTGTGCAGGCTGAGTACTCAGTGAGAGGATCACTGTCCTTGGGAAGAAGGGATTTTGTCTGGAGAAAACTGGGCTGTGCTAGGAAAGATAGCTAATTCCATACAGACAAGCAGCCAAGAACAGGCTATGGCCAAAGTGTTGATGGGTGACAGCTGGAAGTGTGGCTTGTGAACCAACTAAAAATGACACATCAATCTGAGCTGCAAACTAAATCATTGGGACTCCAAAGGTTTTTATCTGCTTTAAAATCTCACTCTCCATGAACATTTAATAAGAACACTCCAAATTGTTATTGCACTTCAGAACTTTATACTTTACACATTCACATACATAATCCCATTGAAACTTCCCAAGAACACTTATAAGGACAGCCTTATTAACCCTACCTGGGGGTAGAAAAACTGAGGCTCTAAAAATTTCAGTAATTAGCTCAACATCACACGGATGATAAGTAGTAGAGTCAGAACATAAGCAGATAACATGAAAAGAAAGGGAGAAGAGATAAGCTAAGAAAGGCAAAAATTAAAAACTGAGGGAAAGGGGCCAGTATCATGACAGAGCGGATAAAGGTGCTGCCAGTGAGATCACATGGGTATCCTGTCCTGGCTGCTCCACTTCCAATATAGCTCCCTGCTATTGGTTCCTGCACCTACGTGGGAGATCCAAGTGAACCTCCTGGCTCCTGGCTTCAGCCTGGCCCAGCCCTGACTGTTGAGGCCATCTGGGGAGTGAACACGCAGAGGGAAGATTCCCTCATTCTGTCTCTCTCTGTAGCTTTGACTTTCAAAAAATAATTAAATCTTTTTTTAAAATAATAAAAAAAAGTGAGAGGAAGTAAATAAAACTCTGTAATAGGCACTTTAAATTTTATTCTAGGGATCTTAACTCCAAATTTTTTGTTCTATTCTCAGTGATGATAAAGGAATTGGGTCAGAGAAGGGGATGCTCCCAGGCTAAGAGTAATTGACTACCTAGGATGCACAAGTCTCTTGGTACAAGTCTCTCTACATACAATACTAACAGCAGACTTACATGGTAGATGTTATACTCCTCAGCCCTCAAGGAGACCCAACAGGCCAGTCCACTGCAGTGGCTTTCAATGTGGTAAGCCTGGGCTTCAGCAGAAGTCAGCTTGTGAAGAGCCCTGGCAGCTCTGCCAAGAGTTGGATCACTGGAAATGGACCTGCCCTGGAGTCGAAGGATGCCCAGGTCAGAGCCACAGATCTTATTGGCTCTAAGCTGAAAAGCCCTTCACTCAGCCCAACTTCCAAAGTGACCACTGCAGCTGAGGGGATGGTCAAGTAGGGTCAGCAACATTGCAGGCAGAACTGTAAATTTCTTGTTAGAGATGCCCCCTGCCTTTACCTGGCCAGCTCTTCTCCCAGGCCAGCCAAGTAATGAAAGTCAACAGGGTGCCTTCCCCTAGGAGGTTCACACCTCCCTTAGGATGTACCCCATGTGAAGAGATAGATAGGTCTGGGCCTCTTAACTTACAAGGCCTAAAGCCCACCAGATTATTATCAAGCCCCTTCTATCAGGTTCTATTTGCCTCTCAATCAGAAAAATTACTTGTAGCTTAGACAGCACCTTTCTTAGCACATCTAATAATGACTCTGTACTTTGTTCTAGACCCTGTCTAGTGCACTTGGGCCTCATTCCTTTGTAATCATAACGTCTACTCTACCACCAATGGCTCTACTCCCAACCTGTGTGTACTGATGATCCTCTTCCCCACTTAATGCTGTATAATTGTTCAAACCTGGTTAATGCCACTCTTAGGATCATTGGTTACTATCCTCACCCTGTCTTTTATGACCTTGTCTAAATATGATCAGAGTCGGGGAACTTGGAAGGCTTCCATAGCCTTGGCAACTCATGACGACAGCCTAGGGTGGTTACTGGTGCCATAAACTAGAGTGTCAATTTGTTGGGTCAACAACAGGAGCCACTGTGCACTTGCTCCTCATGTGGGATCTCTGTCCTTAATGTGCTGTACATTTTGATTTAATGCTATAACTAGTACTCAAACAGTATGTTTCACTTTGTGTTTCTATGTGGGTGCAAACTGTTGAAATCTTTATACTAAATTGATCTTCTGTATATAAAGCGAATTGAAAATGAATCTTGATGTGAATGGAAGGGGAGAGGGAGCGGGAGAGGGGAGGGTTGTGGGTGGGAGGGAAGTTATGGGAGGGGGAAGCCATTGTAATCCATAAGCTGTACACTGGAAATTTATATTCATTAAATAAAAGTTAAAAAAAATGGAAAATATGAGACATAGAAACATTAAGTAATTTTCCTGGAGATCTGTAAGAGTTAGAAAAAAATTTGAATGTTGTTCTGTTTAACTCTGAAACCAGTGTTATTTAGAGAATAACATACAATTAATTTCTGTGTTGTGCTAGTTACATTTAGCAAAGATGTTTTATGCAAAAAATCCTTGCCCAAATTAATATCATCAGGCATTTCCTATGTTTTTTTCTAGTATAGGTAGCTTCATAGTTTTGAGTGCTTCATTTAAGTCTTTAATTCATTTTGAGTTAATTTTTTTATAGCGAGAGATAAGGATCTAGTCTAGTTCTCCTGCATGTGGATATCTAGTTTTCTCTACACTATTTATTAAAGATACTGTCCTTTCCCCATTGTGTGTTTTTGGTACCACTTTAAAAATCTGGTTACTTATAAGTGCCTGTAGGTATTTCTGGGTTATCGTTCTGTTCCACTGGTCTATGTTTCTGTTTATATGCCAATGTCATGCTGTTTTATGTACTATATCATTGCAGTATGTACTGAAGCTATGTAGTGTGATAACTCTAGCTTTTTTTTTGTTTCCTCAAGATTATCTTGGCTATCTGGAGTCTTTGGTGGTTCCATATGAATTTTTGGATTGCTTTTTCTGTTTCTATGAAGAATGTCACCGCCATTTTTAAGGGCTTGTATTGAATTTGCAGGTTGCTTTTGATAATACGGAAATTTTAACAATATGCTCCAAATTCAATGACACAGGATATCTCCACATTTATTTGTGTTTTCTTCAGTTTCTTTCATAAATGTTTTACAGTTTTCATTCTTTCACCTCCTTGCTTAAATTTATTCTTAGGGGGCTGGCTTTGTGGCATAGCGGGTAAAGTTGCTGTCTGCAACACTGGCATCCCATATGGTGTGTCCTGGCTGCTCCACTTCATATTCAGCTTGCTATTGATGGCCTGGGAAAAGTAGCAGAAAATGGCCCAAGTACTTGGGCCTCTGCACCCATGTGGAGAACTGGATGAAGCTCATGGTTCCTGGTTAACCTGGCTCAGCCTTAGCCATTGCGGTCACTTGGGGAGTGAACCAGTAGATGGAAGACTCTCTCTCTCTCTCTCTCTCTCTCTCTCTCTCTCACTCTCTCTCTCTCTCTCTCCCTTCTCTGTAACTCTTTCAAGTAAATAATAAATAAATCTATTTTAAAAATTATTCTTATTCTATTTTTCTAGCTAATGTAATTGTTCCCTTGATTTTGTTTTCAAGTAGTTTGTCATTAGCATATAGCTATCCTACTGATTTTGGTATGCAAATTTTGTAATCTGCAAGTACACTGAGTTCATTTATTACTTCTAACTTTTTCTTTTAGTGGCACTTTTAGGTTTTTTGTACACATAAGACCCTGTCATCTGTAAACAAAGACAATTTAACTTCCTCCTTTCCAAGTTGGATGTCCTGGGGCCAGCATTGTGGCATAGTGGGTAAAGCCAAAGCCTACAACATCAGCGTTTCATATGGGTGCCAGTTCGAGCCCTAGTTACTTCACTCTTATCCAGCCCTCTGCTAACAGCCTGGGAAGGCAGTGAAAGATAGTTCAAGTACTTGGGCCCCTGCACCCACGTGGGAGATCTGGAATAAGCTCCTGGCTCCTGGTTTCAGAACAGCCCAGCTCAGACCATTGCAGTCATCTGGGGAGTGAATCAACAGATGGAAGATATCTCTCTCTTGTTCTCTGTCTCTCTTGTTCTCTCTCTCCCTCTGTAAAATCAAACAAAACAAGTTGGATGTCCTTTATTTCTTTCTCCAGCCTAGTTACCCTGTCTAGGACTTTTAGTATTTAATTGAATAGAAGTGGTGGAAGTGGGCATCTTTGTCTCAGTCCAGATATCAGAGGAAGAACTTTCAGCATTTCCCCATTCAGTAAGATGCTACCTGTGAGTTTTTCATATATGAAATGTATTGTGTTGAGGCATGTTTCTTTATACTCTTTTTTGTTGAGAGATTTTATCATGAAGGAATGTTGAATTGCATCAATGCTTTTTCTGTATCCAATGAAATGTTCATGTGGTTTTTGTCATTCATTCAGTTAAAGTTGTGTTTCACCTTAATTGATCTTTATATGTTGAACTATGCTTGCATCTTTGGGATGAATCTCACTTGATCAAAAGTGCAGGTAACAAAAATAAAAATGCACAAATGAGATTACTTCAATCAAGAAAACTTTTGCACAGTAAATAAAAAAATCAACAGAGTGAAGAGACAGCCTATAGAATGGGTAAATACATCTGTAAACCAGGCATCTGCTATAAGGTTAATATCCAAAATATATTAAAATGGAAACAGCTCAATCACAAGATAACAAATCACCTGATTAAAAAATGGACAAAGGACTTGAATAGAAATTTCTCAAAAGAAGACATACAAATGGTTAACAGGTATATAAAAAAGCTCAGAATCATGAACTGTCAGGGAAATTCAAATTAGATCCACAGCGAGACATCATCTGACAGCTGTTAGAGTGACTCTTATCCTAAAGATGAAAGATAACAACTGTTGATGAGGATATAGAGAAAAGGGCACCCCTGTGCATTTTTGGTAGGAATGTCAATTAATATAGCCATTATGGAAAATGTATGGGGTTCCTCAAAAATTAAGGAAATTCAAATTAAAACAACAATTGGTTCACATTTATCAGAATGGCTATTATAAAAAAAGATGAAAGATAACAAGTATTGACAAGGATATGGAGAAAAGAGGACCTTTGAATACTGTTGGTGGGAATGTGAATTAGTAAGCCATTATGGAAATAGTACAGCAATCCCTTAACAAATTTAAAAGAGAACTACCTTATGATCCAGTCATGCCACTCCTGGGTATATATACAGAGGAAATGAAGTCAGTCTGTCAAAGAGATGCTACACTCTCATGTTGACTTCAGCAATATTCAAAGTAGCCGATATAAATTCCACCATAAGTGTCCATCAATCAATGAGAGAATCAGAAAATGTGGTGTATATACACAAGTAAATACTATTCAGCCATAAAAAGAGTTAAATTTTGCCATTTGTATCAACCTAGATGCACTTAGAGGACACTATGTTAAGTGAAATAAGCCAGTCACAGAAAGGGAAATACGGCATGATCTCACTCATATATGGAATCTAAAAAATGCTGATCTCATAGAGGTAGGAAGAAGGATCATGATTATCTGAGACTAGGTTGGTTAGGGAGAAGAGGGTATAGGGAGATGTTGGTCAAAGAATACATAATTGCAGTTAGATAGAAGGAGTGAATTTCAAGAGATTTATTGGACAACAAGGTGACTATAGTTAAGACTAACATATTCTTGAAAAATGTAAAGACATTGGATACATTACGTGCTCTCACCACAACAATGTCAACACATTGATTAATGAGCTAGACTTAAGCATTCTACAGTGTGTGTACATCTAAAGCTCATGCTGCACATGGCAAGAGCATACAATGTTATCTTCAATTTAAAGTACATAAAATAAATGTGTTTAAGAAGAAAAATATTTCATGTATTCTTTGTAATATTTAATATCTTTTTATAAAATGAGGATACAAAATTAGAGAAAGGAAAGAATAGTGTTCTGAGCAGGGATGAAGTCATCATGAAAGCCAACCTGGAAGGAAAGTGGTCCTTGACTTCAGTCTTAAGGGATGGGTAAAATTTGAAGCACCAGCTAGGCAAAGGGAAGGTGCTCCAGGAAGGAATCACAACGCCAAGAAAGGTACTGAGGAGAGCGGCATCTGCTGGAGAGGAAGAAAAGAACCCAAGAATTGTGGGTGAGAGAGATTGTTACTGCGTAAGAAATATAGAATGTCCTAAGCTTCACCGTTGGAGAGATGCCTTCTCTCTGAGATACCGTGGTTTAGGCAAAGTTAAATTCTTGGATGCTAACATCAACTGAGGTCCGTTCTGGTACAAGGAAATTGAATTGCTGATTGCTGGGCTGTGTTATGAAAGGGAACAAGCCACCGGTTATCATCAGCTCCCTGCAGGGCCCCACTGACACAACAGTGATCACTGGCAAATAGACCTTGAGATAAGAACAAGAGAAGAAATGGAGAAGAGATAAGAATGCTTTAAAAAAAGACCCCAAATAGGTATCTTTTACAGATTAGATTTTTTATTGAAAAAGTAATACTTGCATTTCTTGGAAAAAGTTTCAAAGACTACAAAGAGGTGTAATAATGAAAACAAGTCTGCAAGTCTGCTGTTGCATATACAAACATATTGGACATATTATACCTATTTCTGTATAAAAAGGGGAGTGCAACATATACACACCATTGTGAAGCTTATTTTTTTAAGTTACAACAAATTAAACTTGGAAATAATGTCATTTTCTCATATGTAGATCCCCTTTATTTCTTTAACTGCATATCACCGTACTATATGAATATATACTAATTTCTTTATCCCATGCTGTTAACAAGACATTAGCTTAGTCTCATTATATCATTAATACAAACAGTGCTTCAGTGAACACACTTGTGTCCTCCAAAGTATTTGCACCAATTTATACTGCCAAGGAATAACATGGCCCTCTCTAGCCTCAACAACACCAAGCATGATCTAACTTTTATCATTTCCAAAGTGCTGGGGAGAAATGATGTTTAACTATTATAATTTGTGTTGCTTTCATCTTTGACCTTTTTATGTGAGTATGTGAATGCATATGTTTATTAGCCATGTATAGCTGTTTTTCAGTGAACTATTCATTTATGGGCTTTATTCATTTTTCTATTTATGCTTTTGCTCTTTTTCCTATTGATTTGTAAGTGCCCTTTGCACATTGAATAACATAGTCCACTGTTGGACAGATGTATTGAATATGTTTTCATAAATTTACTTTTTAATGGGAGAGCAGGGAGAGAGAGAGAGAAAGAGAGAGAGATTGCTAAATGACATGATTGATAGCCGTTGTCTCAAGAGTCTTAAGAATGAGAGTATAGTCCAGAATCACCATTTTGAGAGACAATCACACACACACACAGACACACACACACAAGTACATACAAAAATAAAAATTTTAGAACCTTAGACATAAAATCCTGGGGATACTTGCAATGAATCAGTTTGCCAGATTTAGCACACAAAATACAGGCTGTCTAGTTATTCTGAATGTCAGATAAATAATGAGTTTTCTAGTATAAGTATGTCTTAATTATTGCACAGGATTTACTTATCTAAAGACTATTTGGTGTTAATCTGAAATTTGAGTTTTATTGAGTGTCCTCAGTAATACAGGCAACACTAACCAAAATGAAAATGAAGAATAGCTTAAAAACACAAAAGAAAGTAAGTTGTGTGGATTGATGAATTAACACATTCTGATCCGTAGAAAGTGCTTAATTCAGGTATTTAGACACTGACTCTAGCAAAGAAATTGCAGTTCTAGGGTGTAAATTAAGCGAGCTTGTTTTGTCTCCCTAGCTTTTGCTTGAAAAATGAGACCACTTACATGAAACGCAAGAGTCTCAATGGATTTGAGAGCTTTTTGGTTTTCTGACACCAGTTTAAAAGAAAAAATCAGTTTAATAGAAATTGAAAATTAAGTTTTTTTTTATATTTGTGCCATACTATGAAGACTTTTGATATATAGGCCCTCTTTTAATATTAGTGTTTCAAGTTTAAATTATTGGGGAAGTTCTCAAATTGATTTTTATCACTTGGAGTTGGTAGGGAAATGTCATTCTTATTAATCACTTCAGATAATAAGCTTAAGTGGAATTCCTTATGATTTATGAAGTCTTTTATTTTTAAGTAGCCAAGTGATTTGGATCTGAAATTAGGATGTTCTCTAATTCACGAATATTTGCTTACCCAGTTCTTTGCTAAAAATTAACCTTACTTATGGAACAAGCTCCTATGGTATGTTAAAAAAAAATGGCTCTATAGTGAGAAGGTCTGGATTAAAGTCTCAGATCTGTCTCTTTGTAGTTCTGTGCTATAATTGTGTGGTAAATGGCTCAACATTTTTGACCTCCAGTTTCCTCATTTATAAAATGGGTATAATAACCTCTACTTCACAGGGCTGTTGTAAGAATTAAGTGAGATAGAGGCAGGCATTTGACACAGCAGTTAAGATGATGCTTAGGATGCCTGCATCCCATATTAGAGTGCCTGCATTCAAGTCCCAGCTCCACGCCCAATTCCTGCTTCCTACTTAATGCATACCCTGGGAGGCAGCAGGTGATGGCTCAATTGCTTGTGTCCCTGTCACACATATGGGAGACCTGCAAGGAGCTCTGGGCTTCTGACTTTGGCCTGGCCAAACCCTGGATGTTATGAGCATTTAGGGGATTAAATCAGATTTAAATTAAGTAAATTTTAAAAAGAAATTGAATGAGATATACAGGTAAAGTACATGGCATTATGTGTATATTTAATTAATATCACTTTATTCATAGATAGCTAGAAATAAAAATCATATATATTTGCAAAATCATTTCTATTGGTGCTTTCCTAGGGTGTGGAATGTTGCTTGCACTTTGAGTTTTCTTTAAAGTCTAATGAGTTCTTTATTCTCACAAATATGGGGAAAAGCTAGATAAATATAATATTGATTTAATTCTAGGGTGCTTAGCACAAAACAAAAGAAATCAAAATGTGCAATATTATGAACGGGGTTTCATATGGAAATTTACTGAATTGTAATAATGATGTTTTCCTTTGATTGGAAAGACTATGACCCTTAATAAAAAGTCTCTTAACTAACTATGAAGGAAAATCACCTACTAGACCCGGAGGAGCTGAGTTTTGTGAGCATTCTTTGGGGCACCTTTTTTTTTTTAAAGGTTTATTTTTATTTACTTCAAAGAGTTTCAGAGAGGAGGGGAGTGGGGAGAGACAGAAAGAGAAAGGTCTTCCATCTGCGGTTCACTCCCCAAATAGCCACAATGGCCAGGGTTGGTCAGACTGAAACAAGGACCCAGGAGCTTCTTCCTAGTCTCCCAGGTAGGTACAGGGACTCAAACACCTGGGTCATGTTCCACTGCTTTTCCAGGCCATTAGCAGTGAGCTGGATCAAAAGTGGAGCAGCCGGAACTCCAGTTCCTTCCCTTATGGGATGCCTGTGTTGCAGGCGGTCACTTTATCTGCTATGCCACAGCACCAGCCTAATGGGGCACCTTTTGAAATAAATATTCTTTTGGTCATATCAACTCATAGATGGGGAGGGCATTTGGTTTATGCTATTATTTTTTCTCAGTAGAAATTTGTCAAGGAATTTTCTATACTGTGGAATGATTAGCATATGTGGAATGTGGAAAAAAAGTCCAAATACCATGGCTTGCCCCAGGCTTTTTGGGACCAGCATTGTGGCATAGCAGGTAAAGCTGCCACCTGCAGTGCTGGCATTCCATATGGGTGCCAGTTCAAGTCCCAGATGCTCCACTTCTGGTCCAGTTCTCTGCTATGGCCTGGGAAAGCAGTAGAAGATGGCCCAAGTCCTTGGGCCCCTGCACCCATGTGGGAGACCCAGAGGAAGCTCCTGGTTTCTTGCTTTGGATCTGTGCAGCTCTGGCCACTGCGGCCATCTGGGGAGTGAACCAGCGGATGGAAGACCTCTCTCTCTCTCTCTCTCTGCCCCTCCTTCACTCAGTGTAGCTCTGACTCTCAAATAAATAAATCTTTAGAAAAAAAAAGAGAGACATCCAGCAAGGTCAGGGAAAGACAAGGTTTCCCAGAGAGAGGAATTTGAGTGTCCCATGGATCACCCCTTGTCACTTTGTGCTGTATAGGCTCCACCATGATTGGGAGGAAATTAGAAGACCTAGGTTCTAGCCATTACCTCCATGTGCTCCAAAGCAAGTCATTTCAACTTCCTGGGCCTTAGTTTCCTCACCTCTAGAAATGAGGTGCTTGGGGAGGGGATGTCTCCATCATCTCTAGTCAGAGAAAAAAAAAACAATGAAAGAGCAGCCTTGAATGTTTGAAAAAGCAAGTAGTGCTATGCACATGTAAGTGTGGACATTATGATTTACTATCATTTACAGTGATAGCTATGATAATCAAGAATAATCAGAATCATCTATGGTTTAGATAGAGTGTGGATACAAACCTGGGGTTTCTCAGTTCACCGAGGGAGCAGCGAACTGTTCCTTCAACATTTCTTCACCAGTTTTCTGCACTCTGTCTCATGGTTCGGACTCAGTCAAAGACCCTTCCTTTCTGCTAGTGTCTCTCATTAGGGTGTATTTGTCCACATACCAATAGTTCGATGTATACCAAAGCTCTAATGAGGGAGACATGCATGATAGAAGTTAAAAATTGTGAATCACACAAAGAAGATGAGCATTAACTTTTCCATTTAATTTGAAAATAAAACTACTTTACAATTAAAAGGGTAATCTTAGAATTAGGATAGATTAAAAAAAACATATCACCAATCAAATGAAAAGCTTAGACCATAGCATTATTTCTAAAGGTCCCTTCCAGATGTGACATTTTAACCAGAGAGTCCCGGAGACAAAATTTCAGCCACTTTTCTAATCCTATCTTCCCCTACTCCTAGCCTCTCATTGTAAACTAACTAATTTCCTCTGCCTTCCCTTCTAAGCCTTCCTCAGTTGACCTTGGCACTTCCTTCCGAATTTAAATTCCATCCTCTTCCTGTTCACCAGGCGAAAGCTTAATGAGCCTTTGAAGACTCAGTTACTGATGATGAAAGGAGTGCCTGTGCACCAGGCAATGTGCTAGGTATTTATGTAATTTTGGACCTTCAAACATGCCTTGTGAGGTGTACTTTGGTATTTCCCATTTACAGGAAAGGAAAGTGAAGCTCACAAAGTTTAAGTAACTTGCCAGAGATCACACTACTAATAGCAAAGGTATGACTCAAATTATAACCTATAATGTGCTTATAGTTGGGTTGTCAAGTTCAAGACACCTCACTCAGCCCCAAAGATATAAGACTACTTCAAATACCCTCCAGATCTTTAAATCAAGTCACACAATCAGTACTATCTTGTAGCAAACATGGGTAAGTTCATATCTTCTCTTTTTTATTCCTTTGGGTTTCCCTAAGAGAAAAGACCACAGCAAATCCAACTCTCTGTACCCAGTGGTCAGTTTTGTGACTTGCACACAGTAGGAGCTTAATAAATATTTGTTGATGAGTGGACATCAAAATTAATTTTCTGTTCGAAATCTGTGTTTGAGTATTAAATATGTTTTGATCGCTGAAAGAAAATTGTAGCTAAGGCAATTTGTGAGCTGAAGCCATTGTTACCTGTGTTGCTAAGGGAAGTCAGTTACCCTGGGATACTAATTAACTGCAGCTATTGTGGAAATTAAGCCAGCAGCCCCCAGCAGGTTGAGGGAGCTGAAGGGAGGAGGGAGTCTAGAAGGTGTCAAGTAAGAAAGTGTATTTTCTGATTTGAGGCAAAGTGACTAAGGGAGGGGGTAGCTTGTACACTTTCAGCACCATCACACCTCTCTGAAGCCTATTTCTCCTCCTTACTGGGCAAAGAAGTTGCTCTCTATAATTAGCTCAAACACTAGAGGCAAGGTGAATAGATTGCCTGTGGCTGAGAACTACACTTTTTTTTTTTTTGCTAGCCCTTGAGGGATAAGCATCTGGTGGGCTTTGACGTCAAAGCAGTTCCAAGGCTGAATGAGAAGTACCTGTCAGAAGAGATTTTGACTCTGAGTTTAGATTCCAGTTGAGCTGATGAAGGGAAAGGAAGAGATCAGTAAGAAAAAGTAACACACTCTACCTGGGGTGCCTATTGCATTTAAAAGGATTATCTACTCTGCTGTCCAAACTGGAGTTTGGCAGTTTTAATAAAAGGGTTTATTTATGAGTCTAGAAAAATCTGAAAATGGTCCTTATTTATCTGCAACATATCCAGAGTTCAAATTTTTGGACTTGGACTCAAGTTGCTCTAGCAGACTAGTTCCACCTAGTGATAGTGTATCTATATTGCAGTTTGTTTTTCTGAGAAAATGAAAACATGGCCTTTAGAAGTGGCCACTGAAACATTAAAGTCATGAAATCATTCAACAGCTGAGCACCAGTTTCGTGAGAAGCCCTGGGCTAGGGATAGTGATGTTTGTCTGGGGAAGAGGGAGTGAGTGCTTTGCATATTGGCTAAGTGAGACAATAATAAAGCTTCTGATTAACAGCAGGGGGTGTGAGCACCCAGCCTTCAGGAAGCATATAAAATAATATTGAGAGATCGTGGTAGTGGTATTAACCCTCTCCCTACAGACTCATACGGTTGAAACATCTCTATAAGAACTCAAAATCTCCCTTCTGCAGAAGGTAAGGAAGAAAATCCCAGGAGAAATTCTGACTCTAAGGGCAAGAGGACATAATAAAATCCAGCAGCAGCATGCTACCCTCCCCTGTTAATGAAATAATTCTATAAGGTGATTGTCCAAGTTCACTAGAGAGACATGGAGGTCTTTGCGGCTCCAGACTCACATATCTGAATGCCTTCTCACTTAAGCACCTTCCATTCTGAGAATCCAAAACTACAAAAGCAACAGGTAAGCCAAAGTACAGACCTTGCAGCCCTCCTCCCCCAGTCAGGGCGGCTCTGCACTAGGAATTAATAAAGCAACACTCCCCCTCGGTGCCTGAGCTAGGGCAGCGAATACCTGGCCCAATATGTCCAGGTAAATCAGACTGTGACTCAGAGAGAGATGGCAGTGATAGTGAATCCTGTGGGCAGGTTTCACCCAGCCCTCCAGTGTACAGGTGTAAGCTTTGAGCTGTTGCACCCATATTTAAGGTGGTAATATCTAAAAGTACTCCAGAATTCACACCCTTTCCAGCTATCAAGTATAATTGCAGCTCAACTTGAGGCACAAATGTTCATCTGTCCATACCTGCCTCCATTCCACTGTCCTTTGGCTCACAGTTTCCTGCTCATGTCCAGACGTTATAGCCAACTCATCTTTCTGACAGCCAGTGAGCACCTGTGGCCCTTGTGTTGTGTCCCAGGTCTTCCGTGAATTGACCAAGCTTTCAGTGAATACACAGGTTTCAAAGTATAAATTCTAGGTTCCTGCCAAGTTACAAAGGATGGTAAGGAAGGCATAAGACTCACAGTCTGCACCTCAACAAAATCCATCCCATTTGTTCTAATTCAGTAGATCCGTAGATAAGACCCTGGACTGGATTTTGTCCCACTGGTTCTAGTTCCACCTCCTCTAGGAAGTCTCCCAGTGTCATCAACCCTCTCTGATTGTGTGTTCCTTGTGAGTTTATGTAATAAAAATCGAGAATTATGGGGTTTTTAAAACACTGCCAGAAACCAAACAGTACAAATGGATGCCAGGAGTAAGAATCCCCTTCATGGGACTACAGTACATGCTCATCTGATGCCTACTTTGTCATCCATTCCCTGCCTTCATGCAACACGGAACCCAATAGCCCACTAGGCTGCGACTTCAATTCCCATCACATTCCTCAACATCTATAGGAGCCAGAAAGTTATCCTCCAGCTCTCAGATCCCAAATGTTCACATGTTGCAGTCTGAAACTACTAGAGGATTTGGTAATAGTTAAACAAAAGCTGATTAAAACAATTGCAAAGTTTTTTTTTTTTCAATTGAAAATTTACTCTGCTTTGAAAGTGATGCTGTTTCTTTCAGAAAACAGTTTGTAGAAATTATTTCGCTAAAGCAGTTTGTAGTCTTTCCCCCGGGTGTGCGTCTTCTATTAAGAAATGATCTCAGAATCCTTACTACAAAAGCCCAAACAAAATGCTAAATCCCTTCAAGCATCCCTGGACAGGCAGATATATTGGTGGTCAGCTGCGAAGGGCAACTTGGAAACTGAAATCAATCTGCTTTAGCCTCTGTGCTTTAGCAGCATTTTCTTAAATTGCTCTTCTCTGTTGCTAGCTGCTTTAAGGCACTTTATATTGAAAGGGAAATTTGTACATTGAAACCCCAAGAAACACCTACTGAACACAGACCCCTGGAATCCTAAATCCATTTCAAACAGAAGGAATAGAAGGGGAGAAACTTGTAGATGGAAAGGAAGCTTTCTTTTACCTTGCAAAAGTCACCAAGCAGGACTTTGATTTAAGCTGGTGTCAAATAATGATTCATTCATTAGGACTAAATTGGAAAACCCTAAGAGCTACAAAGCAGTTCTAGGAGGGAAGTGGATGGTGATTGTGTTATTTTCTAGCTCCAGGGACCACATCTTGTAATTGGAGGGGTATGGGGAAGGCTCCAAAGAATGGGCCCCTGGTAACAAATGAGACAGGTGGCACAGAGGTCTACAAAATAGGTTGGAACTAGAGGAGGGCATGGAATGGCTCTGGGTAGTAAAATTAGGTAGCATTGCAGCTTCAATGAGGCAAGTTCTAGGCAAAGGAATCTGGCAGAGGATAAAAAAGCAAGCCCAGTCCCAGGTACTGATGTATTGCTAGGAAGGTAGGGGTGCTGGTAGAGACAACACAGGAACTCGAGGAGGCCAGGCCATGAGACTGACTTATAAGAGAGGAGACTAGAGAAAATAAGCAAGTCCTGAATGGAAACACTGAAGCAGAGCTCGCAGCTGGGGAATTTTGTCGTCCAAAATGCAAAGCAGGAAAAGGCTATGGATCTTATGGGGCTGATACTGATTGCACTCCTCAAAATCCTGTTGCGTTACACATAAACACACTTGAATATGTTGAATTTAAAATTTTATTATTTTCTACCACAATAAAACTTATGGGAAATGACTCTTAGAACACAAAGACAATGGAACTAAAAGCAATCACCATTACACGAAATTGAGGAAATTGTTGAAGAATAATTCTCCCCCAAAAGTACCAGTCTCAAATTGATTCTTGGATAAACTGTAAAAGACTTAAATTTTTTTAAGTTCTAGGACACTTTTACATTTACAAAAGACCTTGTGTAGATAGCACAGAGAGTTCTCAAATGCTTCTCACCAGGTTTCCCCTATTTTTACCATCTTTTAGTAGTGAGGTACATGGCTTATTTAAAGAACCAATATTGACACATTATTATAAACTAAAGGCCATATTTTACTCAACTTTTCTTCCTTTTTTCTTTTTTTAAAACATTTATATTTTTTCAAAGATTTCTTTATTTATTTGAAAGGCAGAGTTAGGGAGAAGCAGAGGCAGAGGCAGGGAGAGAGAGAGAGTCATCCATCTGCTGGTTCACTGCCAAAATGGCCACAACAGCTGAAGCTGGGGCGATCCGAAGTCAGGAGTTAGGAGCCAGGAGCTTCTTCCAGGTCTCCCACTCGGGTGCAGGGGCCAAGGACTTGGGCCTGCTTTCCCAGGCCATAGCAGAGAGCTGGATTGGAAGTGGAGCAGCCGGGACTGGAACCGGTGCCCATATGGGATGCCAGCACTACAGGCGGCAGCTTTACCTGCTACACCACAGCACCGGCCCCCTTCCTTTTTTCTTAATGATTTTTTTCTGTGACATGCTATTCCAACCTGGGCCCCACATTACATTTAGTTGTCATGCCTCCTTAGGCTTCTCTTGTCTGTGACAGTTTTTTAGGCTTTCATTGTTTTTGATTGTCTTGACAGTTTTGAGCAGTATAGCTCACATATGGTGTAGAGGACCCCTGAACTGGATTGTCTGACATTTCGCTCATGAGTAGACTGGGGTTATAGGTCTTAGGGAGGAAGATCAGAGAAGAGGCATGTTCACACACTAGCAAGTGTGCCTGCATCATTATGAATTATCACTGCAGATGTTAACCTTGATGACATGAAAGAGCTGGTGCACATCAATTTTGTATGGTAAAGTTGTGCTTCCTGCCTGACTCCACCTCTCTCTATGGAGGGAAACCACTAAGTGCAGCCCAGACTTAACGAGAAGGGAGCACCTTGAGGTAAAATATCTAGAAAGGCACTTTTAAAATTTCATGGAAAATACAATTTGAATGTAAGTTTATTCATTTTGTTGCAAAAAAGTAATTTGAAACCCATGTTTAGTTCCCATACTCTATTAACTTTTTTTTAAAAAAAGATTTATTTATTTGAGAGGCAGAGTCACAGATAGGGAGAGGGAGAAACACAGAGAGGTTTTCCATCCACTGGTTCACTTTCCAAATGGCTGTAACAGGCCCTTGGCCGATCTGAAGCCAGGAGCCTGGAGCTTCTTCCAGGTCTCCCATGTGGGTGCAGTAGCCATCTTCTACTGCTTTCCCAGGTACATTAGCAGGGAGCTGGATCAGAAGAGGAGCAGCCGGGATACGAACTGGCACCCATATGGGATGCTGGGGCCATAAGTAGAGGCTTAACCTATATTGCCATAGTGCCAGCCCCACTACAAACTTTTCAAACACCTCTCAAATGTATGGATTTCAAAAATATTTTGCACCACAATAAATTTATTTTTAAATTTAATACTCCCCTTGGCAACTCATAATTAGAGCCTAGGGAGATTACTGACGCCATAAACAAGAGTGTCAAATTGTTAAGTCAACAGCAGGCGTCATTGTGTACTTACTCCTCATGTAGGATCTCTGTCCTTAATGTGTTGTTCAATGTGAATTAATGCTATAACTAGTACTCAAACAGTATTTTACACTTTATGTTCTGTGTGGGTGCAAACTGATGAAATCTTTACTTAATATATACTAAATCGATCTTCTGTATATAAAGATAATTGAAAATGAATCTTGATGTGAATGGAATGGGAGAGGGAGTGGGAGATGGGAGGGGTGCAGGTGGGAGGGAAGTTATGGGGGGAAAAAGCCATTGTAATCCATAAACTGTACTTTGGAAATTTATATTTACTAAATAAAAGTTTAAAAAAAATTCAATACTCCATGAGCTTTTTGAAGTATCCTCATATATAAATTAATTTAAATATTCTGTATAGAAGATTTATCTTGTCTCATATTTTTATTTGTTAAGTTATTTACCTATTATCATGAATCAAGGAGATTTATTTACATTTTTAAATCGTATTTCAATATTACTTAATATTGTGATTAAAATTATTCCAGCTTTGGAATTACATAGAACTAAAAAGCTTCAACACAACAAAAGAGACAACAGAGTGAAAAGACAACATGGATCCTGTGAGACTATACGTGCAAACCATACATCTGATATGTAAGGTATTTAAGAAACTCAAATAACCCAACAGCGAGAAAACCAATAGTCCAATTAAAAAGTGAGCAAAGGATTTGAATGAACATTTCTCAAAAGAAAACATACAAATGCCCACCAGGCATATGAAAAATTTGCTCAACATCACTAATCATCAGGGAAATGCAAATTAAAATCACAATGAGATATCACCTCACATCTGTTACAATAGCTAGCATCAAAATGATGAAAGACAAGTGTTGGCAAGGATGTGAAGGAAAGGGAACTCTTGCTACTGTTGGCAGAAATGTAAATTATTACTAGTCATTATGGAAAACAGTATGGGGGGTTCCTCAAAAACTTTAAAAACAGAACTACTATATGATCTTGCAATTCTACTACTGGGTATATATCCAAAGGAAACAAAATCTTTATGTTGAAGAGGTATCTGCACTCCCATATTCGTTGCAGCATTGCTTACAATATCTAAGATAGAGAATCAACCTAAGTATCCATCAATGGATGAATGAATAAAGAAAATGTTATATATGGAAAACACACACACACACACACAATGGAATATTTGACTTTAAAACAAAGAAGGTGCGTTGGGGCCAGCGCTGTTGGTGCAGCAGGTTAAATACCATATGGGCACCAGTTCGAGTCCTGGCTGCTCCACTTCCAATCCAGCTCTCTGCTATGGCCTGGGAAAGCAGTAGAAGATGGCCCAAGTCCTTGGGCCCCTGCATCCATGTGGGAGACCCAGGAAAATCTCCTGGCTCCTGGCTTCAGATTGGCGCAGCTCCAGCTGTTGCAGCCAATTGGGAAGTGAACCATCGGCTGGAGACCTCTCTTTCTCTCTCTCTCTCTCTGCCTCTCTCTGTGCAACTCTTTCAAATAAATAAATAAATAAAATATTTAAAAAAAATAAAAATAAAAAAAAGAAGATGAGGCCGGCACTGTGACATAGTGGGTTAAAGCCCCAGCCTGCAGCACCGGCATCCCATATGGGCACTGATTCGAGTCCTGGCTGTTCCTCTTCTGATCCAGCTCTCTGCTATGGCCTGGAAAGGCAGTAGGAGATGTCCCAAGTCCTTGGGCCCCTGCACCCATGTGGGAGACCTGGAAGAAGCTCCTGGCTCCTGGCTTCGGATCAGCACAGCTCTAGCCATTGCAGTCATTTGGGAAGTAAGCCAGTGGAATGGACGACCTCTCTGTGTGTGTCTCTACCTCTCTCTGTAACTCTGTCTTTCGAATAAATAAAATAATCTTTAAAAAAAAGAAAGCAACCCTGTCATTTGGAACAACATGGATGAACCTAGAGGACATTATGTTAAGTAAACTAAGTCAGGCAGAGAAAGATATCACATGATCTCTGTCAATTTGAACTCATAGAAACAGAATGGAATGGTGGTTAATAGGGGCTTGAGGAAAGGAGAGGGTGAAGGATGTTGGTAAAATATCATTTAGATAAGAGGGAAAAGTTGAAGAGACCGAATGTACAACATAGTGGCTACAGTTACTAACAATATATCCTTTTAAAAGATATATTGTTTTAAAGAAGATGGCAGTATAGTGACAGGACAATCCGAGTCACACGGGGCAAAATAGGTAGCTTAAAAGGGTAGAAGATACGCTGTGGAGTTGGAGGCATGGGAAATTTGTGACAGGAAGCCTGGGAGAGCAACAGAGACTGGGCAAGTCCACACAAAAAGAGCAGATTACAAAGGGGAGCAGTGGAAGTTTGAACTGGATAGGTCGGCACCAGCCCCAAGCGGATCATGTGAGAAATAGTGAGTCCATGGAGATGAAAATATCAGCGAGAGGAGGAGCTTGGCGAATTGCTTTTGAAGTTCTTTTCGGGAAAAAAGAGAAGGTATAGAGGAACAAATAGAGAAGTTGGGTACCCCCTGCCAATCTCCTTCCCCAGACCAGTACCCTGGACCTGCAGCCAGCTGGGAGAAGCCATTTTGTTTGTTGACACTTTTGAACATAAGGGGAGAATGCCCCCCCCCTTGTCTCCCATGCACATACCCATCAATAGTGGGAGCTGCCTCATCACACCCCCTCCACCCCCCGCCCAGGAATAAGGACCACAACATTTCAGAAGAATTCCTTCCCCACCAAACAAGCTGTACAACAAGGAGAAGTACTGAATGTCGAAAACTCAAACCCACTCCATCTACCATTCAGAAACAAGCAGGACTCCTGTAGGCAGAGCTCTGTGCAACAGAGCTTGTACCTGCCTTTACCACAATCGGGAAGTGAGCCAGGCTCCAGTAGGCAGGGCTCCATGCTTCCACTTGCAACGCACAGACACATAGCAGCTCACAACAGAGGGAAACCTCATCACAAGAAAATCTCCACAGATTAGAGGTACAGTTTGTTAAGCAGGGTGATTAACAGAGATTAACACTGGGGTGTCCCCCAACTGTGAGGAAAAGGGCAAGTAACACCAACAGAAGTAAACAACCTCCTCTAACTACTACAAAGCCCTACAGGGGCCTTACATCTGATACCTGTTCCACCCTGGGATACTGAACAGAGCACCCAGGCCACATCCAGCACACAACTCTTGGAACTCACTGAAAGTATAGATGTCCCACTAAATCACAAAAACACAAATTAAAGAGAAAAGCAACAAGACAAAAAAAAAAAGAAAAAAATACACAAATGCCAAAAAACAAAGGAAAAACCCTAAATAAGAATAAGGAAGATACTATGAGCTCTCCAAAGGAATACTACAGCACTCCAATAATAGAAGGTGAAGAAAAAGAGAATGAGAATATGCCAGAAATGGAATTCAGAAAATTAATCTTCAGATTACTTAGAAGCAATCAGAAGAAAATTCACTATCTAAATAAAAAGTTATCCCAAGAAATTAAGATATTAAAGAGAAGTCAGAGTGAAATACTAGAAATGAATAATTCAAGATCAAATTTTAAAAATTCAGTGGAAAGCCTTAACAACCAAATGGTGAGACAGAGAAAGAATATCAGAACTAGAAAACAAATTTCTGGAAATACTACAGTCAGACCAAAAGAAAGAAGAAGAAATTAGAAAACTAAAAGACAATGTTGGAGATTTACAAGACACTATCAAATTACCCAACATATGGATCCTAGGAGTTCCAGAAGATGTGGAAAGAGAGAACGGACTAGAAGGCCTTCTAAATGAAATAATAACAAAAAATTTCCCCAATCTAGAGAGAGAAAGAGACATCCAAGTAAGAGAAATACACAAAATTTCTAATAGACACAACCAGAAAATATCTTTACCACAACACATTATACTAAAACTCTCCACCATAAAAACATGAAGAAAAGATCTTAAAATGTATATGAGAGAAACACCAGATCACATTCAGAGGACCCCCAATTAGAGTCACTGGAGACTTCTCATCAGAAACCTTATAGGTAAGGAGAGAATGGCAAGATATATTCCAAGTCCTAAGAGAGAAAAACTCAGCCCAGAATATTGTACCATGTAAAGCTCTCATTTATGAATGAAAAACTAAAGATCTTCCACAACAAGCAGAAATTGAAAGAATTTGCAACTACTCGCTCAGATCTACAAAAGATGCTCAAGGATGTGCTACACAGAGAAACAGAAACACCACCGCAAAAGAAGATGAATGCAGAAAATGACCCTGTAAAAGTACAAAGGAAATGCAAAGTAAAAAAATTAGGGCTATTAACAGAAATATGGCAGGGCAAAGTTGATATTAACAACAGTCACCCTGAATGTAAGTGGTCTCAATTCTCCAGTTAAAAGACACAGACTGGCTGAATGGATTAAAAAAAGAAAACCCATCTATTTGCTGCCTACAAGAAACACATCTTACCAACAAAGATGCATGCAGACTCAAAGTGAAAGGATGAAAAAAGATAATCCATGTTAACAGAAACCCAAAAAGAGCTGGTGTGGCCATCCTAATATCAGAAAAAATAGACTTTGACACAAAAACTGTTAAAAGAGACAAAGAAGGGCACTATATAATGATTAAAGGATCAATTCAACAGGAAGATGTGACTATTATAAATGTATATGCACCTAATTATAGGGCACCTGGCTATCTAAAAGAAATGTTAATGGATTTGAAGGGAGATATAGACTCAAATACAATAGTAATGGGGGACTTCAATACCCCACTTTCAGCAATGGACAGATCAACCAGACAGAAAATCAACAAGGAAACAGCAGACTTAATCTACACTATAGACCAAATGGTCCTAACAGATATCTACAGAGCCTTCCACCCTACAGCCACAGAATGCACAATTTTCTAGCCAGTGCATTTAGGATTGACCACATGCTAAGCCATAAAACAAGTGTCAGCAAATTCAAAAAAATTGAAATCATACCATGCATCTTCTTGGACCACAATGCAATGAAGCTGGCTATCAACAACTCAAGAGTCTCTAGAACATATGCAAACACATGGAGATTGAAGAACATGCTCCTGAATGAACTGTGGGTCATAGAAGAAAATTCATTCCTTTTTCTGTTACATTTTTTGGATATTGGGCAATGTGTAGTGTCATATATCCACTGTTAAAGAATAGTTTGTCTCCCTAATAAATCTGCTTCACCGATTGAACTCTGCCCACCCTATACTCCTACCATATTTGATGGATTATTGATGCTGGGTTAATAACTGCTTTGATTATAGTTGTTTATGATTTGGTGCAATTATTCATTTTCCTTTGCTCCCCTGCCCCCCTTGTTAATGCCTTTCTTGATTTTAACTGACCACTTTGTGTGAGTTTTCAAAAATTCTTTTTTTAGCATATCAATTACACATATTTTAAGATTTTCCAGATTTGGAGGGAAAGTGGATCAACCACATATATTTAAAATTTTAGCTTTTTGGTTTAATATATGTGACATAAAATTTTCTATTTCAACCATTTTGGATGCACAGTTTAGGGACATTAACTACATTTGCAATGCACAGCCATGACTATTAGGTTTTTAAAAATTTTCATCACTCGAAACAGAAATTCTCTACCCATTCAAGAGTAATTTCCCATTTTTCCCATCACAGCTCTTGGTAACCTATAATATATTTGCTATCTTTTTGAATTTGCCTGTACTAGATATTTTTATATGAATAGAAATGTACAATGTAATAATGGCCTATTACATTTAGAAGGATATTTTCCATGTCCATATATACTGTAGCATGTAGTATAACTTTATTTTTAAAGCTGAACAATGCTTTATTTTATGTATATGCCACACTCTATCAAGTCATTTGTTGATGGACATATGTGTTGTTTTCACCTCTTGGCTGTTGTGGGTAATCTGTTATGCACATAGGCAAGCAGGTATATTTTTGAGTCTATGTTTTCAATTCTTCCAGTTGTACACAGGTGAGTGGCATTGCTGGCTCTATTGTAGTTTTATTTTTCACTTTTTGAAGAAGAGCCCAACTGTTTTCCAAAATGGCAGCACCATTTTTACATTTCCACCAACAACATACAATGATCCAAAGGTTCAAGTTTGTCCACACCATTGCCAATGCTTGTTATTTTCTATTAAAAAAGCCATCATAATAGATGTGAAATGGCATCTCAATCAGAAAACTTAATTGTAGCTTAGACAGCACCTTTCTTAGCTCCTCTAATAATGAGACATAGCCCAGGTACTAAGAGAGAAAAACTGCCAGCCCAGAATACTATATCCTGCAAAGCTCTCATTTGTGAATGAAGGTGAAATTAAGACTTTTCATAGCAAACAGAAACTGAAAGAATTTGTTGGCACTCATCCTGCCCTGCAAAAGATGCTTAAAGATGTGTTACACACAGAAACACAGAAACACGGTCATCAACATGAAAGAAGGTAAAGGAAGGAAACCTCACAGCAAAAGATCACAGGAAGCTCAATTTCTCTTTGACATAGAATTAAACTCTGATGCTCTGTTAAAGCAATGTGTTAAAGTAATCTATTATGTTCTCTTGATGTCTGTTAAATTCTAATTGTTCAAAAACAGCTGAATTTTTATTAAGAGCTATGGGATATTTAAACATGTGCTTATTTTCAAAGATTTGAATAATCACCTTGTAACAATGATCAAATTTGGTCTATGTTATGTCATGATTTTAAGGAATCTTATTTCAACCAGACATTTTGGATTTTGAGCCTTCTTGGCATTCTTGACAGGCATTCAAAAAATCAAAGTTTCAAACAATCTGGTCTCTAAAATTTCCAGTAAATCCTGGACTTTGGTTTTCCCAGTTTGGGCCCAACTGAAAAAATCGAAGGACCTATGTCTCTCATCTTATAGAGACACCAATTAATCAGGCTATTTGGATTATATTAGAAGTACTGTCAAGATGTGACGTGGTACCAAACTTTAAGTTTCTATAATGGAAAATGCTATTAATACAAATGTTTGAGAATTAAAAAGTCTAATGATCTTGTGTTACTAGACATGATAGTTATCTTAATGAGAAAGCCCCAGAGGCCTAAAGGGTTAAATACTTGCAAAATCCTACAAGTACTTTCAAAAATACTGTGAAGTAAGCAAGTGCCTCTTGTTGGTTGATGAGTTTATAATTTTAAACATGGCGACTTAAAGTCTTTCGTCATCCACAGTTATATATGATTTGCTGCTCACAAAACTAAAGCATTGTTGGTTCTGTGTTTAGCTGTCCTCCTATAGGTTCCTATGGACTTTTTCCAGTCATTTCTATTGTATTCAGTACTTTGGGATGGCTCTGTAAACAGATGAAGCCAAGAATGTATTAACAGTACCAACTGAGAGAAAGTATGGTTAACTGAGGTTACTAAAAACAAAAAGCCATTCAAATCAATTGGCAATCTACAAAAAGAGTTAAAGATTTTAAAAGCTATTATTAAAATTGCTATATTGGTCTATTATGCTATGTTATATGTGTGTACATATTGTATGTCCACATGGGGAAATTTTATTAAGAGTTTTACTTTAAATGGCTTATAGATAAGATTGTCCATAAATTTAAGCTGCTAAAATCAATCAAAGATACATTTTAATTTGTGTGACCTGAATCTGTGTATCATATGTTTTAAACTTGTTGGTAGAAAGAAACTGAAAACATTTTAGATGGTTGTGCTTAAGTTTACTGGTTAAACAAACTACACCATGTTATATATTTAAGAGGGGTTTTCAAATACATGATTCTTAAAATTTATAGAAGGCATTGGACCTTCTGGTAAATGTTTTCTTATGTTGTTATCTAATGGTTGAAACTGTTTGCTAAGTATTCATGTAATATTGCTATTGTCAGCAAGCGATCTAGGACTTGCTCCCTCATTTCTCTATTCTAAGCCCAACTTGTTCTTTCATTTCTCTATTCTCTTGAAAGTAGGAAACTAATTCTATTATGAAGGAATCTGTAGGATGCACAATTTAATCTTTAGACCTTATAAAAGAGATGGCTAACATTTTTCTGTAATAGCATAGCCAAAATAAGAGCTTAAATAATAATCTCATAGCTAGATTTACTTTGCCGTCAGCGAAGTAAACAGTAAGTAGAAAAAACCTCCCTTTCAGACCAAAGGGAAAGAAAGTTTTAAAGTGAGAATATAATTTTCCTCATGGGCATTGTCTACCTTAGAAAAACTACTACAGAACATGCCTGTGACTATAGACTTGTAGTTCAGGCCACTGAAGATTAGAGATGGGACACGGGTACTCCCTTAACTTGCATCCTCTGGTCTGCTTTAACAAAAACTAGGAGGAAAAGAAAGCTAGGCATCAGAAGCAATGGGTGGCAGGCCTATTAATGGCTGATCTGTACAGTGATCTGCCCTCAAGGAGACCCAACAGGCCAGTCCACTGCAGTGGCCTTCAATGTGGTAAGCCTGGGCTTCAGCAGAAGTCAGCTTGTGAAGAGCCCTGGCAGCTCTGCCAAGAGTTGGATCACTGGAAATGGACCTGCCCTGGAGTCGAAGGATGCCCAGGTCAGAGCCACAGATCTTATTGGCTCTAAGCTGAAAAGCCCTTCACTCAGCCCAACTTCCAAAGTGACCACTGCAGCTGAGGGGATGGTCAAGTAGGGTCAGCAATATTACAGGCAGAACTGTAAATTTCTTGTTAGAGATGCCCCCTGCCTTTACCTGGCCAGCTCTCCTCCCAGGCCAGCCAAGTAATGAAAGTCAACAGAGTGCCTTCCCCTAGGAGATTCACACCTCCCTTAGGATGTACCCCATGTGAAGAGATAGATAGGTCTGGGCCTCTTAACTTACAAGGCCTAAAGCCCACCAGATTATTATCAAGCCCCTTCTGTCAGGTTCTATTTGCCTCTCAATCAGAAAAATTACTTGTAGCTTAGACAGCACCTTTCTTAGCTCCTCTAATAATGACTCTGTCCTTTGTTCTAGACCCTGTCTAGCGTACTTTGGCCTCATTCCTTTGTAATCATAACCTCTACTCTACCACCAATGGCTCTACTCCCAACCTGTGTGTACTGATGGTCCTCTTCCCCACTTAATGCTGTATAATTGTTCAAACCTGGTAAATGCCACTCTTAGGATCATTGGTTACTATCCTCACTCTGTCTTTTATGACCTTGTCTAAATATGATCAGAGTCGGCAAACTTGGAAGACTTCCATAGCCTTGGCAACTCATGACGAGAGCCTAGGGTGGTTACTGGTGCCATAAACTAGAGTGTCAATTTGTTGGGTCAAAAACAGGAGCCACTGTGCACTTGCTCCTCATGTGGGACCTCTGTCCTTAATGTGCTGTACATTTTGATTTCATGCTATAACTTGTACTCAAACAGTATGTTTCACTTTGTGTTTCTATGTGGGTGCAAACTGTTGAAATCTTTATACTACATTAATCTTCTGTATATAAAGAGAATTGAAAATGAATCTTGATGCAAATGGAAGGGGAGAGGGAGCGGGAGAGGGGAGGGTTGCGGGTGGGAGGGAAGTTATGGGAGGGGGAAGCCATTGTAATCCATAAGCTGTACACTGGAAATTTATATTCATTAAATAAAAGTTTAAAAAAAAGCCTTCATAATAGATGTGAAATGGCATCTCATTTTGGTTTTGATTTGCATTTCCTTAATGACTAATAATATTGAATATATTTTTATATGTTTGGCCATTTGTATATCCATTCAAGTAGTTTCCCATTTTTGAAATGGGCCATTTTTTGTGGTTGAGTTTTAGCTCTTTAAATACTCTGGATATTGAATCTTTATTGGATAAATGATAGGCAAATATTTTCTTCCCAATCTGTATGCTATCTTTTTAATCTCTTAATATTGTCCTTTGCAGCACAAAAGTGTTTTTAAAAAATTCTAATGAAATCAACTTACAAATTTGAAAACTCTTGTTGCCTGTAGTTTTGTGTCATATTTAAGAAACAATGATATGGGGCCAGCGATGTGGCACAGTAGGTTAAGCCTCTACCTGTGGCACCGGCATCCCATATGGGTGCCGATTCTAGTCCTGGCTGCTCCTCTTCCAATCCAGCTCTCTGCTATGGCCTGGCAAAGCAGTAGAAGATGGCCCAGGCCCTTGGGCCCCTGCAACAACATGGGATACCCAGAAAGAAGCTTCTGGCTCCTGGCTTTGGATCAGTGCGGGTCCAGCCATTGGGGCCATTTGGGGAGTGAATCAGCAGATAGAAGACCTCTCTCTCTGTCTCTCTTTCTTACTGTCTGTAGCTCTGCCTCTCAAATAAATAAATAAATAAAATCTTTCTAAAAACAGAAACCATTGTCAAATTCAAGAACATGCAGATTTTTCTCTGTTTACCTCTAAAACTTTTACAGTTTTAGCTCCTAATTTAGGACTTTGATTTTGAGTTAATGTTTGTATGAGATAAGGATCCAACTTCATTCTTTTGCATGTGAATATTTTAATTTTTCAGCTCCATTTGTTGAAAGCAATTGTTCCTTCCCAATGGAACGTTCTTACAACCCTTTACAAACATCAATTGAATATAAGTATGAGAGCTTATTTCTGAGATATCAATTCTCTTTCATTGCTCTATATTTATATCCTTATGCCAATAACACAATCTTGATTATTGTAGCTCTAGAAAATATATTTTCAAATGTATTATTATTAACTATAAATTTACAAAACAAAAATTGTGTTAGTAATATAATGAGTTTCTACCTACCCCTTACCCCATTTGCCCTATTAATATCCTTATGTGTCAGAAATAATTAACCACACTCAGTTTCTCCTTTTTTTTGATACAGTCCTTTTATCTCTCCCATCCTTCTCAGTTTAAAATAATCTACATTCTGTGTTCATATTGAGGGGCTTTTTTCTTCCTTTGTAGTAAGTTTTGAAACCAGGAAATAAGAGTGTTCCAAATTTTTTTCCTCTTTATCAGATAATTTTGGCTATTTGGTCACCATTGAAATTCCATATTAATTTTATTTTTGTAGATTTAATTTATTTTATTGGAAAGTCAGAGTTACAAAGAGAGAGAGAGAGAGAGAGAGAGAGAGAGAGAGAAACAAAGAGAAAGATCTTCCACCTGTTGATTCACTCTCCAGATAGCTGTAACTGCCAAGGCTGGACTAGGCCAAAGCCAGGAAGCCAGGAGGTTCTTCTAGGTCTCCTACGTGGGTAGCAGGAACCCAAGCACCTCTATACAGCTTTTCTCAGGCCATCAGCAGGGAGCTGGATTGGAAGGAGGGGACAGGACAGAAACTAGTGCTCATATGGAATGCTAGCATTGCAGGCAGTTTTTACCTACTATGCCACAATGCTAGCTCCTCCATATTAATTTTAGAATCAGCTTCTCCACTTCTGAAAAAAAGGAAATTGGGACTTTTGAGGGGGCAATCTTCAAATTGTTTTAGGTAATATAATCAATCTGAAGTCTTCAAATCCTTGAACACAAGGTGTCTTTTTTTTTTTTAAAGATTTATGTATTTATTTGAAAGGCAGAGAGTTACAGAGAGGCAGAGGGGGAAAGAGAGAAAGAAGTCTTGTATCCGCTGGTTCACTCCCCAAATGGTCACAACCACTGGAGCTAGGCCCATCCGAGGCCAGTATCCAGTAACTTCTTCTGGGTCTCCCATGTGGGTGCAGGGGCTTAAGGATTTGGACCATCCTCCACTGTTTTCCAGGCCATAGCAGAGAGCTGGATTGGAAGTAGAGCATCCAGGAAGCGAAATGGCACCCAAATGGAATGCCAGCACTGTAAGTGGTGGCTTTACCAGATACACCACAGTGCTGGTCCATAGGATATCTTTTTAAATTTCTAGCAATGCTTCAGGTTTCAGCATACAAGTCCTGTATTTCTTCGTTAAATATATCACTAGGTATTGTTTTTTTGATACTATTGCAAATGAAATTATTTTGTTAATTTCCTTTTGGGATCATCTTTAAAATTACTCAATACATTGTTATTGTTGCTACTTTAACAGTTATATTTTGGATCTATTAATAAGTGACAGCTTTCAAGCTTGCTACATACTAAAACTGATAGTAAAGGTATCCCATTCTATCCGATTTATAAGAAAAAAAAAGTACCTTAATGCTATATAATGCAATCCAGTGCATAGAGAAAGAGTCCAAATAGATACCAAAATTGATAAAATTATAGTCAATTCTCAATTATTAACATCAACACAAAATATCAAATTTAATGTTAGCAAATAGAAGATATCAGTGCTTCAAAAGAAAAATACAGGGTAGTGAGTTTTATACCAGAAGTTAAAAGAAGATTCAATGTTAGAAAATCTATTAACATAATCAATCATGTAAATATATCAAAGAAGAAACTTGTAATCATTTCTATCAATAACAACATTCATCTTATAAAATTCAGTGACCTTGCCTGATTAATAAAGCAGACTGTTACTTAAACAAAGCAAAATGAACCGGGAGGAGCTGGCACTGTGGCGTAGTGGGTAAAGCTGCCACATGTGACACCGCATCTTAAGTAGAAGCCGCTTCATGTCTTGGCTGCTGCACTTCTGATCCAGCTCTCTGCTATGGCCTGGAAAAGCGGCGGAGGATGGCCAAGAACTTGGGTCCCTGTACCCGCGTGGGAGACCCGGAGGAAGCTCCTGGCTCCTGGCTTTGGATTGGCCCGGTTCTGTTATGGCCATTTAGGGAGTGAACCAGTGGACTGAAGACCTTTGTCTCTCCCTCTCTCTGTCTGTAACTCTACCTCTCAAATAAATAAATCTTAAAAGAAAAAAGAACAGGGAAATAATAAGAAACAAAATGAGAAAGGAAAAAAGCTAGCATTCTGTTCAAACATGAGATACTATTGAACATATTAGTAAATAAATTGAAAGTAATAAAAATTAGGTCTCTCAGTCTCAGAGAAGTGGTTTATAAATATGGAAAAAGGCAAGGCTAGTAGTGTGTTGGGCACCAGTTTGAGTCCCAGCTGCTCCACTTCCAATCCAAGTCTCTGCTATGGCCTGGGAAAGCAATAGAAGATGATCCAAGCCCTTGGGCCCCTGCACCCGTGTGGGAGACCCAGAGAAAGCTCCTGGCTCCTGGCTTCGCTCCGGTCGAGCTCCAGGGTGGCAGCCATTTGGAGAGTGAACCAACAGATGGAAGATTCTCTCTCGCTCTCTCTCTTTCTCTTTCTCTCTCTCTTCACCCCTCCCAACTCTGCCTTTCAGATAAAATGGATAAATCTTAAAAAAAACACCAAAGATTCTGGATTTGAACTGGAGGCACGCATGTGCTAGTGCACACACACACACAGAATACATATTGTGCAATATGAATGTGTTACATATACACATAAACAGATCTTTCTCATGTGTCTGCTTGAAAGCACTGAGCGCACAGATCTTGGTTTCTAAAAGGACTCAGGGATCCTTGTACAATGACTTATGCTAAGAGTAAAGCAGAAAAAGTACAAGATGGTCCTGGAACATCTACTGTGTTTGTAGGGAGGCATTTGTGCTAGCAGTTAAGAAGCCTGAGTCCCACGTTGAAATCCCTGAGTTTGAGTCTTGTCTCTGGCTTCCAATGCCAGCTTCCCACTAATCCATCCTCTGGGAGATAGTCGTGTTGGCTCAAGTAATTGGGTTCCTGACACCTACATGGGACACCTGGATTGAGTTTCCAGCTCCTGGCTTGGACCATCCATGTCTTGGCCTCTATGGGCATGTGGGAAGTGAACCAAAGGATGGGAGCTTTCTCTGACTGTACCTTTGCCTCTCAAATACTAAAAATAGTAATGATGATAATAATAACAACAGTAAATTGAACAGGTTATCAAAGAACGATGGAGATGTGTCAAAAGGAAACTGGAAGAAGTCTGAAAGCACTTCAACTAGCCAAATAAAGGCTGATTTGAGTATCAAAAATTATGACAGTAGGGGCCAGCTCTGTGGCACAGAGGGTTAAAAGCACAGCTTGCAGTGCCAGAGTCCTATATGGGTGCTGGTTCAGGTCCTGGCTGCACCTCTTCTGATCCAGCTCTCTGCCAATGTACCTGTGAAAGCAGCAGAGGATGGCCCAAGTCCTTGGGTCCCTGAAGAAAGTCCTGGCTCCTGGATTTGGATTGGCCCAGCTCCAGGATTGTAGCCATTTGGAGAGTGAACCAGTGGATGGAAGACCTCCTCTCACCACCCTCCGTAACTGACTTTTAAATAAATGAAATAAATCTTTGAAAAAATAATGACAGTGGGGATGGAACTGTGGCATAATGGGTAAAGCCGCTGCATGCAGTGCCGGCATCCCATATGGGCGCCAGTTCAAGTCCCGACTGCTCCATTTCTGGTCCAGCTCTCTGCTATGGCCTGGAAAAGCAGTAGAAGACAGCCCAATCCTTGGGCTCCTGCACCCGTGTGGGAGACCCAGAAGAAGCTCCTGGCTCCTGGCTTCAGATCAGCACAGCTCCAGCCACTGTGGCCAGTTGGGGAATGAACCAGCGGATGGAAGATCTCTCTCTCTCTCTCTCTCTCTCTCTCTCTCTCTCTCTCCCTCTCCTTCTGTATGTAACTCTGATTTTCAAATAAATAAATAAATTTAAAAAATAATGGCAGTAAAGGATTACAGCTGCTGAATTACATATAATCCATCTAAAAATCCTTACCAGAACTTTTTAAAAATGTGAATGAATAAAAAAGGAAATGGAGAATTGAAATATCATCCTTAGGATAGATTTAAACTAAGGAATGAAGAAGGCATGACATAAAGAGAAAAAAAAAACATTTGAGAGTTACCATAGTAACTTGATGGTGAGGAATCATCAGCAGATGCTAAGGCAGGTGAGTGTGTATATGACTGAAGCACAGGCCAGCAGAACAGCCTCAGAGCATCTCCCTGAAAAATACCTAACCATTACACAGGGGAGAATCATGTTTTTATTTTGAAGATACCTGTGAGACACCATGTTGCCTAAGTAATGCGGATGATCATCTCCACTGATGGAAAAGGATGATCATCACATGCCTCCCTAATGCACTGCTCTGCTTAGAGCACCCCGTCATTTTTGTGGTCTCCTGTCAGGAATGCAATGCCTGAGTTTGGACAGGATAACTTACCAAATAGACCTGTGTTGAGGGGCATCCTACAAGATGAAAGATGTGTACTCTTTTACACTGGCAAGGTCATTAAAATCAGAGGAAGTCTGAGGGAAGGTTCTAGACTGAAGAAAACTAAAAATTCATGCAGACTAAATGCAGCATGTGATCCTGGTTTGGACCTTGGAACCAGAAAGGGGCATGGTTGGGATACTCGGCAAAATTTGGATGGAGTCTATAGAGTGGGTGGCAGTACTGTATCAATGTTTGTTTGCTGATTTAGGTGTTTCTATTTGTGAAAGATAAGATCCTTGTTCTTGGGAAGCGCATACTGACATATTTTGAGGTGACTAGGCATGATGTCTGAACCTTGCTCTCAAATCAATTGGTTCACAAACGATTCATTACAGTGTTTGTGTTTGTGTGGGGAGAGAGAGACAGAGAGACAGAATGAGAGAGAAATTGTACTGAAATAAAATAGTAGCAATTGGGGGTTGTGGGGAAAAGGGATTATATAGGAGTTCTTTTTTCAGTTCTTTCAAGTGTTTAGTAAAGTTGAAGTATTTCAAAATAAATTATGAAAGAAGAAACCTACCACACAAAGTTTTATTTAGACTTAACAGTATCATTAAAATAAATATACTGTAAGATAGAAAAATAAAAATGTAAATGTTGTGAAATCACTTTATAGCAGAAAAAATGATTATCAAATTTTCTATATTAAGATTTATAAACTTATCCAAACTTAGTTTATTTATCCAAAAATATACAGATATTGTTCTTTGAAAATAATAGAAATCAGGAGGATGAACAACCCAAAAAGAAAAATTTAAGTTTCTATATAAACACAATTTTTGAGAAGCCATGGAAGAAGACATGACATTTGCAATTATAATTGTAACAGGAAATATCAAAAATAGCCCATAGGAATAAAGCTACCTAGAAATATACAGGATTAATATTAAACAATTTAAAATATTGTGTTGAGTCACAAAAATAAACTTAAATGAATGAAAGGATGTTTCTCTTTAAATTAATCTATAATGTTAACATGCTTCTAGTAAAATAGAGAGGACCTTTAAAAATTAGTCAAGATTATTTGAAATTTTCTATGGAAAAAATGAATAACCAAAACCTTTCTACAAAAGAACAATAATAAAATGGACCTTTCATATAATATTTTACATATAATGTAAATATAGGACAATTAAAACACTGTGGCTCTGGTTCATTAAGTCAATTTTTAAAAAAAGAGTCAAAAGGAAACCCATATCTTGTTAGAATTTGTTATACATAAAAGATGGCACTTAAAAGTAGTAAGAAAAAGAATAGATGATTAATCAGTGAATAACACAGAGACAAATGGGTTGACAAAAGATGAAACTGGCTCCCACTCTTACTCCATACACCAAATAAACTTCAAGTGGGTCAAAGATGTAAATTTAAAAAATCAGAACAATGTACAAGAAACAAACATGGAAAATTTTGTCTTAGAATAGTGACATTTCTAAGTATGAAACAAAACCAGATACCATAAAAGAAAAAACATAGTCATTCAATATGCAGACATTTATGAACTGTTGTTTCTGGAAAAATAAAATAGAGGTATTTCCCTATTATTCTTGTTAAGAACAGATAAAAATTCTGGAACTTATGTGGAAAACAAGAAGCCTGAAAGGTGGAGAGTAAAAGGCAGAATTCAAGGGACCCCAGGACCCAAGGAATAGCATGGTGGTGATGAGTTTCTTTGGTGTCATATTTACTCTTACTCTTAAGTCTGGCTAATGGAGAAACTGGAAATATAGAAATGTGAGTGGGCATTGCCAAACATATCAATAAGAAGAGTCTGTTGTCTCTTTGTAGCTGTAGCCTAGCAAGACAAAAATCTTTGAGACAATAAGCATTCTACTCTGGTCAGATACCACCAAAAAATCTCTGGCCCCAGTCTCATTCCAGGAAAAGTCAAAGGAAGAGCTTAGACTTCTGAGTTTGGTCTAAGATGTGAGTTATATCCCAATAACATCGCTATTTAAGAAAAGAATCATTACATCTAGGTTTGACTAGCTGTTATTACAAATAGCGTCATTTTAGGATGTATAGAAAGATGGACTGATATTCCTAACCAAAAAGAAATACTGGAGTATTTGCTTTCCTAGTATCTTCCCTAGGCGATAACAAAGTGCCCCAACACCCTGTCAAGGTTATATTAGAGAAAACCAGTTTGGGAGTGGGGACTTTTATCCCTACTTGGCAGTCATGAAATATCCTTTTAATCAACAATGCCAGTGTTGACTACATGGGAATATCAGTGAAGATCTATTCTGCACACCATCCTGTGCTGATAGAGCCCGAGTTGAAACCTGAACTTCCATGTCAACCTAGTAATTATCAAAGGAAGTCTTCTAAAATGCAAGATTTAAATGAAAGCAGGAAACCACAACATAACAAACCATATATACCATATATCCCTGTTTTTGAAAAAAAAAATCATGCCAAGAGCCAGACATTCTCAATTGAAATCAAGAAGAACGATTAAAAAATGCCAAACCCAAGAAGACAGATACATGAGAATTATCTTCCAGGGACTTCAAGGTATCTATCATAATAATGCTTGGCAGAGAATTATAAACACACTTGAAACAAATGAAAAAATTAGAAAATATTAAGATTAAGAGGTTTATTAACATATTCTATGGACAAAGACAATGTGACAGAAAAGCATCCTCATACATTATTAGTGGGACTGTAAGCTCCTTAAAGTCATATTTTATTTGGTTTAGTTTGATGAATTTATCCTACAGAAATACTTACATGTGCTTGTGAAGACTTATACACAAAGACATTTATTGCACATTGTTGCAGTAGCAAAAGGTGGAAAACAACCTGATTAATGTTCATTAATAGGGGACTGATCCAATTATTGCACTTTCACACGGTGACATACTATGCAGTCATTAAGCAAAAAATAGAACCTCTTTATCGTATTTGATGTGGTACATTAAAAATGTGTTCACAAATTCTTGCCACTCCAGTCAAGAAATAGAGTCTGCCAGCATCCCTTGAACTTGGATGGGACATTGTGACCAAGTTAATATTTAAATAGAATACAGAGGAAGTGATGCTGCATGATATCAAGTTCATGCAGTTTCTGCCAGCTTCTCTTGGAATAATTGTTCTGGGAGCCTTTAGTCCCCATGAATTGAAGTCTGGCTATCAGGAAGCCACAATGATGGGGGAGGAGAGATGAAGGAGAGAGAAAGAGAGAGAGAGAGAGAGAGAGAGAGAGAGAGAGAGAAATGAGAAGGAACCGTAAGTGATGAAGCTTGTGAGACATAAAAATGATTCTATTCCAAATCACCATCATTACAAGTATATGAGGGATCCTGAGTGGGAACTGCCTACCAGACTCCTAATGAAAATGAATGGTTGTTATTGTTTTCAGTCACTTTTTCAAGGCAGTTTCTAATGCCTGAATAGATAGCTGGAATAGCTGATACAGGGAAATGTCTAAATTATAATTTTTAATTTTAAAGTAAGGTGCAGATCACTGTGTACAGTAAACTACTATGTATTTTTCCCCCAAAGGCATGTTTCTGTGTGTTTTTAACACTGAAGGATGAATAAGAATAATTACCTCTTCCCAGGAGGACTGGAAGTCTTGGATCAGAGTTAGACTTCAGTGCATACTGCCTGCATCCTATCACCTTAAATTGTTTCATCGTATGTGTGTAGTGTGGAAAACAATGTACAATTTTACCTTGTGTTATTTATCAAGCAGAAATGGAGTTAGTTTAGAAGAAAAACTTGCCTTCATGATGCAAATACTCCAGTATTTCATTTTGGTTAGGAATATCAGTCCATCTTTCTATATATCCTAAAATGACACTATTTGTAATAACAGCTAGTCAAACCTAGATGTAATGACTCTTTTCTTAAATAGCGATGTTATTGGGATATAACTCACATCTTAGACAAAACTCAGCTATTTGAATTGTATAATTCAATGGTGTTTGGTATATTAATGGAGTTATGCAACCATCAACACACTCAGTTATAGAACATTTTCATTAACCTCTTCCAAATCTTTGCACACATTAGCAGTCACTCCCAAATTTCTTCTCCCCAATAGCCTGACCAACCCCAATACAATTTTTGTCTCTATAGATTTATCTAATCTGAACATTTCATGTAAATGTAAACATACAATAGAAGAAAGTCTTTTGTGACTGACTTCTTTTACTTAGCATAATGATTTCACATTCATCCATGTTGCAGCATGAGCCAGTATTTCATGTTTTATTGCCAAATAATATTCCATTGTATAGATATGATACATTTTGATTACACATTTATCAGTTGATGAACATTTGTATTGTTTTTACCTCTTTTTTATGATTTTCTTTATTTGAGAAGTAGAATTACAGACAGAGCGAGGGAGAGACAGAAAGAAAGGTCTTCCATCCACTGATTCACTCCCAAAGTTGCCGCAACAGCCAGAGCTGGGCCGATCTGAAGGCAGGAGCCAGGAGCTTCTTCCAGATCGCCCACAAGGGTGCAGGGGCCCAAGCACTTGAGCCATCTTTTACTGTTTTCCCAGGCCATAAATAGAGAGCTGGATGGGAAGAAGAGCAGCCAGGACTAGAACCAGCGCCCACATGGGATGCCAGAGCCGCAGGCAGAGAATTAATCTACTGCACCGAAGTGCTGGTCCCCTGTTTGTACCTCTTGAATATTATTAGTAACCCTGCTATGAACATTCAGATACAAGCTTGTGTGTAGACACATACTTTGAATTGTTTTGGATAGGTGTCCAATTGCTGATAACTCTATTGAATGTTTTTAAGGGCTACTAGAGAGTTTTCCGAAGTGACTGCTGAACCATCTTACATTCCCATCAGTCATGAATGAGGGTTCCAATTTCTCCACGTGCTTGCCAACATTTATTATATTTCTGACTATAACCATCATAATGAATATGAAAAGATAAATGCCATATATCTTAATATATTCTGGATAGTTATAAAATCCTTGCCAGATAAATGATTTATAATTTTTTCTTCTTTCTATAGATTGCAATTTCATTTTTCTTTTAATTTAGTAAGTTAAATATATTGCTTTAAAAATACATTTAAATTATTTATTTGATAATTGTGCTAGTTAAAAGGTAGAGGTAGAGATAAGGAGTTAGGAAAGCATGAATTTATATATATGTGTGTGTATATATACCTATGTAGGTATGCAAATACATACACACACACACACACATCTGAATTCCCAATTTGGTTCACAATATTAGCAGATTCTTTCCTACCCAAAATCAAGAAAGTAATTTTGTTTAGGTATCCATCATTCTGGGAACTGGTCCAAGCATAGTCTTAAGGAAAATCTTAATTAAGCCAGTTATAATGACTCAATCCATGGTGCTACTGATTGCTAAGGATGAGAGTGTGACAGCTTTTCCTTTTAACAGATTTATTGAAATATAATTCACATGCCATTAAATTCACTCAAAGTGGACAATTTATAGATTTTTAAATGTATTCACAGACTTGTGGAACTATTACCATAGTCTAATTTTAAGACATTTTCACCACCCCAGAAACAAACTCTGAACCCATAATCAATAATTCATAGTTCTCTCTGCATTCTAGCCCCTGGAAATCACTGACTCTACTTTCTGTCCCGATAGGACATTTCATACAGGCAGAATTGTACAATGAGTGGCTTGTTCTAGGTGACTTCTTTTGATAGGCATGGTGTTTTCAAAGTTTACCTATGTTGTAGCATGTATTCATACTCCATTTCTTTCTATGGCTGAGTAAAACTCTATTGAATGGATGCCTAAGGGTTATTAAAAAATTCATGAAAATGGAATTAGGGGCTGGTGCTGTGGCATAGTAGGTAAAGGCATGGCCTGTAGTGCCAATATCTCGCATGTGCTGGCTCCACTTCTGATCCAGCTCCCTGCTAATGTGCCTGGAAAAACAGTGGAAGATGGCCCAAGTGCCTGGTTCCTGGCACCCAACATGGGAGACCCAGAAGAAACACCTGGCTCTTGGCTTAAGATGGATCCAGCTCAGGTCATTGCAGCCATTTGGGGAGTGAACTACTGGATGGAAGATCTCTGTCTCTGTTTGTCTGTCTCTCTCTGTAACTCTAGCTTTCAAAAAAATAAATAAATCTTTTTTTTAAAAAAAATAGATCTACCATCTGACCCAGCAATCCCACTCCTGGGAATTTACCCAAACAAAAAGAAATCAGCATATGAAAGAGTTATCTGTACCTCCCTGTTTATTGCAGCTCTATTGACAATAGCTAAGATATGGAATCAACCCAGATGTCAACTGATGATTGGATAAAGAAATTATGTTATATATACACTATGGAATATTATTCAGTGTTTAAAAAAATGAAATCCTGGGGCAGGCGCTGTGGTGTAGCTGGGAAAGCTGTTGCCTGCAGTTCCAGCATCCCGTATGGGCGCTGATTCAAGTCCTGGCTGCTCCATTTCCAATCTAGCTCTCTGCCATGGTCTGGGAAAGCAGTAGAAGATGGCCCAAGTCCTTGGGCCCCTGCATCCACATGGGAGACCCGGAAAAAGCTCCTGGCTCCTGGCTCCTGGCTTTGGATCGGTGCAGCTCTGGCCGTAAGAATGGATGCGCACCTCTCCAGACAGAACCTGAGAGAGAGTGCGCAGTTCATATTTAGGCTGGGGTTTTTAAGGAGATGGGTCTTGCCTTCCCGCCTTTTCCTTCCTTCTTCTCCTCCCGGACAAAGGACTTGTTAGGTGTAAATATGAAAAATTCCTTTCTGAGTTTTTCCCCCTGAAGTTATCAGACAAGGGAAACCTGGCTGGTGTCACCCCCGCCTTAGAGAAAGGATGGTTATCAGGCCAGGTAGAAGGGGCAAGACCCCCTGGGAGGTCATCAGGATCCGGGCAGGACTTTGAAGTGCAAGATGCTGGGCTTCTGGAGCTTCTGCAGTAGGCTCTGGTCTTCAGGCCTTTCTCACACACACATAGGCTCAATTTCTGACTTCCTACCTAATGGTGACAGCTCATGCAAGGTCTTACATTTACATGTATGGGCTTTCGCACTCATATGAGCTCCATGGTGTGCAAGATGCCTTGATGGTATTCCTGGAAACTGAGCCCAGAACACGACTGGCTCCAAGCTGTTGTAAGGCTTTTACAGGTGGCATTTGCGCCTTGTGATTAAGGAGGTAGGGATCATATGAATCAGTTAAAAAGAATCTAATTCTACTATCCACTAGGTCCTTTTCAAAGAACTACGCTGCAAAGCCTGCCACAATTGTCTTCTGTTAGTAGCTACTGTCATCATTGCTTTCTGATTGTTTGACATGTAGATGAAAATTTATTGCCTGGCCTCTTGCTCAAGTTTTAGGAAGCATTTTCAAAAAGGTTGTGGAAAGTATATATTATGGAAAAAATTTGCCCATGATGAACTTATCGTTTAATTTTTCTTTTCCACAAATTTTTGGAGATCATTCATACTTGTAGTGGCAAGTTTTCATAAATGTCTATCATAGGCATTATCTTATTGAGTCCCCACAATGATCCAGAGAGAAACTCCTATTATCCTTCAGGTCATATATGAGGAAACTGAGGCTGTATTGACTGGATTGATCAGAGGCTAAAGTTAAAAATAAGTGAATATTTTTGGACAAACAAAAGAACTCCCCTATCTCAAGAGGCTACTTACTGGAGGTGAGTGGAAGAGGAGGTGGGTAGGTGTAGGGTTTTCAACACAAGCAATTATCAAGTGAAAAATGAGGCAGCCATCTATCCAGATGGTTTAGACTAATGATTCCCAACATGTTCCATGTTATGACACACTAATTTTGTCTAATTTTACTAATTCCCCAAAGCAATATGTGGGTTCTTAAAAGTAATTAAAGTAGAATTAAATATTATGTTAATTAAACATGGCTTTAAATGAATTTTAAATTATGTGAATTGGTTTTATCCCTTGGGATAACTGCAAATAGCCTATCCTGATTTTGTGACAACTCAGAGTATTAGGAACAGAAACCTTCACCAGCTTGGAGGAGGGGACTGAGCCAAAAAATCTGACAGATTTCTGAGTTTGTGTCTTAGGAGTTCTGTTGCAGGTGCCTTTTGGTAACCATCGGAGGGGATTCTGGTGGGACAGCACATAAGTTCATTTTTTAGAGATGATTAATCCTCTTTAGATTTACCTCGCTTTTAACCCCTGTCCTTGGACTGCTCTTCTTTTCCACTAACACTGTAGAAGGCAATCTGGCTGATCACCCTCATGGGGGTCAGTTCCAATTTTCCTGTCTGTGCTGCTTAGATTTTTCCACCCACTTCCTATTTTCCAAGCAACGTGAAGGCCATCAGCCCCAATGTCCCTGCCAGCCCGCATGTTCCACTTTCCATTCTGTGATTTCCACTATTGACCACTTCTGTGTTACTCCTTTGGTCATTTTGGTCTGCTTTCCTGCTTCTCCTGAATGACTCAGAAGCCTTTGATGCTATCTGTACTGCATCCATAAACATCCAGTGTCCTCACCACCCTTAGTTCTCTGCTGCAGGACAGCACAAGTTCTTCTACCCTGACCTCCCACCTGACTGCTCTCAGCCTGTGCTAGAGACCCAGGGCACTTGCCTGATTCCTCACCATACCACCCACCCCTCCCCCCAACTTCCATTCTAGAGGTGGATACTCAGTGGCCTGGGACAGACTGGTCAAGTGCTCTACCCAGAGGTAATTTGTATGTTCTACTCTGTAATCTGAGGATAAATGTCTGGTAACAGTTTTCAGAGTTCTTGCCACTTCTCTTTTCCACCGGTTCAAATTAAAATTTCATTTAAAGCCTTTGTGCTCACATGAGGTTTGATCACAGGAGGTAATAATTCGTCTTGGTAGCTTCATTTAGTCTATGATCCTATTTATGCATTTAATAAAATGCAGTCATGTCGGTAATTTTGTATTCACTCCTGCTTTGAGCACACTGATAAAAGCTATTGTTAGCTATATGTTCTTCCTGTCAATCTTTTCAAAGTTCTTAACAATTACTCATGAGGGTTCATCCATACACTGCCATATTATTCAATCATTAAACACAAGGGAAGGAATGCTTTTTGATGTGCATATTTTTTCCAGTGTAGTTTAAGTGAAAAGAGCAGGGTGAAAAATAGTGTCACATTATTATTCCTTTACAAATATATTTATACAAACACACACATTTATGCATATATTTTAAAGACTTCAAAACTACACCAAAGTGCTAACAATAGTTATCTCTTGGTGCTGACACTGATCAAAGTACATAGATATACTTCAAAAAATACATGGAGAAATTGAAATATAGGTTCATTTTGGTGCAAAGAATTTTGAAATCCATGCATAGTTTTTTTCATAGTAAGTATTCTCTGCGAGTTTTATCAAGACCCCTCTATGGATTGATTTAAAATTTCTCACACCAAAGTAATCTTTTAATTCCATTTTCATGAAATTTTTGAAGCACCCTTGTTTATTCCTTTTATTTGTCCACATTTTCCAATTTTTTTTCGATTATGAGCATGTGATTCTTTCATAATCAGGAAGAAGTAATTTTAGATAATTCAATTAGTTATCAGCGTCAACCAGCATGTGTGGAAAAGGTGATGATTCTTACTGAAGAGAAATTAACACCTTTATTGTTGTCATGAATTGTGATGACTAAAGAAAAGTAGATCTCTTAGTGAGTTTGAAGGAGGAATTTTCTGTACCGCTTTTCAAGAAAAACAGAAAGTAAAGCCAATTTCTGTTTGCCTTTTTCTTCAAGTGCTCACCCACTTTCTCCTTTGAGGCCCATATTTTGTGCTCCCCAGAAGAAAGGGCTACTTCCTTGGTATCTCCCATCTCTCTGCCACTCTTTTCTCCATGAATATGATCAGCCAAGAATAAGTTTGTACCTACAGTGTGTACTCAGAAAATGTTTGTTGATGGATTTGCTTATTTCTGTTCTCCATTAATCCCAGCCTAGCCAGGTTCTTTACCTCCTGCCTCTTCAGAAGCCTGTATCTCTCACTACTGCCCTGCTGAGTGCACTGACACCCATAACTCCACCCTTGTGCATTGTAAGATAGACCTCAGATAGTTTCAAGCTCAAGGATGTATACCTTATCAGGGATTCTGGTTTTACTCAAGCCAGTCTCCCTGATGCACAGGGGCTTGGGCAGAGGGCATTCAATATCCAGGAGGCCAGTGGGGGCCGTTCCTCCTTCATAGGATGCCCCTGTCTTGTTACCTCTGTAAGGTAGGAAGTCAGAAATTTAGGCTATGTGTGTTTGAGAAAGGCTTGAAGACCAGCACCTACTGCGGAAGCTCCAGAGGCCCAGCATCTTGCACTTCAAAGAACTCTCTCCTCAGGACCAGATGGGTTACCTGACCTGACAACATGGGGCAATAAAACCTTCTCAGACACCCTAAGGGAAGCCCCTCTGCTCTGCCCAGGCACAAGCAAATCTGGGGAGGAATTTGCTAATTTTCTCCCACCAAACCCTTCCGCCAGGACTCTCCATCCCTTGTCCTGGAGGAGAGGGGGTGGTGGGTAAACAGACTCCCTTACAAACCTAGGGAGTCCAAACAGACTGCCCGCTTGTTGCAGTTGACTTCTCAATAATGTTGCAGTGGATTCGTTTCTGAGAGGAGGAGCGTGGTGGGGGCAAGAGGTGCAGAGTCACCACACAGACCCAGACCCCGGGAGTCGGGTGAAAGTGGGCTTGAGGCAAGCAGCCTGCAGGCTCGTTTATTTCAGTTGGTACAACATCTTATATAGCCAAGACCAGCCAATCCGGTCAAGGGGTGGTCTATGCCCCAACCAATCACAGCCTGTTGCCAGGCAGTTTCCAAAGCCATCCAATCACAGCCTGTTGCCAGGCAGGCTCCATTGCCAGGTGGGTTTCAAAGCCATTCCTGAGTAACTGATGCTCACTTGCCAGCGGCCACCTTGGCATGGCCTTCTCATTCCACCATAAGGCATGATTCTTGGCCATACCATTGTTGACCCTGTTTCCATGTGGTCTCGGTACGCAGCTGTGCCTGTCTTAGGTTGTCCCCCAGGGGATCTTACCCGTCATTGACTAACCAGCGCTCAAATCGAGAGACCACAGGATTGCTTGCTCAGATAGGGGTAGGAATGAGGAATAATGGTTATCAGTAATGGCATGACCGCACACAGGCTGTGGGCCATTCGAGTGGCTGACCAGAGCTAGTGGGGTACACAACAGTAACAGATATGGCTATGGCCAGTTTCTCAGGGTAGGATGATAGGGCAGGTGCGTCTACTAACAAGGTGGATTCTCGGTCTTGTTCAGCTGGTTCTGGTTGGCCACACCCAGAACACATTCCACCACACCTGCTCAGCCCTCTGCCTCTCTGCTGAGCCGCCTGCCTGACCTGCCCAGGTGTATTCCCTCCACTCAGCCATGTAACCTCGCTCTCCCCCAGTCCAGTGACTGGGCGCGATCTCCGTCCCTTCCGTTCTGACGGATGCCCTATCCCCAATAAAGCCTTATCACTCTGCTCTCTGTCTCACGCCTGAATTCTTTCTTGCGTGAAGACAAGAACCCCACGGCTTCCCTGGCCTTCCCTCCGGTAACATCTCCAAGAAGCCCACATAGTTGAAGCGGAGTCAGCTCTGGGCTGACGGAAGCCTAAGACGTCCCGCCTCAGATAGCAGCTGGGGAGCACCCTGGACTCTGCTGCTCAGCGCCCAGCAGCTGCTCGTTCGTCCTGCATCCCCCCCCCCCCATCTAGCCTGGAGGCTTTTCCAGCGGTGCTCAGGGAGCTCAGGAAGGCCGAGGTAGTTTCCACAGGAGCCAGGCACCAGGTGCTGCTCCCAGTGCCACTACCTGGGGAGGAGCACCAGCCCCAGGGGCAGCTGAGGGTGTGCTGGGGGCAGGGTAGCAGGCCCAGGCACGGAAAGCCAGGCCCAGCCAGTCCTGAGATTTTGGATAAGCTTATTCATGAACCCAGCAAATGAAAACACCACAGCAACTCGCCACCCGGACCCGCGGCGCGGCGGCTACTCCCCTAGACCCCGCCGGAGGCCTGGGCGTCGGCCTCCAGCTGGCATTTGGGGGCTTCCCGGCCTCGGGAGCCTCACGTTCGCCTCCAGGCACTCTCTGCGCGTCTGGACTCAGCGGGCAGAGGAAGCCCACCAGGGCTGACCTGCCGCCTTCTTCCCTGCCGGGGGCGCCCAGACGCAGGGTACCCACCCGCTGCTGGAGTCCACCGTGCCGTACCTCCACCGACACCTGCTCCTCCCTGTCTCACACACCTTGCACACCTGTCGAGCTCACCTCCACCCCACCGCCGCCGCGGGAGCAGCTAAGGCTTTGGGTCAAATTCGATCTCACTCAGCCTCAGCCTCTAAATGGTGTGCAGAAGAAACTGGGGAGTGTCCCATGGCAAAGCCTGAGACCGTTCAAGTCCGTTTCTGGATTCGCAGCCCTTTCTGTGCAAACGACGCGAATCTGGAACTCTGCTGGTCCAAAAACCCAGCCGGCTGTCGCTCGTTTCATTTTGAAACTGGAGCCCTTTGTGCGGAGATGAGCATTTCAGACCAGAGGTGGGTTTCATCTTCTGGTTTCTTACCGCCCCTGCGGTCATCTAATAGGAGCCGAGAACAGACACTGTCACCTGCCTGTGCTCCTGCCGCTGGACCAGCCTAGCTGTCCACCAAACGTTGCGTCATGTACTCCCCCGGAAAACGAGTATCAGGTAGACCCCCTGTCCGTTTCAGAGGTGATAAAGCTCAGAGACTTGAGCATCTTGTCCAGGGGTGGGCTGCCTCCACAGCCTCACCTCTTGCCATCACTTTGGGGTCCACTTTCAGGACAAGTTTCAATCCCTGAGAGCCCAGTGTGAGAGCTTTGCTTGCCAAACACCAGCCACCTGCTCCGTGGGCCAACCGGCTTGAGAAGAGGAACCAAAACCCAAAAAAATCTCATCATAGTTGAACCACCCTGGCATGAAATATAGGCAATATAGGCAAGACATACACAAAAGCTACTCATTTTGTGAAGATTTCCCAGTGACAATGGGGGATGGCATTTAGGAGGAGAGTGAGATTTATAAAGGATTTGCTAACTTACTCTGCAGGTGATATGACAATGAGGTCATTCTTCCTACACAAAGATGACACAATCGACCCACTCTTGGTGTGGCAAGCAGTTCGGGCTGTTTTTCCAGTAGGGTGGCAGTGGCAGTGTCTCATAGACAAGATTTCACCCACTTTTCTTTAGTGTGAGAGACAGCAGCCAGATCTGAGGACAAATCACAGTGCCCAACCTTGGAGCTTTACTGCAGCCATCTACACCCGACTGCCTCCGTTGCACCACAGCCAGAGGAGAAATAGACAAAATCATCTGAAGTTGCTGCTATGGCGTGAACAAGATGTAGGCGTGAACTCATGCAGTTAATGGGACTAAGAGAGTGGAGACTCGATCCAATAATGGTGTCTAGGAGGCGGCCCTGGTGGGCGGTCCTTAGCCTTGGGGGCGTGCCTGAAGGTAGTTCTAGAAGAGGACTGTTATAAAAGCAGAGCTGGGGCCTAGTCATTCTGCTTCCCAGCTTGCTGTGTGTTCCTTCCTCCCCACACACTCCGGCACTGCCATCTGCCAAACCGTTGGGGCTGGCCTGGTCTTGGGCTATAGCCATGAAGAACCATGAGAGCCCAAATCAACCTCTTTGTTTTGTAAGTAGCCTGTGCTAAGTGTTTAGTTTTAGTAAAGAAAGCTACTACATCTGCCCAGAGGTCATTGCTTATAGAATGTTCAAGAGTTGTATTCAGTTTGTCATGGAAATGTGAATTGTATCGTTTAATGCGAGTTATTTAAGAAGTCCAGTTTCACTTTGAGATGATGGAAGTATTCTGATGATGGACAGCAGCAACGGTAGCTCAGCAACGAACTGTACTTCCGTACTGGGAACTCTTTCTGACGCCGCCACTGGAATTTACTGTTTCAAGTACCGTTGGTCCTATTGGATTCCATTGGTACTCTAGAAACTGCCTTCATTTCTAATTTAACTCACTGTTTAGGAATAAATAATAAGAAAAACCTGGAAAAAAAAAGAAAACACCACAACAGTTTAAGAAACAGACTGTAGGCCGGCGCCGTGGCTCACTAGACTAATCCTCCGCCTAGTGGTGCCGGCACACTGGGTTCTAGTCCAGGTCGGGGCACCGGATTCTGTCCCGGTTGCCCCTCTTCCAGGCCAGCTCTCTGCTATGGCCCGGGAGTGCAGTGGAGGATGGCCCAAGTTCTTGGGCCCTGCACCCCATGGGAGACCAGGAGAAGCACCTGGCTCCTGCCATCGGATCAGCGCGGTGCGACAGCCGCGGTGGCCATTGAAGGGTGAACCAATGGCAAAGGAAGACCTTTCTCTCTGTCTCTCTCTCTCTCTCACTATCCACTCTGCCTGTCAAAAAAAAAAAGACTGCAGAAAAAAAGGGGAAAATAAAGATTTATATTTAGTATCTTTAATAATACTTGTTTCCTGTTTTTTGGACAAGAGATGTATGTCCCTGTGGCTGAATTTCATAGTGTGGTGACCCAGTGTTTGGTAAAGCCAAACACTGATTTGAAAGGAGCCTGAGTCTGCGAAAGAAAAGTCTCTGGCAGGCAGTGTCACCTGACTGCGCTCCCTCAGTTTCCAGGGGTCCAGTGACGTTTCCTGAAGCCTGAGAGGCCACTAGAGTGTGGCTCGATGCTGTGGAAGCTGGGCAAACGTCATTCGTCATTGGCAACAATGGCCTGTAGCAGATCCTGAGTAATTCAAACCCAGTGCCTGCTATTGCAAATCTACAAAATGCGGAGTCCTAGAAGCCACAGACTATAGCGTGAAACAGTTACTTAGTAATAGTTACTTAGTATATGTCATGTTTAGAAACTATTCTTTTATCAATTTTCTTTTTAAAATATGATTTATTTGCTTTTCTTAGTCCATTTACAGTTTATTTTTTTATCAATTCATCATTCATAATTTGTTTCAAGGAAATGGAATCAATGACAATGTAACATCTGAATATTTCCTGTGTGGTTTTAACATAACAATTCATTTAGACTTTAAGCCACTTCCTCTCAACAGTTTATTTAAAGGCAGAGTCACAGACACACACACACACACACAGAGAGAGAGAGAGAGAGAGAGAGAGAGAGAGATATTTTCATTTGCTGGTTCACTCCCCAAATGGCCACAATGGCTGGGGCTGGGCCAGGCTGGAACTCCATCCGTGTCTCCTACACTGGTGGCAGTGGCCCAAGACCTGGGCCATCTTCTGCTGCTCTCCCAGGCACATTAGCAGGGAGCTGGATCAGAAGTGGAGCAGCCGGGACTTGAATCAGTGCTCATATGGAATGCCAGTGTCATAAGCAGCAGCATAACCCACAACACCATAACGCTGGTCCCCTCGACACTATTCTAACCAATGTGAATGCATCGCCTCATAGCAACCTTAGGAGGTAGGTAAACTTTTCTCTGTTTTATAGATAGGGAAACTGAGGGTAAATAAATTGTCTGGGTCACAGAATGAAGAAGGGAAGGAGGAGGATCTCAAAGTCTGGCAGTCTGATTCCAGAGCCTGTCCTCTTAACCACTACACTGTACTGCCTGATGAAGAGGAAAGAATCCCCCTTCTAGAAGCAGGGCTAGTGTCACCAGCATGCAATCAAGGCAACTGTACAGGGCTCTGAGCCTTGAAGAGCCCAAAACTAGGCTTTTATTGTCTTGAAAAGTTTAAATAATTTGAAATTTTTGGAAGTATAATCCCAAATCCAATGGGATTGTTGAGTATTCACAGGGAACTTGGAGTCTCTGATAGCATTCAGTCCCACTTTTCACCACCAACTCACTTCCCTGGGACAGAGTTTTGGTGGCTCACACCTCTATACCTTAACTATCCAGGACCTCATCCAGTCTTCCCCTCTACGTCTCACCCAATGGAAGCTGCAGCCTTCCACTGTTAAAAGCCTGGGCATGGTTACAGGGACGATTGGGGTCAGGTACACGTATCAAGCCAAATCTCACAGTAGCAAGCACATGGTGTCAGCCATCCTGGCCCCAGACCGTCAGTGCCATAGTATGTTTGAGAGCTAATTTACCAGGGTCAATAGCTTGCCACATTCCGGACACCTATGGCATCATGTACAGAGGTTGCAATCCTCTTTATGGTCACCTGTTTACCATGAACTGGGGCAGCTTGCCCATGGAAAGGGAATATGCATGGTTTGACTTTTTCCCTCCTCACCAGGGCACAATGTGTCTCCCCAGCTGTTGGTGGGATGAGGATCCCGATGTCAGCAGACCATGAACACATGCACTGAGTCACAGGACAGGATCATTATGCAGGTCTGCACTTACCCCACAAGTGTCGCTGTGCCTGACAGAATGGGACACTAAATAAAACTAAAACACGGAGTTCCGGGCAAGATGGCGGAATAGGCAGAAGCACACTTAGTCCGGGGGGAGAGAAAGTTTAATATAAGTGGAGATACTGCAGGGTCAAGGAAGAGTAGGGGATGAAACAGCAGAGGAAACTCTTCCGGAACTAGTGATTCACAGTGGACCTGCGTGGAGAGCGTGGGAGCCCACGGTTCAGGACACCAGCGGCAGAATCAACACACCAGTGCTGGAATGCGAGGTGAGCCGAACCACAATAGCCCGAGATACCAGCGAGCAAGCGGAAAGAGGAGGCTAGAGGGAACGAGGCTTGAAACTCCGTGGGGAAAAGTTCACCAGGCTAACTAGAAGAGAGAGAAAAAAAAAATAAAAAAAGTGACTGATACGGACACAAGTTTCTCTCTCTCCGCTCACCTCTCAAAGGCGAGCAAGACAGAGCAGGCGCCATTTTGGACATACGTCATAAGCTGGGCGACCTCAGGTCTGCACCGGCCCTGAGCCGAGCAGAAAAACCTGACTCTGGGGGGAGGGGTGAA